>NC_091984.1:71944675-72544675 GCF_044704955.1 Pristiophorus japonicus | reverse complement strand
TTGAAATCTTTGATCAGATCACCCCTTAACCTTCTAAATTCTAGGGAATACTACCCTAATTTGTGTAATCACTCCTTGTAACTTAACCCTTGAAGTCCAGGTATCATTCTGGTAAACCTACGCTGCTCTCTCTCCAAGGCCTACCTATGGTGTGCTGCCCAGAACGGCTCACAGTATTCCAGGTGTTGCTGAACCAGGGTTTTGTATAGCTGCAGCATAACTTCTAACGCCTTGTATTCCAGTCCTCTAGATATAAAGGCCAGCATGCCATTAGCCTTTTTGATTATTTTTTGTACCTGTTCATATTTTAATGATCCATGTACCTGGACTCTCCAGTCTCTGGACCTCCACTGTTTTTAGCTTTTCACCATGTAGAAAGTACCCTGTTCTAATCTTTTTAGGTCCAAAGTGGATGACCTCACATGTTCCTCCATTGAAATCAAGTTGCCACAGTTTTGCCCCTTCACTTAATCTGTCGATATCCCCATGTAATTTTATGCTTTCATCTACAATGCCGTCTATCTTTGTGTCATCGGCAAATTTGGATTATATGACTTTCTATGCCATCATCTAAGTCATTAATAAATACTATGAATAATTGAGGCCCCAACACAGATCCCTGCAGGACACCGCTACTCACATCCTGCCAATTTGAGCACCTACCCATTATCCCTACTGCCTGTCTCCTGTCGCTCAGCCAATTTCCTAACCAGGTCAATAATTTGCCCTCAATTCCATGGGCTTCTACTTTAACAGTCTCTTATATGAGACTTTATCAAGTGCCTTCTGGAAGTCCATATAAATAACATCCATAAACATTCCCCTATCCCACTACTCTAGTCAGCTCCTCAAAAAATTCAATCTACCTTTCACAAATCCATGCTGGCCCTCTAGTCACCCTATCCTTAATTATGGACTCTTAACAATTTCCCAATAACATTTTAACCGAACTGGTCTTTAATTCTCTGGTTTTTCCCCCCTCGCCATTCTTGTATAGCGGAGTGACGTGCCGTTTTCCAATCTAAAGGAACAGTTTCTGAATCGTAAGAACTTTGGAAGATTATAGTTAGAGCATCTGTAATGTGCTTACTCATTTCCTATTATTTTCTTCCTTTACAGAAGGTAGTAACGTGCTACAGTACTGTTCTGAATGCCATCACACCAAATGAGCCGATACAGACTATTTAATCATGGGGAGGTGGGAGGGAACATCACAGCAAAATTCGATCTTCTTCTCAACTGACATTCATTGTATTCTTACATAGTTACATATAGGCTCAAGTTTCGGCCTGAGTTGCTCCTATTTTTTTGAAGCAACTAGTTTAGAATGGAGCATCTTAAAAATTGCAATTCTTGGCATTTAGTTTGCTCCAGTTCTAGTGAGTTAGAATAGATTCATTTTAGAAGTGTTTTTTCAAAAGGGGGTGTGTCCAGCCACTTGCACCTGTTTTGCATGTTTCGGCAGCGAAAACTTACTCCATTCTAAATTAGTTTGGAGTAAGTGTAGATTTTTGTACGCTCAGAAAAACCTTGCCGACACTTGAAAAATTAGGCGCAGGGTACGAGAGATTGTGGGGGGGGGGGGCACTTCACTTTTACAAATAAAGAACCATCAATAATAAATGATAAATAAATCAACCAATAAATCAATCACTATAATGTTTTGAAAATGATTACACTATCCCACACCATAACTATTTTTTGACGTCGTAAATTTGCTAATTAACTGTTGACATGCCTAATCACAACCGACTATCTCAGCCAGTTCCTCCGAACGTACGTCTTGGATTACAAGCTTACTGCTTCATGCATTGCTAAATCAGACCTGCTTCAGAGCTGCCTCTCCTTTTAACATATTGATTGCTTTTACAGAATCCTAGGTAAACTAACACAAATCTACACGCAACAGATGGGTGGAGATAAAAGCTGCAAAAAGTACTTTAAAACATCCAGTAACACAGGATCTTTACACCCTCAAGTGATTTTTGTATAGTTTATCAAATTATTTGTCAATAAATGCTATCTGCACAACAATACATTTTTAGCTTTGTCATTGTAAACCCCCAAATGGCTGAGCCACTGTGAGAAAGCTCATTGTAGTTGCTTCTTCAGAAATTAATGCAAAAACACAACTCCATGGGGTGGGGGAGAACAGACACGTGTTTAGGAACAAGCTCATCCCTTTTTAAATAATCTCAACCCCAGAAACCCAGCTTTTCTCCATACCCTTTAATCATTTTCTCTCCAGAAACTTACCTTCAACTCATTTATTCCAGACTTTATATTCTTTATAGTACTCCCGGCTGAATGCGGCAGGCAGGTCGCAGCGGGGAGCTCATTCGGCCAGGGCTAGGGACGGCGTTCTTTGGGCCCCTCTCGCACAGCTTGCACAGATTCGGGCTGCGAGGAGCTACTGCACATGCGCGCACACTCTAGCGCGTGTATGCAGAGGTCCCGGCACTATTTTCGGCGCCGGGTCCTGGCTCCGCCTCCCCGCCCCTTGTGTTGCGCTACATCGAGGGCCTTCATCGTTCTAGCTGCGGGGAGAATAGCAAGCTAACAAGTCGGCGCAGCTCACGGAGGTGCGCCGTTCTAAGCGTGGGGGCAAACATAGGCCCAAAGAATCTACAGCACAGAAATAGGCCATTCCAGCCTAACTGGTCTATGCTGGCATTTATGCTCTACACACACCTCCTCCCATCCCTCTTCACCTCCCCCTATCAGTATATCATTCGATTCCTTTCTCCCTCATGTACTTATCTAGCTTCCTTTAAATGCATCCATGCTATTCGCCTCAACTACTACTTGTGGTAGCAAGTTCCAAATTCTTACTACTCTTTAGGTAAATAAGTTTCTCCTTAATTCACTATTGGATTTATTCATGGCTATCTTATATTTATGGCCTCTAGTTTGAGATTCCTGCATAAATGGAAATATTTTCTCTACGTCAACCCTATTGAACACTTTCATTATTTTAAAGATCTCTATCATATCAGCCTTCTCTTTTCTAGAGAAAAAAAGCCCTAGCCTGTTCAGTCTTTCCAGATAAATATATCCTCATGGTTCTGGTATCATTCTTGTGAATCTTTTATGCACCTTATCCAGTGACTCTACATCATTTTTATAATCTGGAGACCAGAACTGTGCACAGTACTCCAAGTATGGTCTAATCAACATTTTATGCAAGCTTAACATAACTTCTCTGCTTTTTGATTCTCGATAAATTAACCCTGATGCTTAGTTTACTTTTTGTGACCTTGTTAATATCTGTCGCTACTTTCAGTGATTTGTGTATCTGTACCCCTTAATCCCTTTGGTCCTCTACCCCATTTAGACTCTTATAATACAAGCAGTATGTGGCCTCCTTATTCTGCTGACCAAAATGCACCACCTCACACTAATCTATATTGAAATTAATTTTCCAATTACACACCCATTCTGCTAATTTATTAATGTTGTTTTGTAATTTGTCTCATTCTTCCTCAGTATTGACACTTGCCCCCCCCCCCCCCCCCAGTGGTGCCGTGCATAAATGTTGAAATTGTACTTGTGGTTCCCAATTCCAATTTGTTTATGTAAATTGTGAATAACAGCACCGATCCCTGTGGAACACTGCTTCAGACCTTTTGTCAGTCTGAGTAAAATTGTCTTGAAAGGTTACATGATATCAATCAGAATTGACATCCATGGCTGATTTTCTTTTTGTTTTTCCTTTCCTAGTCCATGGACAGAGAAGCTAATCATAATACCGCCCCCTTCCCCCCCCCCCCCCCCCCCCCCGCCAGCATTACCTTGGTTAAGCTCAGTTAATTGAACACAAATATTGGCCTGGAAATTGCGGTCGGAGGCTTGCCAACCACGTACACCTCTGAACCGCAAGTAAACTCCATACTTACCCGATGGCTCCGGAGCTTCGGACTCTTGCGGTCCTGGGCCTGCAGGCATACGCCTGTATAAAGGCCCACGCATCCCAGGGGTGCCTGCAGTTCACCAACGTCTCTGGGATCACATGAGCCCGGCCAACCAATGACAAATGGGGATTCCCATTATGCTTATGGCGATTCCATTCACGGACAGAACCACCATAACCATAATAGAAATCACTCAATAAATACAATTTCACAACACTGAAATATAAATAAATAATCTCAGGTGCAAAATTAATTAAAATACCCTTCAATGAAACATTTAAAATAACACTAACTTTTTGAAAAATACATTTAAAATTTTTTTAAAGGGACAAAAATAACCTAAACTAATTTTAAATGTAAATTAATGTTTAAATCATTAAAAAAAAATCTATTTGAACATTTATTTTAACCTTTACGCTGGTAAAAGAAGAACTTAAGCCTGCTTTTACCAGGTGTAAGTATATGGTGGGTATTCGCTGGGAAGTAGGTGGGTAAATAGCCCAACTCTGCGTTAGCGAAACTGATTTTGTAGCGGATGCGTACAATCTGTCCAGGAGAAACTTGACCGATCACAAGGTCCTTGTTTTCGCGCATGCGCATCGCATGCAGAAACCTAGAACTTGCGGAACTTTTACGACGGTGTGTGTACGCTGTCATAGGCCCCATAAAATCCAGGCTGCCAGTTTTTAAAAAATGTATATAATATTTTAATAGTTTATACTGAACTGTTGCACACGATTATAATCTGTTACAAAGAAACATAAATTCTGCAAAGTTCTATGTAAAATAGTAATTATATTTCTGTTAATGTATACAAAATAATATTGTTTTCTTTTTCAAGTGAAGGATTAGGCACCCAAGATCAAGTTGGCAGTACAGTAGTAGGCTTGTGAAATATTTCTGTTGGAAATCTAAATAATAAAAAAAATCCTTATCTTGAATAGAAACATAATAAAATTGACTGGTTCTTCCAGGCCAGCACTTTGGATGTGTACCAGCAGTTGGAGTGTTTACTCAGCCCAACTTTACTAACTGGCTGGACAAGATAGACATATTTTTATGAGCATGCCAGTTTCATGACTTGGCTTGGATGCTGTTGAAACTGCCTATTTGAATCATCGTAATGTTGTGCAGAAGGAGGCCATTTGGCCCATTGTGTCTATTTCTGGATTTAGCAATCTGTAAGAACATAGAAATAGGAAATACGAGCAGGATTAGGCCTTTTGGACCCTCGAGCCTGATCTGCAATTTAATAAGATCATGGCTGATCTGATCATGGACTCAGCTTCACTTCCCTGCCCGCTCCTTATAACCCTTTATTCCCTTATTGCTCAAAAATCTGTCGATCTCCGCCTTGAATATATTCAATGACCCAGCTCTCTCGGGTAGAGAATTCCACAGATTTATAAACTTCAGAGAAGAAATTCTCCTCATCTCAGTTTTAAATGGGCAGCCCCTTATTCTGAGACTATGCCCCCTAGTTTTAGTTCCCCCTATGAGTGGAAATATCCTCTCTGCATCCACCTTGTCGGGCCCCCTCATTATCTTATATGTTTCTAAGATCACCTCCCATTCTTCTGAACGCCAGTGAATGATTAGGTTGGGCCTATAATCTGTCTTCATAAGTCAACCCCCTCCTCTCCGTAATCAACCTAGTGAACCTTCTCTGAACAGCCTCCAATACAACTTTATCCATCCTTAAATATCGAGACCAAAACTGTACACACTACTCTACTCTAGGTGTGGCCTCACCAATACCCTGTACAGTTGTAACAGGACTGCTCTGTTTTTATACTCCATGCCCCTTGCAATGAAGACCAACATTCCATTTGCCTTCCTGATTATTTGTTGCACCTGCGTATTAACGTTTTGTGTTTCATGCACAAGGACCCCCAGGTCCCTCTGTACTGCAGCACTTGGCAATTTTTCTCCATTTAAATTAGAATTTGCTTTTCTATTTTTTTTTGCCAAAGTGGATAACCTCACATTTTCCCACATTATACTCCATTAGCCAATCCTCTATCCATGCTAATATATTACCCCCAACCCCGTGAACTTTTATCTTGTGCAATAACCTTTATGTGGCACCTTGTCAAATGCCTTCTGGAAATCCAAATACATGACATCCACTGGTCCCCCCTTATTCACCCTGCTCGTTACATCCTCAAAGAACTCCAGCAAATTTGTCAAACATGATTTCCCTTTCATAAAACCATGCTGACTCTGCTTGATTGAATTATGCTTTTCCAAATGTCCTGCTACTGATTCCTTAATAATGGACTCCAGCATTTTCCCAACGACAGATGCTAGTCTAACTGGCCTATCATTTCCTGCTGTATACCTGTCTCCTCCTTTAAATTGGGCTGTTACATTTGCGGTTTTCCGATCTGCTGGGACCTCCCCAGAATCCAGGGAGTTTTGATAGATTACAACTAATGCATCCACTATCTCTGCAGCCACTTCTTTGAAGACCCTAGGATGCAAGACATCAGGTCCAGGGGACTAGTCCATCTTTAGTCCCATAATTTTACCGAGTACTACTGTTTTAGTGATTTGTATTAAATTTCTCTCTCCCTTTTAGGCCCTTGATTATCCTCTATTGGGATGTTTTTAGTATCTTCTACCGTGAAAACGAATGCAAAATATTTGTTCAAATTCTCTGCCATTTCCTTGTTCCCCATTATTAATTCCCCAGTCTCATCCTCATATGACCAACATTTACTTTGGCCACTTTTCTTTTTTATGTACCTGTAGAAACTCTTACTTATCTGTTTTTATACTTCGTGTTAGTTTACTTTCATAATCTATCTTCCCTCTCAATTTTTTTTTAGTCATCCTTTGCTGGCTTTTAAAAGTTTCCCAATCCTCTGGCCTCCTCCTAGTTTTGGCCACATTGTATGCCCTTGTTTTCAATTTGATACCATCCCTTATTTCCTTCATTAGCCACGGATCGTTATCCCTTCTGTTAGTCTTTCCTTCTCATTGGGATATATTTTTGTTGCGAGTTATGAAATATCTCAAATATCTGCCACTGCTCATCAACCGTCCCACACTTGAATCTATTTTCCCAGTCCACTTTAGCCAAGTCTGCCTTCATACCTTTTGTAGTCTCCTTTATTTAAGCTGAGGATACTGATTTGATATACAACTTTCTCACCTTCCAACTGAATTTTGAAATTCAAACATGTTGTGGTCATTCCTAGAGGATCCTTTACTCGGAGGTCGTTTTATTAATCCTGTCTCATTACACAATACCAGATCACTAATAGCCTGCTCCCTGGTTGGTTCCGCACCGTACTGTTCAAGGAAACTATCCCAGACTATGAACTCTTCCTCAAGGCACCATGGCCAATTTGCTTTGTCCAATCAATATGAAGGTTAAAATCGCCCATGATTGCCGTTCCTTTTTTTTTTACAAGCATCCATTATTTCTTGATTTATACTCCATCCAACAGTGTAACTACTGTTTGGGGGCCTATACACTACGCTCTCCAGTGACTTTTTACCCTTATTATTCCTTATCTTCACCCAACCTGATTCATGATCTTGATCTTCTGAGCCAATATCATTTCTGACTAACTCACTGATCTCATCCTTTAGTAACAGAGCTACCCCACCTCCTTTTTCTTTCTATCTGTCCTTCCGAATTGTCAAATATCCCTTAATATTTAGTTCCCAGCCTTGGTCACCTTGCAAACCATGTCTCTCTAATGGCTATCCAATCATATCCATTTGTATCTATTTGTGCGATCAACTCATTTATTTTGTTACGAATGCTGCGTTCATTCATATAAAGAACTTAAAAAAAAAAAAAAAATTTAACCATTTTTTCCTGCATTGACCCCACTTTTATGTTTATATATTCTGTCCCTTCCTGTCACGCTCTGGCTTTGATTTCCCCCAGTGCTACTCTGCTCTATTGCCTTCTCCCTATTCTTTGACTTTTTAAATTTCTGCTCATCTGAACTAGTTTAAAGCGCTCTCTACAGCCCGAGTTATTCGATTCGCCAGGACCCTCGTCCCAGCGGAAATGGAACAGCTCCCTCTTACTTGTGCCAGTGTCCCATGAAACAAAACCCATTTCTCACATACCAGTCTTTGAGCCATGTGTTTAACTCTGATGTTATTTACCCTGTGCAAATTTGCTTGTGTATTTTCCCTGCACTGTTTAATATCTTGTTCAAGTGTTTAATTCCCTCATAGATATTGTAATTGACTTAGCTTCTATCATCATCATCATTATAGGCAGTCCCTCAAAGCGAGGATGACTTGCTTCCATGCCAAAAAGGGATCAGTTCACAGGTGTTTCAATGAAGAACCGAATATTCCAGATCCCGAATTACATGTTGAATGGTGGAGGATGCCTGTGCGTCACTGTGGGAAAGCCTAATAATCGTGTGAAAGATTGCTGATGACCTCCAGTTTGATTGTCTTAAATTTCACTTGACATTGTTCCACCACTTTCATAGCTTATCTAACTCATTTTGTAATTCTTCAAATTCAACTGGATCACCTACTTCAGTACTGTCTGCAAATTTGAGCATTGAGCTTCTGAATCCAAGTTATTAATGTAAATTATAAATAATAGGGGCTCTGACACTGATTCCTGAGGAATCCTACTTGGCACTTCACCCCCACTCAACTTAATTTCTAAGGCAAGTAGCTCCTGCTTTCAGTCTTTCAGGCAACTTCTTGGTTATTCCATGTTTTATTCTACACCCTCACTTCTTTAAGTTTAAATAGTTGCCTTTTTGTGTGGAAGTTTGTCAGATGCCTTTTGAAAGTTGTTACACCACATTGTAAGCCATTCCACAGTCTACTTGAACATGATTCTTTCCAAAAAGAAAAGTCAAGAAAGTTGCTCAGGTAGGATGTATTTTTCATGAATTTATGCTGGCTGCTGTTTACTCAATTATCATCATACAGGTCTTCCTCAAGTTTGCTTTTGATAAATTACATAATTTCTCTCAATATTTATGTGAGATAATGGGGCAATTTTAACCTAACCCGCCCGTTGGGTAACTTACGGAATCGGGTGAACGCTGGTGTTACACCTTGCCCGATTTTGCTCTCCATTGAAGTCAGTAGCAAGCAATATTGGGCAGGATGTAAAACCTGTGTTCCACCTGATCCTGTGGGTTTCCCGCCCGGCAAGTTACATTAAAATTACCCCCCGTGAGTCTGCAGTTGCCTGTCTTTGTTTCATCACCCTTTTAGAAAATGGACCTTTTTAGCCTATATGCGATCTAGTGGGAACTTCCTGTTGTTCATGGACGCTCTCGAATTGATAGTCAGTTTGATAGATTTTCATTTTTAGCCCCTGGGCCAAGCACAGAAAGGAACATTATGCAGGTAGCATTGTGCGATAGTTACAGAGCCTGCCTGATTCTTCCAATAATTGAATGGAGAAAATTAGGAATCCTATGCTGGCAACATACTATGCATCCTGTCCATCTTTCTGCGCTCCACCTAAACCATTCTCGATGCCGAGGCAGTAAAGATGGAAATGAACTCTCAAATATCATCCTTTTTCTCTCTTCATTGACTAGTGGTAATCTTCCACTCTTTACCCTCTAAAACCCCTTCAAATTGTTTTACCATTTCCAGTAGGTTTCCTTTAACCTTCTCTGCTACAGTGAATGCAACTCTAGATTTTCAAGTCTGTCATCACAACTATATCCTCTTATAGCAACTCTTTTATATTCAAAATACCGAAAGAAAATCAGAATCCATGGCTTTTCCCAACTGCACTCCCACTCTTAAAGATTGATGTGCATTTATACCACTAGTTCACTTGTTTTGTCCATTTAAATTCATGGATGGAATATCATGAAGTGTAGCTGCTAGTTCCCAATTTGTGCAGCCAATGCGTGAAGCTTTCTCCTGGCAGTGTGCATTTGTAATGTCAACTTTTAACAATAAAAATACATGCAGCTGAAAAAATGAACAATCAGCCAGTAACTACTTCATTGGATCAAAAACAACCTCATACAAATTCAATGTTTTATGGTGCTCTCAAGTCGTGTTGGGTATGGAAGTGAGAGTTGGGTGCTCATCTGTAGTGTGAGAATTTGGAAATAAGTGTTTCTGCCTGGACATACTGTGTTTTTGGTTCCTGGAAGATAACTAATTCGAGTTTGTTTTCCCCACTGAAGCTGTATAAAGGGAATGGAGTATAAAAGCAGGGATGTCTTGCTACAGTTATACAGTGTATTGGTGAGGCCACACCTGGAATACTGCATGCAGTTTTGGTTTCCATATTTACGAAAGGATATATTTTGGAGGCAGTTCAGAGAAGGTTCACTCGGTTGATTCCAGAGATGAGGGAGTTGACTTATTAGGAAAGTTTGATAAGTTGGGCCTCTACTCATTGGAATTCAGAAGATTGAGAGGTGATCTTATCGAAATGTATAATATTATGAGGGGGCTTGACAGGGTGGATGCAGAGAGAATGTTTCCACTGATGGGGGCATAATCATAGAATAAGGGGCCGCCCATTTAAAACTGCAACAAGGAGAAATTTATTTTCTCCGGGTTGTGGATCTGTGGAATTCGCTGCCTCAGAGAGCTGTGGAAACTGGGACATTGAATAAAGTTAAGACAGAGATAGACAGTTTCTTAACCGATAAGGGAATAAAGGGTTCTGGGGAGCGGGCAGGAAAGTGGACCTGAGTCCATGATTGGATCAGCCAAGATCATATTAAATGGCGGAGCAGGTTCGAGAGGCCGAATAAGAACATAAGAATTAGGAACAGGAGTAGGCCATCTAGCCCCTCGAGCCTGCTCCGCCATTCAACAAGATCATAGCTGATCTGGCCGTGGACTCAGCTCCACTTAGCCGCCCACTCCCCATAACCCTTAATTCCCTTATTAGTTAAAAATCTATCTATCTGTGACTTGAATACATTCAATGAGCTAGCCTCAACTGCTTCCTTGGGCAGAGAATTCCACAGATTCACAACCCTCTGGGAGAAGAAATTCCTTCTCAACTCTGTTTTAAATTGGCTCCCCCGTATTTTGAGGCTGTGCCCCCTAGTTCTAGTCTCCCCGACCAGTGGAAACAACCTCTCTGCCTCTATCTTGTCTATCCCTTTCATTATTTTAAATGTTTCTATAAGATCACTCCTCATCCTTCTGAATTCCAACGAGTAAAGACCCAGTCTACTCAATCTATCATCATAAGGTAACCCCCTCATCTCCGGAATCAACCGAGTGAATCGTCACTGCACCCCCTCCAAAGCCAGTATATCCTTCCTTAAGTAAGGCAACCAAAACTGCACGCAGTAATCCAGGTGCGGCCTCACCAATACCCTTTTCAGTTGCAGAAGGACCTCCCTGCTTTTGTACTCCATCCCTCTCGCAATGAAGGCCAACATTCCATTCGCCTTCCTGATTACTTGCTGCACCTGCAAACTAACTTTTTGGGATTCATGCACAAGGACCCCCAGGTCCCTTTGCACCGCAGCATGTTGTAATTTCTCCCCATTCAAATAGTATTCCCTTTTTTTGTTTTTTTTCCCCCAAGGTGAATGACCTCATACTTTCCGACATTGTATTCCATCTGCCAAATCTTAGCCCATTCGCTTAACCTATCTAAATCTCTTTGCAGCCTCTCTGTGTCCTCTACACAACCCGCTTTCGCTCTAATCTTTGTGTCATCTGCAAATTTTGTTACACTACACTCTGTCCCCTCTTCCAAGTCATCTATGTATATTGTAATCAGTTGTGGTCCCAGCACCGATCCCTGTGGCACACCACTAACCACCGATTTCCAACCCAAAAAGCACCCATTTATCCAGACTCTCTGCTTTGTGTTAGCCAGCCAATTCTCTATCCATGCTAATACATTTCCACTGACCCCGCGTATCTTTATCTTCTGCAGTAACCTTTTGTGTGGCACCTTATCGAATGCCTTTTGAAAATCTAAATACACCACATCCATCGGTACACCTCTATCCACCATGCTCGTTATATCCTCAAAAAATTCCAGTAAATTAGTTAAACATGATTTTCCCTTCATGAATCCTTGCTGCGTCTGCTTGATTGCACTATTCCTATCTAGATGTCTCGCTATTTCTTCTTTAATAGTTTCAAGCATTTTCCCCATTACAGATGTTAAACTAACCGGCCTATAGTTACCTGCCTTTTGTCTGCCCCCTTTTTTAAACAGAGGCGTTACATTAGCTGCTTTCCAATCCGATGGTACCTCCCCAGAGTCCAGAGAATTTTGGTAGATTATAACGAATGCATTTGCTATAACTTCTGCCATCTCTTTTAATACCCTGGGATGCATTTCATCAGGACCAGGGGACTTGTCTACCTTGAGTCCCATTAGCCTGTCCAGCACTACCCCCCTCGTGATAGTGATTGTCTCCAGGTCCTCCCCACATTCCTGTGACCAGCAATTTTTGGCATGGTTTCTGTGTCTTCCACTGTGAAGATCGAAGCAAAATAATTGTTTTTAAAGTCTCAGCCATTTCCACATTTCCCATTATTAAATCCCCCTTCTCATCTTCTAAGGGACCAACATTTACTTTAGTCACTCTTTACGGTTTTATATATCTGTGAAAGCTTTTACTATCCGTTTTTATGTTTTGCGCAAGTTTACCTTCGTAATCTATCTTTCCTTTCTTTATTGCTTTCTTAGTCATTCTTTACTGTCGTTTAAAATTTTCCCAATCTTCTATTTTCCCACTAACCTTGGCTACCTTATACGCATTGGTTTTTAATTTGATACTCTCCTTAATTTCCCTGGTTATCCACGGCTGGTTATACATTCTCTTATCACCCTTCTTTTTCGCTGGAATATATTTTTGTTGAGCACTATGAAAGAGCTCCTTAAAAGTCCTCCACTGTTCCTCAATTGTGCCACCGTTTAGTCTGTGTTTCCAGTCTACTTTAGCCAACTCTGCCCTCATCCCACTGTAGTCCCCTTTGTTTAAGCATAGTATGCTCGTTTGAGACACTACTTCCTCACCCTCAATCTGTATTACAAATTTAACCATACTGTGATCACTCATTCCGAGAGGATCTTTTACTAGGAGATCGTTTATTATTCCTGTCTCATTACAGAGGACCAGATCTAAGATAGCTTGCTCCCTTGTAGGTTCTGTTACATACTGTTCTAAGAAACAATCCCGTATGCATTCTATGAATTCCTCCTCAAGGCTACCCCGTGCGATTTGATTTGACCAATCAATATGTAGGTTAAAATCCCCCATGATTACTGCCGTTCCTTTTTCACATGCCTCCATTATTTCCTTGATTATTGCCCGCCCCACCGTGAAGTTATTATTTGGGGGCCTATAAACTATGCCCACCAGTGACTTTTTCCCCTTACTATCTCTAATCTCCACCCACAATGATTCAACATTTTGTTCATTAGAGCCAATATCGTCTCTCACAACTGCCCTGATATCATTCTTTATTAACAGAGCTACCCACCTCCTTTCCCTTCTTGTCTATCTTTCCAAATTGTCAGATATCCCTGTATGTTTAATTCCAGTCTTGGCCACCCTGCAACCACGTTTCTGTAATGGCCACCAAATCATACCCAGTTGTAATGATTTGTGCCGTCAACTCATTTACTTTATTTCGAATGCTGCGTGCGTTTAGGTAGAGTGTTTTAATACTAGTTTTTAAACCATGATTTTTAGTTTTGACCCCTCCTGCAGCCCCTTTTATATTCATACACATTGTCCCTTCCTATCACCTTGTGGTTTACACTTACCCCTGTGCTACTCTGCTCTGTTGCCTCCTGCCTTTTGCATTCTTTCTTGGAGTCCTGTTCATCATTTGTTTATATTGTCTGGTAGATGCCAGTGTTGTAGCTGTACTGGAATAGCTTGGCTTGGGTGAGCAGATAGTTTTAGTGCACAGATCTTCCACTGCAGCCAGGATGTTATCAGGGGCCATGTCTTTGCTGTATCCACTAATCACTAATTAATGTCATGCAAAGTGAATTGAATTGGCTGGACACTATGATGGTGGTGATCTCCAGAGGGGGTCGAATGGGATCGTTCACTTGACACTTTTTGGTTGAACAAACATGCAAGCACCTCAGCCTTATTTGTTGCACTCATGTGTTGGGCCGCGTCATTAATTTGTTGCCTGGTTGTCCAGAAGCATTCTCAAGTGGATGTGGAAGGGATACAGAACCTTGCTCTAATCTGGTTGTAGGAGCGCTTAACTATGTCTTTAATCTGCTGCTTTTTGTGTTCAGAATACAGATTGCCCTGTGTTGTCATTTCAGCAGTTTGATGCTTCATTCTAAGGTATGCCTGGTGTTACTCCTGGCACACACTTCTACATACCTCATTGACCAGGTCTGGCTTGAAGGAGATGGAAGAGTGAAGAATGTGTTAGATCAGGAGGCTCGAGATTGTGGTGGTAATCAATGATTCTGCTGATGGCCTATGATACCTCATGAATGCCCGGTTTTGGGCTGCTAGACTTCACCTCAGCTGTTCTACTTCGTGGTGGTTTCACAATGCATGATGGAGACAGTCTTCACTGTGAAGAGAATTTGTTTTCAATCTGTCACTCCTACATACTCTTGTGGAAAGATGTCAAGTAGGTTAGCCTAGTGTTGGTTCCTTCAGCACCTGATGCAGGCCCAGTTTGGGAGTTAAATCCCTCAGGATTCAATCAGCTTGGCCAGTGGTGGTTCTACTGGGCCATTCATGGTGGTGGACATTGCAGAGTCATTGTTTCCTTCAATGCTTCCTCAAATGCTGTTCACCACTTGCTGATTCATCAGTTGAAGAGCGGCAGTAGTGGGAGTGTTTTAATACTAGTTTTTAATCCATGATTTTTAGTTTTGACCCCTCCTGCAGCCCCTTTACATTTAGTGGCCATTTTTGTTTTTTGCCTTGGGTTTCTCTGCCCTCCACTTTTCCTCATCTCCTTTCTGTCTTTTGCTTTTGCCTCCTTTTTGTTTCCCTCTGTCTCCCTGCATTGGTTCCCATCCCCCTGCCACATTAGTTTAACTCCTCCCCAACAGCACTAGCAAACACTCCCTCTAGGACATTGGTTCCAGTCCTGCCAAGGTGCAGACCGTTCTCTTTGTACTGATCCCACCTTCCCCAGAACCGGTTCCAATGCCCCAGGAATTTGAATCCCTCCCTGCTGCACCACTGCTCAAGCCACGTATTCATCTGAGCTATCCTGCGATTCCTACTCTGACTAGCACGTGGCACTGGTAGCAATCCTGAGATTACTACTTTTGAGGTCCTATGTTTTAATTTAGCTCCTAGCTCCTTAAATTCATCTTGTAGGACCTCATCCCTTTTTTTTACCTATATCGTTGGTACCAATGTGCACCACGACAACTGGCTGTTCACCCTCCCTTTTCAGAATGTCCTGCACCCGCTCCGAGATATCCTTGACCCTTTTGCACCAGGGAGGCAGCATACCATCCTGGAGTCTCGGTTGTGGCCACAGAAACACCTGTCTATTCCCCTTACAATCGAATCCCCTATCACTATCGCTCTCCCGCTCTTTTTCCTGCCCTCCTGTGCAGCAGAGCCAGCCACGGTACCATGAACTTGCCTGCTGCTGCCCTCCCCTGATGAGTCATCACCCTCAACAGTACTCTAAACGGTGTATCTGTTTTGCAGGGGGATGACCGCAGGGGACCCGTGCACTACCTTTCTTGCACTGCTCTTCATGCTGGTCTTCCATTCCCGAGCTGGCTGTGGACCCTTCACCTGCGGTATGACCAACTCACTAAACATGCTATTCACGTCATTCTCAGCATCGTGGATGCTCCAGAGTGAATCCACCCTCAGCTCCAACTCCGCAACGCGGTCTGTCAGGAGCTGGAGGCGGATACACTTCCCACACACGTAGTCGTCAGGAACACTGGAGGCGTCCCTGAGTTCCCACATGGTACAGGAGGAGCATAACACGTGACCGAGCTCTCCTGCCATGATTTAACCCTTAGATAGGCAACAACAATGCTAAAGTTTACTCACTGTTCTAGAAGAGAAAAAAGAAAAACTACTCGCCAATCACTTACCCCCTTGGCTGTGATGTCACCTTTCTGTTTCTTTCTACTTTTTTGCCTTCTCCCTGTAGCTGCACCGGCTCGCCTCTCCACGCACCTCCACACGCTTCTCCCGACTGCCGTCGCGTTGGGCCTTTTGTAGACCTCTCGCCGACCCCGGAACTCACGCCTCTCCACGCACCTCCACACGCTGCTCCCGACTGCCACCGCGTTGGGCCTTTTGTTGGCCTCTCGCCGACCCCGGAACTCACGCCTCTCCACGCACCTCCACACGCTGCTCCCGACTGCCGCCGCGTATGGCCAATTCCTGCACCTATTTCTTATGTTCTTATAAATCTTGTAATTCTCAGTATAATCTAAATGAAGTACATGTGCTCTAATTATCTTTGTCTCAAAACAAAAAAAAAAGCTCTTAATAATTGTTATCTGAAAATAGGATCAAAGGTTTGGAAAAACCAACACACACATAATATAGCTCAAGCATACTAATGAATGTTTGGAGATTGTCCATACCCTCAGACATTTCCCAGACTTTGTTGAGACGATTCTTTCAGTGCACATGCTCAAACTGCAGTAACCTAGCAATTTCAAGAGTTCTGAAGAAGGGTTTATAGCTGCAACGCCAACTGACTCGCATTTTCTTGATGAATGCTGGCTGACTTGACAGTCTCCAGAGTCCTGTTTCTGTCATAGTTCGTAACTTCCTTCAGGTGCAGTGGTAACTCTGGGAATAACATTAAGTCTAATTCCCGGCTTTTGAGAGAGATAGAGGTGTCCGAGTTAAAATGTTATTGAAATGACTCAGTAGTACAGAAATGATACCTTTGTCTGAGATAAGGTTGACCATATTATTGCAGAATATTTAATTTTATAATGTTTGTGTTTTGTTGAAAATCTTATTGGCTATCAGTTTGTGAGAGAGAACAGTGACACATGAAATGTTTCTGTAAAACATTGAGCAATTTAATCTGTTCAGTTTCTGTAGTTTCATAAAGTTCAGCAGTCTTAATTCAGTCAGCTATTTTATGTTGGCAATATATTTTGCATTTCAGCATTCATTTATAGTGTTAGTATTAGTGTTGCTAAAATGTTGTGGTCTGTCAATATTGATGTACAATTATTCAAGCTGCCTCAAGCAATTTTGCTCTAACAGATACAACATTTCAAAGTAACCAATTGTGAGCTATGCAGTAAGATGTTTTGATGTGATAAGGCGTTATATAAAGAAGTATTTTATCACTAATGTCTCATGCCATTGCTTCTGGTAAATCAAACAACTGGCTGTTTTGGAAGCACAGGAGCATTTTACAGCTAACACAGAAGTCTCTCAAAACATTCAGAATTTTTATCTGATGGACAGTTTATAGATACATGCAAGTAACAAGACATTATTTCTATATTTTTAAAAAAATATATTAAACCAGTATATATACATGTACAGTGGTCATATTGGCCTGTAATTTACAGCCAGTGGCGAAGCACAGATGCTCGCTGCTGACTTTGGAGAAAGCTCCCCACAGAGAACTCGCAATCTCTGTGGTGAAATCTTGAGGGTTCATGATGTGTAATTGATTGTAGGGGATTCCTATGATGATGCAGCAATGACGTCATCAAGCTATCGTAAGTAGCCAAGCACATTGAAGAATTCTCACAGATAGCAAACCAAGAAATAAAAAGCAGCTTTTATCCTCACTTTAAAAACAAAATGTTAAACAGCGAAATAAAGATTGGAACATTCACATGGTGGGGGGGAAACAGAGAAACTGAAATATGAACAAATTTATTTTTAAAATTATAATTTTTATCATAATGGAGAAATTTGACATTCCACAATCTAAAAATGTTTTTCATGGCCATAACTGTTTCAGTGAATACACTGTCAACCCCAGTTACACCTATTTCAACAAAGGTTTAACATTTAATGGGGTATTTAACGGTGCTATTAGCACGGAAAAGCTCAGGTTTTCGTCAGTTTCACTGATTGATGGCTATGGGCAGGCGGGCGGGGGGGGGTGAGGGTGCACGGTGCAGCCTCTGTCCCAGTAGTGACTGAC
The DNA here is from genome assembly GCF_044704955.1 of Pristiophorus japonicus. Classification (NCBI taxonomy): domain Eukaryota; kingdom Metazoa; phylum Chordata; class Chondrichthyes; family Pristiophoridae; genus Pristiophorus; species Pristiophorus japonicus. The sequence goes on along the minus strand of NC_091984.1, from coordinate 72,526,703 downwards.
CACAACTTCAGAATTTCTGCGTTTAGATATGCATGCGCTAAATCCTGAAGTTGCGGACAGTTTCGGAGGAGTAATGACAGTGAACGTTGACATGTCCAGTGCAAAATCCGAGCCATTTAATTTCAGATGCAAAGTGGACTTAAATTCCTGGCCATCTTTAACCTTCAATCTTCAATATAAAATTGACAAGTACATTCCAATCTGCAGGCTTTCCTGGCTAAGCAACAGTTAAGCTCCGAATTATATGAACCTCTTTGTTGAAAACAATTAGGATTTGTGTCCTGAAAAATCTCTGACTTGCTGTGAGGAATGTGTGCGTGTGTACTATTAACAATGTATGGAAACAATGAATCAAAATGAGGAATAAGCAGTCTTTTTTTTTAAAAAAAAAGGGATTGAATTAATTTATTTTAAATAATTTTGGAAAAGCTCTACTATCTTAGATTCCCCACTAAACTGAGCCCAGTGTCAGCTTGTCACCTCAGTCAGAAGATAGTGGGTTAAAACCTGACTCTAGAGTTGAACACATTGCCTACAATTGACACTTTAGTGCAGTACTGAGCTGCATTATCAGAGGTGCTATCTTTTGCATGAGATGTCTGCCTACTTAAATCACGAGAGAGAGAGATATATTTTTGTCTAAATTCTAATTTGGTTTATTTTTCTCAAGTACAAGTACATTGAATTTTGAAAGCAATGAAAGTCTCTTTGAGGACACTGGAAGGGGAGCAACAAAGCAGGTTGATGCCAAGGGATGTTCTGGCCTCTTATCCTTGGGAAAACCATATGGGAGTGGCAGACAGTGGATGGGTGAATAACATTGGAGCAAGGGGGAATGGAGGTTACAGGATGTGAGCAGGTAGTTCAGAGGATGTGGTAGGGATCATGATCGAAGTGAGTGTTTGTTAGTAGAAAGGGAAGGGTAATGGGAAGGTGAAAGTATGGGGATTGGGGAAAGCACATGATTTGGGCAGATTAGGGGGGGGAGCGCTATGGCCAATGTTGGTCTGGAGGTCCCATACAGTCTGCCCACCGGCTTTTCAATGGCAATATCCACCCATATGTGAAAAATTGAATGGGCTGCACAGCCAGTTGAAGGGCCTGTGCACCAAAACATAATTACAGGGAACATTGGCTACGGGCCCTGTTTTCCACACAATGCCCACTGCACGCCGCCCCCTCCTTCCTCCTCCCCCCCCCCCCCCCCCCCCCCACTAGTCGTATGTGACGTGTAATGAACTAAAATATAATGGATTCTTGTATTAGGGACTGCATTTTTTTGAAATTTGCTTTTAAAGTTGAATCTTAAAACAACTTTTTAAAATTAGATTTTCCTGATCTGTTAACCTTTGCATTTATTCTTTTAGCGATCAACAAATATTTCAATAATGCATAGAATTGGCATTTGAAGCAGCCTTTCCAATTGTGAAGGCCTAGAGTTAAGCAACACAAAATCAGTTTATACACTGGAAAAGCTGGTAGTTGTAGATTTGTTTGCTGGTCATTGAGATCCAGCAGGCAGCTGTTAGATACATATGTAGAGTACATAGGACTCAAGTTTGCCCCTTCGGTTAAAACGACGCAGCTACCTGAGGTGCACCGATTTTGTCGACGAAAAACGGCGCCGAAAACTTACCTTGGTATTCTCCCCACTCCTTGGAACATCGTAGGCCTTGGCATGGCGCAGCACAAGCAGTGGGGGGGTGGAGCCAGGTCCCGGCGCTGAAAACGGTGCCGGGACCTCTGCACGTGCGCGGATGTGCAGTAGCTCCTCGCCCCCAGAATCTGTGTGCGTGTGCTGTAGGCTGTGTGGGAAGGGCACAAAGCATGCTGTCCCAGCCCTGGCCGAATGGGCTCCCTCATCGGCGGCCAGAGTGTGCAGAGCTTGCTATAGACTCTGTGCAACAGTACCCAGCTGCTAGTGTTTTTCTGCAGTAAAGCTTTGCTGAAGGTAGGACTTCTATTTTTATTTGTTTATTTATTGATTTATGTGGTCCTAAATTCTTGTTTGATTTATATTCAAGCTTACTCTTCTTCTGCTTTCAAAAGGAATTCTGTAAAATAGTTTGACTGAAACTCTTATTTACAGGACTTGCTATAATGTATTTGCTACTTTACCAATCCATTTTTAATCTAGTTGTTTAGTGCTTTGTAACTCTTGGTGCTAGGTGCAGGTCCTCTCAGTTTCCTTGTATTTTTTATTATTGAATGCTTATTTTTGTGCTTTGTTTAGTGCTTGGTGCTTTAAATGTATTGCTTTGTTTAGTGCTTGGTGCTTTAAATGTACTTATGCTTCTTTAATGTTGTGAAGGTGTTTAATGCTGTGCAAGGTCCTCTCACTTTCCCCCCCCCCCACCCACCCCCCAATCTCTGGCTACCTGCGCTGATTTCTTAAGTCACCAAGGTTTTTCTGTGCTGCCACAAGTGGCCACAAACGCTGGCCTAAGTTAGTTTGGAGTAACTTTTAGCTGTCTAAACTTGCTTAAATGGCCAAAACAGATGTAAGTGGCTGGTAATGCCCCCTTTTGGGAAAAAAAACTAAACTTAAAAAAAAAAAACCTAACTAAGTCACTTATACTGTAGCAAATTAAATGGGCAGAATTGCGATTTTTAAGATATTCCAAAAAAAATCTAGTTGCTCCAAAAAAAACGGAACAACTCTTGGGCAAACTTGGGTCTTCATAGTGTTGGAGCATTTTAATGTTACAGCATGGATATCTATTCTGACAATAGTAATAAACCTACTGTTAACAAAGATTGAGACAGAAAGTGCCGCGTACATATATAAACGCTTTACTGTTACTGACGGGATCCATTTGAGGTTAAATTTTGGCTGTGCATTTTATGCCCATCAGGTTAAGGAAAGTAAAATTATTTTTGTGTTCTGTGACTGCATCAAGTGTTCTGGAATAAAGTACTGGATAGGTTAGATGTAGAAACAACTGTTCTCCACACTATGGTACCTCTACGTGATGGGGGTGAAATTGGTCTTCGGCAGTAGCACAAAATAGCCGATAACAAAGTGGCAGCCCGTTTTACACCTTGCTCAATTTTCAGTTCTATTGACTTCAATGGAAAAGAAAATCCGACTGGGTATTATTCGCTATCGTACATTTTGCATTACCGCCCAGCACCAATTTTTCCAGACGAATACAGAATTGCTATGGCTGTGGATCCAAGATGTCTAAATTGCACCCTATCACTGAGTTCTTTCTTCCCCTCTCACTTCCAGTGTTTTTTAAGAATGTGTTCTTTCCGAACACACTCCACTTTTGACAATGGGTCACAAATCCGAAATGTTAACTCTGCTTTCTCTCCATAGATGCTGCCTGACCCGCTGATATTTCTAGCATTTTCTGTTTTTATTCAAGTTTAAATTAAGTTTGCCGAAACTGTTCACTATTAGGAGCTGAAGCTCGAGTTCCAGACACATTAAGTATCCATTCTGTAATACAGGCAAAATTAGTGAAGGATGTACAGGCATTAACTATTTGTTTCCATAACAGCTTAAAACCCACTTTTCTCCCTCTTTCCCACTGTTATAATATTATAAGCTTAATGTTTTGAAATTGGAAGCCACTGATATTTGTTGAAGTGATAGCATGCTATATCTGCATCCACAATTGGACTTTATTGAAATTGAATATTTTTTCCAACAAATTAATTGTTTGCAAATTTTCAATGAGGAATAGGGATATTTCAATTAAGTTAGTATCTTTAATGTGAATAATTGAGGCTTCCTTTATATGTGGGAAATAATCCATTGTTCTCATGAAAATGAGATTCTATCAATACACTACCACCAACAAATTGCATTTTAAATAAATGTCTAGTTTCCATTTATTTTAGTGCTAGCACTAAATACTTTATCATCTGTTATTCATCACATTTCAATTCAGTGGCTTGTATTTGTACTATCTTCCATTAATAACTTGACTGGATAAAAATTTAAAAATAAGCATAAAAGCAAAAAAGAATAATGGCTGGTCATAGTTACGATTGCAATGTTAGTGTGGTCCAAGCTATGAGCATAAATCAGCAGTAAGATTTTGTACTACACTGTTGATTTAAAGTGCTGTTGATCCACCTCATTCAACGTTTGTTACTGTTATTACTGTCAAAAAGGCAGCAGTTCAACCATGACTTTAATCAATTTTTTTCATCCTGAGGGATTACTTTGTCACTTAGCAACCCATCGTCTTATCTATTCCAAAAGCATGCTGTGACAGTTGTGCTGCAAGCTTTGCATAATCTTTTGCTACTGATGGGGAGAAAAACATTGCATATTGATTCACAGATATAGAAGTAATAGCAATTAGAGCTCCACCTTGGATAACCTGGATATGATCATTAGTAACAGTACCTTTCATAGATCCCTTTTCACACAATAGAATAAAATAATAAACGTGGACGACACCATTGGCTTTTAATTGCAGTTTCACTGTCAAGAGTCTCTGTTTCATTGAGGTAATGTTACTGCTGAAATCATTATCTGCTTTCTGAAGTTACCATTTTGAGACAGACCTGAATCCAGTCAACATGACACTTTAATTTATTTCCACAGGCTAGCAATCCTGTAAAGCCAGCAGGTCATAGCGTGGGGGTGAAAGCAGGCAGACACTATTACTGGAAGATTGGGGATCTGTCATCCAGAGCCTTCTATCAATTGCCCAGAGCTAAGTCAATGTTCTGGTTCAATTGAGTGGCTGATGCTAATAATATATAAAAAACAAATTTTTAAATGTATAAAAAAATCTTTGTTGCACTTGGAATGCCTCACTTTGTTGTTTCTGAAAGTATTCTCATATGTTAACTGTTAGAAATAAAACCAATGTACTATCTCTGGTCACCATAATAATCAGGATCGACTGTAAACCAATACACAAGGTGCAATGTGTTTAATCAGAGTTTAAGACGGAATATAACACATTAGTTATACATACGACCGTGACAAGTCGCTGGTACCGATCCAATCGGACAGACGGCTGGCGCGTGTGTGCAGTGCTCTGGCTTGCGGCCTCTTCCTCTCGTTTAGAGCCTCCTTCACTGAGCATGGGATCACTCTCAATAGTGTTTCACCAGCTCAGTGTCTGCATGACTCTCCCCTCCACTGTCTGTGAGGACAAGCCCTTAGGGTGTTACTTTTATTCTCTTTTTTTAGGGGTGAGTCTGGAATAGGATAGCGACCAGATCTTTTAATCCATAGAGGTTCCCCTAAAAACTCAGTACCCAATGGGGTGTCGAGTTCTTTGTCTCGATTCTTGAATCAAAGCCCTCCCCTAAAGGAGTCTCATTATCTTGTTCATTTGTCTTTCCTGTTTATACTTTCTGAACGTTCCTTCATTGGAATTTGTGTCTTATCTCCCTGGTCCCTATCCTCTCGGGTGTAATTAGTACAAAGCCCAGCCCTGTACTCTCTCAACCATGAGACTCAAGCCAGAGCTACCTCACTTCAGCTGATTGTTAGCCCCTTTTGATTTTGCAAACTGCTCCATTCTGAGATGGATACCATAACCTTCCCAAATTCCTTCAATACATAAATAAAATTCAAATCTTAACTTGAAAACAACAGATAATCACTTGGGGCTAGACTTTCTCCAAAGCCCTCACCGCCCGATTGCCGCCCAGAAAAGACCGCTAAGCTTCATCACTTAACGCTGGCGAAACTTTCTATTAATGAGGTAAGTAAAACCGCCCGGCGAGAAAATGGTTCCTATACAGGATTCTCGGCGGTTTTTGGGCGGTTACAGCTGAAACTAGCGATAACGGGCGGTTCTTTTTATAAAAAAAAAATTTACATTTAAATTGAGGCTGTGGTTGGGGCTAGGGAGGAGGGAAAACTTTAAAAATATTGTTTCACTTTTTAAAAAAAAAGTTAAACATTCCCAAGACAGTTTTAAAGCTAATCACCGTTTTACAATTTGAAACAAAAATAAATAAAGAACCTTAACTTGCCTTTCTTTGCCACGTACTGACCTACCGCCCTGTTTCAGGCTGCTTCCCGTGGATGGTTCCCTTGGCGATCTGGACGGGTTTCCGTTGAGGCTAAACTTACACCCTGGCACTCCTCTTGGTGGTGCACGTCGCCGTTTGTGTTCCCGGCGGTCATTTCGCCAATGTGAGCGGTCCCTTTCAAAAGATGAGGGAAACTTTCGCCAGGCAGTTTCTGCCTGAAAAACAGCTGTACTGCTGAGAAAACTGCCGAAAATGAAGGTGAACGTCTCCCCCTTGGAAACAAGAAGATTGTATATGGCTGTCATAGTGCAGAATGCCAAAACATTAGCACATTCTAAGCATCTGTCTAGCCAGTCTAATACTAGTCTGAGGACACTTTTTGTCTCCAGTTTTAACAAAATTATGTAAACACAGCATTATTCGCACCACAATTTTGTTTGCAAAACCATATACATTTTGGACACCCCTGATTTCTAACAAACCATACTGATTTGAAATCCGTATCTGCTTAGAGTTACGTGAAGCCAGAAGATCCAGGTAATACTCCTTGCTCTGCATTGCTCTTTGGCTAGAGAAAACAGAGCTGTGTATATGTATACAAACACATGTGCAGAGCTCAGCTCATCAGCATCCAAATGCTGGTTAAAACACTTGATGGAACAGTTCGTTTTCTGCTAAAAATAGAACATCTTAAAGCCTGGTACTTTTTTTATAGTTTACTTAGCAATATTTGCAGTTATACCGAAAATAAAAATGGTGAGGTAGTGTCACATCAAATAGCTAATTTCGCACCAGAGTTAGAATTCACATGTTATGTTGATGCAAAGCTGAAATGAAAACTGGTCTATTAATGACTGCCCACTTAAGAACAGTTTTGTTTAAGGGGAAATTTGAAGCGAGCAGCTAGCTTTTCCACATTTTTTATTGGAAAATTGTATTGCTACTTAGAATAATTAATATTGTAATACTCTGCTTTGGTTGTCTTCAGGGTGTCTGCATTTATTAGTCTTTCAATTTTAAATGAACGTATTGCCTCAGCTGTCATTCAAGGCCATTTGTAAAGTGAATTAGCTCCATTCAATTCAAACATAGAATGGCTTTAATTTTTGGGAAACATATTTTATTGAGCCTGCTTTATTTATTGCCACCATAAACAGATAAAATTTTTAGCTGATTGTGATACATACATTTTTGATCTTGTGTTCCAGGAACAGCAAGTTTCTGTTGTTTCATTTTTAACCCACAGAATATTTTGGAAGAAAAATAGATTAGACTATCTTTCCTATTAAATTACAAATATGTGTATGTAATTAAATCCTGAACCTGGTGGCAGTTTCAGAGCAATTCTAATCTCTCTAGAATGGCAGGTTTAAATTTTCAGCTCATAAATTATTGCACTGTAACAAACTTTCAAATGGCAGAAATAGTGTTGTTACTGTAATATTTCTTTGTATAACATGCAATCAACATTTTAAGTGCCTTTGCTCATTCTGACTTCCCTTCCCCATTTTTCCCTCTGTCCTATTCTCTCTCCCAATTTTATCAATTGTTTCCAATGACAAGCTATTCTAGCTTTTATTTACAATACCTTTTCTTGACAACTGATTTGTTGAAAACCAGCTCTAAGGGCCAGCTTTTTAACCAATCATGACAAGAATTTTTAAGATCGGCTTGGCCATACCAACAGGGTGACTAGGTGAAACTTTGACATTTTTGTTCTGAGTGAATAATAGCAGTGCTGTTAGTAAATGAGTTGTTCTGCCAATCGCTGGCAATTTGATTGCCTTGGACAAGATAATACGTTCATGCAGTTGGGGGTAAAACATAATTTGTTAACTATTTGCATCTTTCAAATTTTTGCTACTCATTCTCTCATGATGACTAATTTAATTAATGGACCCCTATCACTAACAAGAGGAGAAAGTAATGCAGTCCTGTGGGCATACTGTATTGCTGTCGCTTCTATTACTGCTTTGAATATTTATGCATCGATCAAGTAGTTATCTTTATCCCCTTATGTTTGGCAATTTAACAAAACGTTAATATTTGTAGAAACAGTACACTAAATACAGTATTTCAGAAATATTCCATTTAAGTACTAAATCTGTTAAGATATGGTGATTGCCTTAGTAAAATACGACCGTAGTAAATTACCACAAGAACATAAGAAATAGGAGCCCGGAGCCTGCTCCGCCATTTAATAAGATCATGGGTGATCTGATCATGGACCCAGCTCCACTTCCCTGCCCACTCCCCATAAACTCTTTATTCCGTTATCGCTCAAAAATCTGTCTTATCTCCGCCTTAAATATATTCAATGACCCAGCCTCCACAGCTCTCTGGGGCAGAGAATTCCACAGATTTTCTGGAGAAGAAATTCCTCCCCATCTCAGTTTTAAATGGGCGGCCCCTTATTCTGAGACTATGCCCCCTAGTTTTAGTTTCTCCAATGAGTGGAAATATCCTCTCTGCATCCACCTTGCCAAGCCCCCTCATTATCTTATATGTTTTGATAAGATCACTTCTCATTCTTTTGAACTCCAATGAGTATAGGCTCAACCTATCTTCACAAGTCAAACCTCTCATCTCTGGAATTAACCCAGTGAACCTTCTCTGAACAGCCTCCAATGCAATTATATCCTTCCTGAAATACGGAGACCAAAACTGCATGCTGCACTCTAGGTATGGCCTCACGAATACCCTGTACAATTGTAGCAGGACTTCTCTGCTTTTATACTCTATCCCTCTTGCAATAAAAGCCAAGATTCCATTTGCCTTCCTGATTACTTGCTGTACTTGCATACTAACTTTTTGTGTTTCATGCACAAGACCCAGGTCCCTCTGTACTGCAGCACTTTGCAATTTTTCTCCATTTAAATTATAATTTGCTTTTCTATTTTTTTCTGTCAGAGTGAATAACTTCACATTTTCCCACATTATACTCCATCTGCCAAATTTTTGCCAACTCACTTAGCCTGTCTATATCCCTTTGCAGACTTTTTGTGTCCTCCTCACAATTTGCTTTCCCACCTATCTTTTATCATCAGCAAACTTGGCTACATTACACTTGGTCCCTTCATCCAAGTCATTAATACAGATTGTAAATAGCTGAGGCCCCAGCACCGATCCCTGTGGCACCCCACTAGTTACTGTTTGCCAACCGGAAAATGACCCATTTATCCTGACTCTCTTGTTTTCTGTTAGTTAGCCAATCCTGTATCCATGCTAATATATTACCCCCAACCCTGTGAACTTTGATCTTGTGCAGTAACCTTTTATGTGGCACCTTATCTAATGCCTTTCGGAAAACCAAATACACCACATCCACTGGTTTCCCTCTTATCCACCCTGCTCGTTACATCCTCAAAGAATTCCAGCAAATTTGGCAAACATGATTTCCCTTTCATAAAACCATGCTGACTTGCTTGATTGAATTATGCTTTTCCAGATGTGCTGCTGCTGCTTCCTTAATAATGGACTCCAGCATTTTCCCAATGACATGTTAGGCTAATTGGTCTATAGTTTCCTGCTTTCTGCCTGCCTCCTTTTTTAAATAGGAGCTTTACGTTTACAATCTGCTGGGACCTCCCCAGAATCCAGGGAATTTTGGTAGATTACAACCAATGCATCCACTATCTCTGCAGCCAATTCTTTTAAGACCCTAGGATGCAAGACATCAGGTCCAGGGGACTTGCTTGCCTTTAGTCCCATTATTTTACTGAGTACTACTACTTTAGTGATTGTATTAAGTTCCTCCCTCCCTGTAGCCCCTTGATTATCCCTTATTGGGATGTTTTTAGTGTCTTCTACCATGAAGAGTGATACAAAATATTTATTCATCGTCTCTGCCATTTCCCTGTTCTCCATTATTAATTCCCCAGTCTCATTCTCTAGGGGACCAACATTTTACTTTCGCCACTCTTTTTTCCTTTTTATGTACCTCTATAAACTTTTACTGTCAGTTTTTATATTTCGTGCTAGTTTACTTTCTAAATCTATCTACCCTCTTATTTTTTTTAGTCGTTCTTTGCTGGCTTTTAAAAGTTTCCCAATCGTCTGGCCTCCTACTAGTCTTGGCCACATTGTATGCCCTTGTTTTCAATTTGATATCATCCCTTATTTCCTTAGTTAGCCACGGATAGTTATCCCTTCTCTTAGTCTTTCCTTCTCATTGGGATATATTTTTCTTGCGAGTTATGAAATATCTCCTCAAATGTCTGCCACTGCTCATCAACCGTCCTATACCTTAGTCTATTTCCCCAGTCTACTTTCGCCAAGTCTGCCTTCATACCTTTGTAGTCTCCTTTATTTAAGCTCAGGATACTGGTTTGGGATCCAACTTTCTCACCCTCCAACTGAATTTGAAATTCAACCATTTTATGGTCACTCATTCCGAGAGGATCCTTTGCGACGAGATCGTTTATTAATCCTGTCTCATTGCACAGTACCAGATCTAAGATAGCCTGCTCCCTGGTAGATTCCGCACCGTATTGTTCAAGTACTGTCAACATGCTGTCCTTTCACTTCTGTGACAGGCGTTTCAGTGTAGTGCTGGCTGCTACAGTTCTAGAAGAACATAATAAATAGGAACAGGAGTAGGCCATACGGCTCCTCGAGCCTGCTCCGCCATTCAATAAGATCATGGCTGATTAGGTCATGGACTCAGCTCCACTTCCCCGCCCGCTCCCCATAACCCTTTATCCCCTCATCGTTTAAGAAACTGTCTATTTCTGTCTTAAATTTATTCAATGTCCCAGCTTCCACAGCTCTCTGAGGCAGTGATTTCCACAGATTTACAACCCTCAGAAGAAATTTCTCCTCATCTCTGTTTTAAATGGGCAACCTCTTATTCTAAAATCATCCCCTCTAATTCTAGTCTCCCCCATCAGTGAAAACATTCTCTCTGCATCCACCTTGTCAAGCCCCCCCATAATCTTATGTTTCGATAAGATCACCCCTCATTCCAATGAGTGGAGGCCCAACCTACTCAACCTTTCCTCATAAGTCAACCCCCTCATCCCTAGAATCAACCTAGTGAACCTTCTCTGAACTGCCTCCGAAGCAAATATATCCTTTCGTAAATATGGAAACCAAAACTGCAGGCAGTACTCCAGGTATGGCCTCACCAATACCTTATATAGCTGTAGCAAGACTTCCGTGCTTTTATACTCCATCCCCTTTGCAATAAAGGCCAAGATTCCATTGGTCTCCCTGATCATTTGCTGTACCTGCATACTATCCTTTTGTGTTTCATTCACAAGTACCCCCAGGTCCTGCTGTACTGTGGCACTTTGCAATCTTTCTCCATTTAAACAATAACTTGCTCTTTGATTTTTTTCTGCCAAAGTGCATGACCTCACACTTTCCAACATTGTACTCCATCTGCCAAATTTTTGCCCACTCACTTAGTCTGTCTATGTCCTTTTGTAGATTTTTTGTGCCCTCCTCTCACATTGCTTTTCCACCCATCTTTTTATCATCAGCAAACTTGGCTACGTTACACTCAGTCCCTTCCAAGTCGTTAATATAAATTGTCAATAGTTGGGGTCCCAGTACTGATCCCTGCGGCACCCCACTAGTTACTGGTTGCCAACCAGAGAATGAACCATTTATCTCGACTCTGTTCTCCGTTAGTTAACCAATCCTCTATCCATGCTAATACATTACCTCCAACACCGTGAACTTTTATCTTGTGCAGTAACCTTTTATGTGTTACCTTGTCAAATACCTTCTGGAAGTCCAAATACACCACATCCACTGGTTCCCTTTTATCTACACTGTTCGTTACGTCCTCAAAGAACTCCAGCAAATTTGGCAAACATGACTTCCCCTTCATAAATCCATGCTGACTCTGACTGACTGAATTTTGCTTTTCCAAATGTCCTGGAACATGTTTGGGCAATCTCAACCCAGTCTCCAGTGTCGGCTTATTGCACAAGCTGTGTAAGTATCAGTTTAACTCGCAGAGATCACAATGGTGGCTGCTGTGAGAAATACCAAAATGTGTGCATTTGGGGTGTTCTATGGTGGTTGAAGTCAAGGCACCTTACTGAGGCAGAGTCGTGAGATCTTTACATACTGGCTGTGCTATACCTAATGTCAGAGTGTGCTGCAATTGTGAAAATGTTCCACTCCGATCCCTAAAATCTTTTGCCTTGATGCTCACAAAAATTTACCTGATTTAGAAATATTTTGAAAGATGCACAAATTTCTTTCAAAAAACCTTTTGTGTTGGCAGCTAAAGATCATGATGGCACAAATTATTATTAACATAACTTAAGATACGAGGCTCACCTGGATGTCTTGGTGTAAGGTGCCATGATGCCAAATAGATGACTGGTTAATGAATTAATAGTATTTGATGTCGTTTTGAATGTTATCATTTTAAATGAGGATACGGCATACTAGGAAATTATTGGGCCATAATTTGCTGCAGGATTGCATGTAATGGCATCTGCTATTAGACTTATCTGTGCATGTTTTGGTTGCTAAAAACTGACTGCAAATCTTCTATAGAAAACATAGAAAGAAACATAGAAAATAGGTGCAGGAGTAGGCTATTCGGCCCTTCTAGCCTGCACCGCCATTCAATGAGTTCATGGCTGAACATTCAACTTCAGTACCCCATTCCTGCTTTCTCGCCAATAGAAACATAGAAAATAGATATGTGAAGAGAAAAAGATTAGTGAAGACAAACTTAGATCTCTTGCAGTCGGATTCAGGTGAATTTATAATGGGGAACAAAGAAATGGCAGACCAATTGAACAAATACTTTAGTTCTGTCTTCACGAAGGAAGACACAAATAACCTTCCCGAAGTACTAGGGGACTGAGGGTGTAGTGAGAAGGAAGAACTGAAGGATATCCTTATTAGGCGGGAAATTGTGTTAGGGAAATTGATGGGATTGAAGGCCGATAAATCCCTGCGGCCTGATAGTCTGCATCCCAGAGTACTTAAGGAAGTGGCGTTAGAAATAGTGGATGCATTGGTGATCATTTTCCAACAGTGTATCGACTCTGGATCAGTTCCTATGGACAGGAGGGTAGCTAAAAAGGGAGGGAGAGAGAAAGCGGGTAATTATAGACCGGTTAACCTGACATCAGTGGTGGGGAAAATGTTGGAATCAATTATTAAGGATAAAATAGCAGCGCATTTGGAATACAGTGACAGGATCAGTCCAAGTCAGCATGGATTTATGAAGGGTAAATCATTCTTGACAAATCTTCTGGAATTTTTTGAGGATGTAACTAGTAGAGTGGACAAGGGAGAACCAGTGGATGTGGTGTATTTGGACTTTCAAAAGGCTTTTGACAATGTCCCACATGAGATGGGTATGCAAAATCAAAGCACATTGTATTGGGGGTAATATACAGACGTGGCTAGAGAATTGGTTGGCAGACAGGAAGCAGAGTGTCAGGATAAACGGGTCCTTTTCAGAATGGCAGGCAGTGACTAGTGGAGCGCCGCAGGAATCAGTGCTGGGACCCCAGCTATTTACAATATACATCAATGATTTGGATGAAGGAATTGAGTATAATATCTCCAAGCTTGCAGATGACACTAAGCTGGGTGGTGGTGTGAGCTGTGAGGGGGGTGTTAAGAGGCTGCAGGGTGACTTGGACAGGTTAGGTGAGTGGGCAGATGCAGTATAATGTGGATAAATGTGAGGTTATCCACTTTGGGGGCAAAAACGCGAAAACAGAATATTATCTGAATGGTGGCAGATTAGGAAAAGGGAAGGTGCAACGAGACCTGGGTGTCATGGTTCATCAGTCATTGAAAGTTGGCATACAGATACAGCAGACAGTAAAGAAGGCAAATGGTATGTTGGCCTTCATAGCTAGGGGATTTGAGTGTAGGAGCAGGGAGGTCTTACTGCAGTTGTACATGGCCTTGGTGAGGCCTCACCTGGAATATTGTGTTCAGTTTTGGTCTCCTAATCTGAGGAAGGACGTTCTTGCTATTGAGGGAGTGCAGCGAAGGTTCACCAGACTGATTCCCGGGATGGCTGGACTGACATACGAGGAGAGACTGGATCAACTGGGCCTTTATACATTGGAGTTTAGAAGGATGAAAGGGGATCTCATAGAAACATACAAGATTCTGACTGGGCGGGACAGGTTAGATGCGTGTAGATTGTTCCAGATGTTGTGGAAGTCCAGAACCAGGGGACACAGTCTTAGGATAAGGGGTAGGCCATTTAGGACTGAGATGAGGAGAATCTTCTTCACTCAAGAATTGTCAACTTGTGGAATTCACTGCCGCAGAGAGGAGTTGATGCCAGTTCATTGGATATATTCAAGAGGGAGTTAGATATGGCCCTTACGGCTAAGGGGATCAAGTGGTATGGCGAGAAAACAGGAAAGGGGTACGGAGGGAATGATTAGCCATGATCTTATCGAATGGTGGTGCAGGCTTGAAGGGCCGAATGGCCTACTCTTGCACCTATTTTCTATGTTTCTATGTTGAAAGTGGGAGCTGATAACATTACAGCAGGGGAAATGGGCATGTGGGATCTGAGTGAACAGGGAAAGCAACTGCATATCTCTTTAATCAATGAGATTGAAGGATTGTTAAATGAACAGTGCAAATACTGACAAGGAAGTGCAAATTAGAGTGGGGGAATTTAATGTCCAATCAAGTACAGAAAGTGGGTGAAATAAAAACTGGATTACACGAGAGAGAAGAAGAGACAGAAAGGTAAAGTTTAAAAAAAAAATGTGAAGTTTTAAATTTCTCAAAGTTAAATCCAGAAGGTATTATAATTAACACTTGTAATAGTTCATTTTCAGAGCCAGAGAGATTGGTTAGCAGTAATTAATACCATGTTGTTAAAATAGTAGTTTGACTGAAATGGACAAGACTTAACTTTCTGTGATGAATTTAGTTCATATCTACCATGCAAATACAACAACTTCATGGCATTCAATGCATTTCAATGATGAGAAATAGCGAAATGTTGTTTTCGGGAAGCTAACAGCGAAGAGGCACATCTCGGACAGCAACCTTTGGACTTCTGCGTTTAATCTCGCATGTGTACTCGCCTGAAGTTGCTGTAGCATTTGCGTATAAATAATAGTGAGCGCCATTAGCCGCGCCATTATGTTGACAGCAAATTATGGGCCATTATTTTTATGGACCAGACCAAAACCACCAATAAAGTTCTTAACAGTATAAGTGAAAGTTTCTGGAATCTTTGGGGTACCTATGGCTAGACATACAGGCAGCATAATTCATAAGAAACAAACTATTGCACATTTTTTTTTTTAACAGGGCCATAAAGGTGTGAAAAATCTGATCAAACCAGTTCAAATTGAAATAATCTATCAATGGATATGCAATCCAGCCCTTCCATTATTTTATGTACCTTCTAATAAGTCACCTCTAAGTCTACACTGCTCTAAAGTAAATAGACCCAGCTTTCAAAGCCTATCTGAGTAATTGCACCTCTTTAAGCTGGGAATCAGTCTTCTGGCTCTCCTCTGAACCTTTTCCAAGGCCACTATCACCTACCATGTGAGACGACCAAATCTGGACGCAGTATTCTACATTGGTCTAACCATGCAAAGTGACTGTTTTGAAGACCAACTTTCAATATTGCCTGAAATCATAAATCCTGGTTGAAAACATAGGCTTCCTCTTATTGTTCTAACATAATGGGCCGTAAATTGCGGTCTCTCCGGGTATGTACGATGTGCGCACGCACCTGAAGAGGCCGCGCAAATGCCGGTTCTCAGCGCGAGATGCGCATGCACCAAGAACTGGCCTTTGTGATTATGCATCCCTGGGAGAAGGACATTCGTGGGCCGAGATTTGGGCTATTTGCCCAACTCTTGCCCAGCGAATGTTCTTCAATCTCTTATGCCTGGTAAAAGCAAGAATTTTAAAAGATAGAAAAATTAAATTGTATCACTAATTGTTATATTAAAAACCCTGTCCATTAAGATGAGTTTATTTTTTTAACCCTATTAAAACATTTTTCAAACATTTTGAAAAAAATTATTATTTTCCTAAAGCTTTTAATTCAATTTCAATTAATTTTAAATGAGGGAGGTATTTTTTTAAAATTTGTTTGTGTTTTGGGGTTTTTTCTCATTGATAGTAACGGGAGCTTGTACAAACAGAGCTCCCATTATTATCAATGAGAATATTACTTTGTGATTGGTGGTCCAGGCCCATGTGATCCCAGGTTGCTGGGATGCATGGGCCCCTATGCTGGGCTGTGAAAGGAGGCCTCGGACCCCAAGAATATGTTCCTCCAGGACCACCAGGTACTTTAGTTAAAAAAAAAATCAGTTGGAGGTGTCTGCCGACCGCAATTTTCGGGCCATAAAAATTTTAAATTTTACATTGGCTTTTGTTAATGTCGCAATAACAGTGAAGAAAGGGCCCAAAATGCTGCTATTAAGGACAGAGGTCAATTTTACAAAGGTTTCTCTTTCAATTTAAAAAAAAAAGGATCTTTTGGCTGTTTTATTAGTGGGGAAAAAGTAAATCCCACCCAACAATTGGCCTCTGTGCTTAGCTGGAACAAAAGCAAGCAACACAGACTGAGAGAGCCCACACTCCGAGAGAATAATAAGGCAGTACTGCACCACCACCAGTTCCAGATGATCTCCAGGAGACTAGAAAAAGAAAAAAAAAACAAGAACAAAAAAGAAAATACAGAAAAATAGGTGAGCGAGAGCACGAATAGGAAAAAAAATGTGCCAAATACCACTGTTATGGTGGACTGACGGTACAGTATGGCCCATATTTTCACAGCAATGGTCATGGGAACTGTATTTTCATTAGTTGCATTGCTGTGATGTTCAGTAAGACAGAATTCTACATACTTAGAATCTTTCTCTACAGACATTGCTGCTTCCTGAAATTTCCAAGTATATGAATTGGTGATTCTATTGATAATTGATCTTCAGGCTGGACAGTGCGAGATCCTAATTTCAAGACTCCAACCAAAAGCAGCAGAGTCAGTAGGCCTGGGTGCATAGTATGATCATATAAAAGTTTATCTGAGCTGAGACATCTCCATCAATATTACTATATTCTGAGTTTTCATCTCCATTTGGACAGTTTACAAAAATACAACTGTGTTTTTACAGGAGTGGGGAAGTTTGCTGTGCTCTATTTTAATTTTTTTTACATCAAAATTGAAATGATAAATTCAGAAGTTTATGCCAATTGCACCTGCTGCGGTTCACAGAAAGAGCAAATCACGTTGTCCCAGTCCCCCTGCCCTCTCCAAGTATCCTTTACAAAATGTATTTTTCAAATATTTATCCATTTCCCTTTTAAAAGCTCTAATTATTTTGTTTCCAGTACTACTTCTCGTAGGGCATTCCATGCCAAAAGAACACTCTGCACTCTTTCAGTGATGATCCTACATTTATGCCCTCTAGTTACTGACTCACCAACTAGTGGAAATTGTTTTTCCAACAGTCATCAAATCTTTTCTGTCTTAAAGATCCTCTAGCAAGCTTCTCTCGGTTCCCCTGAGCACCAGCTTATAGTATTACAAACTGTTCATCAAGGAAATTAATGCCTTCATGTGAGTGATATCAGTAATAACAGGACAGCATACTCAATTTAAAGCCAACAGACTACCGCCAACGTTTGTGCGATTGATGACATTTTCTGCTTTCAATTATATTTGTTTGCAGTGTGAGATGATGCTTCAAATCTGTATTTCCCCATGTTGATAGCTCTACTAAATAGTTCAACATTACAAGTGCAAAGGAATCTTATTAAATTCAACAGGCAAAATAAAATTGTGTTTTAACCAAGCTTACATGTATCAGGGCAGTTGGGTGAGCCCTTACTAAAATAGAGATCCCCATAGTGAACTATTGTGGTAATGCAACTACTGATGTAAAGAATACATGGGTCATGTGGTAAAGTCACACGACAGTTTCTGTGTTAAGAAACATCTTGTAGTGTGCTTATTAGTGATGTCGTAAGGATATATAACATTGGTGACGAGAATAGTATAATTGGAGTCCTTAGCTGAAATTTTTGTTGGTGGATGATCCAGTCAACCAACAGAGACTTTGAGAGATTGTTTGTTTTGCAGAACAGCTAAAAATCTAACATAAATTACAAGCACGCTTGGCTGAACTGTTGACATTGCCAGAGTCCAGATTGCTGCACCTATGGGAATAATAGAGCGCTTGGGTGAGTTCCATCGCGATTGAGAGACATTCGGAGCATATGTGGAGCAGCTCGACATGTTTCTCACCGCGAATAGTATCATCGAAGTCCCCAATGATGAAAACCATAACTGGGTGGTTTCAGAAAAAGAATGGTCTGTTTTCTTGACTGAAACAGGCCCCGAGGTGTGTGAAACCCTGAAAAATGTGCTTGTTCCTGTCAAGCCAAAGGACATGCCACAGACGGCGATTCAGTACTGCAGTCCTGAGCCCCTGGAAATTGCTGAAAGTTATAATTTTGGAACATGAAATCAATTGAATGACGAGGGTATCAGTGAGTACATTGTAGCCTTAAAAAAGCTATCCATTCACTATCATTTCGGAAACTTTCAAGACCGAGCATTGCGTGACCACTTGGTTTGTGGGATGAAAAATGAAGCAATCAAAAGAAAATTGTTGACAACATCTAACTTGACTTTTGATTTAACTTTTCCGACAGCTGTGTCGATGGATATGGCCGACCAATACTCCCAAGAATTTTGCGCTATTTCCAGTCATCAGACAACCGACATGAATCGCCTGAAGGTTAAAAGTAAAATGCAATAGGGAACCAAGGCCTCAGCAACTGGCGCATTGAAGTCATGCTATCGATGTCTGGGACAACACATTGCTCAAAGCTGTCCCTATGTAAAGACGAGTGTTTCTTTTGCAAGAAAACTGGGCATCTTGCTAGGGGGGGCCGACTGAAGAGTAAACCGATGTTCAGTGCTAGAAGTAGAAATCGCCAAAGACTACATAACATTGAAGAGAAGCAACAAAATGAGGAGGTTCTGGAGATGCACATCAGGAGGATGAGGGTATCTAAACGGTTCGCAAAGTATCGTCATCCAAGTAGACTTTGCAGGAACCAGGATACCCATAGAAATCAACACTGGTGCATCCATGAGCATAGTACTGGAATTGCTATATCTCGCCAAGTTGCGTGATTTTCGACTGGAGAAATTGAAGATAGAGCTGCGAGGCTACTCAGGAGAGCAAATTCCTGTTGTAGGTTGTATCGCCATACCAGTGAAATACAAGGATCTGTTTCAGAGCTTGCCTCTGACAGCCATGGCAGGAGACAAGCCTGCCTTAATAGATAGAAATTGGTTGGGATCACTGAAGCTGGATTGGAATGAGATTTTTCATGTGGAAATGAAATTTGCATTGAAAGATGATGTCATCAAGCAGCATCCGAAGGTGTTCCGTAAAACAGGCAGTCCGATCCAAGACTTCAAGGTGTTTGTCAGAGTGAAGAAGGACGCTAGATCAGTTTACTGCAAGCCATGTCCTGCATCATACGCACTTGAGGAGAAAGTTGAGCAAGAAATCAAAACTCTAGAATCTGAGCACGTTATCTCTAAGGTAGATCTAAGTAATTAGGCTACACCCATTGTTGTTGGACCTAAGTCAGCTGGTAATGCTGATGCTATATCCAGGTTGCCATCCCCATCACAAGTTACACCCAATAGGGAAGAAGTGTTCTCTTTTTCATACATTGATGAACTGCCAGTCACAGCTGAAGAGATTGGTAGAGCAACCAAGCATGACCCAGTTATGTCAAAGGTGTATGATTACATTGCAAATGGCCGGCCAAACCAGGTATCAGAGGTACATATTAATCCATACTTTATTCGTAGAAATGGATTGTCAGTGGATAAGGACTGTATCATATGAGGTGCAAGAATAATTATCTCAAATAAGTTCAGGTCCAAATTGCACCAGGGAATGTGCTTGACCAAGAGTTTGGCACACAGTTATTTATGGTGGCCAGGTTTAGTTAAAGATATAGAGTACATTGTTAATCAGTGTACAACATGTCAATCGGTAAGCAAGAAACCACCATCAGTACCATTACAGCCATGGAAATGGCCTCCCAGTGTGTGGCAAAGGTTACGTACAGATTTTGCTGAGCTCGGAGAACAATTTTCATAGTGATAGTCAATCGAAGTGGGTAGAGGTGTTTCCGATGCAGAAAATAACAAGTAAAACACTAGACAATTTGCGAAGATTGTTTTCTTCATATGGCCTCCCAGAAGAAATTGTTTCTGATAATGGGCCGCAAATTTGTTCCTAAGAATTTGCACAGTTTATGAGCAGAAATGATGTGAAACATACCAAAGTTCCACCTGCTTTAAATGCTGCAGCAGAGCGCATAGTACAAATTGTAAAACATGACCTCTTCAAGCAAATGTTGGATCCAAATCCAAGGAAACAGCAGTTGTCATTGGACCACAAATTGGCAAAATTTCTAATTACTCATCATAATACTCCTCATATAACTACTGGTGGAATACTAGCAGAGTTGTTTCTCAAACAACACCTACGAACCAGGTTTTCATTAAAGCCAAACTTGGCACAGTCAGTAGAAGAAAAACAATTAAGATAGAAAGAGAATCATGATGATAGAGGTAGAGTAAGAGAGAGAAGTGTGAGATTGAATCAGAAGATGAGGGTGAAGAACCATCACAATAAATGGTTAAAGTGGTTACCAAGAAGAGTAGTGAAGATATGTGGCCCTCGCACATATTTGGTCAAGATGTTTGATCATAATTACGTTTTTCACATATTTTATCTACAAATGTGGAGGGAGTTAAAAGTTGGAATGATTCGATTATTTCTGATAGTCTTGTTACAAGAGTACCAGTAGCAAATCCAACATGAGATGTATTAGAAACAAATCCAAGAGAAGGTCAGAATTTACGTACTAGTTCTAGTTAGGCAGACAAACAGTTTGAAATTGTAGAGTCAAAATGTAGATCAAGGGTTGCCCTTGGAGAAAAACTCTCCTCAGGCTCAGCCTACAATGAGTCTAAGTTTGACACCAAGATTTGAAAGTTCTGTTCAAGCGCGAAGTTATACTCTTCAAAACAGAAAACTAGTGGTTAAGTTTGATTTGTAAATATGGAAACATGCGTCCATATCTTTTATTTATAACCATGCAAGTTATGTACAATTATTTTGTTTATGATTACTTCTTCAATAAGGAAGGAGAAGCATATTAGAGCTCCCCCTAACGGACTACTGCTCCACCTATTGGGCGCGGGGGGGGGGGGGGTGGCGGCGGGGTGGATAAAGGAAAAAGTAAATTTAAAAGCAGCAAGAGAATTGTCAAGGCTCTTGAACACAGAGTTTTGGGTAAAGATAGGCAGAGTGGATCAGGAAGGGGCAGAGAGAGTAACAAAGGACATCATTGACTAAGGTGACATCAGAGAAAAATGGAAATAAGTCAATGGTAAAGGCACGATATCTGAATGCATGAAGCATTCACGACAAAATAGATGAATTAATAGCGCAGATAGAAATGAATAGGTTTGATCTAATAGCCATTACGGAAACATGGTTGCAAAGTGGCCTCAGGTTGGGAACTAAATCACCTGCAACGGCTTCTTTTCCCATCCCCGCAGCATAACTAACACTATCTTATTTCCACCTCTGTAACATCGCCCGTCTCCGCCCTTGCCTCAGCTTATCTGCTGCTGAAGCCCTCATCCATGCGTTTGTTACCTCAAGACTTGACTATTCCAATGATTCCTGGTTGGCCTCCCACATTCTACCCTACGTAAACTAGAGGTGATCCAAAACTCAACTGCCTGTGTCCTAACTCTCACTAAGTCCCGCTCACCCATCACCCCTGTGCTCGCTGACCTACATTGGCTTCCGGTTAAGCAACGCCTCGATTTCAAAATTCTCATCCTTATTTTCAACTCCTTCCATGGCCGCGCCCCTCCCTATCTCTGCAATCTCCTCCTGAGATGTCTGCGCTCTTCTAATTCTGCCATCTTGAGTGTCCCTGATTATAATCGCTCAAACATTGGTGCCGTGCCTTCTGTTTCCTTGGCCACAAGCTCTGGAACTCCCTGCCTAAACCTCTCTCTCATCCTTCAGGACACTCCTTAAAACATACCTCTTTGCACTAATTTCTAATTGTGTGGCTCGGTGTCAAATTTTTAATCTCATAATACTCCTGTTGAGCGCCTTGGAATGTTTCACTATTAAAGTCGCTATTTAAATACAAATTGTGTTGTAAATGTTCCAGGCTACTTCACTTTTAGAAGAGATAGGCAAAATCGAAAAGGAGGAGGGATATCCCTGATAAAGGGTGGGATAAAGACGGTCGAGAGAAAGGATTAGCTCTGATACTCGAAGTAGAATCAGCATGGGTCGAACTAAGAAACAGCAAGGGGGAGAAAACATTGGTGGGAGTCTATAGGCCCCCAAACAGTAGTTGTAATGTAGAGCAGTGTAAAGGGGGGGAGGAACTTAAAACAATCACAATCACTAAGGAGGTGGTACTCAGTAAGATAATAGGACTCAAGGCAGATAAATCCCTTGGACCTGATGGCTTGTATCCTAGGGTCTTAAGAGAAGTAGCGACAGGGATAGCGGATGCATTGGTTGTAATTTAACAAAATTCCCTGGATTCTGGGGAAGTCACTGCAGATTGGAAAACTGCAAATGTAACACCCCGATTTAATAAAAGGAGACAGACGAAAAGCAGGAAACTATAGACTAGCTAGTCTAACATCTGTGGCTGGGAAAATGTTGGAGTCCATTATTAAAGAAGCAGTAGCAGGACATTTGGAAAAGCAATAATTCGGTCAGGCAGCGTCAGCATGAATTTATCAAGGGGAAGTTATGTTTGAAAAATTTGCTGGAATTCTTTGAGGATGTAACGAACAGGGTGGATAAAGGGAAACTAGTGGATGTGGTGTATTTGTACTTCCAGAAGGCATTTGACAAAGTGCCATGTAAAAGGTTACTGCACAAGATAAAAGTTCACGGGGTTGGGGGTAATATATTAGCATGGATAGAGGATTGGCGAACTAACCGAAAATAGAGAGTTGGGATAAATGGTTAATTCTCTGGTTGGCAATCAGTAACGAGTGGGGTGCCTCAGGGATCAGTGCTGAGACCACAACTATTTACAATCTATATTAACGACTTGGAAGAAAGGACAGAGTGTAACGTAGCCAAGTTTGCTGACGATACAAAGAAGGGAAGAAAACATAGAAAATAGGTGCAGGAGTAGGCCATTTGGCCCTTCGAGCCTGCACCACCATTCAATAAGATCATGGCTGATCATTCACCTCAGTACCTCTTTCCTGCTTTCTCTCTATACCCCTTGATCCCTTTAGTCGTAAGGGCCATATCTAACTCCCTCTTGAATATAGCCAATGAACTGGCATCAACAACGCTTTGCGGTAGAGAATTCCACAGGTTAACAACTCTGAGTGAAGAAGTTTCTCCTCATCTCAGTCCGAAATGGCCTACCTCTTATCCTAAGACTGTGTCCCCTGGTTCTGGACTTTCCCATCATCGGGAACATTCTTCCCGCATCTAACCTGTCCAGTCCTGTCAGAATCTTGTAAGTTGCTATGAGATCCCCTCTCATCCTTCTAAACTCCAGTGTATAAAGGCCCAGTTGATCCAGTCTCTCCTCATATGTCAGTCCTGCCATCCCGGGAATCAGTCTGGTGAACCTTCGCTACACTCCCTCAATAGCAAGAACATCCTTCCTCAGATTAGGAGACCAAAACTGAACACACTATTCCAGGTGAGGCCTCACCAAGGCCCTGTACAGCTGCAGTAAGACCTCTCTGCTCCTATTCTCAAATCCCCGAGCTATGAAGGCCAACATACCATTTGCCGCATTCACCACCTGCTGTACCTGCATGCCAACTTTCAATGACTGATGAACCATGACACCCAGGTCTCGTTGCACCGCCCCCTTTCCTAATCTGCCGCCATTCAGATAATATTCTGCCTTCGTGTTTTTGCCCCCAAAGTGGATAACCTTACATTTATCCACTGTATCTGCCATGCATTTTCCCCCACTCATTTAACCTGTCCAAGTCACCCTGCAGCCTTTTAGCATCGTCCTCACAACTCTCACTGCCACCCAGTTTAGTGTCATCTGACATCTTGGAGATATTACACTCAATTCCTTCATCTAAATCATTAATGTATATTGTAAAGAGCTGGGGTCCCAGCACTGAGCCCTGCGACACTCCACTAGTCACTGCCTGCTATTCTGAAAAGGACCCGTTTATCCCGACTCTCTGCTTCCTGTCTGCCAACCAGTTCTCTATCCACGTCAGTACATTAGCCCCAATACCATGTGCTTTGATTTTGCACACCAATCTCTTGTGTGGGACCTTGTCAAAAGCCTTTTGAAAGTCCAAATACACCACATCCCTTGTTTCTCCCTTGTCCACTCTACTCGTCACATCCTCAAAAAATTCCAGAAGATTTGTCATGCATGATTTCCCTTTCATAAATCCATGCTGACTTGGACCGATCCTGTCACTGCTTTCCAAATGGGCTGCTATTTCATCTTTAATAATTGATTCCAACATTTTCCCCACTACTGATGTCAGGCTAACCAGTCCATAATTACCTGTTTTATCTCTCCCTCCTTTTTTTAAACAGTGGTGTTACATCAGCTACCGTCCAGTCCATAGGAACTGATCCAGACTTGATAGAATGTTGGAAAATGATCATCAATGCATCCACTATTTCTAAGGCCACTTCCTTAAGTACTCTGGGATGCAGACTATCAGGCCCCAGGGATTTATCGGCCTTCAATCCCATCAATTTCTCTAACACAATTTCCCGCTTTATAAGGATATCCTTCCGTTCCTCCTCCTCACCACACCCTCGGTCCCCTAGTATTTCCGGAAGGTTATTTGTGTCTTCCTTCGTGAAAACAGAACCAAAGTATTTGTTTAACTGGTCCGCCATTTCTTTGTTCCCCATTATAAATTCACCTGAATCTGACTGCAAGGGACCTACGTTTGTTTTTCCCTAATCTTTTTCTCTTCACATATCTGTAGAAGCTTTTGCAGTCTGTTTTTATGTTCCCAGCAAGCTTCCTCTCATACTCTATTTTCCCCTCCTAATTAAACCCTTTGTCCTCCTCTGCTGTATTACAAAATTCTTCCAGTCCTCAGGTTTGCTGCTTTTTCTGGCCAATTTATGTGCCTCTTCCTTGGATTTAACACTATCTTTAATTTCCCTTGTTAGCCACGGTTGAGCCACCTTCCCCGTTTTATTTTTACTCCAGACAGGGATGTACAATTGTTGAAGATCATCCATGTGATCTTTAAATGTTTGCCATTGCCTATCCACCGTCAACCCTTCTAGCCAATTAACGTCTCATACCATCGAAGTTACCTTTACCCAAGTTTAGGACCCTAGTCTCTGAATTAACTGTGCCACTCTCCATCTTAATAAAGAATTCTATCATATTATGGTCACTCTTCCCCAAGCGGCCTTGCACAACAAGATTGTTAATTCGTCCTTTCTCATTGCACATCACCCAGTCTAGGATGGCCAGCCCTCTAGTTGGTTCCTCAACATATTGGTCTAGCAAACCATCCCTAATACACTCCAGGAACAACAACTCCACCGCATTGCTATCAGTTTGGTTAGCCCAATCAATATGCAGATTAAAGTCACCCATGGTAACTGCTGTACCTTTATTGCATGCATCCCTAATTTCTTGTTTGATGCTGTCCCCATCCTCAATACTACTGTTTGGTGGTCTGTACACCACTCCCACTAGCGTTTTCTGCCCTTTGGTATTCTGTAGCTCCACCCATACAGAATCCACATCATCCGAACTAATGTCCTTCCTTACTATTGCATTACTTTCCTGTTGAACCAGCAACGCCACCCCACCTCCTTTTCCTTTCTGACTATCCTTCCGAAATGTTGAATACCCCTGGATGTTGAATTCCCAGCCTTGGTCACCCTAGAGCCATGTCTCCGTGATGCCAATTACATCATTTCCATTAACTGCTATCTGCGCAGTTAATTTGTCCACTTTATTCCGAATACTCCTCGCATTGAGGCACAGAGCCTTCAGGCTTTCTTTTAAACAGCCTTTGCCCCATTAGGATTTTGCTGTAATGTGGCCCTTTTTGTTTTTTGCCTTGGGTTTCTCTGCCCTCCACTTTTACTTTTCTTCTTTCTAGCTTTTGCTTCTGCCCCCATTCTACTTCCCTCTCTCTCCCTGATTAGGTTCCCATCCCCCTGCCATATTAGTTTAACCCCTCCCCAGCAGCACTAGCAAACACTCTCCTTAGGACATTGGTTCTGGTCCTGCCCAGGTGCAGACTGTCCGGTTTGTGCTGATCCCACCTCCCCCAGAACCGTTTCCAATTTCCCAGGAATTTGAATCCCTCCCTTCTGCACCAGTCCTCAAGCCACGTTATCATCTGAGCAATCCTGCGATTCCTACTCTGACTAGCACTGGTAGCAATCCTGAGATTACTACTTTTGAGGTCCTACTTTTAAATTTAGTTCCTAGCTCCCTAAATTCATCTTGTCGGACCTCATCCTGTTTTTTACCTATATAGTTGGTACCTATATGCACCATGACAACTGGCTGTTTACCCTCGCCCTTCAAAATGTCCTGCACCCGCTCCAAGAGATCCTTGACCCTTGCACCAGGGAGGCAACATGCCATCCTGGAGTCTTGGTTGCGGCCGCAGAAACCTCTGTCTATTCCCCAAACAATCGAATCCCCTATCACTATAGCTTTCCCACTCTTTTTCCTGCCCTCCTGTGTAGCAGAGCCACCCACGGTGCCATGGACTTGGCTGCTGTTGCCCTCCCCTGATGAGTCATCCCCCTCAACAGTACCCAAAGCGGTGTATCTGTTTTGCAGAGGGATGACCGCAGGGGACCCCTGCACTACCTTCCTTCCACTGCTCTTCCTGTTGGTCACCCATCCCCTATCTGGCTGTCTAACGTTTACCTGTGGTACGACCAACTCACTAAAAGTGCTATTCACGTCATTCTCAGCATCGTGGATGCTCCAGAGTGAATCCACCCGCAGCTCCAGTGCCGCAACGTGGTGTCAGTAGCTGCAGCCGGATACACTTCCCACATATGTCGTCATCAGGGACACGAGAAGCGTCCCTGACTTCCCACATAGTACAGAAGGAGCATAACATGTGTGTGAGCTCTCCTGCCATGACTTAACCCATAGATTAACTTAATTTAGGAACAATAATGCTAAAGGTTACTTACTGATAAAGAAAAGAAAAAGAATAACTACTCACCAATCACTTACCCCCTTGGCTGTGACGTCACCTTTCGATTTTTTTTCCTACTTTTTTGCCTTCTCTCCCTGCTGCAGCTGCACCAGCTGGCTTTTATAGGTCGCTCCAACGTCCCTGAACCTCTTGCTGTGACGTCACACTTCGTTTTCTTTTCCTCCCAGGTCAGGGAGTTAGCACTGGTGGGGAAAACAAGACAAAGCAACACCTCCTGCTCCCACTTGCCCGAACTCTCCCACTTGCTCGAACTCTTACCTTTTCTCTAAAGCGGCCTTTAGAGAAGAGTGACCATAATATGATATAATTTTACATCGAGTTTGAAAATGATTTTGTCAAATCCGAAACTAGGGTCTTAAATCTAAACAAAGCAAACTGCGTAGGTATGAGGGGCGAGTTGGCTAAAGTAGATTGGGAAATTGCATTACAAGGTATGACGGTAGGCAAGCAATGGATAGCATTTAAAGAATTAATACATAATTTACAACAAATACATATTCCTTTAAGGCACAAAAACCCCACAGGAAAAGTGGTGCAACTGTGGCTACCAAGAGAAGTTAAAGATAGTATTAGATCGATGGAAGAGACTTATAATGTTGCCAAAAAGAGTAGTAAGCCTAAGGTTTGGGAGGATTTTAGAATTCAGCAAAGGAGGACCAAAAAATTGATAAAGAAATGGAAAATAGAATGAGAGTAATCTACCAAGCAACATAAAATCAGACTATAAAAGCTTCTATAGGTATGTAAAAAGGAAAAGATTAATGAAAGTAAATGTGGGTCCCTTACAGGCTGAGACAGGAGAAATTATAATGGGGAATAAGGAAATGGCAGGGAAATTAAACACATACTTTGTGCTGTCTTCATGGAAGAGGATGCAAAAACCTTGCTGGAAATAGTGTAGAACCAAGGGTCTCGTGAAAATGAGAAACTGAAAGAAATTAGTATTAGTTTAAAATAAAAGTACTGGAGAAATTAATGGGACTGAAAACAGATAAATCTGGATTGGATGGCCGACATCCTAGGGTTTTGAAAGAGGTGGTTATCGAGATAGTGGATGCATTATTCCAAAATTTCATAGATTCTAGAATAGTTCCCACGGATTGGAAGGTAGCAAATGTAATCCCACTATTTAAGAAAAGATGGAGAGAGAAAACAAGGAACTACAGATCAGTTAGCCTGACATCGGCAGTAGTAGGGAAAATGCTACAATCTATTATTAAGGACGTGGTAACAGGGCACTTAGAAAATAATAATAGGATTTGGCAGAATAAACACTGATTTATAAGAACATAAGAATTAGGAACAGGAGTAGGCCATCTAGCCCCTCGAGCCTGTTCCGCCATTCAACAAGATCATGACTGATCTGGCCATGGACTCAGCTCCACTTACCCGCCCGCTCCCCATAACCCTTAATTCCTTTATTGGTTAAAGATCTATCTATCTGTGATTTGAATACATTCAATGAGCTAGCCTCAACTGCTTCCTTGGGCAGAGAATTCCACAGATTCACAACCCTCTGGGAGAAAAAATTCCTTCTCAGCTCGGTTTTAAATTGGCTCCCCCGTATTTTGGGCTGTGCCCCCTAGTTCTAGTCTCCCCGACCAGTGGAAACAACCTCTCTGCCTCTATTTTGTCTATCCCTTTCATTATTTTAAATGTTTCTATAAGATCACCCCTCATCCTTCTGAACTCCAACGAGTAAAGACCCAGTCTACTCAATCTTTCATCATAAGGTAACCCCCTCATCTCCGGAATCAGCCTAGTGAATCGTCTCTGTACCCCCTCCAAAGCTAGTGTATCCTTCCTTAAGTAAGGTGACCAAAACTGCACACAGTACTCCAGGTGCGGCCTCACCAATAACCTGTACAGTTGCAGCAGGACCTCCCTGCTTTTGTACTCCATCCCTCTCGCAATGAAGGCCAACATTCCATTCGCCTTCCTGATTACCTGCTGCACCTGCAAACTAACTTTTTGGGATTCATGCACAACGACCCCCAGGTCCCTCTGCACCACAGCATGTTGTAATTTCTCCCCATTCAAATAATATTCCCTTTTACTGTTTTTTTTTTTCCCAAGGTGGATGACCTCACATTTTCCGACATTGTATTCCATCTGCCAAACCTTAGCCCATTCGCTTAACCTATCTAAATCTCTGCAGCCTCTCTGTGTCCTCTACACAACCCACTTTCCCACTAATCTTTGTGTCATCTGCAAATTTTGTTACACTACACTCTGTCCCCTCTTCCAGGTAA
The DNA here is from genome assembly GCF_044704955.1 of Pristiophorus japonicus. Taxonomy (NCBI): domain Eukaryota; kingdom Metazoa; phylum Chordata; class Chondrichthyes; family Pristiophoridae; genus Pristiophorus; species Pristiophorus japonicus. The sequence goes on along the minus strand of NC_091984.1, from coordinate 72,497,246 downwards.
TCTATGTATATTGTAAACAATTGTGGTCCCAGCACCGATCCCTGTGGCACACCACTAACCACCGATTTCCAACCCGAAAAGGACCCATTTATCCCGACTCTCTGCTTTCTGTTAGCCAGCCAATTCTCGATCCATGCTAATACATTTCCTCTGACTCCGCGTACCTTTATCTTCTGCAGTAACCTTTTGTGTGGCACCTTATCAAATGCCTTTTGGAAATCTAAATACGCCACATTCACCGGTACACCTCTATCCACCATGCTCGTTATATCCTCAAAGAATTCCAGTAAATTAGTTAAACATGATTTTCCCTTCATGAATCCATGTTGCGTCTGCTTGATTGCACTATTCCTATCTAGATGTCCCGCTATTTCTACCTTAATGATAGCTTCAAGCATTTTCCCCACTACAGATGTTAAACTAACCGGCCTATAGTTACCTGCCTTTTGTCTGCCCCCTTTTTTAAACAGAGGCGTTACATTAGCTGCTTTCCAATCCGCTGGTACCTCCCCAGAGTCCAGAGAATTTTAGTAGATTATAACGAATGCATCTGCTATAACTTCTGCCATCTCTTTTAATACCCTGGGATGCATTTCATCAGGACCAGGGGACTTGTCTACCTTGAGTCCCATTAGCCTGTCCAGCACTATCTCCCTAGTGATCGTGATTATCTCAAGGTCCTCCCTTCCCACATTCCTGTGACCAGCAATTTTTGGCATGGTTTTTGTGTCTTCCACTGTGAAGACCGAAACAAAATAATTGTTTAAGGTCTCAGCCATTTCCACATTTCCCATTATTAAATCCCCCTTCTCATCTTCTAAGGGACCAACATTTACTTTAGTCAGTCTTTTCCGTTTTATATATCGGTAAAAGTTTTTACGATCTGTTTTTATGTTTTGCGCAAGTTTACTTTCGTAATCTATCTTTCCTTTCTTTATTGCTTTCTTAGTCATTCTTTGCTGTAGTTTAAAATTTTCCCAATCTTCTAGTTTCCCACTAACTTTGGCCACCTTATAAGCATTGTTTTTTTAATTTGATACTCTCCTTTATTTCCTTGGTTATCCATGGCTGGTTATCCCTTCTTTTACCGCCCTTTTTCACGAATATATTTTTGTTGAGCACTATGAAAGAGCTCCTTGAAAGTCCTCCACTGTTCCTCAGTTGTGCCACCGTTTAGTCTGTGTTCCCAGTCTACTTTAGCTAACTCTGTCCTCGTCCCACTGTAGTCCACTTTGTTTAAGCATAGTACGCTCATTTGAGACACTACTTCCTCACCCTCAATCTGTATTACAAATTCAACCATACTGTGATCATTCATTCCGAGAGGATCTTTTAGTAGGAGATCGTTTATTATTCCTGTCTCATTACAGAGGACCAGATCTAAGATAGCTTGCTCCCTTGTAGGTTCTGTAACATACTGTTCTAAGAAACAATCCCGTATGCATTCTATGTATTCCTCCTCAAGGCTACCCCGTGCGATTTGATTTGACCAATCGATATGTAGTTTAAAATCCCCCATGATTACTGCCGTTCCTTTTTCACATGCCTCCATTATTCCCTTGATTATTGTCCGCCCCACCGTGAAGTTATTATTTGGGGGCCTATAAACTACGCCCACCAGTGACTTTTTCCCCTTACTATCTCTAATCTCCACCCACAATGATTCAACATTTTGTTCATTAGAGCCAATATATTCTCTCACAACTGCCCTGATATCATCCTTTATTAACAGAGCTACCCCACCTGCTTTCCCTTCTTGTCTATCTTTCCGAATTGTCAGATACCCCTGTATGTTTAATTCCCAGTCTTGGCCACCCTGCAACCACGTTTCTGTAATGGCCACCAAATCATACCCATTTGTAATGATTTGTGCCGTCATCTTATTTACTTTGTTTCAAATGCTGCGTGCTTTAGGTAGTGTGTTTTAATATTAGTTTTTCAACCATGATTTTTAGTTTTGACCCCTCCTGCAGCTCCTTTATTTTCATACATATTGTCCCTTCCTATCACTTTGTGGTTTACACTTACCCCAGTGCTACTCTGCTCTGTTGCCTCCTGCCTTTTGCATCCTTTCTTGGGGTCCTGTTCATCTGCGCTCTCACCCACTCTAACTAGCTCAGAGCCCTCTCCTGGGTTCCGAATACTCCTCGCATTGAGGCACCGAGATTTCAGGCTTGCCTTTTTATTACACTTTGACCCTTTAGAATTTTGCTATACAGTGGCCCTTTTTGTTTTTTGCCTTGGGTTTCTCTGCCCTCCACTTTTCCTCATCTCCTTTCTGTCTTTTGCTTCTGTCTCCATTTTGTTTCCCTCTGTCTCCCTGCATTGGTTCCCATCCCCCTGCCATATTAGTTTAACTCCTCCCCAACAGCACGAGCAAACACTCCCCCGAGGACATTGGTTCTGCTCCTGCCTCGGTGGAAGGGAAATCATGTTTGACGAGTTTTGAGGTTGTAACTTGCTACATAGATAAGGGCGAACCAGTGGTTGTGGTGTATTTGAATTTTCAGAAGGCATTTGATAAGGTGCCACAAGAGGTTATTAAACAAAATTAGGGCTCATGGAATTGGGGATAATAAACTAGCATGGATTGAGGATTGGTTAACATCCAGAAAACAGAGAGTAGGAATAAACTGGTCATTTTCAGGTTGGCAGGCTGTAACTAGTGGGGTACCGCAAGGATCAGTGCTTGGGCCTCAGCTATTCACAATCTATATCAATGATTTGGATGAGGGGACCAAATGTAATATATCCAAGTTTGCTGATGGTACAAAGCTAGGTGGGAATGTAAGTTGTGAGGAGGGTGTAAAGAGGCTTCAAGGGGATATAAACAGGTTAAATGAGTTGGCAAGAACATGGCAAATGGAATATAATGTGGAGAAATGTGAAGTTATCCACTTTGGTAGGAAAAATGGAAAAGCAGAGTATTTTTTAAATGGTGAGAGATTAGGAAATGTTGGTGTTCAGAGGTACTTGGGTGTCCTTGTACACGAATCACAACGTTAACATGCAGGTATAGCAAATGGTATGTTGGTCTTTATTACAAGAGGATTTGAGTGTAAGAGTAAAGACGTCTTACAACAATTATACAAGGCCCTGGTGAGACTGCACCTGGATTATTGTGTACAGTTTTGGTCTCTTTATACCCAAGAAAGAATATACTTGCCATAGAGGGAGTGCAACGAAGGTTAACCAGACTGATTCTTGGGATGGGGAGATTGTCCTATGAGGAGAGAGTGAGTAGACTCTGCTTATATTCTCTAGAGTTTAGAAGAGTGTGAGATGAGAGGTAATCTCATTGAAACGTACAAAATTTTGATAGGGCAGATCCAGGGAGGATGTTTTCCTTGGCTGGGGATTCTAGAACCAGCCGTCACAGTCGCCAAATCAGGGGTCGGCCATTTAGGACTGAGATGAGGAGAAATTTCAGTGGTGAATCATTGGAATGCTCTACTCCAGAGAGCTGTGGATGCTCAGTCGTTGAGTATATTCAGGACAGATCGATAGATTTTTGAATATTAAGGGAATCGAGGGATATGGGAATAGTGCAAGCAAGTGAAGTTGAGCTTGAAGATCAGCCATGATCTGATTGAATGGCGGAGCAGGCTCGATGAGCCAAATGGCCGCCTCCTGCTCCTATTTCTTATGTTATGTACTAATTGATTGCAGTAATTAGTGTTTTTTAATCATATTTTCAAGTGTTCAATTTAAAGTCACCTTGTGGTGCTTGGGTGCTGTAATCCAAAATTGTTTTCCAAACGTACATGGAATTTACAGCACAGGAACGGGCCATTTGGCCCAACAGGTGTTTATGCTCCACACAAGCCTCTTACCTTACTTCATCTCTCTCTCTCTATCAACATATCCATCTAATCCTTTCCCCCTCATGTAGCTTAAATGCTAATCACCTCAATCACTCCATGTGCTAGTGAGTTCCACATTCTAAATTGTTCAGGATTACAAACATCGCCACTAAAATGTGAGCAAATTAAAGCTGCCAGTTTGTTTTTCCATACCTGTTTGTTTCTAGGTTGGATAACTCGATAAAAGTTTCTGGGACCAGATGGACTACGGTCTTTTCTGGTCCTGTACTTTCCTATTCAATAGGTAAAATGACATACTGTTCCAGTTTGCTGGGTTTTAAAGTTGACATGCTGATTTTTGTCTGATTACACTTGTGTGAAGTGTCTTGGCAAGTCTTTGCCACGTTAAAGACACTATTTAAATGTAAATTGTTGTTGAAGTGCAGAAGGATGCAGTAACATTATGGCACCACTTGCTTCTTCCACTAATAATTACCTCCTTTTATTAAAAGTCTATTTGTAGAATCAAATTACATATAAACCCATCACATCAGTTAACACTGCAGTAAATATCTCACCCACTACAAAGCAAACATTCTCAATGGACAATTGTGTGGCTTTGAAGTGGATTTTTTCAGAACATAAGTTCGCCAGATAATAGCAATATATGTGATATTTTTACTTGCGCTGAGCATTTTACTTCCATTTTTAGCTATAATACCAACAAAAACTTGCATTTATATAGCAAGTTCCAGACAGGAAGCAGAGAGTCGGGATAAACTGGTCCTTTTCAGAATGGCAGGCAGTGACTAGTGGAGTGCCGCAGGGCTCAGTGCTGGGACCCCAGCTCTTTACAATATACATCAATGATTTCGATGAAGGAATTGAGTGTAATATCTCCAGGTTTGTGGATGACACTAAACTGGGTGGCGGTGTGAGCTGTGAGGAGGATGTTAAGAGGTTGCAGGGTGAGTGGGAAAATGCATAGCAGATGCAGTATAATCTGGATAAATGTGAGGTTATCCTTTTTGGGGTCAAAAACACAAAGGCAGAATATTATCTGGATGGCGGCAGATTAGGAAAAGGGGAGGTGCAACGAGATCTGGGTGTCATGGTACATCAGTCACTGAAAGTGGGCATGCAGGTACAGCAGGCGGTGAAGAAGGCAAATGGTATGTTGGCCTTCATAGCTAGGGGATTTGAGTATAGGAGCACGGAGGTCTTACTGCAGTTGTACAGGGCCTTGGTGAGGCCTTACCTGGAATATTGTGTTCAGTTTTGGTCTCCTAATCTGAGGAAGGACGTTCTTGCTATTGAGGGAGTGCAGCGAAGGTTCACCAAACTAATTCCAGCCGGGATGGCTAGACTGTCATATGAGGAGAGACTGGACCAACTCGGCCTTTATTCATTGGAGTTTCGAAGGATGAGAGGGGATTTCATAGAAACATATAAGATTCTGATGGGACTGGATAGGTTCGATGTTGGAAGAATGGTCCCGATGTTGGGGAAGTCCAGAACCAGGGGACATAGTCTTAGGATAAGGGTAGGCCATTTAGGACTGAGATGAGGAGAAACTTCTTCACTCAGAGATTTGTTAACCTATGGAATTCCCTGCCGCAGAGAGTTGTTGATGCCAGTTCATTGGATATATTCAAGAGGGAGTTAGATATGGCCCTTACGGCTAACGGGATCAGGGGGTATGGAGAGAAAGCAGGAAAGGGGTACTGAGGGAATGATCAGCCATGATCTTATTGAATGGCAGTGCAGGCTCGAAGGGCCGAGTGGGCCTACTCCTGCACCTATTTTCTATGTTTTCTATAGTGCCTTTAACATTGTAAAAGCATCCTAAAGCACTTCACAGGAGTGTTATCAAACAAAATTTGACACTGAGCCACACGGAGATATTAGGACAGGTGATCAAAAGCATGGTCGAAGAGGTAGGATTTAAGGTGCAAAAAGAGAGAAGTGGAGCAGTTTCGGGAGGGAATTCGAGAACTTGGGGCCTCGACAGCTGAAGGCACAGCTGCTAGTGGTGGGGCAATGAATATCGGGGATGCGCAAGAGGCCATGTTTGGATGAGCACAGGGATTTCAGAGGGTTGTGGGGCTGGCGGTGGTTAGAGACATTGGGAGGGGTAAGGTAATGGAGGATTTGAACACAGTGTGTGGATTTTAAAATTGAGGCATTGCCAGACTCGGAGTTAACATAGATCAGTGAGCACAGGAGTGATGGGTGAATGGGACTTGGTGCAAGTTAGGATATGGGTAACAGAGTTTGAATACGCTCAAGTTTATGGAGGGTGGAAGGTGGGAAGCTGGCCAAGAGAGTGTTGGAATAATCGAGCCTGGAAGTAACAAATACTTGGCATGGATGATGTTTGCAGCAGCAGATGAGTTGAAGCAGGGTGGAGATGAGCAACATTGTGGAGGTGGAAGTAGATGGTCTTGAGAATAAAAAGCTCAACCTCTTTTTCTCAGCTGTACTGATTTAGTCCAGCGGTAATGATTCTGATGATTTAGGTAATAAAATGAGGCCCAGCTTGGGAAAAGATCAGGTGAAAAGTCAAACGTGTGATGGAACTTTATATGGGAGAACCTGAATAGAACATTGAAAACTGTGAAGCTTTGTGAAGGGGAGAGTATATTGATGATATCTTCTAGCCAGCTTGGCTATGACAACTGCTTGGATTCTGCACACTGTCTTTCGACATCAGGCGTGTCAATTCAATAATGTTCTGATTGATCTGTTATCGCATTTAGTTCATTTTGATGCACGCAGAGCACTTTTATTATTTGGTAATGACCCTGTATACGAGAATATATTTTCACGTTTACCATTCTCTTAGTGGGGAATCATCAACAAATTAATAAAGAAAATTTGAGGAAAAGATTTTTTTTAAATAAAATCAATTATGATCTCAAACTGACATTCCAAACTGTCTACAAGTGCTGGTGCTCAAGGAAGACTGGAGCACAGCAGATGTGTGATGGAGAATTAATGATCTGGCTTCAAATAGAATCCATAGGTCCAGACCACGACATGGATTGCTGTTTAATTGTTGATGGTATTTCATTTACATCAGAATTCCTGCCCCCGCCCCTCCCCCCCTCAATTTTTCACAGGCCTTAATTTTCTAGTGTTCAAATGAGAGTTTACTGAGCCTAACAGAAATATTTAGCAATATGATATCTGAATGTCTTACACCAGTGAAAAATGGCATCTATGTAATTGCCAAATTGAGGAGTTGTGCAATCCTCTCAAATCTTTTAAGGGGTTAACATTGGCCCAAAAATTGCAGCCTCTCCGGGTGTGTATGATGTGCGCACACACCCGAAGAGGCCTCGCAAATGCCGGTTCTCGGCACGCAATGCACATGCACCGAGAACCAGCTTTTGCGATCTGTCAAAATGTCTTTTGACAAATCACGTGCATCCCTGGGAGAAGGACATTTGCGGGCGGAGATTTGGGCTATTTGCCCAACTCTTGCCCGCCGAATGTCCTTCAAACTCTTATGCCTGGTAAAAGCTGCCATATAGCCTATTTTTACCAGTGTCTAAAACATAAAAAATTAAATGTTATTTTTATATTAACAACCCTGTATATGAAGGCAAGTTTATTTTTAACACCATTAAAACATTTTTTAAATTTCAAAAAATACATTTTTCACAAACATTTAATTTAATGCAAGTTCTATTAATTAATAAGTGAAGTTTATTAAAATTTATGTTGGTGTTTTATTTGATTTTAGGGGTATTCTCATTGATTGTAATGGAAGCTCGGAGCTCCCATCACAATGAATGAGAATACTAGATTGTGATTGGTGGTCCAGGTCTACGTGATTCCAGGATACGCATACGCTCCTGGACCCATAGTCTGGACTGGGCAACTCTGCCTCGGAGTGCAATTCGATATTCCTCCGGCGCCACCATGAATTTTCGTTAAAAGATTTTCGGTTGGAGGCGTCCACCCGCAGGAAGCTCCGACCGCCATTTTCGGCCCATTAAGAAAATCAGAACGATTTTAGGGCCTTATGATGTGCAAGACCAGAAGAAACAGGTGATGTTGGTAAAATGAAGGAAGTATGGTAGACACACAGACAATATTACCAAATTGTATTTTGGTTAAGTAATAGAAATCAAAAGGTAGTGAACAATGTTTAAAATTTTGGCAGGACCATTGGAGTACCATTAGGTTCATTCCAGGTTCCTTTGCTTTTCATCATTAAAAATCCTATTAATGTTCATATTAAATGTAAAGTGTCCAGACTTTCATATGCTAGAAAGAACTTGCATTTATCTGGAGCCTTTCTAGACGTCAGGATGTCCCAAAGCACTTTACAGCCAGTTAAATACTTTTGAAGTGTAGTCACTGTTTTAATGTGGGAAATGCAGCAGCCAATTTGCATACAGCAAGCTCCCACAAACAGCAATGTGATCATGATCAGATAATCTGTTTTAATGTTATTTGAGGGATAAATATTGGTCAGGACACAGGAGAAAACGCCTTTGCTACTCTTTGAATAGTGCCATTTACGTTGACCTGAGAGGGCAGATGGGGCCTCAGTTTAATATTGCATCCAAAGGACAGTACCTCCGACAGTGCAGCAGCCCCTCAGTACTGTATTGAAATGTCAACCTAGATTATGTGCTTAAGTCTCTGAAGTGGGACTTGAACCCACAACCTTCCAGCTCAGGCGGGAATACTACCACTGAGGCACTGCTGTCACTGGGTTAAGTTACATAGAAACATAGAAAATAGGTGCAGGAGTAGGCCATTCGGCCCTTCTAGCCTGCACCGCCATTCAATGAGTTCATGGCTGAACATGCAACTTCAGTACCCCATTCCTGCTTTCTCGCCATACCCCTTGATCCCCCTAGTCGTAAGGACTTCATCTAACTTCTTTTTTAATATATTTAGTGAATTGGCCTCGACAACTTTCTGTGGTAGAGAATTCCACAGGTTCACCACTCTCTGGGTGAAGAAGTTCCTCCTCATCTCGGTCCTAAATGGCTTACCCCTTATCCTTAGACTGTGACCCCTGGTTCTGGACTTCCCCAACATTGGGAACATTCTTCCTCCATCTAACCTGTCTGAACCCATCAGAATTTTAAACAGTTTATCCAGTCTTTCTTGATAGGTCAGTCCCACCACCCGGGAATCAGTCTGGTGAACCTTCGCTGCACTCCCTCAATAGCAAGAATGTCCTTCCTCAAGTTAGGAGACCAAAACTGTACACAATACTCCAGGTGTGGCCTCACCAAGGCCCTGTACAACTGTAGCAACACCTTCCTGCCCCTGTATTCAAATCCCCTCGCTATGAAGGCCAACATGCCATTTGCTTTCTTAACCGCCTGCTGTACCTGCATGCCAACCTTCAATGACTGATGTACCATGACACCCAGGTCTCGTTGCACCTCCCCTTTTCCTAATCTGTCACCATTCAGATAATAGTTTGTCTCTCTGTTTTTACCACCAAAGTGGATAACCTCACATTTATCCACATTATACTTCATCTGCCATGCATTTGCCCACTCACCTAACCTATCCAAGTCACTCTGCAGCCTCATAGTATCCTCCTCGCAGCTCACACTGCCACCCAACTTAGTGTCATCCGCAAATTTGGAGATACTACATTTAATCCCCTCGTCTAAATCATTAATGTACAGTGTAAACAGCTGGGCCCCAGCACAGAACCTTGCGGTACCCCACTAGTCACTGCCTGCCATTCTGAAAAGTACCCATTTACTCCTACTCTTTGCTTCCTGTCTGACAACCAGTTCTCAATCCATGTCAGCACACTTACCCCCAATCCCATGTGCTTTAACTTTGCACATTAATCTCTTGTGTGGGACCTTGTCGAAAGCCTTCTTAAAATCCAAATATACCACATCAACTGGTTCTCCCTTGTCCACTCTACTGGAAACATCCTCAAAAAATTCCACATTTGTCAAGCATGATTTCCCTTTCACAAATCCATGCTGACTTGGACCTATCATGTCACCTCTTTCCAAATGCACTGCTATGACATCCTTAACAATTGATTCCATCATTTTACCCACTACTGAGGTCAGGCTGACCGGTCTATAATTCCCTGTTTTCTCTCTCCCTCCTTTTTTAAAAAGTGGTGTTATAATGGCTACCCTCCACTCCATAGGAACTGATCCAGAGTCAATGGAATGTTGGAAAATGGAAGTTGAAATGCAAGGAAAGGAATACCATTGAGAAAGATATCCAGAGAACTAATGGGTTACTAAAAATGATATTTGATCAGAAATGAAAATTCATACATTGTATTAACTGAGGGGCGATTACAAACTGAAGGTTACATCACTGAATAAGAAGCTTCAAGAAAATGATCTAGGCATAATTGTTAACTAATTAGCACCGTGCTCAGTAGCAGAATGTGCAAATGCAAAGAAGATTTGGAGAGTATAAGTAAACCAATGCAACACAATGGAAATAAAAGTCTTAATGGCACTCTGAACAGAGATGGTTATTTGGGATAGGAAACAATGTACTTTAAAAAAAAAAGTAGTCACATCAAGTCCTCAAGCAGGTTGAAGTTAGGCTTTGTCTAAATTATTTTCCTTTTTTTTTGTTCTCATTACTGCAACTAAATATTGTCTGCATCTTTCTTGACTTATACAATTCTTTTTTTTTGCAGAAAAGATCAGGCAGAAATACGGAGACCTGCCAGGAGATCTACACATCATTGAGCTTGAAAAGGATAAAAATGGTCTGGGACTCAGTCTTGCTGGCAACAAAGACAGGTCTCGTATGAGCATCTTTGTAGTTGGCATCAATCCTGATGGTTCTGCAGGGAAAGATGGGAGAATAAGGATTGGAGATGAACTTTTGGAAGTAAGAGTTATTAATAATTTTGATAATGTAGATCATATGCATCTATATCTTTCAACATGTAATGCAAGTGTAATTTACCGGCGACAAGTACTTCTGTCGAGTGCATGAAGTGAGTGCTTTTTGCTTTATTTTTTTCTCTTCAGTTGTTCCTTCTTTTCCTCCAAGTTCAGTGATCCAATTATGTAGGAAAGTGAAATTTAATCATCACATTTCGATAGTATTATTAATTAGATAATGAATTCAAAAATTTAATTTGAAAATTAGTTATTAATGCCAATCGCATCTTACAGCTGATATTTTAGAGAAATTCTACATGAATGGACTACATGAATACACATTCCCTTGACAGACTTTATTGTTGAGTTAATCATACAGTGAGAAGCACAGAATAACCATGGATTGTGGCTCATGGTGGAAGCCTTAATGACTTGGCGGGGGGCGGGGTGGGTATGAAAGACATTATATTTCCTTGAATAAAACTTGATTGTTTAACCAGGGAGCTCATGGATTTCTTTATCACGAAAATAGAGCTCAATCTGTTCAGCTGGCTCTGCTTCTTTCCCGGCTCCCCTTACTCATCAAGGCAACCCTGCAATTCTTCTCCTTTCCACTCCTCCCGCAGCACAGAATTGGCCATACCCAAAATCACAGATGGCAGTCTCTGACTATTACTGGGATGCATTATCCCTCGTCTTCCTCAGCCTCTCTGAAGCCTATGACATGGTCGACCACACCATCTTCCTCCAGCTAACGGGAGAGCGGCCCAACTCGGACAGCAACTTTTGGATATTCAGATATGAACCTCTAATTTAAAATTGTTATCCTTATGTTGAATTCCTCCATGGCCTTGCCTTTTTCTATGGTCCTTCCCAAACACTCCATTTCATTGACTCGTGTATCTCCCCTCTCCAAGTTCCCATGCTCTAGAATTTCCTCTCTAAGCCCCTCCATTGCTCCACCTCCCTCTCCTCCTTTAAGATCCTGCTCGACTCCTGGCCCCACAAAGGGAAGTTTAACATTTACCTTTTTTGCACACTCTCTTATTCAGAGCAGTTATCCCTGAGCAGGGCAACCCTGGCGAGCACCCCACTCACACGACAGTTGTTAGGTCATCCGGGTCCTATTGACATAATATGACCCTGATTTGCATACACGTACACGGCTTCTACCTGATTTAGGCTGTGTGGTTAAAATCCCAGCACAGCAGCTGGAATTTAAATTTAGTTAATTAAATAAGTTTGAAATTAAAAAGCTAGTATCAGTAATTGTGACCATGAAACTACCGGATTGTCGTAAAAACCCACCTGGTTCACTTATCCTTTTAGGTAAGGATGGCAAATTTCTTTCCCAGTCTGGTGTGTATATATAGGACTCCAGACCCACAGCAATGTGGTTGACACATAGCTGTCCTCTGAAGTGGCCGAGCAAGCCACTCAGTTGTACCAAACCGTTACGACAAAGCGGTTCAAGAAGGTGGCTCACCATCACCTTCTCGAGGGCAATTAGGGATGGGCAATAAATGCCAGCCTTGCCAGCGATGCCCGCAGCCCATCAACGAATAAATTTTTTAAAAATCTTGTGAAGCCCGGAGACTGACAGGAAAGTCATCTTCCTTCAAAAGAATTCTTAGTAATTTTCAAAGCTTCATTTGTTCAGTCGAGTCTTCGAATTATTCCAAAGGAAAGTGATTCATATATACAACACAATTGTATCTTAATTGAGAACATTTTCAAGTAGAATTACGTGAATGAAATTGATTTTTTGGTTGCCATGAAATTACTTAACATTTGACCCTGACTAATATCATTTGAATGAAAATGGAAAGAAAATTATGCAAGGATTTATTCAGACTCAGACTGTGTTCCTGAAATCGCTTTTTCATTCATCTCACAATGCCTACTAGAGGAAATGGATGCTTTTGTAAATTGAGGAAAAGGAAAATGACAGTGATTCCTGTGCAGGCCCAAGTCTTGATATACTCATTACACATTTTTGCTGAAAGTGCTTCATGTTTCAATCTCAGTGGTAGTTGAATGAAGCATAAAATATTCACTGCTGCATCAGCTTGGGTATGTTCACATTGTAAATCTCTCATAGTTGGCTGCTTACTGAATACAGAATCAGGACCACTTGATACTGACATTCACTCGTCTGAAAAATACAGTTTTTAGTGTGTTCCATAAAACAATTATCAGCCAATGGACACCCCTATAAGTTGTAGCTGAACCTAGATTTCCAGACACCAGAACATAGAAACATAGAAAATAGGTGCAGGAGTAGGCCATTCGGCCCTTCGAGCCTGCACCGCCATTCAATATGATCATGGCTGCCCATTAAACCTCAGTACCCCACCCCAGCCTTCTCTCCATACACCCGATCCCTTTAGCTGTAAGAGCCACATCTAACTAACTTTTGAATTAGACATTTTTGAATATGTCTAATGAACTGGACCCAACAACTTTGTGGCAGAAAATTCCACAGATTCACAACTCTCTGGGTGAGAAAGTTTCTCCTCATCTCGGTCCTATGTTGCTTACCCCTTATCCTTAGACTGTGTCCCCTGGTTCTGGACTTCCCCAACATCGGGAACATTCTTCCTGCATCGAACCTGTCCAGTCCGGTCAGAATTTTATAAGTTTCTATGAGATCCCCTCTTATTATTCTTCTAAATTCCAGTGAGTAGGAGCCTAGCCGATCCAGTCTTTCCTCATATGTCAGTCCTGCCATCCCGGGAATCAGTCTGGTGAACCTTCGCTGCACTCCCTCAACAGCAAGCACGTACTTCCTCAGATTAGGAGACCAAAACTGCGCACAATATTCCAGGTGAGGCCCTGTACAACTGCAGCAAGATCTCCCTGCTCCTATACTCAAATCCCTTCGCTATAAAGGCCAGCATGCTATTTGCTTTCTTTACTGCCTGCTGTACCTGCATGTCTACCTTCAATGACTGATGTACCATAACACCCAGGTCTCGTTGCACACCTCCTTTTACTAATGTGTATTAGGGATGGTTTTCTCGACCAATATGTTGAGGAGCCAACTAGAGGGCTGGCCATCCTAGACTGGGTGATGTGTAATGAGAAAGGACTAATTAGCAATCTTGCTCTGCGAGGCCCCTTGGGGAAGAGTGACCATATATGGTAGAATTCTTTATTAAGATGGATAGTAACACAGTTAATTCAGAGACTAGGGTCCTGAACTTAAGGAAAGGTAACTTCAATGGTATGAGACGTGAATTGGCTAGAATAGACTGGCGAGTGATACTTAAAGGGTTGATAGTGGATAGGCAATGGCAAACATTTGAAGATCACATGGATGAACTTCAACAATTATACATCCCTGTCTGGAGTAAAAACAAAACTGGGAAGGTGGCTCAACCATGGCTAGCAAGGGAAATTAGGGATAGTGTTAAATCCAAGGAAGAGGCACACAAATTGGCCAGAAAAAGTAGCAAACCTGAGGACTGGGAGAAATTTAGAATCCAGCAGAGGAGGACAAAGGGTTTAATTAGGAGGGGGGAAATAGAGTATGAGAGGAAGCTTGCTGGAAACATAAAAACTGACTGCAAAAGCTTATATAGATATGTGAAGAGAAAAAGATTAGTAAAGACAAACATAGGTCCCTTGCAGTCAGAATCAGGTGAATTTATAATGCGGAACAAAGAAATGGCAGACCAATTGAACAAATATTTTGGTTCTGCCTTCACTAAGGAAGACACACATAACCTTCCACAAATACTAAGGGACCGAGGGTCTAGCGAGAAGGAGGAACTGAAGAAATCCTTATTAGTCAAGAAATTGTGTTAGGGAAATTGATGGGATTGAAGGCCGATGAATCCCCAGGGCCTGATACTCTGCATCCCAAAGTACTTAAGGAAGTGGCCCTAGAAATAGTGGATGCATTGGTGATCATTTTCCAACAATCTATCGACTCTGGATCAGTTCCTATTGACCGGAGTGTAGCTAATGTAACACTACTTTTTAAAAAAGGAGGGAGAGAGAAAATGGGGAATTATAGACCGGGTAGCCTGACATCAGTGGTGGGGAAAATGTTGGAATCAATTATTAAAGATGAAATAACAGCGCATTTGGAAAGCAGTGACAGGATCGATTCAAGTCAGCATGGATTTATGAAAGGGAAATCATGCTTGCCAAATCTTCTAGAATTTTTTGAGGATGTAACTAGTAGAGTGGACAAGGGAGAACCACTGGATGTGGTGTATTTGAACTTTCAAAAGGCTTTTGACAAGATCCCACACAAGAAATTGGTGTGCAAAATTAAAGCACATGGTATTGGGGGTAATGTATTGACGTGGATAGAGAACTGGTTGGCAGACAGGAAGCCAAGAGTGGGAATAAACAGGTCCTTTTCAGAATGGCAGGCAGTGACTAGTGGGGTGCCGCAGGGTTCAGTGCTGGGACCCCAGCTATTTACAATATACATTAATGATTTAGACGAAGGAATTGAATGTAATATTTCCAAGTTTGCAGATGACATTAAGCTGGGTGGTGGTGTAAGCTGTGAGGAGGATGCTGAAAGGCTGCAGGGTGACTTGGACTGGTTAGGTGAGTGGGCAAATGCATGGCAGATGCAGTATAATGTGGATAAATGTGAGGTTATCCACTTTGGTGGCAAAAACACAAAGGCAGAATATTATCTGAATGGCGGCAGATTAGGAAAATGGGAGGTGCAACGAGACCAGAGTGTCATGGTACATCAGTCATTGAAAGTTGGCATGCAGGTACAGCAGGCGGGGAAGAAGGCAAATGGCATGTTGGCCTTCATAGCTAGGGGATTTGAGTATAGGAGCAGGGAGGTCTTACTGCAGTTGTACAGGGCCTTGATGAGGCCTCACCTGGAATAATGGCCCCAAGTTTCCACATGATTTGCTCCTGATTTTTAGGAGCAACTGGTGTAGAACGGAGTATCTTCGAAATCGGAATTCTCGTCATTTAGTTTACTCCAGATCTAGTCAGTTTAAAAACGTTTCACTGGAACAGAATTTTTTTTTTAAAAAGGGGGCGTGTCCGGCCACTTACGCCTGATTTCAAAGTTTCGTGAGTGAAAACTTACTCCATTCTAAGTTAGTTTGGAGTAAGTGAAGATTTTTGTACGCTCGAAAAAAACCTTGTCTACACTTTAGAAAATCAGGCACAGGGAATGGTTGGAGGGGGGCGGTGTTTAAAGGGAAGTTTACAAACATTAAACACTTCAGTTTTACAAATAAAGAGCCATCATCAATAATAAATGATAAATACATCTGCTGCACAGGAGGGCAAGAAAAAGAGTGGGAGAGCGATAGTGATAGGGGATTCAATTGTGAGGGGAATAGATAGGCGTTTCTGCGGCCGCAACCGAGACTCCAGGATGGTATGTTGCCTCCCTGGTGCAAGGGTCAAGGATGTCTCGGAGCGGGTGCAGGACATTCTGAAATGGGAGGGAGAACAGCCAGTTGTCGTGGTGCACATTGGTACCAACGACATAGGCAAAAAAAGGGATGAGGTCCTACGAAACGAATTTAAGGAGCTAGGAGCTAAATTAAAAAGTAGGACCTCAAAAGTAGTAATCTCGGGATTGCTACCAGTGCCACGTGATAGTCAGAGTAGGAATCGCAGGATAGCGCAGATGAATACGTGGCTTGAGCAGTGGTGCAGCAGGGAGGGATTCAAATTCCTGGGGCATTGGGACCGGTTCTGGGGGAGGTGGGACCAGTACAAACCGGACGGTCTGCACCTGGGCAGGACTGGAACCAATGTCCTAGGGGGAGTGTTTGCTAGTGCTGTTGGGGAGGATTTAAACTAATATGGCAGGGGGATGGGAACCAATGCAGGGAGACAGAGGGAAACAAAAAGGAGCCAAAAGCAAAAGACAGAAAGGAGATGAGGAAAAGTGTAGGGCAGAGAAACCCAAGGCAAAGAACAAAAAGGGCCACTGTACAGCAAAATTCTAAAAGGACAAAGGGTGTTAATAAAACAAGCCTGAAGGCTTTGTGTCTTAATGCAAGGAGTATCCGCAATAAGGTGGATGAATTAATTGTGCAAATAGATGTTAACAAATATGATGTGATTGGGATTACGGAGACGTGGCTCCAGGATGATCAGGGCTGGGAACTCAACATTCAGGGGTATTCAACATTCAGGAAGGATAGAATAAAAGGAAAAGGAGGTGGGGTAGCATTGCTGGTTAAAGAGGAGATTAATGCAATAGTTAGGAAAGACATTAGCTTGGATGATGTGGAATCTATATGGGTAGAGCTGCAGAACACCAAAGGGCAAAAAACGTTAGTAGGAGTTGTGTACAGACCTCCAAACAGTAGTAGGGATGTTGGGGAGGGCATCAAACAGGAAATTAGGGGTGCATGCAATAAAGGTGTAGCAGTTATAATGGGTGACTTTAATATGCACATAGATTGGGCTAGCCAAACTGGAAGCAATACGGTGGAGGAGGATTTCCTGGAGTGCATAAGGGATGGTTTTCTAGACCAATATGTTGAGGAACCAACTAGGGGGGAGGCCATCTTAGACTGGGTGTTGTGTAATGAGAGAGGATTAATTAGCAATCTCATTGTGCGAGGCCCCTTGGGGAAGAGTGACCATAATATGGTGGAATTCTGCATTAGGATGGAGAATGAAACAGTAATTTCAGAGACCATGGTCCAGAACTTAAAGAAGGGTAACTTTGAAGGTATGAGGCGTGAATTGGCTAGGATAGATTGGCGAATGATACTTAGGGGGTTGACTGTGGATGGGCAATGGCAGACATTTAGAGACCGCATGGATGAAGTACAACAATTGTACATTCCTGTCTGGCGTAAAAATAAAAAGGGGAAGGTGGCTCAACCGTGGCTATCTAGGGAAATCAGGGATAGTATTAAAGCCAAGGAAGTGGCATACAAATTGGCCAGAAATAGCAGCGAACCTGGGGACTGGGAGAAATTTAGAACTCAGCAGAGGAGGACAAAGGGTTTGATTAGGACAGGGAAAATGGAGTACGAGAAGAAGCTTGCAGGGAACATTAAGGCGGATTGCAAAAGTTTCTATAGGTATGTAAAGAGAAAAAGGTTGGTGAAGACAAACGTAGGTCCCCTGCAGTCAGAATCAGGGGAAGTCATAACGGGGAACAAAGAAATGGCGGATCAATTGAACAAGTACTTTGGTTCGGTATTCACTAAGGAGGATACAAACAACCTTCCGGATATAAAAGGGGTCAGAGGGTCTAGTAAGGAAGAGGAACTGAGGGAAATCTTTATTAGTCGGGAAATTGTGTTGGGGAAATTGATGGGATTGAAGGCCGATAAATCCCCAGGGCCTGATGGCCTGCATCCTAGAGTACTTAAGGAGGTGGCCTTGGAAATAGCGGATGCATTGACAGTCATTTTCCAACATTCCATTGACTCTGGATCAGTTCCTATGGAGTGGAGGGTAGCCAATGTAACCCCACTTTTTAAAAAAGGAGGGAGAGAGAAAGCAGGGAATTATAGACCGGTCAGCCTGACCTCAGTAGTGGGTAAAATGATGGAATCAATTATTAAGGATGTCATAGCAGTGCATCTGGAAAATGGTGACATGATAGGTCGAAGTCAGCATGGATTTGTGAAAGGGAAATCATGCTTGACAAATCTTCTGGAATTTTTTGAGGATGTTTCCAGTAAAGTGGACAAAGGAGAACCAGTTGATGTGGTATATTTGGACTTTCAGAAGGCTTTCGACAAGGTCCCACACAAGAGATTAATGTGCAAAGTTAAAGCACATGGGATTGGGGGTAGTGTGCTGACGTGGATTGAGAACTGGTTGTCAGACAGGAAGCAAAGAGTAGGAGTAAACGGGTACTTTTCAGAATGGCAGGCAGTGACTAGTGGAGTGCCGCAAGGTTCTGTGCTGGGGCCCCAGCTGTTTACATTGTACATTAATGATTTAGACGAGGGGATTAAATGCAGTATCTCCAAATTTGCGGATGATACTAAGTTGGGTGGCAGTGTGAGCTGCGAGGAGGATGCTATTAGGCTGCAGAGTGACTTGGATAGGTTAGGTGAGTGGGCAAATGCATGGCAGATGAAGTATAATGTGGATAAATGTGAGGTTATCCACTTTGGTGGTAAAAACAGAGAGACAGACTATTATCTGAATGGTGACAGATTAGGAAAAGGGAAGGTGCAACGAGACCTGGGTGTCATGGTACATCAGTCATTGAAGGTTGGCATGCAGGTACAGCAGGCGGTTAAGAAAGCAAATGGCATGTTGGCCTTCATAGCGAGGGGATTTGAATACAGGGGCAGGGAGGTGTTGCTACAGTTGTACAGGGCCTTGGTGAGGCCACACCTGGAGTATTGTGTACAGTTTTGGTCTCCTAACTTGAGGAAGGACATTCTTGCTATTGAGGGAGTGCAGCGAAGGTTCACCAGACTGATTCCCGGGATGGCGGGACTGACCTATCAAGAAAGATTGGATCAATTGGGCTTGTATTCACTGGAGTTCAGAAGAATGAGAGGGGACCTCATAGAAACGTTTAAAATTCTGACGGGTTTAGACAGGTTAGATGCAGAAAGAATGTTCCCAATGTTGGGGAGGTCCAGAACCAGGGGTCACAGTCTGAGGATAAGGGGTAAGCCATTTAGGACCGAGATGAGGAGAAACTTCTTCACCCAGAGAGTGGTGAACCTGTGGAATTCTCTACCACAGAAAGTAGTTGAGGCCAATTCACTAAATATATTCAAAAGGGAGTTAGATGAAGTCCTTACTACTCGGGGGATCAAGGGTTATGGCGAGAAAGCAGGAAGGGGGTACTGAAGTTTCATGTTCAGCCATGAACTCATTGAATGGCGGTGCAGGCTAGAAGGGCTGAATGGCCTGCTCCTGCACCTATTTTCTATGTTTCTATGTTTCTATAAATCAACCAATAAATCAATCAAAAAAAATTAATAAATCATTTTTTTTTTAAATCAATAAATAAAACATTTTCTACTTACCGACTGCAGCACCGGGAGCCCTCCAACAGCGTGCTGGGATGCCCCCCTCAGTCTGTCTGTCAGAGTCTCTATCTCTCTGTCTGTGTGTGTCTCTCATTCTCTGTCTGTCAGTGTCTGTGTTTCTGACAGCGAGGGAGGGAAAGGAGCAAGGGGAGAAGGGGGAGAAAGGAGATTGGGGGTGCGAAAGGAGATTGGGGGGGGGAAGGAGATTGGACTGGGCCCGTCCCCAGCACCAGATTTACAGGTAGGTGGCGTTGGGTTGGGTCGGGGGGGTGGTGGGAGGGAGGTCGGTTCGGGTCGGGGGGAGGGAGGTCAGGTCGGATCCAGTCCGGGGGGGGGTGGTGGGGGGGAGCGGGTGTCGGGTCTGGTCCAGGGGTGGAGGGGGGGGCGGGTGTCGGGTCCGGGGGGGGGGGGGGGGGGGAGGTGGGCGGTGGCAGGTGTCGGGTCCGGTCCGGAGGCGGGGGTGGGGTGCGGGAAGCAGCAGTCAAGTCTGGTCGGGAGGAAGCAGGAGCTGGCCGTGGGAGGAGCCTTATTCACGCAGCCCCAGTGAGGCCATTTGGCCAGGGCTAGGGGCTGCCTGCTTCGGGCCCCTCCCACGCAGTTTTGGATGCCTGGAGCTACTGCACTTGCGTGCCCACTATAAGCGCGCATGTGCAGAGGTCCTGGCACTGTTTTCAATGCAGGGACCTGGCTCCGCCCCCCCACAGCTCCTGCTGCGCTGCGCCGAGGGCCAGAGGACCTGCAGGGAGAATACGGAGGGTTTTTTTAGGCGCGAAAAACAGGTGTCCAGGAGCTCGAAACTTGGGCCCATTGTGTTCAGTTTTGGTCTCCTAATCTGAGGAAGGACGTTCTTGCTAATGAGGGAGTGCAGCGAAGGTTCACCAGACTGATTCCCGGGATGGCAGGACTGACATATCAGGAGAGACTGGATCGAGCGGGCCTGTGTTCACGAGTTTAGAAGGATGAGAGGGGATCTCATAGAAACATATAAAATTCTGATGGGACTGGGCAGGTTAGATGCAGGAAGAATGTTCCCTGTATTGGGGAAGTCCAGAACCAGGGGTCACAGTCTAAGGATAAAGGGGTAAGCCGTTTAGGACCGAGATAAGGAGAAACTTCACTCAGAGTTGTTAATCTGTGGAATTCTCGACAGCAGAGAGTTGTTGTTGCCATTTTGTTAGATATATTCAAGATGGAGTTAGATATGGCTAAAGGGATCAAGGGGCATGGAGAGAAAGTAGGAAAGGGGTACTGAGGTGAATGATCAGCCATGCTATTGAATGGTGGTGCAGGCTCGAAGGGCCGAATGGCCTACTACTGCACCTATTTTCGATGATTTTATTCAGATAATCTGCCTTCCTGTTTTTGCCCCCAAAGTGGATAACCTCACATTTATCCACATTATACTGCATCTGCCATGCATTTGCCCATTCACCTAACCTGTCCAAGTCCCCCTGTAGCCTTTTAGCATCCTCCTCGCAGCTCGCACTGTCACCCAGCTTAGTGTCATCTGCAAACTTGGAGATAATACATTAAATTCTTTCGTCTAAATCATCAAAATATATTGTAAATAGCTGGGGTCCCAGCACTGAACCCTGCGGCACCCCACTCGTCACTGCCTGCCATTCTGTAAAGGACCCGTTTATTCCCACTCTTTGCTTCCTGTCTACCAACCATTTCTCTCTCCATGTCAATACGTTACCCCCAATACCATGTACCTTAATTTAGCACTCTAATCTCTCGTGTGGGACCTTGTCAACAGCCTTTTGAAAGTCCAAATACACCACATCTATTGGTTCTCCGTAATGCACTCTACTAGTACATCCTCAAAAAACTCTCGAAGATTTGTCAAGCATGATTTCCCTTTCATAAATCCATGCTGACTTGGACCGATCCTGTCACTGCTTTCCAAATGCACTGCCATTACATCTTTACTAATTGAGCATTTTCCCCACCACCGATGTCAGGCTAACCGGTCTATAATTCCCTGTTTTCCCTCCCTTTTTTAAAAAGTAGGGTTGCATTAGCTACCCTCCAATCCATAGGAATTGATCCAGAGTCTATGGAATGTTGGAAAATGACTACCAATGCATCTACTATTTCTAGGGCCACTTCCTTAAGTACTCTGGGATGCAGACTATCAGGCCCTGGGGATTATCGGCCTTCAGTCCCTTCAATTTCCCTAACACCATTCCCTGACTAATAAGGATTTCCCTCAGTTCCCCCTTCTCGCTAGACCCTCGGTCCCCTAGTATTTTCAGGAGGTTATTCGTGTCTTCCTTAGTGAAGACAGAGCCAAAGTATTTGTTCAATTGGTCTGCCATTTCCTTGTTCCCCATTATGAATTCACCTGATTCTGACTGCAAGGGACCTACATTAGTCTTCACTAATCTTTTTCTCTTCATGTATCTATAAAAGCTTTTGCAGTCAGTTTTTATGTTCCCTGCATGCTTCCTCTCATACTCTGTTTTCCCCCTCCTAATTAAACCCTTAGTCCTCTGCTGAATTCTAAATTTCTCCCAGTCCTCAGATTTGCTGCTTTTTCTGGTCAATTTATATGCCTCTTCCTTGGATTTAATACTTTCCCTAATTTCCCTTGTTAGCACAGTTGAGCCACTTTCCCTTTTTTATTTTTACGCCACACAGGGATGTACAATTGTTGTAGTTCATCCATGTGATCTTTAAATGTCTGCCATTGCCTATCCACCATCAACCCTTTAAGTATCATTCGCCAGTCTATCCTAGCCAATTCATGTCTCATACCGTCAAAGTTTCCTTTCTTTAAGTTTGGGACCCTAGTCTCTGAATTAACTGTGTCACTCTCCATCTTAATGAAGAATTCTACCATATTATGATCGCTCTTTCCCAAGGGGACTCGCATGACCAGATTGCTAATTAATCCCCTCTCGTTACCCAAGACCCAGTCTAGCATGGCCTGCTCTCTAGTTGCTTCCTCGACATATTGGTCTTGAAAACCATCCCTTATACACTCCAGGAACAACAACTCCACAGTATTGCTACTAGTTTGGTTAGCCCAGTCAATATGTAGATTAAAGTCACCCATGATAACTGCTGTACCCTTATTGCACGCATCCCTAATTTTCTGTTTGATGCCGTCCCGAACCTCCCTACTACTGTGTGGTGGTCTGTACACAACTCCCACTAACGTTTTCTGTCCTTTGGTGTTTCGCAGCTCTACCCATATAGATTCCACATCATCCACGCTAATGTCCTTCCTTACTTTTGCGTTAATCTCCTCTTTAACCAGTAACGCTACCCCCCACCTCCTTTTCCTTCCTGCCTATCCTTCCTGAATATTGAATATCCCTGGATGTTGAGTTCCCAGCCTTGCTTACCCTGGAGCCATGATTCTGTAATTCCAATTACATCCTATCCATGAACAGCTATCTGCGCAGTTAATTCATCCACGTTATTACGAATGTACCTCGCGTTGAGACTCAGCCTTCAGGCTTGTTTTTTTAACACTCTTTGCCCTTTTAGAATTATGTTGTAATGTGGTCCTTTTTGATTTTTGCCCTTGATTTCTCTGCTCTCCATCTTGTTTTTCTCCTTCCTATCTTTTTGCTTCTACCCCCTTTTTGCTTCCCTCTGCCTCTCTGCATTGATTCCCATCCCCCTGCCATTTTAGTTTAAAATCTCCCCAACAGCGCTAGCATACACTCCGCCGAGGACATCGGTTCCGGTCCTGCCCAGGTGCAGACCGTCCGGTTTGTACTGGTCCCACTTCCCCCCAGAACCGGTTCCAATGCCCCAGGAATTTGAATCCCTCCCTTCTGCATCACTCTTCAAGCCACATATTCATCTGAGCTATCCTGCGATTCCTGCTCTGACTAGCAGTACTCTTAAAATCATGATTCAATGTTCTGTGCTCCATTCACCCTTACAAATCTGAGTATTTCCTAGCCTCATCCAATATTTAGATTTTAATTTTAAAACTAATTTAAGCTTAGAAATGGTCAGAAAGATTGGCTGCATATTTCAAAAAGTCTCTGCTTCTTGTCAAACCCAAATCTTTAGTGTTCAAGATTTACTAAATTGTTTTCATTACAATGAAATATGTACCGCAGTGTTACAGTTCTCATAACTATAATTAGATATGGATTTTTGTTGACCCTGACCACCTCTATTTAGCTCTCGAGGTTTTACATCTGAGACGTCAAATTGTTGGCTACCATTTGGTCATCAGTTAAAATCGATGGACCGAGTTGATTGACCTATTTTTTGAAAAAGCAGACATAAAAAAGTTGAAAATCATTACAACCTGACATGGTGTGGGAGTCTGTCGATTGCATTATATGTGGTCTGTTCTGTATTTTGTTGTAACAATGGCAACACTGCGAAGGGTCTTGTCTAAGGAATCTAGCAGTCTTGCAGTTCAGCAAAGTAGTGAATATATAAAGAAAAAGAGGTAGACGTATTTAAACTTTTTCATAGCTATCTTCAATGAGGAGATAAAATAGCATATTGCAGCTATATTATTTTGACTTCAGTGTATAAAATTGTAGTCATGTAAAATATGGAAACACATCAATAGTTATCGAATAATAATAAAATCCTGTTGCCACAAAATGTCAAAAGAACATCTTCCTCATAAAAACTGAAAAGAAGAGGTTGTTCTGGTCAGGCCAGACCCTCGTACCTTCCCCGATGTACTCTCATTACTCTACTTCCCCTATGTACTCTCATTACTCTACTGTCAGCTGACTCCTGACAGATCACCTTATATTTTTTTTTACAGAGATACTACCAGCACTTAGAAAACTCCAGTTGATAAAATTGACTGAGCATGGGCCTGATGATTCAGAGCTATGCATTTTTTTGTTTTCTTATCAAAACCTACTTATCCTTATTCATGAGGACGCGCGGTATTCCTGCTGTTCAATCAATGATTAAGTGCCACAAGAACCTACAAATCGCTTCTAAATTGACCATCTTTAATTTATCTCACAAATTTCAGAACTATAAACTCTAACCCATCTGGTTTACCATTACATTAATATCAGTAGATCAAGTGATTTCATCATCAAAGCTCCTTACTAGTTTTCAAAATGGCCATCTTTTGGGGGATGAGCCGCCTGTATTGCTTTCGACACACCATCCCCCAGCCAACTCGACAGGCAATCTGTTTCGAAGATTGTTAACAGTTTTGTAGGGTGGCCTCGAGTTGAGTATTTCCTAATTTGTTTTCTCCCTCACTGTGGGGTCATGTGTGGCGTTTGCCCACTGCTCTGTCACAGTATCACAATTGAGATCAGTAACTCCTCCAGGCCCCACAAGGAAAACCCGAGCCTCTGCTGCCCTGGGTTCTCCTCTCAGCCGCAAGACACTCGCAACATTTACACTCCTGGACTTACCGTCTGCTGTTGCTGGCCAGCTGCCACTTTCTGCTGGAAATGGCCAAGCAGATGACGTGGCATATTCAGATGAGGCCAGGCAGTTAAAATCCTCCTACTCACACTCCTGCACGGATTGCCATCTGCTCCCGCCGGCTTCCAACCAGGAGTTTAAATCGGCTCTCGGACAGGTAAAAGATACCACTCAGCAATTGGCGAACACCAGAAATCCAGTCGAATTAAAGATTTTTAAACTAGTTTCAGCCACTCTCTTGGTTTCGAAGCCAGCCCAGCTGTATCTGTATAAATAGCATTCATAACATCGTAGACACAGAAAAATAAATTCACACCCAAATGATTCAGTTTATCCTTGCAATTATCTCTCTTCTATTGTATAGAGACAATTGCAAGGTCCTTTGTCAAGTTACGTTTACTTTATTTATATAGAGAAAAGGGCTTATTCTGCCAATTTCTGATGTATCCCAATGTAAACTTGCTAGATTCAATAAGCCCAGTCACCCTTTACTCTTCTGACACCTTTTCCTAATTCAAGCACTATCTTCCACACTCCAAATTCTCTTTTAAATTGCTTGTCATCTACTAGCCTCCTAAACTCTACTGTGATTTCCACACCAAGATCTCTGTTACTCTCCAGTGAACAACTCGTCTTCCTTGGAAATTGTAATCTACAGTTAAATTATCCTTGCCCACTCTCCTTTGACCTCTCCCCTTTGACCTCTCCCCTTTCCTGTCTTCAATTAACCTTACACCATATAAACTTCCCAGCAGCCACCCCCATCAGTCTCACCATTTCATGAGGTTGTGCCAACTCAAAGATTTCAACTGCAGATAAGGTTGTCTGACTAAATCTTTGTCTTCCTTACCATCCACATCTCTCTCTCTCTGCCTCCAACCCCACTACCCTCACTTTCTGCTCCTGGAAAAAAAAACTTACCGTGTTCCCTCACCAGCACACTCTCAAATTCCCAACTCCCCTTTCCCTCACCCTGTACCCATGATGGAACTGCTGCCACTAGTGGCTAGCTCTGCCAATCCCTCACCTCTGCCTTTGATGCCCTCATCCCCACCAAGTTATTCCTATTCCTGACATTCCCCATGCTACTTACCGTCTTCCCATCTGAAAGTTTGAAGGCTGCAGATCTTCAGTCTACCAGGTGCACAACTATTATTTTTATCTACCATCAGATCTGTGTTAACTATATTGAGTATTCCTGTGCCTCCCTCTTCACAGTCAACTCCTCCTCCTTCTCTGGGATCAGGCAGGAGGTTAAGAACAACTGCAACTCCTTTTATCCACACAACTGCCTCCTCAAATCCTCTTGGCTCAGTGGTAGCCCTCTTGCCTCTGAGTCAGAAGATTGTGGGTTCACACCCCCTTCCTGGACTGGAATACATAATCAAGGCTGACACTTCAGTGCAGTACGGAGGAGTGCTGCATTGTTGAAGGAGTCACCTTTCAGATGAGATGTAAACAGAGAAACTGTCTGCCTATTTAGGTGTATGTAAAAGATCCCATAGTACTTCTTGAAGGAAGAGCATAGTTCATGGTTCAACCAATACAGGGTACCACCAAAACAGATTAACTAGTCATTCATCTCCTGCCATTTGTGAGACTTGTGCACAAATTGACTGCCATAGTTGCCTACAAGTTACTACATTTCAAAAAGTAATTCATTACCTGTAGCATTTTGAGGAATCCTGAGGCCCTTTTAAGCAGCTATTGGGTAAAAAGTCAAGTTTTGATGGCACCGGTCTTTAAATGATGTTACCCCAGGTTTGTGAGCTCAGCCAGTTCCATAGTTGCTCAGATAAAGGTATGCAATATAAGTAATGTGCTAGTAGAATAACATACAATGTTCCCTTTAAGCTGCGCAGCCATGCAACGCTCTGGAGGTCACGGGCAGTCAGCTTATCGGCTTTTGAATGGAGAAATAGTGCATGCGCGGAATTTTGAATGAAACAAAATGAGAGGGAACATTGACGACATATTAGTAAAATATGCCAACGAAATTACGAACAGCATGACGTTTGCCAACAGCTCAAATAATATGCCTGTACATTTGTAAAAGAACTATAAGATTGCTATAATTACATGTTTTAGTTTGGTGAAGTAACATTTAATTCAGAAATTTTGTTACAGATGTTGGTCAATGTCTTTCAGCAGGCATTACTTCCTGTATCAGCCTTCCTTGTCTGTACTCTGGAAAATATTGAAACATAGAAACATAGAAAATAGGTGCAGGAGTAGGCCCTTCGAGCCTGCACCACCATTCAATAAGATCATGGCTGATCATCACCTCCGTACCCTTTTCCTGCTTTCTCTCTATACCCCTTGATCCCTTTAGCCATAAGGGCCATATCTAACTCCCTCTTGAATATATCCAGCGAACTGGCATCAACAACTCTCTGCGGTAGAGAATTCCACAGGTTTACAACTCTGAGTGAAGAAGTTTCTCCTCATCTCTGTCCTAAATGGCTTACCCCTTATCCTTAGACTGTGTCCCCGGTTCTGGACTTCCCCAACATCGGGAACATTCTTCTTGCATCTAACCTGTCCAGTCCCGTCAGAATTTTATATGTTTCTATGAGATCCCCTCTCATCCTTCTAAACTCCAGTGAATACAGGTCCAGTCGATCCAGCCTCTCCTCATATGTCAGTCCTGCCATGCCGGGAATCAGTATGGTGAACCTTCGCTGCACTCCTTCAATAGCAAGAATGTCCTTCCTCAGAGTAGGAGACCAAAACTGAACACAATATTCCAGGTGAGGCCTCACCAAGGCCATGTACAACTGCAGTAAGACCTCCCTGCTCTTGTACCCAAATCCCCTAGCTTATGAAGACCAACATGCCATTTGCCACCTTCACCGCCTGCTGTACCCGCATGCCAACTTTCAATGACTGATGTACCATGATACCTAGGCCTCGTTGCACCCCCCCTTTTCCTAATCTGCCGCCATTCAGATAATATTCTGCCTTCGTGTTTTTGCCACCAAAGTGGATAACCTCACATTTATCCACATTCTACTACATCTGCCATGCATTTGTCCACTCACCTAACCAGTCCAAGTCACCATGCAGCCTCTTAACTTCAGTGTGAGCTGTGAGGAGGATGCTAACAGACTAATTTTTAATTCACCTGCCTTCATGACATCAAAGAAGGAGGTGGGTGGGGTGGCTTGACCCATCCACCTCCACGGAGGTGTGTGGGGGGCCTGACCCATCCACCTCCATGGCACGAACCTGGTATTGCAGTACTTCCAGGAACGGTGCAGTGACTCTAGGCCTTTTGGCTAAGAGCATTGGCGCAGAGTGATCCTTGATGTGTGCAAGGTGACCTCTGGCATTTGTGATTTGACAAAGAATTGGAAAGATTGGCAACGAATTAAAAAAAAAAAATAACTGGTATTTATTACGTCGTGGATGAATCAAAGTTTCCTCCCAACTGAGTATTGGGAAGACCAAAAGCATCATTTTTGCCCCACCCCCATTCCCCCAAATACTTCACTCCCTTGCCACGGACTCCATCCCACTTTGGCATTTTGTGTGATCCAGAGCTGAGATTCAAACACATTGGCCCGGATATTGCGGTGTTAATGACAGTGAACTGTCAGCGTTCGCCATCACGACCCCTCTGAAACGGAACATAAAATAACAGGATTTAGTGCATGCTCAGCTAAACACGGAAATCCATAATTTATGGTCAGTTATTCACTGCTCTAACACAGGCTGCACTGTGTACCCTCCTCCCCCACCCATAGCTGGAAATCAGTGAAAACAGTTGAACTGATGAAAACGTAAGCTTTTCTGTGCTAATATCACTTTTAAACACCCTTGTGAATGCTAAACCTTGTTGGAATAGGTGTAACTGGGGTTTTAACAGCGTATTGACTGCTGATCAACCATTCTGGCCCTGAAAAACGAAATTTATATTTGCGGAATATCAAATTTCTCCATATGATACAATTGCTAGATTTAAAAATATATATATTAAGTTTGTTCATGATATTTCAACTTCTACCTTAACCCCATGTCTATGTCCCGATCTTTATTTTGCGCTCTCATATTTTTAAAGTGCAGGTAATCAGTGCCTTTTATTTCCTGGTTTGCTCTCTTTGAAATTTCTTCAATGGCCCTGAAATTGTGGTTGGCAGTGTAGCTAAGGAGTATGCCGACGACCTCTGAACAGAATCCACACTTACACTGGATAACAAAGGAAATTAAGGAAGGTATCCAATTTAAAAACAAGGGCATACAAAGTGGCCAAAACTAGTGGAAGGACGGAAGACTGGGAAGCTTTTAAAAGCCAGCAAAGAACGAATAAAAAATGATTAAGAAAGGGAAGCTAGACTATGAAAGTAAACTAGCACAAAATATAAAAACAGATAGCAATAGTTTCTATAGATATATAAAAAGGAAAAGAGTGGCTAAAGTAAAGTAAATGTTGGTCCCTTAGAGGACGAGACCAGGGAATTAGTAATGGGGAACATGGAGATGGCAGAAACTCTGAAAAAATATTTTGTATCAGTCTTTACGGTGGAGGACACTAACAATATTCCGACAGTGGATAGTCTAGTGGCTATAGTGGGGAGGAACTTAACACAATCGAGGAGTGGGAGCAGCGTCGGAGAGGTCTACAAAAGGCCAGTGTCGAGTCGGGGAGACAGCGGGGAGGTCGAGGAGGCGGAGCAGCGTCGGAGAGGCTTACAAAAGGCCAGCGTCGAGTCGGGGAGACAGCGGGGAGGTCGAGGAGGCGGAGCAGCATCGGAAAGACCAACAAAAGGCCAGCCGGTGCAGCTGCAGCAGGGAGGCAAAAAAGTAGAAAGAAATCGAAAGGTGATGTCACAGCCAAGGGGGTAAGTGATTGGTAAGTAGTTATTCTTTTTCTTTTCCTTATCAGTAAGTAACCTTTAGCATTGTTGTTGCCAAATTAAGTTAATCTAGGGGTTAAGTCATGGCAGGAGAGCTCGGACATATGTTATGCTCCTCCTGTACTATGTGGGAAGTCAGGGACGCTTCCAATGTCCCTGACTACTACGTGTGCGGGAAGCATATCCGCCTGCAGCTCCTGACTGACCGCATTGCGGCACTGGAGCTGTGGGTGGATTCACTCTGGAGCATCCACTATGCTGAGAATGATGTGAATAGCACGTTTAGCGAGTTGCTCTTACCGCAGGTAAAGGGTGCACAGCCAGATAGGGAATGGGTGACCAACAGGAAGAGCAGTGCAAGGAAGGTCATGCAGGGGTCCCCTGCGGTCATCCCCCTGCAGCACAGATACACCGCTTTGGGTAATGTTGAGGGGGATGACTCATTAGGGGAGAGCAGCAGCAGCCAAGTTCATGGCACTGTGGGTGGCTCTGCTGCACAGGAAGGCAGGAAACAGAGTGGGAGAGCTATAGTGATAGGGGATTTGATTGTAAGGGGAATAGATGGGCGTTTCTGCGGCCGCAACCGAGACTCCAGGATGGTATGTTGCCTCCCTGGTGCAAGGGTCAAGGATGTCTCGGAGCGGGTGTAGGACATTCTGAAAAGGGAGGGTGAACAGCCAGTTGTCGTGGTGCATATAGGTACCAACAATATAGGTAAAAAAAACAGGATGAGGTCCTACGAGATGAATTTAGGGAGCTGGGAGCTAAATTTAAAAAGTAGGACCTCAAAAGTAGTAATCTCAGGATTTCTACCAGTGCCACGTGCTAGTCATAGTAGGAATCGCAGGATAGCTCAGATGAATACGTCTCTTGAGGGGAGTGATGCAGAAGGGAGGGATTCAAATTCCTGGGACATTGGAACCGGTTCTGGGGGCGGTGAGATCAGTACAAACCAGACGGTCTGCACCTGGACAGGACCGGAACCAATGTCCTAGGGGGAGTGTTTGCTAATGCTGTTGGGGAGGAGTTAAACTAATATGGCAGGGGGAGGGGAACCTAAGCAGGGAGACAGAGGGAAATAAAATGGAGGCAGAAGCAAAAGATAGAAAGGAGAATAGTAAAAGTGGAGGGCAGAGAAAACCCAAGGCAAAAAACAAAAAGGGCCACATTACAGCAAAGCTCTAAAGGGGCAAAGTATGTTAAAAAAGGCAAGCCTGAAGGCTCTGCGCCTTAGTGCGAGGAGTATTCAGAATAAGGTGGACGAATTAACTACGCAGATAGCAGTTAACGGATATGATGTAATTGGCATCACAGAGACATGGCTCCAGGGTGACCAAGGCTGGGAACTCAGCATCCAGGGGTATTCAACATTTAGGAAGGATAGACAGAGAGGAAAAGGAGGCAGGTTGGGGTTGCTGGTGAAAGAGGAAATTAATGCAATAATAAGGAGGGACATTAGCTTGGATGATGTAGAATCGGTATGGGTAGAGCTGCGGAATACCAAAGGGCAGAAAACGCTAGTGGGAGTTCTTTACATACCACCAAACAGTAGTAGTGAGGTTGGGGACAGCATCAAACAAGAAATAAGGGATGTGTGCAATAAAGGTACAGCAGTTATCATGGGCGACTTTAATCTACATATTGATGGGGCTAACCAAACTGGTAGCAATGCGGTGGAGGAGGATTTCCTGGAGTGTATTAGGGATGGTTTTCTCGACCAATATGTCGAGGAACCAACGAGAGAGCTGGTCATCCTAGACTGGGTGATGTGTAATGAGAAGGGATTAATTGGCAGTGTTGTTCTTGGCCCCTTGGGGAAGAGTGACCATAATATGGTAGAATTCTTTATTAAGATGGAGAGTGACACAATTAATTCAGAAACTAGAGTCCTGAACTTAAGGAAAGGTAACTTTGACGGTATGACATGTGAATTGGCTAGAATAGACTGGCAAATGATACATAAAGGGTTGACGGTGGATAGGCAATGGCAAACATTTATAGATCACATGGATGAACTTCAACAATTGTACATCCCTGTCTGGAGTAAAAATAAAACGGGGAAGGTGGCTCAACCGTGGCTAACGAGAGAAATTAAGGATAGTGTTAAATCCAAGGAAGAGGCATATAAATTGGCCAGAAAAAGCAGCAAACCTGAGGACTGGGAGAAATTTAGAATTAAGCAGAGGAGGACTAAGGGTTTAATTAAGAGGGGAAAATAGAGTACGAGAGGAAGCTTGCCGGGAACATAAAAACTGACTGCAAAAGCTTCTATAGATATGTGAAGAGAAAAAGTTTAGTGAAGACAAACGTAGGTCCCTTGCAGTTGGATTCAGGTGAATTGAAAATGGGGAACAAAGAAATAGCAGCCCAATTGAACAAATACTTTGGTTCTGTCTTCACGAAGGAAGACACAAATAACCTTCCAGATGTACTAGGGGACCGAGGGTCTAGTGAGCAGGAAGAACTGAAGGATATCCTTATTTGGCGGGAAATTGTGTTCGGGAGATTGATGGGATTGAAGGCTGATAAATCCCTGGGGCCTGATGGTCTGCATCCCAGAGTACTTAAGGAAGTGGCCCGAAAAATAGTGGATGCATTGGTGATCATTTTCCAACAGTCTATCGACTCTGGATCAGTTCCTATGGACTGGAGCGTAGTTGATGTAACACCACTTTTAAAAAAAGGAGTGAGAGAGAAAACGGGTAATTATAGACCGATTAGCCTGACATCAGTAGTGGGGAAAATGTTGGAATCAATCATTAAGGATGAAATAGCAGCGCATTTGGCAAGCAGTGATAGGATCGGTCCAAATCAGCATGGATTTATGAAAGGGAAATCATGCTTGACAAATCTTGAGTTTTTTGAGGATGTAACTAGCAGAGTGGACAAGGGAGAACCAGTGGATGTGGTGTATTTGGACTTTCAAAAGGCTTTTGACAAGGTCCCACAAGAGATTGGTGTGCAAAATTAAAGCACATGGTATTGGGGGTAATGTACTGATGTGGATAGAGAATTGGTTGGCAGACAGGAAGCAGAGAGTCGGGATAAACGGGTCCTTTTTGGAATGGCAGGCAGTGACTAGTGGAGTGCCGCAGGGCTCAGTGCTGGGACTCCAGCTCTTTACAATATACATTAATTGAAGGAATTGAGTGTAATATCTCCAAGTTTGCAGATGACACTAAACTGGGTGGTGGTGTGAGCCGTGAAGAGGATGCTAAGAACTGCAGGCTGACTTGGACAGGTTAGGTGAGTGGGCAAATGCATGGCAGATTTTGTATAATGTGGATAAATGTGAGGTTATCCACTTTGGGGGCAAAAACACGAAGGCAGAATATTATCTGAATGGCGGCAGATTAGGAAAAGGGAGGTGCAACGAGACCTGAGTGTCATGGTTCATCAGTCATTGAAAGTTGGCATGCAGGTACAGCAGGTGGTGAAGAAGGAAAATGGCATGTTGGCCTTCATAGCTAGGGGATTTGAGTATAGGAGCAGGGAGGTCTTACTGCAGTTGTACAGGGCCTTGGTGAGACCTCACCTGGAATATTGTGTTCAGTTTTGGTCTCCTAATCTGAGGAAGGACGTTCGTGCTATTGATGGAGTGCAGAGAAGGTTCACCAGACTGATTCTAGGGATGGCTGGACTGTCATATGAGGAGAGACTGGATCAACTGGGCCTTTATACACTGGAGTTTAGAAGGATGAAAGGGGATTTCATAGAAACGTATAAGATTCTGATGGGGCTCGACAGGTTAGATGCGGAATGATTGTTGCCGATGTTTGGAAAGTCCAGAACCAGGGGACGCAGTCTTCGGATAAGGGTAGGCCATTTAGTACTGCGCTGAGAAGAAACTTCTTCAGTCAGAGAGTTGTTAACCTGTGGAATTCCCTGCCACAGAGAGTTGTTGATGCCAGTTCGCTGGATATATTCAAGAGGGAGTTAGATATGGCCCTTACGGCTATAGGGATCAAGGGGTATGGAGAGATAGCAGAAAAGGGGTACTGAGGGAATGATCAGCCATGATCTTATTGAAAGGTGGTGCAGGCTCAAAGGGCCAAATGACCTACTTCTGCACCTGTTTTCTATGTAAGGAAGTGGTATTCAGTAAGATAATGGGACCGAAGACAGGTGAATCCCCTGGACCTGATGGCTTTCATCCTAAGATCTTAACAGTAGTAGTGGCAGGGATTGTGGATGCATTGGGTGTAATTTACCAAAATTCCCTGGATTCTGGGGAGGTCCCAGTAGATTGGAAAATTGTAAATGTAACGCCCCTATTTAAAAAAAAAAAAAAAAAGTAGGCAGACAAAAAGTAGGAAACCATAGACCAGTTAGCCTAACATCTGTGGTTGGGAAAATGTTGGAGTCCATTATTAAAGAGGCAGGACATTTGGAAAAGTGAAATTCGGTCAGGCAGAGTCAGCATGGATTTATGAAGGGGAAGTCATGGTTGACAAATTTGCTGGAGTTCTTCGAGGATGTAACGAACAGGGTGGATAAAGGGGAACCAGTGGATATGGTGTATTTGGACTTCCAGAAGGCATTTGACAAAGTGCCACATAAAAGGTTACTACACAAGATAAAAGTTCATGGGGTTGGGGGTAATATATTAGCATGGATAGAGGACTGGCTAACTAACAGAAAACAGAGTCGGGATAAATGGTTCATTCTCTGGTTGGCAACCAGTAACTAATGGGTTGCTGCAGGGATCAGTGCTGGGACCCCAACTATTTACAATCTATTATAACGACTTGGAAGAAAGGACTGAGTGTAACGTAGCCAAGTTTGCTGACGATACAAAGATGGGAGGAAAAGCAATGTGTGAGGAGGACATCATCATCATCGGCAGTCCCTCGGAATCTAGGAGGACTTGCTTCCCACTCCCAAAGTGAGTTCTTTGATGGCTGAACAGTCCGCTATGAGAGCCACAGACCCTGTTGCATGTGGGACAGACATTTGGTGAGGGAAGGGGTCGGTGGGGCTGGTTTGCCGCGTGCTCCTCTTGAGACTCAGAGCTCAACGCCCTACCGGATGGACTTTCTCCACCTCGGGCGGTCTGCCACCAGCGTCTCCTAGGTATCAGTGGTGATGTCGCACTTTACCAGGGAGGCTTTGAGGGTGTCCTTATAACGTTTCCGCTGTCCTCCTTTGGCTCGTTTACCATGAAGGAGCTCCGCATAAAGCATTTGCTTAGGGAGTCTCATATCTGGCATGTGTATTATGTTGCCTGCCCAGCGAAGATGATTGTGTGTGGTCAGTGCTTCAATACTGGGGATGTTAGCCTGGTCGAGGACACTGATGTTGGTGCGCCTGTCCTCCCCGGGGATTTGCAGGATCTTGCAGAGACATTGTTGGTGGTATATCTCCAGCGACTTGAGGTGCCTTGTATACATCGTCCATGCCTCAGATCCATCCAGGCGGGTGGGTATTACTACAGCCCCGTAGACCATGAGTTTGGTGGTAGATTTGAGGGCCTGGTCTTCTTCCTCAGACGGCCGAAGGCTGTGCTGGCGCACTGGAGGCGATGCTGAATCTCCGCATCAATGTCTGCCTTTGTGTGAGAAATGGTCCACGTTGTCCAGGGCCGCGCCATGGATCTTGATGATTGAAGGGCGGTGACAGGCTGGTGGAGGACATTTGTCTTACGGATGTTCAGCGTAAGGCCCATGCTTTCATATGCCTCAGTGAATACATTGACTATATCCTGGAGTTCAGCCTCTGAATGTGCACAGATGCAGGTGTCGTGCGCATACTGCAGCTTAAC
The DNA here is from genome assembly GCF_044704955.1 of Pristiophorus japonicus. NCBI lineage: Eukaryota > Metazoa > Chordata > Chondrichthyes > Pristiophoridae > Pristiophorus > Pristiophorus japonicus. The sequence continues at coordinate 72,461,612 of NC_091984.1, read as the reverse complement.
GACAGAGGGTGGGATGATCTTGGACCTGGACTGGAAGCGGCTTAGGATAAACAGCTTTTCACTGGTTCTGTAGTTTAGTTCCACTCCAACGGGGAGCTTGTTGATTGTGAGGTGGAGCATGGCGGCGAGGAAGATTGAGAAGAGGGTTGGAGCGATAAGGCAGCCTTGTTTGATCCCGGTCCGGACGTGGATTGGGTCTGTAATGGATCCGTTGGTAAGAATCACCGCCTGCATGTCATCGTGAAGCAGGCGAAGGATGTTGACAAACTTTTGGGGGCATCCGAAACGGAGGAGAACACTCCATAGACCCTCACAGTTGACAGTGTCAAAGGCCTTTGTAAGATCGAAAAAGGCCATGTATAAGGGCTGGCGCTGCTCCCTGCATTTTTCCTGCAACTGTCGAGCTGCAAAGATCATGTCTGTTGTGCCCAGTAGGGGACGAAATCCGCATTGTGATTCCGGGAGGAGCTCTTCGGCCACAGGGAGAAGACGATTGAGGAGAACTCTAGCGACAACTTTCCCAGTGGCTGATAGCAGGGAGATTCCCCTGTAGTTGCCGCAGTTAGACTTGTCCCCTTTTTAAAAATGGTCACAATCACTGCGTCTCAGATCTCCCGGCATGCTCTCCTCCCTCCAGATGAGAGAGATGAGGTCATGTATCCGCGCCAACAGCGCCTCTTCGCCATACTTTAGTGCCTCAGCAGGGATTCCATCCGTACCTGTAGCCTTGTTCTTCAGCTGTTTTATGGCTTTGCCTACCGTGTGCAATGTTGGAGTTTCACTGAGTTGGTACTGGGTCGCATGTTGCGGGATGGAGTCGAGAACACTCGAGTCAAAGGCAGAGTCTCGATTGAGGAGATCTTCAAAGTGCTCCTTCCATCGGGCCCTGACAGCCTCAGTGTCCTTGATGAGTGTTTCCCCATTCTTGGCCAGGAGTGGGGTGGGACCTTGGGAGTTTGGACCGTAGGTGGCCTTGACTGCAGCGAAGAATCCTTGCATATCGTGGCTGTCGGCCAGTTGTTGTATCTCCTGTGCTTTCTCCATCCACCACCTGTTTTTTAGGTCCCGGGTTTTTTGTTGGACCTGAGCCTTGAGCCATCTGTAATGTTGTTTTGCAGGTCCCGAGTTGGGTTGTTGCTTGAGGCTCAGAACTGCTTTGCGCTTGCGATCTATTAGTTCTTCGATCTCCTGATCATTTTCATCAAACCAGTCCTGATGTTTTCTGGTTGAGTGACCAAGTGTCTCTTCACAGGCACTGGTTATAGAGACCTGGAGGGCAGACCAAGCACTATGGGGATTCAGCATCAAGGCACGCCAAATTGGCTGTGAGGTGCTGGCTGTATAGGGCTCTCTTAGCTGGGTCTCTACGTGCCCCGGCATTAACTTTTTTGCGGAACTGCTTCTGCTGTCCCCTCTGCTTTGGGGCAATGTTGATGATGGATCGGATTCGGTGGTGGTCCGTCCAGCAGTCGTCAGCTCCTGTCATGGCGCGGTTGATGCGCACATCCTTGCAATCCCTGGCTCGGACGATGACAGTCAAGCAGGTGCCAGTGTTTGGAGCGAGAGTGTTGCCACGATGCCTTGTATTTGCCCCTCTGGCAGAACAGGGTGTTGGTGGTGATGAGTTCATGCTCTAGACATTTTGTCAGGAGTACGGTACAGTTGGAGTTGGCTTTCCCTACCCCCTCTCTGCCAATCACACCTCCCCAGAGGGCTGTGTCTTTGCCGACCCTGGCATTAAAATCACCCAGGACGATCAATTTGTCGCCCATGGGGTCACGGGACAAGGATGTCTCGAGGTTGGAATAAAAACCCTCTTTAGCCTCATCCGTTGCATTGAGTGTAGGGGCGTACACACTGATGACTGTGGCACATTGGTTGCAAGATAGGGTAATACGAAGAGTCATGAGGCATTCGTTAACCCCACAGGGGGAGTCTTTGAGGCGGTCGACCAGCTCATTCTTGACGGCAAAGCCGACTCCATGAAGGTGCCGTTCTGCCTCTGGTTTCCTTTTCCAGAAGAAGGTGCAACCTCCACCATGTTCCTTCAACTGGGCTTCCCCTGCCCGCCGGGTCTCGCTTAGGGCGGCGATGTCAATGTCGAAACGTCTGAGTTCCCGGGCAACTATGGCGGTGTGGTGTTCTGGCCTGTTGCTGTTGGGATTGTCCATGAGGGTCCTGATGTTCCAGGTCCCAAACTTCATCCTGACGAAGTGGAAGATGCCTGTGCGAGAGTTCTTTTAATGTGGGGTGGCCGCTGCACACCGGCAACCACACGGGCTTAGCTGAACAAGGTCTTGGTCCAGTGGCAAAGGGGTCCAAGACAACTGGAGACCAGGCACAGCTCTGTAAGCTTAATTGCCTACGGTGAAGTGTTGGCCGCAATCTCGGCGCCGGGTAGCGCCATTGATGGCAGATGGCCCGAGGCTAGGTTGGAGGGCAGGCATTAGGAAGGTGACTTCCAAAGTTATTTTAAAAGTTAAAAGTTGATAAAAATTCTCAATTTATTTCAAAAGTTTCCAAGAGTTGTTAAAAAGTCTAAGCTGTAAATCAATAATAGATTATAAAAGTTTCCCCAGTTTAAAAAGTTTCTAAAAATTGTTTAAAAAAAAAAGTCAAGGATGTAGATCAATAATGTTTAAAAGTATTTTGATTAAAAGTCTAAAATGTAAGTTTTAAAAGTTATCCCAACTTATTTAAGAAGTTTAAAGGTTGATTAAAAGTTTAAAAATTAACTAAAAGTTGGTCAGGAGTTGAAGAAGCGGCAGGCGAGGGGTTCCTTCGGCAACTGCAAGGTAATGTTTATTTGTTGTCCCGCTGGGGCTGCTCAGGGCCCACTGTGTGTTATCGTGCTGGGGCTGCTCAGGGCCCGCTGTGTGTTGTCGTGCTGGGGCTGCTCAGGGCCGCTGTGTGTTGTCGTGCTGGGGCTGCTCAGGGCCGCTGTGTGTTGTCGTGCTGGGGCTGCTCAGGGCCCGCTGTGTGTTGTCGTGCTGGGGCTGCTCAGGGCCCGCTGTGTGTTGTCGCGCTGGGGCTGCTCAGGGCCCGCTGTGTGTTGTCCTGCTGGGGCTGTCCAGGGCCCGCTGTGTGTTGTCGTGCTGGGGCTGCTCAGGGCCCGCTGTGTGTTGTCGCGCTGGGGCTGCTCAGGGCCCGCTGTGTGTTGTCATGCTGGGGCTGCTCAGGGCCCACTGTGTGTTGTCGCGCTGGGGCTGTCCAGGGCCCGCTGTGTGTTGTCGCGCTGGGGCTGTCCAGGGCCCGCTGTGTGTTGTCGCGCTGGGGCTGCTCCGGGCCCGCTGTGTGTTGACGTGCTGGGGTTGCTCAAGGCCCGCTGTGTGTTGTCGCGCTGGGGTTGCTCAGGGCCCGCTGTGTGTTGTCGCGCTGGGGCTGCTCCGGGCCCGCTGTGTGTTGACGTGCTGGGGTTGCTCAAGGCCCGCTGTGTGTTGTCGCGCTGGGGCTGCTCAGGGCCCGCTGTGTGTTGTCGCGCTGGGGCTGCTCAGGGCCCGCTATGTGTTGTCGCATTTGGGCTGCTCACGGCCCGCTGTGTGTTGTCGCGCTGGGGCTGCTCAGGGCCCGCTGTGTGTTGTCGCATTTGGGCTGCTCACGGCCCGCTGTGTGTTGTCGCGCTGGGGCTGCTCAGGGCCCGCTGTGTGTTGTCCCGCTGGGGCTGCTCACGGCCCGCTGTGTGTTGTCGTGCTGGGGCTGCTCAGGGCCCGCTATGTGTTGTCCCGCTGGGGCTGTCCAGGGCCCGCTGTGTGTTGTCGCGCTGGGGCTGTCCAGGGCCCGCTGTGTGTTGTCGTGCTGGGGCTGTCCAGGGCCCGCTGTGTGTTGTCGTGCTGGGGCTGCTCAGGGCCCGCTGTGTGTTGTCGTGCTGGGGCTGCTCAGGGCCCGCTATGTGTTGACGTGCTGGGGCTGCTCAGGGCCCGCTGTGTGTTGTCCTGCTGGGGCTGTCCAGGGCCCGCTGTGTGTTGTCCTGCTGGGGCTGTCCAGGGCCCGCTGTGTGTTGACGTGCTGGGGCTGCTCAGGGCCCGCTGTGTGTTGTCCTGCTGGGGCTGTCCAGGGCCCGCTGTGTGTTGTCCTGCTGGGGCTGCTCAGGGCCCGCTGTGTTTTGTCGTGCTGGGGCTGCTCAGGGCCCGCTATGTGTTGTCCCGCTGGGGCTGCTCAGGGCCCGCTATGTGTTGTCCCGCTGGGGCTGCTCAGGGCCCGCTGTGTGTTGTCCTGCTGGGGATGCTCAGGGCCCGCTGTGCGTTGTCGTGCTGGGGCTGCTCAGGGCCCGCTGTGCGATGTCCCGCTGGGGCTGCTCAGGAGGGGACACAAAAATCTACTAAAGGACAGACAGGCAGTGGGCAAAAATTTGGCAGATGGAGTATAATGTTGGAAAGTGTGATGTCATGCACTTTGGCAGAAAAAAAATCATAGAGCAAGTTATTATTTAAATGGAGAAAAATTGCCAAATCCGCAATACAGCGGGACCTTGGGGTACTTGTACATGAAACGCAAAAGGATAGTATGCAGGTACAGCAAGTGATCAGGAAGGCTAATGGCATCTTGGCCTTTATTGCAAAGGGGATGGAGTATAAAAGCAGTCAAGTCTTGCTACAGTTATACAAGGTATTGGTGAGGCCACACCTGGAATACTGCGTGCAGTTTTGGTTTCCTTTTTTACGAAAGGATATACTTTGGAGGCAGTTCAGAGAAGGTTCACTCGGTTGATTCCGGGGATGAGGGGGTTGATTTATGAGGAAAGGTTGAGTAGGTTGGGCCTCTACTCATTGGAATTAAGAAGAATGAGAGGTGATCTTATCGAAACATATAAGAATATGAGGGGGCTTGACAAGGTGCATACAGAGAGGATGTTTCCACTAATGGGGGAGACTAGAACTAGAGGGCATGATCTTCGAATAAGGGGCCGCCCATTTAAAACAGAGATGAGGAGAAATTTCTTCTGAGGGTTGTAAATCTGTGAAATTCGCTGCCTCAGAGAGCTGTGGAAGTTGGGACATTGAATAAATTTTAGACAGAAATAGACAGTTTCTTAAATGATAAGGGGGGATAAGGGGTTGTGGAGAGTGGGCGGGGAAGTGGAGCTACATCCATGATCAGATCAGCCATGATCTTATTAAATGATGGAGCAGGCTCGAGGGGCTATATGTCCTACTCCTGTTCCTATTTCTTATGTTCTTATTACCTCGTGTGAAGCCTCAAGCGAAAACTTGCTTTGAAATATGCGGAGTTGTGCGCAGCATAGTAGTCCACGGATTCCAGGGAAGCACTGTTATACGTAAGTGTACCTGGGATCACGTGAGACGATGCTCCTTTCACCAGCCAATCAGGAAACATAGAAAGTCCCGTTTGACTAATATGCTTTAAAGGAAGATACAGGTCAATTGGAATCCAGCCAACAGCAGAGTTAAGCATAGCAACCTGACGGTCACTATAAATTCTGGCTGCCCTTCACTCTTAGAATGCAAAGCCTATCACCTCAGAATTGTGACGACCAAACCTTTTTATCAATGAAAATAGATCGATCGAGTTTTTAAAACTGGCAATACAGTTTTCTGGTGACATTCAATTTTGAAATGAGAGGTTTGACTTTGCAAAATTTTTTAAAAAGATTAAAACGTTCTCTTCCCTCAAATCAAGCCCTTACACCTGTCTGGTAGGTTCATTTCAACATTCATTTTTAACTATTATCGTCCTAAATTAGCAATTTTCTAATTTCCCCCCCCCCCCTCTCCCCCCCCCCCCCCTCCCCTTACGCCGTGCATACAGGCTCTTGCATCTGTTTGCACCAGCCATTGAATTTTCCAGCATAATTTATGCACAGTTGGTGGGCAGTTAGCCCAAGTTTTCACCAGCAATGAGGATTTGAAAGTCGTATAAGATCATCTTTCTATTCAGAACTTGGCAGATCACAAGTTCGGGATTTAGCACATGTCGAAATCCCGAACTTGCGGTCAATTTCAAAGGCGGTATGACGCCATATTCTGAGTATGCGGTTATACCCACCACAAATTCAGGGCCAATGTGATTGGCTGCTTAGACAGCTTGACGACGTCACTACTGCTGTTCGCTGGAGTTTCCCTTTTGACCGCTACAATCAATTTCACGTCGAGGAAGCTAAAATTCTCGCCACAGTGGGCAGCTTTCTTCGAGGTCACCATCGCTTGGCCGCTGACCACAAATTACGGGCCTATATCACAAAAATTGTTTACTCCCACCTTCGCACCATTGCCTGCTTCCACCCTTACCTCTCTCCTGCTGTTGACACCTTTATCCGTTATTTCCCTGATGTCTTCCTTGTTGGCCTCCCATCATCCACACACAATAAATTACAGTTTGTTCACAATTCACATTGTGCACATATCCTGTCCTGCACTTGCGCATTATTTCTGTCCTCACTGACTACCTCTCAATCGTTAACTCTTGCACCCTGGCTCAGTTTCCATTTCTTCTATTTCTTTTAGCTATATTTCCCCCTCTGTCTTGGGACCTTTTTGTGCTCTATAAAATTGTGTTCAGAGATTTTCTAAGAAATTGAATAATAAAACTATATAAATAGAAACTACTGTGAGTTGCTTTGTCTTGTAATTAGTATCTTTTGTAACTGTAATTCCCGGTCTCTTAATTTTTCAGATCAACAGCCAGACACTTTATGGGAGAAGCCATCAAAATGCATCAGCAATTATAAAGAACGCTCCAACAAATGTCAAGATAGTTCTGATAAGGTAATAGTGTTTCCCCTCATTAAATAAAACAATATCTGTTGAATCAATATCTAAGGTATGTTTAAAAAATTGTATTGATAATTAACGATTGCATTTTGCTGCCTTGGACTGCAAGATGTTTACAAACTGAACCAATCACAAAATTATTTTCAGTGCAAATTATATTTCTTTAGCCAGTAACCAGCAAAAGTTGCAACACTGTATTTGGACAGGTGTAGTAAAAGATTCTGGTTTTAGCTGGCTCTTTATTTATTGTAACTGGGTTTAAAGGGGCAGCTGCCGTACCAACACGAGACAAAAGTACGTCATTGTTGTTCACTTTCTTTCATGCCATGGACAATGTCTCTTCCAGATGGGATAAGGCTACCAATAGTCTAGCCAAGGTGGTTTGTACAGTCGTGTTACATTTCTTCCTGTCACTGAAAAGATGGACAAAGGATTAAAAATGTGCTTTCCATAGGTTGCCAGCCTATTCCTGAAATATCAAAAGCTTTACCTTTGTACATTGTTTTCAATTGAACTGCAATATCAAATATGCTTTCACAAAACCCTTGTCTAATTCTATATTTAAAAAAAATGCTAGATTAAACAGCATGGGAGATTTTCTTCAAGGGCATGATCACTGCAAGAAACGGGTTAGGGCAGGACTTGCACCTGCTGGTCCTAACCCACTCTGAACCCGCCACATTTTTATGACTTGTATAATAGGCAGACTCCCGGCAGTATCTCCCCTCTGCCTAGAGCACAGAGGTTTTACAGTACAGAAGGATCCCATTCTGCCCATCATATATGTGTTAGGTAATTGTGAGAGCAATTCAAAATTAGCAATGCCCTGCGCTCTCCTCATAGCACTGCTTCATCCTCTATTTTAAATATTTATACAATTTTCCCTTAAAAGATGCAATGGTCTCTGCCTTAACCACTCCCTGTGGGAAATCCTTATATGCTCCAACAATCCCTGCATGAAGAAATTTCTCTGAAACTCTCCCCTCATTCCTAATTACAATTTTAATGATTCCCCGACCAAACTTTTTCCGATTCACTATCAAAATCCTTCATTTTTTTTTTTACTCGTAAAATGCTGCAATGATTAATTCTTATTCCTGCTGTAGCCTTCCTTGACACTGGTCCACTGTTTGTTCCACACAAACTAGTTGATAGATTAATGTAATGTCATTTAGTTATGTTGAGAGTGAATTAATCAAAATCAGATGCATTTAATGCATTATAAATGCTGATGTTTAATAAAATTGAAGTGTTTCCAGTACTGTATTGGCAGCACCTAGCTAGTTTATATAGGATGATGTCGGATTGCATAGGATATACGTCACAGAAACAGGCCATTCGGCCCAATTAGTCCATGCCAGCGTTTATGCTCCATTCGTGCCTCCTTCCGTCTTTCCTTATGTCTTTCCTCATCTAAATCTATCAGCATAACCCTCCTACTCTCTTACTGCCGTCCTAGGCTTGTCTCCCTCAGATAAGCTACAGCTTCCCTCTGTGCCTGTCTTGGCATCCTCTGAGGGCCCACCATGGCATTCGTCCCTGTCTCCTCACGATTAGCAACCCCAACTGTTCCATCCTACTCTCTTACCGACCTTGCCGCCCAGTTTTTCCACAGGGTCAGTGCTTGGAGCGCTAGGAGATTGACAAGGTTAGCCAACCTTGCTAACCTTGCTAATCTTGCCAATCCCGTCGCCCTCCAACTCACCGCTCCAAGCGCAGACCCTGTGGATGCTGGCAGTGGATCAACCATCACCGATTCTCTCTGAATCTTGCAGAATGTCCATTCGCTTGCGAACAAGGCCCTTGCCATCCATGAGATTATTGTGGATGATTGCATCGACATCATAGCCCTGATGGAAACTTGGTTGAGGGCTGATGACACCTTTCGCTTAAATTAAGCTTCTCTTCCTGGCTATACTTTCCACCACTTGCCCTGCTCAGACCGCCATTGTGGCGGTGTGGCTCTCATCACCAAATCAAATCTTGGTCTGTCCCTCTACTCCTCTGGCATTTTCACCTCCTTTGAACATCTCCCCTTATTCCACCCCTCTCACCTCTCATTTAAAAATCGTGTTCTCTACTGCCCACCAAGTATGATAAAAATGTTATCACTGAGATACCTTCACTGCTTTCCTGCCTCAGCCTCTGCACCGAGCGACTTTTGATCCTCGGTGATTTCAACCTCCATCTCAGTTCATCATGCTCTCTCCTCTGCGTTCACTATCCTCCTATCCTCCCTTAATCTTTCCCTCCGTGTGAATTCCCCAACCCATATTCAGGGCCACCACCTTGACCTTGTCATCTCTTGTGGCCTTGCTATTCCTACTGTGTAAATTGCAGATAAGGCCATCTCTGACCATTTCCTTGTATCGCTCTCCACCCACATCCTCCTTCCCCAACCCAACCCCACTTCTGTGTCCGCCCCTGGAAAAAACTCTCTACAAACTTTCTTAGAACTGCACTTCTGAAATCCGAACTGTCCAGCCTTTGGCCCTCCATTCACCATGACATTTCTGCAGCCACTGATCTGCTCAACCACACCCTCACCACCACCTTTGTCCTATTAAAACCATTACTCTCTCTCACTCTGGCATTACCCCTGATGCGGTCCTCATCTTCGCTCCCTCAAGACCAAGGGGCGAACAACTGGTTTAGCCAATCACTGCCAGATCTGGCTGGATTACATAAAGCATTATCGGGTCCTGCTCTCGTCTGCCAAAATTGCTCACTATTCCAGGTTCATTCTGGAATGCATAGATATCCCCTGGTTACTATTCTCTACTACTAATCGTATTTTTAAACCCCTCTCCCTGTCTCCACCACACTCATCTCCAACAACAAGTACGAGGAGCTCATGATTGAGACCATCCGATCAGCTGCCTGTGCCACTTCCCTTCCTTCCCCAAGCCCACCAGGCCAAACTTCCTCGGAGGTTCCCTCCGGCCCTAGCCCTGAACACTCATCTTTCTCTAGTTTCTCTCTGATCTCCCCTCCATACTCGTCTTGTCCATGTTAGCTGACATTGTTAACAGTTCTCTCCCCTCAGGTACTGTCCTCCTCTCCTTTAAATCTGCCGTCACCACCCCTCTCAGAAAAACAACTCTTTACCCCAGTGTGCTTGCAAACTACCATCTCATCTCCAACCTCCCTTTCCTCTCCAAATTCCTTGAACGTAGAGTCGTCTCCCAAATCCATGCCCATCTTTCCTGGAACTCCTGCCACAGTACCGAAACAGCTCTCATCGTCATCGTCATTTCTTGACCTGTCTGCAGCCTTTGGCACAGTTGACCACTACACCTTCTTTCAATGCCGCTCCACCATTGCCCAGGTGGGACTGCACTCGCTTGGTTCGATTCTTCTCTATCTAATCATAGCCAGAAAAACTTCTGCAATGGCTTCTCCTCCCACTCCTGCATCATTTGCTCTGATGTCTTCCCAGGATCTATTTTTGGCCCCCTCCTATTTCTCATCTATATGCTGCCCCTTGGCGGCGACATCATCCAAAAACAGTGTCAATTTCCACATGTACACTGACCGATGCCCAACTCTACCTCACCATCACTTCTCTCGACCCTTCCATGGTCTCGAAGCTGTCAAACTGCTTGTCCGACATCCAGTATTGGATGAGCAGAAAAATTTCTCCAATTAAATATTGGGAAGACTGAAGCCATTGTCTTTGGTCCCCGCCACAAACTCTATTCTGTAGCCAGCGACTCCATCCCTCTCCCGAGCATCTGTCTGAAGCTGCGCAATCTTGGGTCATATTTGACCCTGAAATGAGCTTCCGACCACATATTTGAGGCATAAATAAACCCGTCAATTTCCACCTGCGTAATATTGGCCATCTGTGCCCCTGCCTCAACTCATGAGCTGCTGAAACCCTCATCCATACCTTTGTTACCTCGAGACTTGATTACTCCAATGCACTCCTGGCTGGCCTCCTATATTCTACCCTACGTAAACTTGCGGTCATCCAAAACTCGGCTGCCCGTGCCCGAACTTGCACCAAGTCCCTTTCACCCATCATCCCAGTGCTCGCTGACCTACAGTGGTTTCTGGTTATACATCGCCTCGATTTCAAAATTCTCATCCTTGTTTACAAATCCCTCCATGGCCTAGCTCCTCCTATCTCTTCAATCTCCTTCAGTCTCTCAACCTCCTGAGATATCTGCGCTCCTCAAATTCTACCCTCTTGAGCATCCCTGATTATAATCACTCAACCATCGGTGGCCGTGCCTTCAGCTGCCTAGGCCCCAAGAACTCCTTCCCTAAAGCTCTCTCCCTCTCTACCTCTCTTTCCTCCTTTAAGACGCTCCTTAAAACTGACCTCTTTGACCAAGCTTTTGGTCATTTGCCGTAATTTCTTATGTGGCTTGTTGTCAAATTTTTATCTTAACACTCCTGTGAAGTGCCTTGGGACATTTTACTACGTTAAAAGCACTATATAAATACGTTGTTGTGTTATACCCTCTCCCTCATGCTTGTCTAGCCTCCCCTTAAATGCATCTATACTGTTATGTTCATAATAAAGTAATGCAACTGAGTAATGTAGACATGAGTAAGTGTGACCTTAGCTCCTTTATTCAAACTCCAGAGTGTTGGTACAGCATGGGAGGCCTGCTTATATACAGTGCTCCCAAGGGATGCTGGGATCCCTTGGGACTCCAACAGGTATGCCTTCTGGTGGTGGTATGATAGAGGTTACCTAGGATTGCATACATAACATCACTCCCTCCCAAAGTCAATAGTACACTTATTTACAGGGTGAGACGATCTGGGGCTTTTCGCTCCCTTGTCGATCGTCTAGGTACAAATGCAGGTGTGGGTGAGTCGGTTGGTTCTTCGCTGGGCAGCTGGCCTTGCTGGGCTGCTGGGGATGGTGAGTTCAGCTTCGTGGTCAACTGTGATGTCGGTTGCCACTTGTGTGTGTGTTGGAGGGTCGGAGTTGGTGGTGTCCTCTTCGGGTTGCTTGTGGCTGTCTGTGAATTGCAGTTTGGTTTGGTCCAAATGCTTTCTGCAAGTTAGTCCATTAGCAATTTTGACCTGAAACACCATACTCCTGTCTGGCTATGACAGTGCCAGCAAGCCATTTGGGACCATGTCCATAGTTGAGTACAAACACAGGGTCATTGACTTCAATATCGCGTGACAAGTTTGTGCGATCATGGTACATGCTTTGTTGATGCCGCCTGCCCTCGACGTGATCATGGAGATCAGGGTGGACGAGAGAAGGCCTTGTTTTGAGCGCCCTTTTCATGAGCAGCTCGGCTGAGGGAACCCCAGTGAGCGAGTGGGATCTGGTGTGGTAGCTGAGCAGGACTTGGGGCAAACATGTTTGCAGGGAGCCTTCCGACACACGTTTCAAGCTTTGCTTGATGGTTTGCACTGCCCGTTCTGCCTGGCCGTTGGATGCGGGCTTGAATGGGGCAGATGTGACGTGCTTGATCCCATTGCGGGCCATGAATTCCTTGAATTCAGCACTGGTGAAGCACGGCCAATTGTCGCTGACAAGGACATCAGGCAGGCCATGCGTGGCAAACGTGGCTCCTAGGCTTTCGATAGTGGCAGTGGACGTGCTTACAGACATTATTATACATTCAATCCATGTTGAATAAGCATCCACAACAACCAAAAACATTTTGCCTCGAAACGGGCCCGCAAAGTCAAAGTGGATCCTAGACCACGGTTTGGAGGGCCATGACCACAAACTTAGCGGTGCCTTGCTCAGTTGAGAGCAAGTGTTGCATTAGCGCACGCATGACTCCAAATCTGAGTCGATGCCGGGCCACCACACATGGGATCCGGCTATAGTTTTCATCATTACTAGGCCTGGGTAGGTACTGTGTAGGTTGCGTATGAACGTTTCCCTGCCTTTCTTAGGTAAAACCAAGCGATTGACCCACAAAAGACAGTCCACCTGTATGGACATTTCGTCTTTGCACCGCTGGAAAGGCTTGATCTCTTCATGCATCTCTGCTGGGACGCTGGACCAGCTCCCATGGAGGACACAGTTTTTTTACAAGGGACAGTAAAGGATCCTGGCTGGTCCAGGTCCTGATCTGGCGGGCCATAACAGGTGACTTTTCATTTTCAAATGCATTCATCACCAAGAGCAAGTCTGCAGGCTGTGCCATTTCCACCCCGGTGGTGGGTAACGGTAGCCGACTGAGAGCATCAGCGCAGTTCTCTCTGCCTGGTCTGTGGCGGATTACATAGTTATATGCAGACAGCGTAAGCACCCATCTTTGGATGCAGGCAGAGGCATTGGTATTAATCCTTTTGCTCTCTGAGAATAGCGATATGAGCGGCTTTTGGTCAGTTTCTAACTCAAACTTGAGACCAAACAGATACTGGTGCATTTTTTTCACCTTGTAAATGCATGCCAGAGCTTCTCTTTCAATCATGCTGCAGGCCCTTTCTGTCTTGGACCGAACTCTTGGACGCATAAGCGCCAGTTGCAATGTTCCCGATTCGTTTGCTTGTTGTAACGCACATCCGACCCTGTACGAAGATGCATCACAAGCAAGCACTAAACGTTTACATGGGTTATACAGAACAAGCAGCTTGTTTGAACAGAACAGATTTCTGGCTTTCTCAAAAGTAGTCCCTTGTGATTTCCAGTCATCTGCCCAGTGTAGCAGCACATGTAGGGGTTCTAGGTGCTTAACCCAGGTAGGAAATTACCAAAATAGTTGAGGAGTCCCAGGAACGACGGCAGCTCCGTCATGTTCTATGGTCTCTGCACGTTCCGGGGGTGGCCTCCGTCTTGGCATTGGTGAATCTGATGCCGTCTGCTGCGCTTCTTCCCCCTAAGAACTCGACCTCTGGTGCCAGGAAAACACACTTCGACCTGAGTCCTATGCGATCTAGTCGACTTAGAACCTCTTCCAGGTTCTTCAAGTGTTCGATGGTGTCCCGACCTATGACCAGTATGTCGTCCTGGAAAACCATGGTGCGCGGAACCGACTTTAGCAGGCTCTCCATGTTCCTTTGAAAAATAGCCGCGGCCGATCGAATCCCAAATGGGCATCTATTGTAGATGAACAGACCTTTGGGCGTGTTGGTGCAGGTGAGGCCTTTCGAAGATTCCGCCAGCTCCTGCGTCATGGAGGGCGAGGTCAGGTCCAACTTGGTGAATGTCTTTCCTCCAGCCAGGGTCGCAAATAGGTCATCTGCTTTGGGTAACAGGTACTGGTCCTGTAGTGAAAAACGGGTAATCGTTACTTTATAGTCCCCACAAATTCTGACCGTGCCATCGCCTTTGAGAACCGGAATAATCGGGCTGGCCCACTCGTCGAACTCCATCGGCGCAATGATGCCCTCTCGCTGCAGCCTGTCCAGCTCAATTTCCACTTTCTCTCGCATCATATATGGCACCGCCCGTGTCTTGTCGAGGATGGGTCGCGTACCGGGAACCAAGTGGATCTGCACCTTCACCCCCGAGAAACTTCCGATGCCTGGCTCAAACAACGACGGGAACTTGCTCAGAATCTGGGCACATGAGGCGTCGTCGACGGACGAGAGCACTCTGATGTCGTCCCAGTTCCAGCGGATTTTTCCCAGCCAGCTTCTGCCGAACAGTGTGGGTACTATCCATAGTGGGAATTCGTACACTCCATCATAGGAGACTTTTACTGCTGCACTGCCAATTACAGGGATCAGCTCTTTAGTGTAAGTTCTTAGCTTGGTATGAATGGGTCTAAGCTTTGGGCCTGTGTACCTTGTTGCACCACAGCTTGTCGAAGGCCTTTTTGCTCATGAAAGACTGACTCGCACCCGTGTCCAATTCCATGGATATTGGAATTCCGTCCAGTTCGACTTTTAGCATGATCGGTGGACATTTCGTGGTGAAGGTGTGTACCCCATACACTTCAGCCTCCTCGGTTCGAATCTCTAGTTCAGCCTGATCCACCATGAATCGATCCTCCTCTGCACCGTGGTGGTTTGCAGGGTTTGCAGCTCGTTTGCATATTCGCTGGTGGTGTCCCATTGTTCTACAGCCTTTGCACACAGTGTTTAAAGCGGCATTAATGGGTTCGATGATCACTTCCACAGCGCCAACAAGGTGTTAACTGCCTCGCTTAACGTTTGATGGCGGACTCTGGGTCATCTGAGGTCGTGCAGCTGCAGGCGTGTACAGTACTTGCCGAAACCTCTTTATGCTGCGAAATTTGTTTGGTGTTATCGTGGTGGACATAAATGCCTGGGCTATCGTTATGGTTTTTCTCAGGTTCGGTGTTTCAACAGTCAATAGTTTGCGAAGGATAACCTCATGGCCAATTCCAAGCACAAAGAAGTCTCTTCGCATTTGCTCCAGGAATCCATCGAATTCACAATGTCCTGCAAGGTGCCTTAGTTCGGTGATGTAGCTCGCCATTTCCTGGCCTTCAGACCGTTGACACGTGTAGAATCGATACCTTGCTATCAGAATGCTTTCCTTCGGATTTTGGTGCTCCCAGACCAGCGTACACAATTCTTCATACGATTTGATTATTGGTTTCACCGGAGTTAGGAGAATCTTCATAAGGCCATAGGTTGTGCCCCAAAGACGGTGAGGAGGATCGCCCTTCGTTTGACAGCGTTCTCATCCCCTTCCAGCTCATTGGCCACGAAGTATTGGTCGAGTCGCTCCACGAAGGCCGCCCAACCGTCCCCTTCTGAGAATTTCTCCAGGATACCAACAGTTCTCTGCATTTTCACGTGATTGTTCTTTATCTCGTCACCAGTTGTTATGTTCATAATAAAGTAATGTAACTGAGTACTGTACACATGAGTAAATGTGACCTTAGCTCCTTTATTCAAACTCCAGTGTGTTGGTACAGCATGGGAGACCTGCTTATATACAGTGCTCCCCAGGGATGCTGGAATCCCTTGGAACTCCAACAGGTATGCCCTCTGGTGGCAGTATGATACAAGTTACCTAGGGTTACATACATAACATACTTTTCGCTTGAACCACTCCCTGTGGCAGTGAATTCCACATTCTCACCACTCTTTGGGTAAAGAATTTTCTTCTGAATTCCCTATTGGATTTCTTGGTGACTATCTTATATTGATGGCCTCTAGCTATGCTCTTCCCCACGTGGAAACATTCTCTCTATATCCACTCTATCAAAACCTTTCACAAATTTAAAGATCACTCCTGAGCTGTCTTTTTTCTAAAGAAAAGAGACCCAGATTATTCATCGTTTCCTAATATGTATACTCTCTGATTTCTGTATCATCCTTGTAAATCTTCTCTAGTGTCTCTACATCCTTTTTTATAATATGGTGACCAGAACTGTACGCGGTTCTCTAAATGTGATCTAACCAAGGTTCAATACAGGTTTAGCATAACTGCTCTACTTTTCAATTCTAAACCTCTAGACAGCGTATTTCCTTCCCTAAAGGACATTAGTAAATTAAATGATTTTTTTTAACAAAAATACGATAGTTTCATGGTCACCATTACTGATGCTAGCTTTTTTTAAATTTCAGATTTATTTAATTAACTGAATTTAAATTTCCCAGCTGCAGTGGTGGGATTTGAAATTGTGTGTCTGGATCATTCGTCCTGGTCTCTGGATTTGCTCTCGCTCTTGCTCTCGCTCTCGCTCTCTGTGTGTGTCTGACAGTGAGGAGTGGGGGGGGGGGCGGGGGCAGGCTGGAAGGAGGCACCCCTGCTCTCTCCTCCGGCCCTTTGATCATTTTGAGTGCCCCCCCAACCCACGCTCCCTCCCTTGCCACGCTCCCACGCTCCTCCATCCCTCCCCGGTACACACACCATTCAAACACAGACTGGGGGAAAACCGCCATGCTGAGCCATTGCACAGGCGCGCATGCTCCAAGGTGCCTGCGCAACGCTGCCGGCACTGGTAAGAAGGCTGATCCCTAGCCCCGCCCCCCTGCAGGCTGCGATCGGCTTGCTCCGCCCCAGGGGGACTACGCTGCGCCACGCCACGCTCCAGGAGGACCGGAGAATTGATCAAGAAGATTCCGGCGCACCTTCGAGCCCAGGCAGGTCACGTAAGTCTCGGAGGTGTGCCGTTTTCGCCAGAACCGGAAACTTGGGCCTATAATCACTATACTACCGTACTTTAAAACACTGATTCCTCTATATTGTTGCCAATTCACACTAACTCTGAATTTTCTTGCTGACTAATTCACTGCAAATATCAGCTTATGGTTTTTTAACTTTCATCGAGCTGTGTCTCTTTTGCCTCTCCACAACAGTCAATAGCCTGCTGATGCTTATTGTCTCGGTGCATACATGAAGAATGACTAATTGGTGTGATACCGAGTAAACTAGTCAACAGATTATTCATTTTATGTCAGTTGACCCTGTAACTGGTTGAAAGATTTAAGCCCCAACTTTAACCCTGCCGTCTTGCCAGGAACAGGACGGGTGGGTGATTAAGATAGCGGTAAAGTACTTACCGCTCCATTCCCACTCGCCGCCATTTTAACCTTGCACTTTTCAAAGTGCAGATAGTGGATGCTTCATACATGTATTAAAATCGGGGTCCTATAATGCAATTAAGGCCTCGATGCAATATTAACTAAGAATTGCGGCAGTCTCGCCCAGTGCCAGATCCAGCAGTAGAATCTGGCAGCAAGTGGATCTGGTGCCAGAAGAATTGCAGAAAATTGAGACATATTTTTAATTTTTTCCTGTTTCCTTGTGGGCTTTGAGGAGCAAGAGTGTTACTCCAGGCCCCACAAGGAAACCTTGGACCTCCCCTGCCTGCCCAAGGCTCTCTTCCCCCAACAACGATGCCCTCCTGATTTCCCTCATAGCCACTTACCTGCCAGTCATCGACCTTTATGCCCTAATCCAGCAGGAAGCTCTAGTTGCCCGCCCAATATCCCACTCCCACCAGCCAATTAGAAACTCCCGCCGGGTTCGGGCTGGAGACTGATGTGGACAATGCTAATGAGACCCTTGAGTTAAAACCTACCAAGCCGCATGCTGCTGAGGACTAGACAATTCCCCATCCGCGTAGGCCTTCATCTGCATGATGTCTGCCGAGAATTAAAGTCGGGGCTTTAGTTTCTTTGAACTTAACTTGAAATCCTTTGTGCATCTGATTTACTAGTGAAACACTGTAAATGCTAACGGGATCTGTTCAGCACCAGCCTGCTTTACTTCAGCTTTTAGCTTATTGTAAGTGATGGCCACATCAGCTTTTCTTACACCAACCTTTCTTCCCTATGATCAGGTTTGGCATGTCACATTGGCAAATTATCCTTTCTGAAAAAAGCTGACATATTTAAAGATAATTAGTAAAGATATAATAGTTATCAGGGTAGAAATTGCGGTTGGAGGCTTCCCGCGAGCAGATGCCTCCGACCTGCAAAAAATCTACAAAGTTACCTGGTGGTTTGGACACTTGCGCTCCTGGGCCCCTCTGGGGACCCGCGGGTAGAGGCCCATGTCTCCAGGAGGCACATGTCTCCAGGAGGCACATGTGGTTCGTAAGCGCCATGCAAGTAGGAAACGCGGCAGCCAGTTTGTGCGCAGCAAGCTCCCACAAACAGCAATGTGATCATGACCAGATAATCAGTTTTAGTTATGTTTTTGATCTCCAAGGAGGATTGAAAGATTGTGGTCAGAGATTATTCTATTTCCACCCGAGCTTCCCTCAGCAACCTAGGATGCATCCCATCTGGACTGGGTGACTTTGATGCCAACCTATTTAGCACCTTGTAGCAACTTGTGCCTTTAAGTTGACAACCTTATTTGTAACACTCCTTCCATTAACACGTACGCATTCCAACACCATGGTGGTGAGGCTGCAGATGGTAGAGGTGTGAGGAGAGA
The DNA here is from genome assembly GCF_044704955.1 of Pristiophorus japonicus. Taxonomy (NCBI): domain Eukaryota; kingdom Metazoa; phylum Chordata; class Chondrichthyes; family Pristiophoridae; genus Pristiophorus; species Pristiophorus japonicus. The sequence continues at coordinate 72,443,084 of NC_091984.1, read as the reverse complement.
GTACCTTGACAAGTTGTGACTTGGAACCAATGAATAGTGTTTAATGCTTGACGTGGTCTGGCTTCTTCCTTGATGATTTGGCAAGAGTTAATTATCTCACTCAACAGCTTAAGGGTAACCTAACCGAGGGTTAGTATATTCAATTAATTTTGATCCAAACTGGGTTAAATGTAAAACAGTTTGGGAACCGAGTCAAGGATCATTCATCCTACGCTGAGAGGTAAAATCCCAGACAGATCCTTGGTGCTGAGTTAAAGGATGGAATTAAGATTTGTGTGCTCCCTCGGCATGTATTCGTGCGGGGGGGACGGCGAGGGATCGGGACGGAGGGGCGGTGAATGAGCTTACGGGGCCCAGGGGCAGCATGGGCCAGCCCACTGGCTGTGTGCGCACTAGGTCCATGCAGCAGAGCAGATCTCCAGTCGTCCTGGTTAACCCTTGCCACTGGATAAAGGCCTCTGTCAAGCCCGTGTGGTGGCTGGTGTGCAACGGTCACCACACGTTTATTAAAAAAAAAATTCACGCACAGGCGTCTTCCACCCCTTCAATTGGAGTTCAGGACTGGAACATCGGGTCCTTCATTGAAACATCTGTGAACTTGTGGAAGCAAGTCATCCTCGTTCGAGGGACCACCTATGATGATGATGGCAAGAAGAGGATCCCCATTCATGCTTAATGGTGTTTCCATCTGTATGGAATCACCATAAGTATGAATGGGAATATCCCCAAAAATACCTCTACATTTAAAATAAATTTAAAATTAATTGGAATGGCATTTAATTAAATATTTAAAACACAAATTTAATTTAAAAAAAATAAACTTTATTTCATGGGTTTTTAAATAAATTATTGGGAAAAAAATATTTTTCTGTCCTTTAAAAGTCCTATGCTGGAAAAGTAGGCCATAAGCCTGCTTTTACCAAGCATAAGAATTTCACGGGTATTCACTGAGCAAATAGCCCAACTCTCTGCCAGGAACGCGTGCGATCTGTCAAGAAGATTCTTGACATTGCAATTTCTGGGTTTTGGCGCATCCACTTCGCATGCCTAAACCCGGAACTTGCGCGGCCCCTACGGGCGTGTGTGCACCTCGTTCACACCCATAGGGGCTGCAAATTATGGCACAAAATGTTTGCAGAAAACTCACTTGTTTCCAGTAGTTTTCTCAAATATGTGACAAAGTAACTAACTGCAGAATGAAATGCCGCCGCCTTAGGCAGTCCCTCGAATCGAGGATGACTTGGTTCCACGCCAAAAAGAGATGAGTTCAATGAGTTCACAGGTGTTTCAATGAAGGACCTAATATTCCAGGTCCCGAACTTCATATTGCAGGCTGGAAGATGCCTGTGCGTGGACTTTTTTTAACGTGTTGCATACCAGCCACCACACGGGCTTGACAGAGTTTGGTCTTGGTCCAGTAGCAAAGGTTAACCAAGACGACTGGAGACCAGCTTTGCTGCACGGACCTGGTGCGCGCACACATTGCAGTGTGGGCAGGCTTGTGCTGCCCCTGGGCCCAGGCCTCTTCTGGGCCCCGAACTCACACATCTCCTGGGCCCCGATCATGTCGCTCTGCAATCTCTCGCTGCTCCTGCGGCCTGACCTCGCCGCTCCTGCTGTATCTGCCCACGCTCCAGTCACCGACCTGGATTACGGTGACGTCCTTTCCAGTCACCCTCTTCACTGACATCGCTCTCATGCACCAGACTCCGACCTGAGAGGGAACATCTGCGACAGGTCGGGATCTTAAAAGAAGCAGACCTGCGGGCCCTGGGAGCAGCATGGCGGCCCCGACCTGTTGCAATGAAATGCAATGTGACATTGAATGCCTTAACTATATATTCAGTTGTTTGTCTATTGTTTTAAACCCTTAACTGCTGATTGATTCAGGAAAATTCTTGTCTCCTTCAGCAGTTGTTTACTTTGAGTTCTTCTCAGACACTGTGACATTGAAACATCAGGAATAGCTTTATTATTGCAGTATTAACCCTAAAACGAAAACACTAAAAACGCATTTAAAGCTTAAAAAAAAATTAAAATATATAAACATAAATTCTGCTCTCGTGATAATTTCCACCATTCTCGGTCTTTTTTATTTTTATTTTAACATAAAATTTACTTTTTTCCACCAAACTTATATTCTATCTTTTGAGATCTTTAGCTTTCCCGTTTTCTTTTTTTTTCTCCCATCCTCAATTTTGGAAATACTAGATGTAGCTTATTGATGAGGTCACATCATAGATATGCCCAGATCAATCTTTGATACATATACATCAAAACCTGGAATCGGCCTGCCAGATTAAAATTACCTATTGGCAGCTACTGCTGCCTAACAGCACATGGGTGAGTAAATTTCTCTCGGAACGTAGGAATGTATAAACAGAAGTATGCCTTTCTGCTCTTGAAGCCGTTTCAGCCATTCACTTTGATCATGATTGATCTGACTCCATTTACCCACCTTGGTTCCACATCTCTTGATACCCTTAACAAAAATTTAGCGATTTCAGTCTTGCAACTTTCACTTGACCCAGCATCCAGAGCCTTTTGGTGGAATGAGTTCCAGTTTTCCACTACCCTTTGTGTCAAAAAGTGCATGTCCCATTGTTATGGATTCCCCTGGCAAAGGAAGTGGTTTCTCTGTATCTATCCTATCAGATTCCCATTGGGAAATTAGCCAGGAAATTTCAGCAGCCAATTCCATGTAAGTTTATATTTTAAAAAAATGTTTAAAAGAAAACATCCTGTAGAGCCAGGAGGAACAGGAGTGCTTCTCCAATTCCACAGGAATCATGTACGATCCCCCCCTACCACAGCTTTCTCCAATCCCCCCTCTCAGGATTTACCCGAGTGCTGCTGCCAGTGAGGCAGATGGTCCGACATTGAAATCTTTGCTTGGGCGAGCTGCCCGAGTATGCTGATTAGGCTCGAGGACAAAGTTCCATTGATCCTCGAGCCTCTTCATTTGGGCATGTGCTGGTCATGAAAAATCCGCCCCGGGCCTCTGTAATGGCTACTACATAATACCCATTAATCTGATTTGTGCTTCTGACTCGCTTGTTTTATTTCTTACGTTAAATGTATTCATGTACAAACTCTGATTTGGGTGACAGCCTGCTCATATATCCTGCTGGTCTTTTTTCTCTCACTTTTTGATTTACTGTGTAGATTTTCCTCTGCCTTAACTAGTTTTACAGTAATTTTGTACCAATGTTGGTACCCTTTAGCATCCTTAGCACGGAATAGTCATAAAAGGGTATTTAACGGCTTGTGTTGATGAAAAGGTATGGTACTTTTCTCGAATTAAGTGTACACGTTATAGAAGCTAAAAACAAAACCTTGTGTACTGAATTAGCTAAAATATTATACTTTAAATTTTAAAATATTTAATTTTATGAAGAATAACTTTCCTTAATGCATGGAAACTGAAGAAAATGATCCATTGAATGATAAGACCAATGGCAGTATGGGTCAAGGGTTACAGAGTTCATGTAGAAGCGCAGGTCTGAACAGATGAAGGCTAATGGTATTCTACCAATAACAGCAGCCAGCTGCTTTCTTGTGAAGCATAAATTGAAATATCTGCTGTTCAGCAGTCTGCTACTGTACCTTGACTCGAAATGCAGTCTTTTCTTAGTTCAACATAACGGTATTGAAAATGGTCCTGCATATAATCATGCTCCAAATGACTTAAAAATAGATGAGGAGGATGTGTTGCATACTAATCATCTATGGATACTTGCGGTTAATGCAATAACATATTTGTAACAAAATATTAATGATTTTGAGTAGTCCTATAATTTCAGAGAAAACAGTTAAGCAAAGTACACAATTTCTCATTTTAGTATGTTACATTTTAAAAGTTCGACAGTTGTATAAAATATTGCATGCAATGTAGTTAGCAATATGTTGAAATATTGGGCCCAAGTTTCCACATGATTTGCGCCTGATTTTTAGGAGCAACTGGTGGAGAACGGACTATCTTAGAAATCGCAATTCTCCACATTTTTTTTTCTGCAGTTCTAGTCAGGTAGAACAGTTCCACTTTGGAACAGAATTTTTTCTTCAAAAGGGGGCGTGTCCGGCCACTGATGCCTGATTTCAAAGTTTCCATAGTGAAAACGTATTCCAAACTAACTTAGAATGGAGCAAGTGAAGATTTTTGTAGAACTGAAAAAACCTGTTCTACACATTAAAAAATCAGGCGCAGGTTACAAATTAGGCGTCCAGAACGAGGTGGGGGGGGAAGGGAAGTCATTAAATTCTATAATAAATCCTTATTTATACTTATACAAATATTATACAAATAAATCCAACCTGAATAAACATTTATAAGCAAAGAAAAGATTAAATAAACCATCTTCCTACCTGTGTGAAAGTGCTTCAGGCAGGCCTTTCGGGACCGAAGGCTGAACGGGCCGGCCCGAGACTTCGGGCAGGGCCCGTCCCCAGCACCAGATTTACAGGTAGGTGGCGTTGGGTCGGTTCGGGTCGGGGTGGAGGGAGGGAGAGAGTGGAGGAGAGAGAGAGAGTGAGAGAGTGAGAGGGGGAGGGGGGGAGGAAGAGAGAGGGGGAGGGGGAAAGAGAGGGGGGGAGGAGGGAGAGGGAGGGGGGGGGAGGAGAGAGAGAGAGAGAGAGATAGAGAGAGAGGGGGGGGGCTGGGGAAGAGAGAGGGAGAGAAGAGGGGGGGAGGTCAGGTCGGATCCAGTCCGGGGAGGGGGGGGGGGGGTGCGAGAGCAGTAGCATGGGTCGGGTCCAGTCGGGGGGGGGGGGGCGGAGCGGGAGTCGGGTCGGGGCGGGAGCGCGGGTCGGGTCGGAGCGGGGGGGGGGGGAGCAGGAGCGCGGGTCGGGTCCAGTCTCGGGGGGGGCGCAGGAACGGGAGTCGGGTCGGGTCCGGAGGTGGGGGGCGGGTGTCGGGTCGGTGGGGGGGGGGGTGGAGCAGGAGCTGGCCGTGGGAGGAGCCTTATTCACGCAGCCCCAGTGAGGCCATTCAGCCAGGGCTAGGGGCTGCGTGCTTCGGGCCCCTCCCACACAGTTTCGGACGCCTGGAGCTACTGCACTTGCGTGCCCACTGTAGCGCGCATGTGCAGAGGTCCCGGCACTGTTTTCAGCGCAGGGACTTGGCTCTGCCCCCCCCCCCCCCTACAGCTCCTGCTGCGCTGCGCCGAGGGCCAGAGGACCTGCAGGGAGGTGGAGAATACGGAGGATTTTTTTAGGCACACTTTGTGGCGCGAAAAACAGGCGTCCAGGTCGGGACTGCGCCGTTCTAGGCGTGTGTGGAAACTTGGGCCCATATAATCTAGGTAAAGAGCTTGTGAAGAACTGATAGGATGAGGTTGCCACTTCATTAATGAGACAGCTGCATCATGCTCTCTGAATGACATTACCAGTTACACACACACAAAAAGGTTCCTTTCATCATTGAAGCTTGAAGTATACATTTTGCACCAGAAAGCTTCAATGTGGTTTAAGTGGGCTGGGAAGAACAAAATCTCCAAGTGAATATCAGATCATATGCTTGTAACAACACATTCCAAAATGTGTACAACTTTTTTTTCAGCAGGATTCTTGCCGTGTCTGAATACCTGGTGTTCTAAATGCTATGTTCATCCTGACCCTTGTATAGTGAGTCATTTCTGGTCTGCAGAGAGCATTTGGGAAAGGCAACAGTAAGGGAGAGAGAGAAATGTGAAAGATTTAATTCCATGCAGCAGCCTGTAGTATCACATGGTTTGATTTGTTAAAGACTATAGAGGTGAAGTTACTTGCCTAGCATACTGGAGAAATCTTTTCATTCACCATCTTCTGTACTGAAGAATATTGCTGATAATTCTTTGTAACACAAGATGTTTCCTTTTTCTTGTTGCCTGTATCTAGTGAACACACATCCTCATTTGCCTGTGCTCACAGTTGTGTTTAAATAGTGATAACTACTCGATGCTAATTTCCCTTATTGTATAACAATAATATCAATTAGTGCAAGATGTATGATTTTGAGTTCACTTGTTAATTTACTTTTTTTGGTTAATTAGTTAATTTTATTTTATGTTGATTTATTTTTTCTGCCTCACCAATCTCAGACTAAGGGGCCAGCCATTTAGGACTGAGATGAGGAGAAATTTCTTCACTGAGGGTGGTTTTTGGAATTCTCTACCCCAGAGGGCTGTGGATGCTCAGTTGTTGAGTATATTCAAGACTGAAATCGATAGAGTTTTGGATATTGAGGGAATCAAGGGATATGGGGATAGTGCAGGCAAGTGGAGTTGAGCTAGAAGATCAGCCATGATCTTATTGAATGGCGGAGCAAGCTTGAGGGGCCAAATGGCCGCCTCCTGCTCCTATTTCTTATGTTCTTATGTTATGTTCTTTCTTCCATCAGTGATGCTAGAAATCTACAGATGTGTTATGCTGCTATTGCTCCATCTGTCCATTACCAGCATTAACTTTTCAGTAATTTAATAAAGCTGCATTAGATTTCAATCAAACTAAGTAAGTGTCCCAGCTATGGTAAGATTTTTTTTAATGGACATTCCTCGAGCTGATCACATGCCCCATTTGCAATCTGTAAGATGTGAGGCACACATCATTACCTTTAAAAACATTTTGGGATAGTTAACAAGTGATCATCTCATCAGTCTCTGGTTTCTTATAAAACTTAATCATGCTGGGATCCGATTGCTGACACATTATTGACTAAACACTTGGGTTAAGTAAAACATTTTTTTTTAATTTTCTTTAAATTTTCTCCAGTCTCTTTCTCTATTTTTACTTTCTGCCTTTATTCTGGGGAAAAGTCTTTGACATTGCCATATATATTGTACAGCTTATGACACCTTGTCTACAACAATTTTACGTGAGGGTTTTTGAGCATTACTCTGATTTCTGCTTTAAACATCAAAATATTTTTGATGATTAATGGAGAACATTAGCATAGACCAGGTCTTACACATAACATACTTGAGTCCCATTTCTTCAGGTTTTTAAGTCAGATCTGCCATTCAATTCTTCATTTAGATACATCAATTGGATATTAAAAATGACCAGAATGATGCATTGCCAACCGCTCTGCTCATTCAAAGTTTGAAGTGTAATAGTCCTTTTTACTAGAAAAATTAAAGTGAAAGATATTTGACAGATGTTTATGAATATTTCTTACAAAGAATTATATTTCTGAATTATTTCCTTTAATGTAGGAATGAAGATGCTGTTAATCAAATGGCAGTTGCTCCTTATCCTTTACCATCCAGCTCCCCAGCTAGTGAGGTAAGGTCATGGATTTGAGCAATATTCATTATATTCTGTTGCTGTTCAGATGGTTTGATAGCCTGCTATCCACGATTATATAATGAGTTAAACTTTGTTGTGTGAGACTGCTCTAGAACCATGCGAGTTAAGGAAGCGGTACTTTGTATTTTGTCAAATGCAACCTTTGTGATATTTAACTGGAAAATCTAACAGAAAATGATTTATGAAGATATTTTTATAAATACATTTTATACGCACACAAAGTATCAGGATAGCAGTATTTATTTAGCAGTACATTATCAGCTATCGATATCTAAATATGCAAAATAGATGCTGTAGATGTGAAATCAATGCATATACAAACGGAATGACAGAAAATGCCCAGCTGTCCATCAAGCACGTCCCATACAGTCTTGTTGGAATTATGCTTGATGACCCCAAAATTCCCTTCCACAAGCAGCCATGTAATCATCTGAGAGAGGCAAAAGAAACCAATTTAAAAAGCCCTACAAGAATTTTGGGAAATTTTTCACTATCCCACAAAAGTGATCAAAATGAATTCCAGGAGACCACAGTAAACATAAGGCATATCACCCAACATCTCACCTACTATTTATCTGCAGCAATATCCAACTCCTCCAGGAAGTTGATCACCCCCTTTTGAAAGTTTGAAGCAAATCTACATGAACCAGCAACTTATTCCACAGATCAATGGCTCTCTGTGAAAAGAAATAGCTCCTAATATCTTGGCAAGTTCTCTGTTTATGTAACTTATACTCATGTCCCCATGTCCACCCCTAATCTATCTAACTTAAAGAACCTATCCAAATTGATCAGATCTATTCCCTTTATTATTTTAAAGAGCTGAATGAAATATCCTCAAAATTCATGCTGTTCCAGAATAAACAGCCTCATCTCATTAAACCTATCATGGTAATTGAAGGCTCTTAAAGTCGGTTTAATGGTGTTCCTCAAAAGCTTCTCCAGCGGTTTCTTCAACTCAAGCGGATACCAGTTAATGTTAGTTCTCATCATCAGTATTAATGAGCAGTGTATGTTTGCTTTTAACCATGTGGTCAAATGCAACTTTTGGACACTTATTGGTTCTGTATGAAAGGGAAAACTTTTCCTGTAAAACAGAAGCAAAATACTGCAGATGCTGGAAATCTGAAATAAAAACAAAATCAGAAAATGCTGGAAATATTCAGTTGGTCAGGCAGCATCTATGGAGTGAGAAAGAGTTAACGTTAGGTCATCGACCTGAAACGTTAACTCTGTTTCTCTCTCTCCACAGAGGCTGCCTGACCTGCTGAGTATTTCCAACATTTTCTATTTCTGCAAGACTCTGGATTAAGTATCATTAACAAAGGAACTGAAAAATAAAGTATTTTACCCTGTCTTGATTTTGTTAAAGATCCAATGGCTCTAGAATTCAGGGCCAATGGCAATATGAATTTTGCATAACAGTAATGAAAACAATTGAAGAAAATATCTCTCGGCCAAATTGTAAGAAAATATTTTTTTCCAAATGACCTCCAGGTTCAGCCAATTTCAATGCAACATTGTAAAAACTAAATATGAATTCATTTCCAGAAAGAGAGCGCTTCCTGTTGTTAGCAGCACAATCTAAAATGGAGGCTGTTTTCGTCTCCCCCCTCTCCCCCTCCCCCCCCGCGCGCTCGCCCGCCCCCTCCCCCCCCGCGCGCTCGCTCGCCCCCTCCCCCCCCCGCGCGCTCGCTCGCCCCCTCCCCCCCCCGCGCGCTCGCTCGCCCCCTCCCCCCCCGCGCGCTCGCTCGCCCCCTCCCCCCCCGCGCGCTCGCTCGCCCCCTCCCCCCCGCGCGCTCGCTCGCCCCCTCCCCCCCCGCGCGCTCGCTCGCCCCTCCCCCCCCCGCGCGCTCGCTCGCCCCTCCCCCCCCCCGCGCGCTCGCTCGCCCCTCCCCCCCCCCGCGCGCTCGCTCGCCCCTCCCCCCCCCCCCCGCGCGCTCGCTCGCCCCCTCCCCCCGCTCGCTCGCCCCCTCCCCCCTCCCCCGCGCGCTCGCTCGCCCCCTCCCTCCCTCCCCCCCCCGCGCGCTCGCTCGCCCCTCCCCCCCCCCCTGCGCGCTCGCTCGCCCCCTCCCCCCCCCCCCGCGCGCTCGCTCGCCCCCTCCCCCCCCCCCGCGAGCGCTCGCTCGCCCCCTCCCTCCCCCCCCGCGCGCTCGCTCACCCCCTCCCCCGCCCGCGCGCTCGCTCGCCCCCTCCCCCCCGCGTTTTGCACCGTTTTTTTGAGCAAACTCAAATCTGCAAGTTTCGCCAAGGTTTCTGCGCCATCGTAAACTACTTATGACTGATTTTTTTTTTTAGTTCCCAATTTTTTGACGTCGCTGGTGGGGGAGAAGGGGGGGGGGGCGCTGCCGGCAGTGCCATTTCTGGTCATTTAAACGAGTTTGGCCAACTATGACTTTTTAAAAAATGATGCAATGCACCGTTCTGAAAAACCTTAGGTTACTTAAGAAAATCGGCACAGTACATCAAGTTCCACGGCCCAGGATAGCAGCGGGGGAGTGGGCCCATTCAGCTTGGGATAAGAACAGGCACCGGGGATGGGGGGGGGGGGTGGGCCCATTCAGCTTGGGATAAGAACAGGCACCGGGGATGGCGGGGGGGGGGGGGTGCCATTCTGCTGGGATAGGAATGGCGCGGGGGCCTTTCGGCCCGGAATAGGAGCGGCGCTGGGAGCTGGTCGGCCCAGGATAGGAGCGACACCGGGGGGAGGCATTCGGGCGGGATAGGGGCGGGGGGGGGGCTATTCATCCCGGGATAGGAGTGGCACCGGGGGCAGGGGCCATTTGGCCTGGGATAAGAGCGGCACCAGCACCGGTGGTGGGGCCATTCGGCCCGGGATAGGAGCGGAGCAGCACCGGCATCGGGGTCAGGGGCCTTTCGGCCCGGGATAGGACCGGCACCGGGGCTCTGCAATTGCTTATGCCTTGCAGCACCTTGTATGTTTCACTTTGCAGCCTCAGCCCTTCAGTGTGTCCCTCGTTACCCTGGCAACCTGTTTTGCGGCATAGACCTTAAGCTCCACCCACAGAGCTTAAGGACAATCCGCTCCCAAATGAAAGTTTATTCCTGCGAAACTTGCAACTTTTTTTTTGCCGCAGTCAGCCGCTACAAAATCAGGCGTACCTCTACAACTGCGCCAAAAATCAGCAATATGAAAAATTGGCCCCTTAGAGTTTTAAAATCCTGAAATAAATAATCATCTCTCCAGTTGTACAGTCACATTTCCAGGAGCAGACTGTTCACAAATTTCAAATGTCGGTCTATGAATGTTTATCACTTTATATTCATATTATATTGAAGCATTTGAAAGGTAAACTAAATATAGTTAATCTAATTCATTTTGTGTCCTAGAATTGAAATGAGATTTGCTTTAAACCTAATGATCAAATGTGATTGTGCAATGACAAAAATGTAATCAAATGCATTCTGGATTTATTCTTCCTTTTCTGACAGGTTGTCGTCATCATTCAAATGAAACTAATATAAGCTATCCTAGTAGAAGTCTGCTGTTGTATTCGTGTGATAAGCAAGTACTAGAGCTCCAATGACAGCAGAATCAATTCTAAAATACAGAACCTATTATTTTCTGAAATAAAAACAGAAAATGCTGGAAATACTCAGTTCTAATGAAATATTAACTCCATTTCTCTCTTCACAGACATTGCCTGACCTAGTATTCCCAGCATTTTCTTTTTTATTTCAGATTTCCAGCATCTACAGTATTTAAAAAAATATATATATTATGAGTCTAATCAGCCTCTATCTCTGCATCTTCATATAAAAAGTGTCTGTTGCATTATTGGGGCTAAAATTCCGGTGTCGCCGGCTCAGTGCGAGGCCTCGCAAAAGCAGGTTTTCGTTGCGCAATGCGTATGCGCCGAAAACCGGCTTTTCCGATCTGTCAAGACTTCTCCGCATTCCCGTAGCAAGGACATTCGCGCGGGCGAGATTGGGCTATTTGCCCATTTCTTGCCCAGCGAATGACCTTAAAACTTTTACACCTGGTAAAAGCAGGTGCATAGCCCACTTTTACCAGCGTAAGTTTTAAAGCGCACAAAAATAAAATTTTAACACATTTTTAGAGTGGGGACCCTATCCATTAATGTAAGTTTATTTTGGTCCCTATTAAAAGACATAAAAAAAGAAATCCCAAAAATATTTTTTTTATAAAACATTTGATCAACTTTAATTTCAATTGGTTTTGGAATTGAGGTGTCTTTTTTGTTTTGTGTTTGGGTGTTTTTTTCCCTCATTGATAGCAATGAGAACTCTGAGTTACGGAGTTCCCATTGCTAGTAATGAGAATACTGTACCATGATTGGTTGTTCAGGCCCACGTGACTTCACCTTCTCCGTGTGTACCTGGAAGACGTGGACGTGCTCCGATGCGTGGGAAGAGAAAGCCTCCGACTGCAATCTAAGGCACCTCCGGGCCCACCAGGTATTTTTGTTAAAAATTCTCTGGTCGGAGGCGTTCGTCCGATGGAAGCCTCTGACTGGAATTTTAGGCCTAATAGGAATGTGTTCCTATGCCCATACTGATATTTAATGCTTGCATGTATTCCTTGTCTATGATATTATAGGTCCAATATCTAACCAGTTATTGATGACCATAATAGATTACAATGGCTCTCTATTGGAGGTAATCATTATTCTGTTCAAGTGTTTATGGCGCTTATAAACTTGTGTCCAGTCCAGTCCTGCATTTCCCAATGTTTAAAGTTGTGAAACAAACCGAGTTCTCAACTGAGTTTTCTGCAGTCACTCCCGCAGGATTTCACTATGATGGGCTGAATTTCAATTCCCAGTCAACCGTCTGGTAGCTGCTGCCTATGTGTAAGCCATTACTAAAAAATAAGCAAATGGAATTGTGTTATGGTTGATTTGTGAAAGCAGCTCTTGAGCAAGTCAAAACTTTGAGGCCCTCAACCAAAACCTATTATAAATCATTTGTGTGCTTTGTCCCATTTTGTTCTTGTCCCTCATAGAGCTATATTATGTCGTTGGAGGATTGGTGTGTAATTGAGAGAGAATTGGTTTGAGCGATCTATTAGCAGCACTGGATGTAGTATTCACTTTGGTTGACTCTTTTTTGTCAGGTGACTAACAGCTCAAATAGTTTGTTCTTTTGGCTTTAATGCAAAACTCAGCTTCTAACTAATATAACATTCAGCAATACAGACAAGGAAGATCCAAGGTTTGATTCCGGTTCTATGTGATATTAGCTGATACCAGCTGGGGCAGTGGTAAGGTGCTACAATTAGCATCAGTGGCCTGAGGACAAGAGGGGGGAAAAACAGCTAAATCTCAACTTGTGACCATTATGGTGTGTGCTAGAAATTCAAAGACCATTCAAAGAGATAAAAGCAGAGCCTGCAATGGTAGTCCATGTAGAGCTTAACAATATAGGGAGAAATTATTCTTAAGCAGTACAGAAGATGTTATCTATTAGCATCACTTGAAAATGTAATAATAGATGTAAAATAAAGGCCTATAATTTGCAGACAGCAGCAAAGCAAAGATGTTAGCCTCTGGCCCCGAAGTAAGCTGCCCACAAAGATCTTGCGAACTCTGGTGAGAAGTTTGGCTTTTCAAACAAGCAATTGAAATCAACGTAGTTTAGTGGGAATCTCGTAGTGTGAGCTGCTGTGATGTCAATAAGCTGTCCAAGCAGCCAATCAGCTTGTAGAATTCTCACAGACCAGGAACGAGAAAGCACTAATGATCAATCACTTTTTAAAACAAAAATTTACAGAGTGAAATAAAAATTGGGACATACAAATTGGGTTATGATAGAAGCTGAAATATCATGAACAAGCTTAAAAAAAAATTGTAATTTAATTTAAAATCGAAGAACTTTTAACTAAATGGAGAAATTTGATATTCCACCAATATAAAATTAGTTTTACCAAGCCAAAACGGTTGTTTATCTATAGTTATTACTCTATTCGGCATTAAAAACCTCATTTGAATGGATCTAACTTTTTAAGGGGTTTCTAGCAGCGATATGTGTTTGGAAAAGGGTAAGTTTACGTCAGATCGGTGATTTCGCTGATTGCTGGCTCTGTGGAGGTGGGTGGGTTGCTGTACTTTTCAAAGTTAAGTCCATACTTTTAAAACACAAACAGCTTCTTCTTGCTGCTGCTACAAGAGCACCAATCACCCTTGCCTGGGAAAAAGAGAGAGCACAAGCGCATCAGGTACTATATAAATGCAAGTCTTCCTTTATGCCATCTTGCTCATCTTGCTTCGAGCACCTCAGGATGGGTATTGCCAACGTTTACTCATTATCACCGCATTTCCTGAAAACCAGTGAGCGAGGCCATGACGGAGGGAGGGGGGGGGTTCGTGTGTGTGTGTGTGTGTGTGTGTGTGTTTGGCCCATGCAGCAGAGCCTGGTCTCCAATCATCTTGAATCCCCTTGCCCATTGGACCAAGACCTTACTCTGCCAACCCTCATGGACAACCCCAACAGCGACAGACCTGAACGTCGTACTGCTATCATTGCTTGGGAACTCGAGCATTTTGACATAGACATCGCTGTCCTGAGCGGGACACGGCAGGTAGGGGAAAACCAGCTCAAGTCACCTTAGAACTCATATTAGTGTGGAAGCAAGTCATCCTCGACTCCGAGGGACTGCCTAAGAGAGAGAGACCTCTTGGAACTGCCACCCCTCCCTTAAGTTGATGAGATCGGGGATCAGTCCACGATGCTCAGTTCCTACCCTGAAGTGAATACTTCCCCTTTTATGTACGAAGGGAAGGCTTCCAGACCTTGGCTTAATCTGCACGTTGTGTGAATGAAATAGAATGACCCCAAGACCATCAACTGTTGGAAGGAGCCATCTTCTTACGATGACGCAATGTTTGGGATATGACCAGTAATATCATGCAGGTAAAGCCAATCAGGTTCTGTTAGTTGTTGATCAAGTTGGCATGCCTTTCTTTTACTCAGTACTACATAAATCGTTAAATGCTGTGATTGGGGTTCTGCCAAAGAATCATACAGGATTAAGGTCAGTCAGGCCTTCATAATCATATTTCTGCCATCAGATCAATTCTCTTGGGAACTGGCATCCTCACATGCATTAATCCTCTTGACAAGATAAACATTGCATCTATGTCTGTAGATGTGGATGTAAAGGGCCCAGGCAGATGACAGCAGGCACCTCTGATGTAGTCTAGCTTGGCATTTCCTTGTTGGTTCTCCTCCTCTTTTTCTTCTTCCAAAAATCATAAATATAAGGAGATTCTCCTGAAGAAGCCAAATGTGCCATTCTTAACATTGGCAAAAAATGATTGCACCACAATAACTGCAATATTTCTTGACCATCTAGGTCAGAACATCAGGCATATTGAGCATCCATTACACTACTGGATTCCCCAGTTGAAATAATGTCGTAGGTTCATTATACGCATACACATACACACAAAGGCTTACATAGGATTACATAGGACATACAACACAAACAGGCCATTCGGCCCAACCAGTCCATGCCGGTGTTTATGCTCCACTTGAGCCTCCTCCCGTTTTTCCTCATCTAAATCTATCAGCATAACCCTTTATTCCCTTCTCCCTCATATGCTTTTCTAGCCTCCCTTAAATTCATCTATACAATTCGCTTCAACCATTCCCTATGGTAGCGAGTTCTAAATTTTCACCACTCTTTTGGGTAAAGAAGTTTCTTCTAAATTCCTTATTGGATTTCTTGTATTGATGCCCTCTAGTTATACTCTTCCCCACAAGTTGGAACATTCTCTCTCTATCCATACTATCAAAACTTTTCATAATTTTAAAGACCTCTGAGGGATATTAGTTCACCCCTCAGCTTTCTTTTTTGAAGAGAAAAGCGACCCAGCCTGTTCATCCTTTCCTGATATGTATACCTTCACATTTCTGGTATCAACCTTGTAAATCTTCTCTGCACCCTCTCTAGTGCCTCTATTTCCTTTTTATAATATAGTGACCAGAACTGTGTGCATTTAAGTGTGGTCCAACCAAGGTTCGATACAGGTTTAGCATAACTTTCCCTTTTTTTCAATTCTATACCTCTTGAAATAAATCCTAGTGCTGGATTTGCTTTTTTTAATGAGCTTACTAACCTGTGTCACAACTGTGTGATTTGTGTATTTGTACTCCGAGATCTCTTTGTTCCTCTACCCCACCTAAACTCGCTCCCTCCAAATAATAAGTGACCTCCCTATTCTTCCTACCAAAATGTAATACCTCACATTTATCTGTGTTGAACATCAACTTCGTATATACTTGTAATATGATGCTTGTATAGACCAGTTATGCTAGATATTGATAAAAAGTGGCTTTGGTTTTGCATTGGCATAAAATTTGTAATATAAATCCTGTCTGAAGTTGCATAAATTGAATTTAGACAAGCAGCAAGTAATCACTTGAAGGAGATAGCATCCCATCACTTTGGCTTCACATCAACTGTAGTATAACAGCAACTGGTACGAAGTGAAGTTTCAATCTTTCAATATTAATAAAGAACTGGCTGTCACATTGGATATTAATAACAAAATGTAACTGGTATTTGGATTCTGGTAGGCAGAACTCTTCACATACTTCTAATCATATGTTAGCAATTTTTTGTTTCACCTGACCTGAAAGCAATGTAGAGCTGCCAATATAACTGGTCTTTCTGATGCCACATCACTCTATGCAGATAGCAGTCTCAAATACAAACATGTTCATGCTTACATTATTTGGACAATGTCATCTAACTGCAGTTCAACAAATTTTCCTTCCAGTATTTTGAGCACTTGATGTATGTATTGAAAATAATTTCGCTGCACTTTTAGCATACTTCTTTATTCAGTAGCAATATAGTCATGCAAAGAATTAATGTTAATGTAAGAAGGATAAGTTATTAAAGGTATGACATTTGTAGCCTCCAAATTGAAGTTTGATTTTTTTTTTTCCCCCTCAAATCTAACTTCTTCTCGTGTGGAGAAGGGAACTTGGCAAATAACAGCAATCAATGTGCTATACCCTGATTGTGTGAAGCTATTGCACTATTAATTACATGGGAGTGCATCTACAGAAACGCAATTGCTTGACCACAAATCAGTTGGTTCTGCTTATGGGGAGTAATTTAACTTTAGGTCTTTAATAACATTTTCAATTACACACCTGACATGGCTATAATATTCTATAATGTGTCTCTGCATTTTGATCTATTTGTTAGGTACATTAAATTTCATGATTGAAGTGAATATATCATCATTAATAATTGATTTTCATTTTTTCCCTAGTTAGCATCCTCAGGCTTTTTCAACTAAAATATAAATACAGAAAAAAAAATTCTGAAAAGGGCATTCAACTCAATATGCCAGGGTCCATCTCACCTCCATCTTCCATAATTGCCTCTCTTATTTTAAGAAATGTATTTTCATTATACCACTACTTTTGCCTTAATTCAAAATGGTAACAGATGGATACTGATGAGGAAACACAGTGCAACTTGAGGAGGTCAGAGATCTGACTCCCAACAGCACTAAGACAAGAGGTGTGAAACCACTCCCAGGAGGTATTTTTTGTACCTGCACAAGACATTTTGAAGGATGGTATTTTTGCTTTTTAGAAAAAAAAACTTTAAAAAAAAAATAATAATCTGAGTGTCTGAGTGAACAATCGACATGATAATAGGAGCAGGCCATTCAGCCCCTCGAACCTGTTTCTTTTCTCTGGATTACACAAGATTTCTACTATATACCCACAGCATTTCAGGAAGCGATAAATATCCATCATACCAGACACTTTTGTAGAAGATTAAACTATAAGACAGGTTTATCCACATAAGTCAAAGCAACAAGTTAAAGTTAGCCAAAATGACACAGCAGCTTTAAACTTGTTCATGAAAGAGTTCAACATTCAAATTAGTCAATTAAACTCTTTTGAGTGACTTTCTTTGCAGATCTTTAAAACAGTAGCCAAATATTTCTTGGAAGGAATGTAACAATTTGATCCCTACCGGTAAATCCTGAAGTTGCTGACAGTGATACCTTGCTCTTCCACTGGGTGCACTTTTGCAGTCCTCGCAGATGGAAATCAACTAGAGTTCACTCAATTGACATGAATTTCCGCTTTTTGGGCTCAAGTTTCCACACGATAAAAAACGGGCGCCCCTCCGAGCTGGGCGCCCGTTTTTCGCGCCTAAAACGGCGCCTAAAAAAAACCTCGCAATTCTGGAGCGTTCTGCAGCTCCTTGTCTGCCTGGCGCGGTGCCCAGGGGGGGGCGGAGCCTACACTCGCGCCGATTTTGTAAGTGGGAGGGGGCGGGTACTATTTAAATTAGATTTTTTCCTGCCGGCAACGCTGCGCGTGCGCGTTGGAGTGTTCGCGCACGCGCAGTGTGAAGGAAACATTGGCACTCGGCCATTTTTGTAGTTCTTTGTAGCTGTTTAATTTTTGAACATTTTTTAATAAAAGCACATTGACATCAGCACATCAGCACTTGCAGCCTTCTCAGTGTCTCCTTCCTTCCCCCCCCCCCCTCGCGGGAAGAACGGGTGCCTTCCCCCCCCCCCCCCCCCCCCCGCGGGAAAGAACGGGCGCCTCCTCCTCCCCCCCCCGCGGGAAGAACGGGCGCCTCAGGCTGACTGCAGCATTCTCCGTGCCTGAAGCACTTTCACACAGGTAGGAAGATGGTTTATTTAATCTTTTCTTTGCTTATAAATGTTTATTCAGGTTGGATTTATTTGTATAATATTTGTAGAAGTATAAATAAGGATTTATTGTAGAATTTAATGACTTCCCCTCCCCCCCCTCCCCCCCCCCCCCCACCTCGTTCTGGACGCCTAATTTGTAACCTGCGCCTGATTTTTTTAATGTGTAGAACAGGTTTTTTCAGTTCTACAAAAATCTTCACTTGCTCCATTCTACTTTAGTTTGGAGTACGTTTTCACTGTGGAAACTTTGAAATCAGGCGTCAGTGGCCGGACACGCCCCCTTTTGAAGAAAAAATTCTGTTCCAAAGTAGAACTGTTCTAACTGACTAGAACTGCAGAAAAAAAAATGTGGAGAATTGCGATTTCTAAGATAGTCCGTTCTCCACCAGTTGCTCCTAAAAATCAGGTGCAAATCATGTGGAAACTTGGGCCCATAATGTGCTGTTCCCATTAATATACCTTCGTAAAAGTTGAGCCTCGTTGGAATAAGGTGTAACTGGGTTTTTAACAGCATACTAAGTCATAATTACTGCTGAACAATTTGGCTCTGGAAAACTAATTTTTTATTTGTGGTATGTGAAATTTCTCCATTCCATGATAAAAATTCCATAGATATTTAAAAATAATGTATTTTAATTTTTTTTAATTTATTTGATATTTCATCTTCTACCTTAATCCCATGTCTATGTCAGAATCTTTATTTCACTTTCTATAAAATTATAAAGAAAGAAAGACTTGCATTTATATAGTGCCTTGCATGACCACCGGACATCCCAAAGCGCTTTACAGCCAATGAAGTAATTTTGAAGTGTAGTCACTGTTGTAATGTAGAAAATGTATAAAAGGTGAATGATAAAACCTGCTTGTTACTTCCTGCTTTACTGTCTGAGAATTCTTCAATGTGATTGGCTGCTTAACCCGCATGATGACATCACTGTTGCTGGACACTGGAGGTCCCCTATAGTTGATGCCAGAATGAAATGAAAGTCGGGAATGGTGGAGCCCGCTAAAAGTTTGTGGGCAGATTTCTTTGAGGCCAGCAGCGAACGCCATCACTTCGCTGCTGAAATCCGGGCCAATATCTTGGGCCCAAGTTTACACACGATAAAAAACGGGCGCCCCTCCGAGCTGGGCGCCCGTTTTTCGCGCCTAAAAAAAATCGCGCTATTCTCGAGCGCCTTGCAGCTCCATGTCTGCCTGGCGTGACGTGCAGGGGGCGGAGCCTAGCACTCGCGCCGATTTTGTAAGTGGGAGGGGGCGGGTACCATTTAAATTCGTTTTTTTCCTGCCGGCAACCCTGCGCGTGCGCGTTGGAGCGTTCGCGCACGCGCAGTGTGAAGGAAACATTGGCACTCAGCCATTTTTGTAGTTCTTTGTAGCTGTTTAATTTTTGAACATTTTTTAATAAAAGCACATTGCCATCAGCACATCAGCACTGAGAAGGCTGCAGGAAGCCTCAGAAGTTGAGCAGCCATTCCCGATGCCATCGGGAATGGCTGCTCAACTTCTGAGGCTTCCTGCAGCCTTCTCGCTGTCTCCTTCCCGCCCGCCGTCTGGAACGGCTTCCTTCCCCCTCCCCCCCCCCGCTGCGTTCGGTCGATCGGGCCCGCACTCCCGCCCACCCGCCGTCTGGAACGGCTTCCTCCCCCCCCCCCCCCCCCCCCACTGCGATCGGTCGGTCAATCGGGCCCGCACTCCCTCCCTCTCGCCCGCCCGCCGTCTGGAACGGCTTCCTTTCTCCCCCCCCCCTGCCGTCGGGAACGAACGAACGAACTTGTGAGGCTGGCTGAAGATGGTTTATTTAATCTTTTCTTTGCTTATAAATGTTTTTTCAGGTTGGATTTATTTGTATAATATTTGTAGAAGTATAAATAAGGATTTATTGTAGAATTTAATGACTTCCCTTCCCCCCCACCTCCCCCCACCTCGTTCTGGACGCCTAATTTGTAACCTGCGCCTGATTTTTTAAATGTGTAGAACAGGTTCTACAAAAATCTTCACTTGCTCCATTCTAAGTTAGTTTGGAGTACGTTTTCACTGTGGAAACTTTGAAATCAGGCGTCAGTGGCCGGACACGCCCCCTTTTGAAGAAAAAATTCTGTTCCAAAGTAGAACTGTTCTAACTGACTAGAACTGCAGAAAAAAAAATGTGGAGAATTGCGATTTTTAAGATAGTCCGTTCTCCTCCAGTTGCTCCTAAAAAATCAGGTGCAAATCATGTGGAAACTTGGGCCCCTTAAGTGGTCAATCTTTGTTCCAATAGAACCCTTTAAAATATGGTTCAGCCTTTAAAAAGTCTTTGAGACACAGAGGCACTTTACTTGGAACAATTAACAACAAGCTCCATCTCATGCACACACATCAATGAGCACCTGTAGTGTCTGTGACAAGTGTTGCCCTCAGATTATGCGGTGGCATAACAGCAAGGTGATGTACTTCAATTCTTTCTGGCACTTGTGTGTGATCGGTGACCGTTCTGCCAAATTAATATACATGTTAGTAATCAGCAATATAGGCTTGACTGGATTCTTTCTGATCGACTTCAACTACTGACCGAATAGAAGACAGTTTCTCAGAAAACAATTGCAAAAGTCATTTTGAGAATGGTATTTTGGCTTTAAAATAAAAACTTTTAAAGAAATAATAAACGATAGACATAGATATCGCATTTTTTGTCATTGGGCCTAAAATTCCGCTAGAGGTCTTCCCGTGGGCAAACTAAAGAAAAACGGTAAAATACTGCGCACTTACCTGTTGCTGCTGTGCCCGCTCGAACTTCCGAGCCTGAGGCCTTCACTCCTACGCATCAGAGCGCGGGCACATTGGGAGCTGTAGTCACATGGCTCTGGGCAGCCAATCAAGGTACAGTATTTTCTCATTCATAATGATGGGAACTCCGTAAGTTGGAGTTCCCATTATTAATGAGAAATCCCCCCCCCCGCCCCCCCCCCCCAAACACACACACAATCAATAAAAAATAGAAAAATGCTCGACATATTTAAGAATCATTTAAAATCATAAAAAATAATATTTTCCTGACTTTTTTAAAGATGCCTTAAAATAAACTTACCGTAGTGGGGAGGGTTTTTAAATAATAAAGTATGTGTATATTTCATTTAATTTTAATGCTTTTATGTATTTTTAAACACTTGCACCTGTAAAAGTAGACTATACTCCTGCTTTTTCAGGCGCAAGATTTTAAAGGACATTTGCAGGGCAAGATATTCGTAAATATTGGAAATCTTGCTCTGCAAGTGTCGTCACACTCAATCTGCAGATGATCTGTCAAGCCAGAAACTTGACAGATCGGAAAAGCCGGTTTTCAGCGCATGCGCATTGCGCGCTGAAACCCAGCTTTTCTGAGGCATTCCCGGGTCCGTAGGAACTTCATACGGACCCTGGACATTGGAATTTCAGGGCCACTATCTGTCAAAGAAATTTTTAAGAAAACTAGTGTTTTTTTTTTATATAAGGTACTACACCAGGCTAGTAAAAGTGTTTTTTTCTCCTCCTTTCTCCACTCCCATTTTTTTGTGCTCTGGACATGATGACACTGGCAAGATCGCAACTCTTGTCCCTCCCCAAGTGCCCTGAGACAGTGGTAGGCCACTTTCTCTCTCAATTTTTTGTAGAACTGAGTGGGTTGCTTGGCCACTTCATTGCCACATTAGGAATCAATCACACAATGTGAGATTGGAGGTAGGTGTAGGTTTAGACCATGATTAGGAGAGGAGGAGGCCGAAAGTCAGCCTCCCGAAAAGGCCTCTTACTGCCGGAAAGCGGCGGAGTAGCGTGGCTGCCGATTTGCGGTTGAATGGCCTCCCGCCAACACAATTCACATTGGGGGTTTTTCTAATGGTCCCCACTTCCGCCCTGCTGCTGCCAACCCCTCTTAAGTGCGTAATCAAAGCGCGCATCGCCAATCTCCCGCATCTCCGTATAAATTCACCTGCAAAAATCTTCATCCCATTGTGCGATGCCCCCGCCGGTTTTTCTGTCGGTGCACTGTGTTTTCCGTGTGTGTGGCATGGCTGTGCGACGATTATTCAAGAGGAGGGCGCACTGCCGTGGCCGGCATGTTTTTTTTATTTGTCAGCCAACTTCCAGGTCGGGCTGTCAATTATGCCCCCAGGTTCGACCAGGCCGCCCGGCACAGCCTCTTGGGTGTCAGGCCGCTGGCCCAGCCGAAACCTTCCCTGGTGGCCCAGTGGACCGACGTTTAAAAAGAGCTCTCCTCTTTGAAGTGAAAGGGGAGAGACGTGGTGACGCACACGGTCATGACGTCATCAGCACCAGGCGGAGACTCCGTCCTGCCTCCACTTCGGCCCCTCTAGAGTGCTCACCGCCGCACTACCACCCACATTATGACCGGCTTCCGGCCCGCTCCAAAAAAATTGCCGAAGTGTTTAATTTTGGGAAAGGGGCTACCCCATCCCACAGCAGTGGAAAAAACACTTCAAGTGGTAGGTGCGACCCGTTTCAGGCGGACCTGAATTTTGGCCCGAAGAAGTCTTAACTGGAGTGATAGTTGAGCTGGGAGTGCCAGGATTTATCCCTAGTAACTACATGAGCAGTATTATATTCGCACATATCAATCATATCTTCAGAACAGATGGACATTTTTTTTATTTATACAGAAAGATGCTGAATAAATGAATTAGTACAATATTATAAATTGTTATATAAACACCCAATAGATCAATAGCTACATTATTATGTATTTTTTCCCTGACATTTACGGCAACCTAGAACCAAATTTAAGGGTTTCCAAACAAAGCTACTGAAAAATCCACACAAGTAAAGTTTTATTTATTTCACAGGTAAAGTATATATAATTAATAGAAAAGCAAAATACTGTGGTTGCTAGAAATCTGAAATAAAAACAAAAATTGCTGGGAATACTCAGGTCAGCCATCATCTTTGGAGAGAGAAACAGAGTTAATGTCATCGACCTGAATCATTAACTCTCTCTCTCTCTCTCTCTCCACCAGAGGAAATCAAGATATACATGTATTTAGCAGCTCATAAGTGAGAAGAAATTCTGAGATGAGGGGGAAATGGCATGTGAGAAGAAGGATTAGGATTGAGCATATCATTGTTGTCCCCAAGAACTTCAGCTTGGACCATTGCCATGGCCTCGGTCACTTTCCGTCCAATAATGTTGAGCGCACTCTTCTCCAGTTGGCTCAAGGCTTGTATTGCTGCTTGCGCCCCCCCCCCCCCCCCCCCAGGTCTGCCGCTGCTCTCAGCGATTGTGAGTGACCTAAGCCTGCAAGAAAAAGGGAAGTATGTCAGTGAGTGTAGTGCAATGTGTTTGGGTGGCCCTCAAATCTTATGGTCTACAGGGCTGTAGTGATATCCGTCCTCAGGTATGGCTGAAGCATGGACCATGTACAGTAGACACCGCAAGTCGCTGGAGATATTTCACCAACGATGTCTCCACAAGATCCTGCATATCCCCTGGGAAGACAGGCGCACCAACATCAGCGTCCTTATCCAGGCCAACATCCCCAGCATTGAAGCACTGACCACACTCGATCAGCTCCGCTGGGTAAGCCACATAGTTCGCATGCCAGGCACGAGACTCCCAAAGCAAGTGCTTTATACGGAGCTCCTTCATGGCAAACGAGCCAAAGATAGGAAGCGGAAACGTTACAAGGACAGCCTCACTGATAAAGTGTGACATCCCCAATGACACCTGGGAGTCCCTGGCCAAAGACCGCCCTAAGTGGAGGAAGTGCATCTGGGAGGGTGCTGAGCACTTCGAGTCTCAACGCCTAGAGCATGCAGAAATCAAGCGCAGGCAGCGGAAAGAGCGTGTGGCAAACCAGTCCCACCCACCCCTTCCCTCAACGACGATCTGTCCCACCTGTGACAGAGTCTGTGGCTCTCGTATTGGACTGTTCAGCCACCAAAGAACTCACTTCAGGAATGGAAGCAAGTCTTCCTCGATTCCGAGGGACTGCCTATGATGATGATGATTGGGTGATGTGCCTGCCATAGTTGAATAAGTGTCAGTGTGTGCAACGTGTGAGATGTGGGTGAGAGTGTTGCAGCAGTGGTATGGTTGTGAGAGTGAAGTGAGGGTGTGATTGTGAGGTCTGAGTGGTGATGGGTAGAGATGGGACTGTGGTGCATTGAGCAATGTGTGAGGCTTGTGGTATACATGCTGGGATATGGCATTTGCTGAAGCCTTCACTCACCTTGACCTATCGTTTGAGGTCATTAAACTTCTTGTGGCATTGTATCCAGGACCTGGGGACCACGCTGTTAGCCATCACGTGTGCAGCTATCATCTCCTTCTAGAGGTATGGGCAGCCCACTTCCTACCTCTCTACGGCCACCTTCAGAGCCACATCTGAGAAGCGTCTAGCTCTCTCCCTCTGCTGCTGCTCAGCCATCTTTTGCAAAATTTGTTCTGCTTCCAAGTGGAGCTCCAAATAGAATGATAATGAGGTGCTGCTGCATCAAAGAAGCTCCCTTTTAAGTAGTGGAGAAACCCGAGGCCAATCATGACTTGCAATTAGACTGCACCCAATATTAGCCCACCTGTTGAGCGGTAAGCCAGTGTGCAGTGGGGTTCATCACAACTTGAGCCGCCTCGGGGAAATCCCCTCCGTGCCTTTCAGTTCTGCGCGGAGGGGTTTCCTGTACGGGCTGCTCCTGCACACTCTCAACTTTGCCATTCTCGCCTGCCGTCCGGACACGCCATGGCGTACCATCTTGCCGTCCGGAGGAGGCGGGGGTCCCCGATGGAGTGCACTCTACGCGGGAGTCCTCCCACTATTTATCGGGGACTTGGCCTGGAGGGTGGTGGACGGAGCAGTCCCGTGCAACAAATTTTTAAGTCAGTTCACGGGCTCCCAGGCCGCCTGCAGTTTCTGCGGTCTGGAAGAGTCCGTGTTCCATGTTTTTATTGAATGTGCGAGGTTGCAGTCCCTGTTCCATTATTTAAAGGGGCTGCTCCTCAATTTCTGGTTGCACTTCAGTCCCACACTCCTGATCTTTGGGCACCCTGTGCGGAGGGGAGCGGGTAGGTCCGAGGGCCTCCTCGTAGGACTGCTCCTGGGCATGGCCAAGGGTGCCATCAGCCGGTCCAGGCAGCGGGCGGTCGAGGGGGTCGTTCAGCCTGACTGCTTGCCTCTCTTCCGCGCGTACATCCGCGCCAAGGTGTCCTTAGAGATGGAGCACGCGGTGTCCACCGGTACGCTCGCGGCCTTCCGCGAGAGGTGGGTGCCGGAGGGACTGGAGTGCATCATCACCCCCGGCAACCAAATTTTAATTTGATTTTATGTTTTAAAGTTTATTTTGTTTAATTGCCGGAGTTTTTAGTGTCCCCCTCCCCTTTTATAGGGGGCACTGGTAAAATACGGAATTTTAATGCCCTAAAAAAAAACCTACAAAAATACAAAAAAAAGAACAAAAAAAAAGGGCCTTGCAAAATATTTGGAGTGTCCCCCAGATCGGGGGGCACTTGACCTCATGTTTATTTGTTTACTCTAAAAGAGTTGCAGTGGGGTTCGTGCTGAGATCAGAACTATAATCATGTAAATGAGCAATCAGCACTAATTTTGCGTGCTAACGACACCACTTTGACCCGGCGTAGCTAAATAGCGCTGGGCCATGACACCGCACATTTTTGTGCCATATCCAATTTCTAGGGCACCCGATCCAAACCCACCCATTTTTGGGGGTTAAAATCCCCCCCCCCCCCCCCGGGTAATTGAAATGAAGGGTGTTCAATTCCCCAATACATACATTCCTCACATTGATGAGCACAAAGAATAAACAAGAGAAAACACAACTCCTCCAGTCCTCACAATAAAAGAAAGTAAGATTCTGCTTGCTTGGTTTTCCAAGAAGCATTGAAAATGTTTTCTCTGAGTAGTGTTACTGCAGTAATCCATGATCTGTGTTTAGATTCTAGATACCACAGGAGCCTTGTCTGCCCTGGAACAATCCCCCTCTCAATCAGATTTTTCAAGTTTCAAGAATGTACAGCATATACTATTAACAAAGGTGAGAAAAGTGGTACTAGTCCAAATTGATTTTTAAATTCATATTTTTAAACAAAGTTCTTATCCTTTGTGCAGGATATTCTTGATGTTATAAATCAGAAAAAATGTAGCAATGAATTCCGAAGTAATTTTTCAAAGCAGTTTGATCAAAATTAGGACAGTTTTTTTTATATGCTGCGTTTTGTTTTAATTGACCCAGATCAGACTTTGGCCATCTATCGCCTCTGTCTCTGTAAGTGAAGAGACAGGAATTGTAATAAATTACACCTGCAAAGCAACAATGTAAAACCTAATACAACGACAACAACTACTTGTATTTATATAGTGCCTTCAACAGCAAGAAATGTGAATGCAAAGCTCTGATTTGAATTCCTCAAGTCTGGTAAAGCTAAGTTTGTATTTGGTTTGTGCACAAAGTATCTAACCAGCCGAGTATCTTACTGACACCCACTGTCCAAGCTCAAGAATAAAGGATAGCCACAGAGGTTTGGAACTGTAGCATAGATGTCAACTTGAGCTAAAGATTGATGGAGCAGGGTAGAGGAGCACTACACAATTTGCAGTATACTTCATGCACGTGCATTGAAAGTAGAAGGGATGATTTGTAAAAAAAAAAATGAATATCTCTAGAATGATGCTGAAGCATTTATAATTTAAAATGAATTAATTATTTTACTGCAAAATTTGATATAAAAGATTTTTTGAAGTCTTGCAACTTTAAAAAAAAATCTCTGAGGTTCTGGATCTGAAGTAGGAATTAACCAGCAGCTGGTAACCAGAACATACCAGTTCTCACCAAGTCAGCTGTGTCAAATACTCCACTTTGTGAAAAGACTGACAATTCAATGCGATTGAATACATGTTTTCTTTTTGCTGAATTTCATCTCATTTATAGAGGCCAAAATTGATGAAAGCTCAATTCCGCCCGTTTTTCAGCGGTACCCGGGTGGTGCTTTCTTTTTTACCGTCCAGTACTGCTGGGGCCGAGTGGACGGGAGATTCATCCCGCTTTTCTCGGCAGGAGCAGGAGCGGAGTGCAGTGGGCAGACGAGGCCTTCTGGGAATCATCGGCTCCTGAGTTGTGAGCATGCGTGCGCGGCTGGTGAGCTCTGCCCCCCCCCCCGAGAAGCAACGAAGAGAGGCCAGAGACTGCCGACCTGAGAGCGCTGAGGGGGGAGAGGGGGGCGGGGGCGGGGGCGGGGGGAGGAGGGGGGAGAGAGTGGCTGGTGGGGGAGAGGGTGGCGGGGGCGGGGGGAGGAGGGGGGAGAGGGTGGCTGGGGGGGGGAGGAGGGGGGAGAGGGTGGCTGGGGGGGGAGGAGGTGGCTGGGGGGGGAGGAGGTGGCTGGGGGGGGAGGAGGGGGGAGAGGGTGGCTGGGGGGAGGAGGAGGGGGGAGAGGGTGGCTGGGGGGAGGAGGAGGGGGGAGAGGGTGGCTGGGGGGAGGAGGAGGGGGGAGAGGGTGGCTGGGGGGAGGAGGAGGGGGGAGAGGGTGGCTGGGGGGAGGAGGAGGGGGGAGAGGGTGGCTGGGGGGAGGAGGAGGGGGGAGAGGGTGGCTGGGGGGAGGAGGAGGGGGGAGAGGGTGGCTGGGGGGGGGAGGAGGGGGGAGAGGGTGGCTTGGGGGGGGAGGAGGGGGGAGAGGGTGGCTTGGGGGGGGAGGAGGGGGGAGAGGGTGGCTGGGGGGGGGAGGAGGGGGGAGAGGGTGGCTGGGGGGGGGAGGAGGGGGGAGGAGGGGGGAGAGGGTGGCTGGGGGGGGAGGAGGGGGGAGAAGGTGGCTGGGGGGGGAGGAGGAGGGGGGAGAGGGTGGCTGGGGGAGGAGGAGGAGGGGGGAGAGGGTGGCTGGGGGGGGAGGAGGGGGGAGAGGGTGGCTGGGGGGGGAGGAGGGGGGAGAGGGTGGCTGGGGGGGAGGAGGGGGGAGAAGGTGGCTGGGGGGGGAGGAGGGGGGAGAGGGTGGCTGGGGGGGGAGGAGGGGGGAGAGGATGGCTGGGGGGGGGAGGAGGGGGGAGAGGATGGCTGGGGGGGAGGAGGGGGGAGAGGATGGCTGGGGGGGAGGAGGGGGGAGAGGGTGGCTGGTGGGGGAGGAGGGGGGAGAGGGTGGCTGGGGGGGGAGAGAGGGTGGCTTGGGGAGGAGGGGGGGGTGGCTGGGGGAGAGGAGGGCTGGGGAAGGTGGGGGGAGGGGGAGGAGGGGGGATGGCGGTTGCTGGGGGAGGAGGGGAGAGAGGGGGGCTGGGGGAGGAGGGGGGATGGCGGTCGCTGGGGGAGGAGGGGGGAGGAGAGGGGATGGCGGTCCCTGGGAGGAGGAGGGAGGAGGGGATGGCTGGGGGAGATGGGGGGATGAGGAGGAGGGAGGAGAGAGGTTGGCGGTCCCTGGGGGGGGGGGGGGTGTGGGGGAGAATGCAAGATCGCTGTGGGAGGGGTGTAGAGAGAGATCGCTGTTGCGGGGCGGGGGTAGAGAGAGATCGCTGTGGGAGGGGGGGTTAGAGAGAGATCACTGTTGCGGGGCGGGGGGTAGAGAGAGATCGCTGTTGCGGGGTGGGGGGGGTGGTGAGGGGAGGCGAGAGAGATCGTGTTGGGGCTGTGGGGTGAGGGGAGGAGAGAGAGATCGTGTTGGCGTTGGGGCGGGGGGAGAGAGATCGCTATTGGGGGCGGCGGGGGTGGTGGAGGTGAGAGATACTGGGGGTGAGAGAGACTAAAATATTTTATAGTTCATTGATAAAAGGAGTAAATAAAGCTTTATTCGACCATTTATAAAATAACATCACTCTAGTGAACACACACACAATTTCCAGACTCTGGTTATATTGCCATTCAAACTGCATTGTTGGCTAACACTAGAAAATATTAGAAAACCAATCCATTAAAAAATATATCAAACTATAAAGATCAGTGTAATATCAAACATGCCACACTTCTGTGAAACAATTATACCTGTCATCTCTGTGTCCATACCGTCCATTTAAGATCCACTTAAACCACCTTCTCCAGGACGGTATGCAGTTCCGGTGGTATGTCGGCAGTAGGTACCTGTTTTTTGATGAAACTTGTATTTCTCGGTGGTAAACTAGTGGTCGTGGGCGGTATGTCGAAGAATTTTGAGGCATTTAGGAGCTGTTTCTGATATAGATGCAGTTTATACCCAAATAGCTAGAAACAGGATTTACGAACGAAAGTGTGCTATTTGCACCCAATTTTCCAGGGTCAGCTCGTTGTCATAATTATCTATAGCTCCAGGTGCAGAGTTATTCGTGTACAGGGAGAAAACTGGTGGTGAGTGAAAAATTGTATGCAAATGAAATGTAAACAGATGGGGACAATTAAAGGAGAGCATCACAATAGTTTAATTAAAAATTCTGAAAGCCTTTGTCGAGACTTAAAATGCTCATGAATCCATTAGAAGCCTGCGCAAGGTTGTAGGAGGAGGAGACAGGAAAAAATGCAGGGAAAGGAAACCCAAGGTGAAAGCATGCATCTGCAGGCAGGTGCTGGAGAATCCTGTTTTATGGGTGCGGGTAATGGCAGCACAAAGGGGTTGGTCGTTTATTAAAACAGCAGCTCCTTTCCATCTGTGCTAGTAGCGGCTGCAGTGAAATCACCAGCAAACAGAACAGGCTGCGTAAATAATAAATAAATGAGATATGTCCATCTACAGTTGAGGACTGGCGTAAGGAATAAATCTGACTTTAAAAGAAATTTGGGCAGCGGACGGACCGCTTTTACTTGAATACACTAACAAATATATTTGTAATAAAGATCACTCTTTTAGAAAACTGCATGTGTTCTACCACAATAATTTTTCATATTTACATATGCATTGTGTGTGTAAGGCTTCCCGTTATGTAGTAATGGTACATGTATAAATGGCTGGTAAATCAGGAAACACAGCTTATAAGGTTAGTGGTGAGATTCCACAGGAAGGACACATTGCCATGCTAACACATTGGCTTGGTTAAGCATATATAGCAGTGCCTTACCTGTCATTAAGGTCACCAGCTGCCACTGCAAGGTTCCCTTTCCTCTCAGTGCCACTCCTGTGCTAATCGCTGGTATTGCTGTCTCTGTGTACTGTAGGTTGTGCTAGCAGAGATACTGAGAGGAGTGGAAGACTTGGTCTGAGAGGATGTAACGGAGAGAGAGAACCACTCAGTTTGTGCTGATTTTTTTCAGCAAATACTGGAACACTGACTGGACCCTAAAACAGATTTTTGAGCGATAAGGGAATAAAGGGTTATGGGAAGCAGGCAGGGAAGTGGAGCCGAGTCCATGATCCGATCAGCCATGATCTTATTAAATGGCAGAGCAGGCTCGAGGGGCCAGGTGGCCTATTCGTGCTCCTGTTTCTTATGTCCTAATGTTCTTAACCTCTTGACTGCCAGCCTGAAGCACTGATAGCTGACATGTGACTAATGTGGAAAATTACACTATGCAAAAATAATCACTCATGTCAAATCTTCATAATTTTTATTCAATCTTCTCTAACAGAATCATGTACTGTAATACATCTATCAATGTGACATACAATAATAGATTGTATTTCAATGTCTTGCTTCAATAATTGGAGCAAGCTTTGGATATTTGGGAAGACTTGACTTTTTCTTCCCCCACCCAAAAGCATCTCTGGTATAGTTCCACAGGCACTAACCACCCTAAAGTACTTCACCCTTTAGCCATGTTTCATGTATAAGCTTAGATGTAGAGTGTTGGCAGGTTTTTGAATCTTGGAAGGAAAGCAGGCAGCTAATCTCAATCCTGTTCCCATCTTAGCTTCCAATATGTATGCTCTCTAGAAACCTATAGATAGTGGTCAAGAACTAAAATCCTGGTGGATTTCTTCTCTTTCCACCCCCCACTGGCAACCGTTCCAAGGGCACTAAGTCCAAGTGTGCTTCTACTGGCATCCTTTTGGAGATCAGCTAAGAATACAAACTAGGACAGTACATGGAACTTTCTGATCTGTAAGGCAAAGATCCACTGTACAGTATACATCAGCTGAGCCATTGGGGAAATCTATAGCATATTACTTGATAAGTTATTAATGACTCATTGAATTGCAAAGTGATGAGCACTCAATGAGCACTCAAAAGTAATTTAAGTGTAAAATATTGAGTTCTCAAATCTAATTTATAGGACCAGAGTGGCCTTGGTCTAGCTATCAGTGAAGACAACACAAGTGAAGGAGTCATCATTAAAAGCCTTACTGACAAAGGAGCAGCAATAAAGGTAAGAAACTGATTTAAATCAATTCAGCATTTCTTCTTCTTAGGCGGTCCCTCTTTTCGAGGATGACTTGCTTCCACACCAAAAAGGGATGAGTTCAAAGGTGTTTCAATGAAGGACCTGACATTCCAGATCCCGAACTACATATTGAAGCATGGAAGATGCCTGTGCGTGGATTTTTTTAACGTGTGGTGGCCATTGCACACCAGCCATTTTAAGTACTTGCTGTTTAGTCAGGCAAGTCAGAGGACTGGCATTGAATTCTTACACTATGTACAGATCTTTTTCAACAATGTTGATACTTTTTAATGTTAGCAAGAGCCAACAGCACTGACTGGGATTTTTTTTTAAGTTCCACAATGGTTACAACTAATCTGCAGCAGGTGCATAGTGATGTAAGACTGCCACCAGTCATGTCTCAACATTTGCCAGAATTCAAAACTAGTGAGTTATACTACCCAATTTGTTTCAATGCTAAGGTGAAACAGCTTTGCATAGTGTCAATTTTATGGTACAACTGGCCCTCCTGCCATCCCAAGATCGATCCAATAATAAAAACATCAATTTGCATTTATATAGCACCTTTTAATGTAGAAGTATATCCCAAGGTGCTTCACAGAGATGTTAGGGAAAAAATAGATGCCAAAGGAGGAGATAGTCGGAGGAGTGACAAACAGCTTGGTTGAAGAGTTGGGTTTTAAGGGGGAGGAAGAGGTGGAGAGGTTTAGGGAGGGAATTCCAAAACACGGGATCTAAGCAGCTGAAGGCATGGCTAGCAATTGTGAGGCGTCTGGAGGAAGTGTATGGACAAGATGTCAGAGTCAGAGGAATGAAGTGCTTGTGCAGGGGTTATAGTGCTGAGATAGGCGACCGAGATCGGAAGGTAATTTAAACATGCGGTGAGAATTTTAAATTTGAGGTATTGTTGGACCAGTGTAGATTAGCAAGGACGGGGGATGGATGAGTTTATGGTGGGTGCAAAATGGGAGGCCAGCCAGGAATAGTCAAATCTTTAGATGGCAAAGGCATGGATGAAGGTGTCAGTGACCGATGTGTTGATATCAGGATGGAGGTGGGTGGTGATAGGCTGTCTTTATGAAGGAAAGGACATCGGTTCCGAACATTCTGGTTCAACTGCGACAGTGGCCAGGGAGGAGGTAGAAGTTTAGTGGCGGGGCTCTGAGATGATGGCTTCAGTATTCCTGGTGTCTAGCTGGAGAAAATTGTGGCTCATGCAAGACTGGATATCAGACAAATATTATGACAACATAGAGGCTGTGGCGAGGTTAAGAGGTGATGGAGAGATAGAGCAAACAATGAGCAATAGCAGGGACGAACCTAATAAAATGGCAAAATAGAAAGTCTTCGTTTGGCCCACATGGGGGTGTCCACAAGATAAAATTCCCTTGATAAACTGGAAAAATCATCTTTCAAGGTGTATTTACAATAGAGGTTTAGCATCAGTGCAAGGCAATTTTGATTCAAATTGATGCTCAACTTGTCTTGGTAACTTGGGTGATTCCGAAGTGAAGCAGCATGAGACTCCCTCCTGCTGGGAGTCCCACTGTACTTTCTCTGGTGCCATTTTGGGCCCTCACTCCAGATTCAGGCTGCATTTACACTGTTGGTATAGTGTTGATTTCCAGCAACACTGCTTCCACTAATGCTACAGTTGTAGTTTAAGTACAGTCTTAGATTGTGGCACTTGGATATTTTGATGTACTGAATATGATTTTCATATTTTCAGCCCTGAAATCATGTTACAAATATAGTAGTAGAGGTTGGAAAATCTGGTGGAAGTTGGTTTCACCGGATACCTGCTGGTTTTGGGCCCTGCTGAGTCTTCCGTTCGGGCTGGAGTAGGCAAAAACTTCATTAACCTATGTTAGAGGGTGGGAAAGAACACTGTGCCACTAGTATGCTGGGCACTGAGTCCCTAGAATGCCACGAAAACCTGGGAGCAAGGTGTGTTCAGGTGGACCTGCAAGAAGGAAGGCCTATAAAAGGCCCACAGAGTTAAAGGTATGCAGAAATGGCCTTTTAAAGATTTGTATTTTTTTTTTCGAACTAGTACTTCAGCTTTCATGAACCTTTGTTCCAGTTGCTGTTTACTTTTTTGCCATGAACTCTCACTATCGGCAGCAGGGGATTTGTTGCTTAGGATCGTCTAAGCTGATTTGATCAGGCTGCCTGGAGCGTGCTCTGTGTCCTCCTCCTAACACCTGCACTCCCACATCTGCAGAGAAAGGCAGCCTACCTCGGTTTGGTAGACATTGTTGATGGAGACTCCTCTTTCCAAAGGCAGCTGTGATAATAGACCTCCAGTAGCATCACAGTGATTGACCTGACGACCCTTGAGTTGGAAGGTTCTTCAGAAGCACTCCATGAAAGATCAGGAACCAGCGTTGCCTGTTTGGCAACACCTAACAAGATGCTAGGAAGCATATCTGTGGAGCCCTGGAAAGCCTGCCTGGGAATGACCGTCGGGACCTGCTTTCTGGGGGTCTGCGTCAACAGAAGGGCAGACGCCGAGCTATGCTATCTGCTGCAAGGCTACCTGCAGCTACAGTGGAGGGGTGGGGGTTACAGGTAAGCTGTTGGACCTGGACAATTCTGAATTCTGGCGTGTTTAGTAGGTATCTAGTGGGTATGTACTGCAATTTCACTATCTTAATGTATTTCAAAGCAGAATCAGCGAGATACCAATAGAGCGAAGTTTGTGGAGGAGCAGTGCAACTTGGACAGCAACTTCTTGATTTCCATGTTGAACTGCGCATGTGCAGATACCAGAAGTTGCTGTCCGATTTACTCAATAATGGTGAGCGCTGATGGCCTCACTGTTATTCTTACTGCAAAATCTAGACCATAATAGTGTCTTTCTGCATGATTTTCTTTTTTTTTAAATATAGTTACTGATTACTTTTGTAAAAAGGGATTCTCTTCTGCCGACTTATTGCAATTGATCATTTTAGGATGGAAGAATCAAAGTCGGCGATAGAATTCTGGCTGTGGATGATGAAAGTGTAGTGGCACAGCCTCCAGAAAAGGTAATCACATAATTAGTTTATGGACTCGGGGTTCTGCTTGTTCACTGATCACTATTTTCTGTTGCTTCAGAATGGCTTTGGTTGATCAAGATACCCAGTGTAAATATTTGCGAATGCTGTGTAATCTAACAGCTACCGTGACCCATTGAAGCATGTAAGCTTTGCACCAGATAAGAAAAAGTTAATTAAAAAAAAATTGATCCTGAAATTTTTCAGCGATTTCAGAGGCCTCCTGCCACACCTGGTGAGAAACCACCAGAACCCCGTAGGAAACAACAAAGACTTGGTAGCTCTCCAGGTCCCCGCCGTTTCCAAGGGTTTTCTCACTGCCTTCATTAAGCAGCACAGCCCTCATGGCACTTCCTCGTGTTAATCCTACTGATAGTATAGGCTCTGATATTGTAAAGCGTGCTATTTGTGGTACTTAAAACTTAATGCCTGAAGCAAACGGATAGAAATTGAAGACATAAATGAAAGAAAAGCAGAAAATGTTGGAAATACTGAGCAGATCAGGCAGCAGTTGTGGAGAGAGAAACAAAGTTAACCTTTCAGGTCGATTACCTTTCAGCAGATTTGGAAAAAGTTAGAGATGTAGCCGGTTTTAAGCAAGTACAGGGGCAGGGAAAGGGGGGAGGGGAGGAAAGAACAAAAGGCAAGGTCTGGGACAGGGTAGAGGCAGGAAAGATTAAATGACAAATGGGATGATGGTGCAAGGCAAAAAGGAATTGTAATGGGACAAGTAAAGAAACGAAAGGCAAGTATACTAAATTGAAAGAAGTACAAGTAAACCACTGTTTCATCTGGAAGGAATGTTTGGGACCCAGGACCCTGGGAAGGGAGGAGGTAAAAGGACACTTGCACGTGAAGGTGCCATGGGAAAGTGAGCGGGTGTTGGAGGTGATTGAAGAGTGAACCAGGGTGTTCCGAAGGGAACAGTCCCTTCGGTAAAAGAGGTGAGGGAGGTGACGTGAATAGGACTGGAACAAAGAATGTTCTACTTATCTCACGAAAAGGCAGGCATAGCTAGGACCAATATGGGTTCCCATAGCAACACCTTTTATTTGGAGGAAGTGAGTGGAGTCAAAGATGAAGTTGTTCAGTGTAAGAATAGGTTCAACCAGACGGAGGAAGGTGGTAGTGGAAGTGGGGGGACTGCAGGAGAGCCTTCAAGCTGTCCTGGTGGGGGATGACAGTGCAGAGGAATTGGACGTCCACGGTGAAGAGGAGTCTGGTTAGAGTCTGGAAACTGTTAAAATGGCAGAGGACGTCGGAAGAGTTGCGGATAAAGATGGAAAGAGATTGGACAAGGGGAGAAAAAGTAGAGTCGAGATAGGAAGAAATCAGTTCCATGGGGCACGAACAGGCTGAAACAATGGGTCTACCAGGCCAGTCCCGTTTGTGGATCTTGGGAAGGTGGTAAAAGCAGAGAGAAGTTCTCGAGAGGAGATGAAGTCAGTGCCGATCTGGGAAATGATGGCTTGATGTTCGATGGTGGGGTTATGGTCCTGGGAGGTAGGAGGAGGTGTCAGAGTTTGTGTTCAGCTTCTGCAAGGTAGAGTTCGGTACACCAGACAACAGCTTGACCCTCGTCAGTAGGTTAAAATGAAAGACCCATTTGGCACCATGGACAATGGTTATCCAGTTCAAAGACACAGGAGCTCGTAATGTATGGCACGCCTAGTTATGTGTTGATTGCTGATGTCGATAGGTTACTCCTTGCCTTTGTTCAGTCACAGTGAAAGGGATGTGCCACAGGAGGTTACGAGACACTGGCTCCTCTTGCATGAAAACACTCATAGTGTCCTGGTGAAGGACTACCATTATGTAAATGTCAAAGTTGCCTGATGATCACGGATACCTGTGGCCAGAGTTTGACATAATGGTTTTGTGTTCGCGCCTTTCACGACCTTAGGCCATCTCAAAGCCCAATTAAGTACTTTTGAAGTGTAGTCACTGTTCTACTGTCCGAAACGGAGCAGCCAATTTGTGCACAGAAAGATCTCACAAACAGCAATGTGATCTGTTTTTATGTGTTCTTGAGAGATAAATATTGGCCACAACTCCAGGATGAACTCCCCTGCTCTTGTTCAAAATAATGCCATATGATGTTTTATGTCCACCTGAGAGGGTAAGCGGGGCCTCAGTTTAACATTTCATCCAAAAGATGGCACTTCCAACAGTGCAGCACTCCCTCAGTTCAGCTGAGTGTCAGTCTAGATTCTGTGCTCCAGTCTCTGGAATGGGTCATGAATCCACAACCTTCTCACTCAGAGGCAATTGTGCTACCACTGAGCCATGGTTGACACCTTGTGGAAGCTTATTCCTCCATGTTATCCGATGCTTTAATTGGGACTCACAGAAACTGAGGATGTTACAGACAAGCAGCTCCGGGAAGAGATTAGGGCGATACAACATAGGGCAGCAATATTGGTGTAGTGCAGACAACTGCAGAAGTCGCGGAGCAATTTTTGTACTGGACCTAGATCTCCCTGTGCTCCGGAAGAAGCAGTGGGAGGGGAGAGAATGGCAACTAAGGCAGTTTTAGGAGGAGGGCTTGCCGATTCTGCTCTGCAGAGACAGACAGGGTGGTGGCAAGCAAATTATTTTAGAAGTTTCACAGTCCAGGGGAGCCTGGATAATCCAGGTGAATGCAGAAGGTGCCTCTGGCCAGCTACATCTGAGAATTTGGGGGAGGCAGAGAGAAAACTCAATCCTCACATCACGGAATTATGTCCAATCCATGTAAAACCGGATAAATCTAACCAGGCCAATTACTGCCCTATCAGCCTACCCCCAGTCATCAGTAAATAGATGGATGGAGTTATCAATAGTGCCATCAAGTGGCACCTACTCACTAATGCATAGTCTGGGTTCTGTCAGAACCACTTGGCTCCAGACCTCATCACAGCAGTGATCCGGAGTTCTGAATGCCATAGGAGAGGTCAGGATAGCCCCCATTCATTCTGACCATTTTTTTAAAAACCTGGACTTCAAGACGGAGAGACAGGGTTGCCAGTTTTATTGACTGGCCGGCTGGTGAATCATTGATGAGGAAAGAAGTCAGAGAGACTGCCCTTCACTGGCTGGGAACACAGAGAAAAGGACAAAGGGACACATGGGCAGTCAGTCAGCCGGTTAGGTCCAGGGAGGAAGCTGGGTCTAGCAAAGGGAAACTCGCTCATCGCAAGTCAAAAGCCAGTCAGGATCAAAAGGCCAATCAGGAAAGACTAAATGAGCCTACTAATCAGGCTAGTGTGCTGTCTTATTATGTTTCTTGTTTTCGAGGAGGCTTCTGTAGTTAGTTCAATCAAGGTGAGACGTGATTACATCTGTTACTCTATGTTCAATTTGTAAAATAAAGTAGCTTGACAATTCACATCTGGCCCCATCACACAAGCCTTTCAGTCTGCCTTTGGAAGGATTGGAGAAGTATATGTGAGGGCATGTGCGAAAGACTTAATATCCAGTTTAAATCACACAGGGTTGCACTATAATATTATTAGATATTGGGCAGTTCAGGCACACTCCTGCGTGTTAGATGCTCAGGGCAATTAAAGGAGTGATTAGGGCTGCTAACAAGAATGACTAGCACCACTGTACCCGAGAGAATATCCAGCAAACCTGAAAATTGTAACACTCAGTAAGATTGATGTTACTTCATTAAATTTTAAATCAGATTTCATAAATTTAACAACCACTGAGGTTTCTCATAAAGTTGACATGCCCAGTTTTCATCTTCAAAAATTATTTGAGAGCTTTGTTGTCATGAGGACTTTGTTCTTTAAAGAAAATTGTGGATTTTATACTCCAGGTGAAGGAAATTAATGTGGGAAATGAATTGTTTTCCCTATTTTGAGCTCCCAGGTCAGACTGCACCAGCCAGTCCCCAACAGTTTTAGCTGTAACCAATCTTAAACTGGCTTTGGATTAAACTGTAAATGAATGGCTGATGTGTTTCATGAGAATTAATTAAATTCCAACAGGCAATGTAATTTAGTGTAATCAATTTCATTTTCCCAACGTTAGTACTGTTCACTGACGACTTTAACGTGCTTCTGTATTCTAGTTTATACTCGCTCAGTAAAATGAAAAATTCATAATTTGCTAATTTTTTTATAATTCATGTTTTATACTGTAGTGTTGAGTATTTGAGGCATAAGTAAAGTTTCTTTTTGAAAATCATTCCATCAGGCTAAAGCAGTGCATCGATTCAATTTACCAAGGATGACTGGGCTGATTTCCCATTCTTTTGTATTTTAAACTCATTGAAACCAGATACGATGCACATTTTTTATTCACTATTTTTTGTTCCTGTTCCAGGCCATCAACCTACTCAAAAAAGCAAAAGGAACAGTGAAGTTGACCATCAGTTGTCGGGCCCGATCCCTGCAACCAACGCCGCCACCTCCACCTTCATATCTTAACACAGATTCTGAGTTCGCAGATCGCAGTAAATACCTCTAACCTTTCCTTTTAATATTGGGGTAATTTAAGTCCAGAGTTACTGTTTCAATCCTAAATGGAAAGTTAATCTGTGGCTAACCATCCATTATTCTTTAATGAAATTGTGAAATTCAGACTGTTCAGAAACCTGATACATATGTTAGAAAGTTACTTTGCAAGTTCTGTGTACTTTGAAATTATAGTTACTTTTTTTTCTTCAATCAAAAGTAATTTAGATAAAGATTTATTGAAGTGGATCTGCTTCAGATGTGCGTGATTTGTCATAACATATAGCACTGAAAACAGAAAGTTCACATTGCTCCGAAAGTATTGTGAACTACTGTGGGTTGTGCCGCACCTGTCGGAAAGAGGTCTGAACGCACTCCCAGTGTAAACCTGCCTCCTAACTGGGGGCCTTGTGCCAGAACCAGGAATACCTTCAGATGTTCTCCTAGCCACCAGAAGTTCCAACTCCATATGGCTATCTGTGGAGAGGCAGGGTTTGAAAAGAAGAAATTCAAGTTTCCAGCGAAGTCTTCGGAATGTGCTTGAGACCCCCGTAGACCCTCTGATTTGTGGGGTTCTAGCACATCTGCTCCAGACACCTCTACCCATTTGAGGATCCCAAACAAATTCTGGTGCAGTGAAGTTGTAGTGGAGACCTGACAGAATGGGTCTCTGTCTTTTTTCATCTTTGCTGTGCTTGAAAACTAAGCATTTCACTGGTGCAATAAAGGGAAAAATCCAACCTTTAATCGTTTCCAATAGCCATCTATTCAGAATTATATCAAAGGCTTTCTGGAAGTTCAAGTAGACAATTTTCATTGGACTCTCTTCATCCACTGTTTTGATCACTTCAAAAAAAATTAGCAAGGCCATAAATATGGTGCACTGTAAATATTTTTTCAAGTATCTCATAATACTTTCTACCATCTTGTTTATTACTACACTTATTGACCTGTCATTCCCAGGGTCCATTTATTTCCTAATTTTAAAGTAACATTAAGTGCCATGTAATGGTGATTTATAGATCATGGAGTGGCCCCGTGAATTTAGCAATACTGTGCACCATGGAGCGATGGAACAAATCCATTCAGTATGAGCTCCCAGTGGCAGCTAAGTCATCAGAGCAGAGCAAGGCACTCAGGACAGAGAGAAAACATTAGTCACTGTTGGGTCATTTTCCGATGCCTACATAGCAGAATCGAGGAACTATGTAACCGTATTGCCCTCTCTGACAGAAAGCACTGGTAATGATGGCTAAACGAAGTGCTACACATATGAAGGAACTATAAATGACATGAGTACCCCATGAATAATGTTAAAATAGATAAAAAGTCTTAGTAAATGTTATGCTAAATATGCCCAACCAATGCAGAGCAGCTATCAACAAAGCTAACAGGATGTTGAACTACATACACAAGACAATAGGATACAAGTCAGGAGGTAACAATCAAACTGTATGGTGCTTGTTGGACCACACCTTGAATGCTGTGACCAGTTCAGGCCACCGAAATACAAGAGAGACATTCAAGTGCTGGAAGCTGTGCAGCGAAGAGCTACAAGGCTGAGCTCCATTGTCTAAGTTATGAGAAAAGACTGGCTGGACTTGGTTTGTCACCTTGAAAAGGAGCCATTTGAGAACTGATTTTGGAGATATTTAAGATTTTTAATGGTATAAAAAATGTTATGCCCAAATATTACCGCAAATTAAACTGTGGAAGTAGAATAGGGGACACAGGTTCAATGTAGTAGAATGCAATTTTAGGACAGATATCAGGAAATTCTTTTTCACTCAAGGAATGATCAACATGTGGAGTAAACTTCCAGACAGAGTAGTGGAGGCGAAAACTCTGGCATTGTTTAAAAAATAATTGGATGCTGCAATGGAAATGGATAAAGTAAGATGGGCCAAATGGCCTTCCTCACCTGTCGTTATCTTGTAATCTAAAGAAAGCAACATTAAAAATGAGAAATATGGCACCCCATCCACTACCTTAAACATTCACCCACTCCACCACCAGCACACCGTCATTGCAGTGTGTACCATCTACAAGATGCAGTGCAGCAACTCACCAAGGCTTCTTTGACAGCACCTCCCAAAGCCACATCCTCTACTGCTTAGAAGGACAAGGGCAGCAGGTGCATGGGAGCATCATTACCTTCAAGTTCCCCTCCAAGTCACACACTATCCTGACTTGGGAGTATATCACCGTTGCCTCATAGTCGCTGGGTCAAATTCCTGGAGCTCCCTCCCTAACAGCACTATGTATTACCTTCACCACGCGGACTGCAGTGGTTCAAGGTGGCGGCTCACCACCATCTTCTTGAGGGCAATTAGGGATGGGCAATAAATTCTGGCCTTGCCAGCAACGCCCGCATCCCAGGAACTAATAGGAAAATAATCACCAGTCATTGCAGAATTTCTCCAGTCATGATTCTCAATATTAAGCACTGTATCTTTGCTCCAGAGACAACTTATCATTAGAGTAATTATTCAGAATCCTAGTTGCAGGGTATATGTTGATGTATTTAGTATACTCAGTCAGAGCCCACAGTTTCAGGAGCATAGGCTATGCGTGTTTACTTCTGAGCCTTGCTGTATGTTCCTGAACTGTGTACCAGTTTAATCATATGGAATTGTCTTGTTTGTAAAGGTAATATATCGGTGCCTGCAGTAGCACCAGATCCAGCAACATGTCCTGTAGTCCCAGGACAAGAAACTATCCTGGAAATTTCAAAAGGACGTTCTGGACTTGGTCTCAGTATTGTGGGTGGAAGGGACACATTGTTGGTGAGTAACTGTTCTTTGTAGGACATATGAAGGGCGAAAGGGGGAGCATATAATTCCTGAGTGTGAATTGAACATATTGATTTGGTATTACCTAAAAAAAAATTAAGAAATGCAAAGTATTTTCTTTCTCAGTCTAGTAAATAATGCAATATAATTAAATGGTAACGAGAGGTGGTTACCAGGTCAGGTTAGATTACACACATTACTTTTACAAACCCAAGTTGGTAGTCCATGAGGAAAGATGACACCATCTTTCCCACAGTGGATATTAAGATCATAAGAACATAAGAAATAGGAGCAGGAGTAGGCCATTTGGCGCCTCGAGCCTGCTCTGCCATTCAATAAAGATCATGGCTGATCTGATCATGGACTCAGCTCCACTTCCTCGCCCACTCCCCATAACCCTTTACTCCCTTACCGCTCAAAAATCTGTCTATTTCTGCCTTAAATATATTGAATGACCCATCCTCCACAGCTCTATGGGGCCGAGAATTCCGTGGATTTACAACCCTCTGAGAGAAGAAATTCCTCCTCATCTCAGTTTTAAATGGGCGGCCCCTGGACATTGGAAGTTTCATTTATTGAGAAGAAAATGGTGGATGGAATTTTTTCAAAAAGGAATTTTGAGTGATTTAATTTATTCACCTCATCCTCTCTTTTATTGGTAATTCCTCTTGATTGGTCATTCAGGATTATGTATTTTCATTAGTCCTTAGCTTACTCGTAGTTGGCAGGTAGTTTCCAGCCACTTTCTTCACTGTTGTTTCATATGTTCCCTACCTCACTGCCGTTCAAGTACAACTGCCAGTGGACTGAATATGTAGTAAGAATATATTTTTTGCATGATATCTAGATAGAGAGATAAATATATTTCCTGCTTGTTTTTTTTACCTTGCCACTGTTTTCCTTTTACGTTATTACTAATGTGTTTAATCGTGATTGCCATAAAGATATAATGCTGCAGTCCAAAGGACTGGTGAAACTCTGATGAATATTGATGTTGTTCCCGGGTTTTACAAACTATGTTCATATTAAAAATAACTGCAACCAGTCAATGCCCCCGGGTTAGGGAGAGATCAGGTAAGGCTCTCAGTAACTCCGAGTTGAATAGCCTGCTGACACATGCTGTTGAGGCTCACATATGAAGGATGGCCAATTGGTTGAGGTATTGGTGATTCGCTGGGACCTGTGAAACAGTACTCCAGCAACAGTTAGTGCATTTAAGGAGAGGAAGGGGAGAAAAGAGAAGAAAACTGAAGAAAAAAATGGTAACATTGGCAAACATTAAAAATTCAACGTCAT
The DNA here is from genome assembly GCF_044704955.1 of Pristiophorus japonicus. Taxonomy (NCBI): domain Eukaryota; kingdom Metazoa; phylum Chordata; class Chondrichthyes; family Pristiophoridae; genus Pristiophorus; species Pristiophorus japonicus. The sequence continues at coordinate 72,400,302 of NC_091984.1, read as the reverse complement.
TATAGTTCTGGAAATAGAGCAGGTTATTGATGTACAATTTGCATTGAATGTCTGCCTCAGACAATGTAACATGGGAAGTTGCAAAGCGATAGCTTGAATAAAGTTTTGTTTAGCACTAATGACTTTTCTTAAAGGTACTGAATTGTAGTTATGGCAGCCAGACATGTGACCTGTACAGATTGAGCCAGCATTATGGCCTATTCCTGCTCCTGGGCCTTGCAGGCCAGGAAACATCCCTGGAATGACCCCTTTTTGGGTGGTGTAAACTGTCAGTACATTACAATTGCTAATCTGTTACTTGAATTCCCACTTTCAAATTCAAAAGTAAACATTGTTTGAACACATTTCCTGCTGATCTACAGCTGGGTTTATAGAATTATGCACCAAAATATTTCATCAATTTTCTTTTGCATTTAATGTAGGAAAACATCCCAAGACACTTCACAGAAGAGTAATAAGCCAGATATTGATATCAAGCTAAAGAAAGAAATATTGACCCTGAAGTTTCTATGGACCTGGGAAGGCATCGGAAAAGCCGGGGTTCAGCGCGCAATGCGCATACGCTGAAAACGGCTTTTCCGATCTGTCAAGTTTCTGGCTTGACAGATCTCACGCATATCGGGAGCGAGGACACTTGCAGGGCAAGATTTTCAATATTTACGAATATCGGCCCTGCACAGGTCCTTTAAAATCTTGCGCCTGAAAAAGCAGGCTTATAGCCTACTTTTACAGACGCACGTGTTTAAAAATACACAGACATTTTAAAATAAAGTTATAAAAGCACATTTTATTTTTAAAAACCCTCCCCACAACAGTAAGTTTATTTTAAGGCTTAATTAAAAAAACTTCTTAAAAAAAAATATTTTCCTGACTTTTTTTTTAAGAACTTTAATTTAAATGAATGTTAAATATGTAGTTTATTTTCTATTTTTTATTGTGTTTTGCGTGTTTGGGGGAGGAGGTTCTCATTCATAGTAATAGGAGTTCCAGACTTACGGAATTCCTATTACTATGAATGAGAAAATATAGTAACCTGATTGGCTGCTGTCTCCAGCTCCCGGCCTGCGCACGTCCCCACGTGCACGCGCTGCAACGCGCAGTCACCAAAGGCCTCCGGCTCGGAAGTTCGAACGGGCACAGCAGCAACAGGTAAGTGTGCATATTTTTTTTCCCTATTTCACTCGTTTGCCCGCGAGAAGACTGCAATCGGAATTTCAGGCCCAATTAGGACAGGTGACTAAAAGCTTAGTCAAAGAGATAAGTTTTAAGGGGGGTCTTAAAGGTGAAGAGATGGATGTTTAAGGAGGAAATTCCAGACCTTAAGGGCTAGCTGGCTGAAGGCCTGGCCAACAATTCTGGGACAAAGGGAATGGGGGTCGCGCAAGAGCTGGGATGATGCAGAGTACTTGGAGGGTGGTACGGCTGGGGGGAGGTTGCAGTGGGATTTGGACACAAGAATGCGAATTTTAAAATTAAGGCTTTGATGGACCGGGAGCCAGTGTAGGTCAGCAAACAGAGGATACAGGCAGCAGAGTTTTGAATGATCTCAAGTTTATGGAGGGTGGAAGATAACGATAGACCAGGAGAGCACTGGAATAGTTGAGTCTGGAGATAGCAAAAGAAACTTAGAGGCTGGTTGCTTGGAACAGAGGCGATGGTCTTTACAGCTGGCTTACAACAACTGTAAAAAGCCCATGCTTGCTGGCTGAAAAGTTGTACAACCTGAGCCATGGGATCACAAGAACCATCTTCGAACAGATCTTGGAATACTCAAACAACGCTTGCATTTATATAGCGCCTTTCATGACCTCAGGATATCCCAAAGCACTTTACAGCTAATGAAGTGTAATCACTGTTGTAATGTAGGAAACGTGGCAGCCAATTTGCGCACAGCAAGATCCTTCAAACAGCAATGTGATAATGACCAGATAATCTGTTTTTTTTTAGTGATGCTTATTGAAAGATAAAATATTGGCTAGGACATCAGGGATAATTCCCCTGCTCTTCTTCAAAATAGTGCCATGAGATCTTTTAGGTCCACCTGAGAGAGCAGACAGCTCTACCACAGCCTCGGTTTAACGTCTCATCGTTAACCACCTCCCTCAGTACTGCACTGGAATGTAGCCTGGATTTTTGTGCTCAAGTCTCTTGAATGGGACTTGAACCCACAACCTCTTTGACTCAGAGACGAGAGCAGTATCAACTGAGCCACAGTTGGCAAGTCTGGGAGTTTTCTGCAGTACAGTCCACAGAGAGTGTCTCAGATTATGGTCGTCTGTTGCATTCTACAAACTTTGCTGTGCAACGGGGACAGCAAATGGCACCTGCACAGCAAGGAAATATTTTGCCTTCTGATGAGGAATTCCAATGACAGTGAGGATGCAGACTACACCATCCTAGTTGCTGCCAAAGCAGTCTGTCCCCATCTGGCTTTCTGGCACCATGTCCAGCATTGCTTGAGGGGGTGGTGAAGCAGCAGATGTGCTGTCATCCTGAGAGGGCAATATGCACCATTCCCATGGGGCTGCAACTCTTCATTTCCACTGATTTTCAGGAGAGTAGATCTGTGGTAGAGTAAAAGCCCCCATTAATACATCCCCGGACCTTTAGAAAGCGGTGGAGATGTTGCTACGGTGAATGGCACCAGTTTGAGCTTTGATTAAAGCTGCAAGAGCTGGTGAGACAGACACAGCAGCATCCATAGAGGTACCATGTACTCTGTGGTAGACTGCTGATGCCTTGCACCAGAGCTTCACACAAACTAGAAGCAGACTCCTACATGCTCTTATGCATGGTACGGCAGTGCCTAGGCAGGCTGTCCAATACCTCAGACAATTGCTGATGCACAGAAAGCTAGCAAAGGTGTGAAATAAAAACAGAAAATGCTGGAAATACTCAGCAGATCAGGCAGCATCTGTGGAGAGAGAAACACAATTAATGTTTCAGGTTGATGACCCACTGACTTTTTCCAGCATTTTCTGTTTTTATTTCAGATTTTCAGTATCCACAGCATTTGCTTTGGCAAAGGATCATAGAATCATAGAAATTTACGGCCCAGAAGGAGGCCATCGTGTCTCTGCCGACCGAAAAAGAGCTATCCAGCCAAATCCCACTTTCCAGCTCTTGGTCCGTAACCTTGTGGGTTACGGCACTCCAAGCGCATATCTAAGTACTTTTTAAATGTGATGAGGGTTTCTGCCTCTACCACCCATTCAGGCAGTGAGTTCCAGACTCTGACCACCCTCATGGTTAAAAAAAAGTTCTCCTTAACTCCCCTCTAATACTTCTACCCATTTCTTTAAATAAGAAGTGAACTGCTTTCCAGTTGCTCCCAGGTAAAAGCACAATGCTATTTGGCTTCTTGTGAGGGTATTGGCAGTAGGTGAGTGTGTGATTCTAATGAAAAGGATTGGTGCAGCTTGCCATTGCATTTGGATGAGAAGCATGTGGAGTAGGGGAGAGAAGTGTTTACAGTGCTGAAGGGGGAAGTGCTGTGGCAAGGTATAGTGCAGAGAAATAAAGATCGCAAGACATCTTTCTTACCCTTGCTATCTGGGTAATGTCATTTAAGCACTTGCAGCATTGACCCCATGCGCCGTGGGTGATGGTCCTGGTAGTCAGCCACCTCCTTCCAGTCCTGCTGCAAAGTCCTGCCTGGGCACCTTTCTGCAATTCAAGAGAACGAGAACCTGCCTGCTCAGCAAGGACCTCCACTACTGACTCAATAAATCTAGACACTCTTGACTGAGACATGTTGCAGCCAAATCTTCCAATAGCAACAAAAAGTTCAAGAGTTTTGAGCTGCAGGCGTGCTTTTAATATGTGACCGGCCTTCCAAAAATTCTAACCGGCAATCTGGCAGTCTGCCCACCACTGCTGGAAATGCAGGGGCAGCCCACTAATGCAATTTGAACAAACCTATACCATCAAAATGGTTCAGGCCTCAGACTGATAACATTGGGCAGGTGGCCTGATCATCCCGCTGTATATAATTTATGTATATATGTTTTTTTTAATATAAGTATAGGGAAGGATTCCATTGTAATGAATGGAAGGAAAATCAGTGGGTTGTTTTAAGGGCTGGCGATCTACTCGGCCTGATTACCGCTCCGGCAGTGAAGATGAAAATCTACCCCACAGTTTCAAACGTATAGCCATCACTCTCCAAATGTCACAAAACAACAACTTGCATTTATATAGTGCATTTAATGTAGCAAAACAGCCATACATTGTTACAGATACAAAACAGTTTGAAAGAAAGTAAGTCATTGGACATGAGGTTCTGGATCAGGGTATTTGTTTTTTAAAAAAAACTATTTGAGCCTCTAGTTTTGATACCCATTGGCAAAATATTCTTCTACTTCCCACTTCCATTGCCTGCTATTTATTACTGTAAGTACTTCAGGGAACAAATTGAGCATTTAATGAATACCACTGGGATTTACCTAAACTGATTAGGAAAGCAGCTTCCAGATGTGTACAAATTCTGGTAATGCTAAATGATAATTATGGATTTCTTTCAGGACGCAATAGTTATTCATGAAGTATATGAAGAGGGTGCAGCTGCTAAAGACAGCAGGCTCTGGGCTGGGGACCAAGTCTTGGAGGTGAGTACAGCCCTGTTACATTACATTTTGGACATGCAGTGCAGAAGAACAAAATATTATAGGTAACTACAATTAGGTCCAACAAACAGGTCCATTTTTAAGTGCTAGATCTCACCAACCTACCTACACACATTCTCACCACATCACACAACCTGTTTTCTCTCCAGAAATAAATCAATTTTCTTCTTAAATTTGTTGATACTAACCACTTCAATGGCCTTCTCTAATAACTAATTTCACCCTTTGGGTGAAAAATTTTCACCTAATTTCCTTTTACTTCAAGTTCCTAATTTTTAATTTGCATATTCAGTATTTGAACCCAATCACCACCTTGAACAAATTGCTTGCATAAGTTTAGTCAATTCTATTCATAATTTTGAAAACAATCAGATCGCCTGAAAGTTAACACTTTTCCGAAGAAATCAAGTCAAGCCTCTTTCGCGTTCCACGCAAGTTAATTACCTAATGCCTGCAATCATCATTTTTCTCACCAGGTGTTATTTTATGTTTGTGATTAGCAACAATAATTGTACCATAATAGTCAACAACTGTCTCTGGAAGTTATACACGTATGCCATTATTTAGAATTTAAGTGGGAGTGATATGTTCTCATTAGTGTACATGGCAGTATTTATTTTTAAATTTGTTCTTGGGTTGTGAATGGTACTAGCTTTCAAGGTTGCCATGTATAGTTAGTGTACACCATTTTTCAGACTTTGGGATTAGCTACATGGGCATAGTCATGTAAATTCTTATGTTCCTAACTTTAAAAGACAATCATGCAATAGTTTGTGGTCTCTGCATAAAAAAATCACTTTATAAATGATGCAGAAAATATGACTATAAATCTCGTGTGGTTAGCGTGCAGCAATTTGTAACCCTGTTCAGTATCATAAATAGTTGCAGTTAATATGGGGTAACTTGGCTCTTTATAGTTTTCATTTAGTTCACAATTTTCTTCACCATACGTTAGAGCCACAAGCGTTTCAGTTTACAATGAGATATTTTGAACCATCTCCTTTCATATCTTTCCAGAACATAGCCACCCTTTGAGCTTCTAGACATACTATTGTGTTGAAGAAAGATTTAAATGTAGAGCTTCCTTTCATCCTAATAAATGACTGTTCCCTTGTTTACAAGACATCAAAGACACTGAAAATTCTACTACAATAACAGTGATTATTTTTTTCTTTAAAGATAATCCTGGGTAAATGATTTTATTATTTTACTGGAATAATAAATGAACAATGTTTTTTGGTCGAGAGGGAGGGGTGAGGAGGTAACAGTATAACTGCACAGCTAGACTAAGGATAAAAATCCAACTATTTCATTACTTAATAAAGTTAAGCATTATGGGCTCAAAATTGGCCAGGAGTTGTTCCGTATTTTTTTGGAGCAACTTGATTTTTCTGGAGTATCTTAAAAATCCCCATTTTGCACATTCAGTTTGCCCCAGTGTAAGTAAGTGAGTTAGTTAGGATTTTTTTAGTTTATTTTTTTTCTCAAAAGGGAGCGTTACCAGCCACTTACGCCAGTTTTGGCCATTTAGGCCACTTTGGACAGCCAATAGTTACTCCACACTAACTTAGGCCAGCGTATGCGGCCACTTGTAGCCGTTTATGAAAGCCCTTGCGGAGAGTTAAGAAATCAGCGCAGGTAGGTACATCGGAGACCATTCGGCCAGAGGTAGGGGCGGGAAGGGAAGTGGAGAGGACCTTGCAAAGCACTAAACAAAGCACAACAAGTAGTAAGCATTCAGAAAGACATAAAAACATTCAAGAAGAAATAAAAAATAAAACTAAGTCCTACCTTCATATCAAAACTCTAAACAAAGCACAAAAATAAGAATTCAATAACAAATAAAAAATAGAAGGAAGCGGAGATGACCTGCACCTAAAGTATCAAGACTTACAAAGCACTAAACAAAGCACAAAAAGTAATAAACATTCAATAACAAATAAAAAATAGAAGTAAGTCCTACCTTCATCTCAAAACACTCCATTCATCTACACTCACCGATTTCCTGGTATTGTATTATTGATGCACAAAATTCTAAATCAATGACAATGCCCTCTGAACAGCACTTACTTACAATTCTTCACATTTACAATGCGTTCCACAGCAGGCCTGGCCGATGCGGGAGACCACTCGGCCAGGGATAGGGGCGGCGAGCATCGGGTCCCTCCCACACAAGCTGCAAAACGCGCTGGGGGTGAGAAGCTATTGCACATCAGCGTGCACTCTAACGCGCACGTGCAGACGTCCCAGCAATGTGTTCAGCGCCGGGACAGTAGCTCCACCCCCAATCCACTGGCCACACTGCGCCAAGCCCTGGGAGAGGCAACACAGCGGCCAGAATCGGAGGACATTTTTTCAGCGCCTTTTTCATCGTACAAAAGCGGCGCAACTCCGGTGAGTGCGGCAAAAATCTGCAGGAGCCAATTTTGAGCCCATAGTTTATAAAACTGTGATTATAGTTCGGTTGATCAAAAGTACTTGACTGGAAGCCGAAGCAGTTGGGTCACAGCTGCTTAACTAATGCTGTTGTGTCAAGAAGTAAAGCAAATAGAATTTTACCAGTTGTATACATTCATGGAGTGCCTATTAGGCGGTGATAAACTGCTAACTTGCCCATTGGTGCACAAGGTTAATTACTCCAGCTTTGTGTGCCCTAACAAACACCAGGGTCAAATTTCTGAGGCACCTATCTTTGCTGTGGTTGCCTTCACCTGAAAACAGTTGTTCCACAATGTATGCAAAGAAAGGTAATACTGTACATAGAATTACATAGCATTTACAGCACAGAAAAAGGCCATTCGGCCCATGCCAGTGTTTATGCTCCACACAAGCCTCCTCACACCAAACGTGTGTTTACCTGTGAATTCTGTGCTGTTACATTTTAATGGAAACTATATTTATAGCTGTTGAAAAATAAAATTATTTTTGCCTAAACTTTATGGTTAACAATTGTACATGAAGAGAAATGACTGTCGAATTCAAACAGCATGTTTCAAATGTTTTAATGAAAGATGAAATGTGGCTGGAGAATATAAAATAATCTATTACTGATCTGTATATGTTCAAGCAGTTAGCATCACAATATAGCCACTGAACATGCTGACATTGTGTTGCATGCTTGTCCATTATATATCTGTCCAACTCCCTGCTATATCAGTTACTTTAAGAAAAGTTAATCAAATTGTGAACAGGTTTAATAAGTGGCCCATTATTACCAAAAGCTGGTTTATTTTTTCAAAATGGTAATGCCAGGACCCATCCATCTGTTCTGTTCAATCATCTGTAAACACTGAAGTGCCCACTAATGAGCAGATTAGACAAGTGACTTCCTGGCATCAGACATTGAAAAATGGACATAGCAAAAGCTGTATATGCGCCTGTACGTGCGTACCAAACCACTGAGCTGTCACAGGCAGGCAGAATCAGCTTTAACAGATAGTGCTCGGCACCTTAAGGGATTTTACTTCCCCTTTGATCTATTTTGCTTTATACTGCATGGGGTTTATTTGCAATTTATAAATGCTACATTACTAGCCTGAGGATTACTATTGTTTAGGAAACTAACTTATTTCTCACTTTAGTAGGTTAACCTTGTTGTGTACGCACAAATAACTGACAAAAGCACAGTACCCATGATGGTGCCTGATGCATCCGTGGTGACGTACGTAGTGGCATTCAGATCAAAGTGCGCGAGGATAGGAGGGGATGTGATTTTCTCAAGCGTGGTGAATGCCTGAGCGTGAGAATATGTCCATTCCCAAGGGACATCTTTGCGCAGCAACATGTGAAGTGGTTCGGCAATGTGTGGGACAAATTTCAGATAGAAGTTGCAAGTGCCAAGGAATGCTGAAAGTTCTTTGATGTTGGTAGCCTCTTGCATTCACTGGATCTCGTCGATGTTGTGTTGTGACTCTGTAGCCCAGAAAGTTTATTTCCCCAGCAGCGAATGTACACTTATCGGCATTAAGTGTAGCAAGTCTAACCATAACTGTATGAAGTCGCTGGTCATTGTCCATCCATGGACGAAGATATCGTCAAGCAGATTGAGGGCTCCGTTTATGCCTGCTAGCATAGTAGTGACAATCTTCTGAAATGCACGTGCAGAAGATAGTCCGCAGGACGTGCACCGATACTGATATAGACCATCATGCGTCGTGAATGTCGTGAGCGATTTGCTGTCCTCCACTAGGGGTATTTGCAGGTAACTGTGGCGCATGTCAAGTTTCGTAAAGACGATTGAGCCATGGAATTCTGATTCATTGATGGTAGGAAGAGAGTACTTGTCGGGGATGATGGCCTTGTTGACCTCTTTCAGATCGATGCATAGGCGGATCTCCCCATTTTTGTGCCAAGCAATGATTAAGTTCGAGATCCAGGATGAGGAGTCGATGCTCTCAATGATTCTCTGAGATTCAAGTCGCGTTAATTCTGCTGATACTTGGTCGCGAACCGCAAATGGGAGACGGCGAAGTCGCTGCGTAATCAGTTTGATGGAAGGGTTAACGCGGGGACGATGGCAGGATTTTGTTGTCACTCCAAACCCTGTAAAGATTGAGGGATACTGCTTGTCAAAGTCCACCGTATATACAAGTATGTCCATTGGGTCGTAAACTTTGAACCCAAGCTTGTCATAAAGGTCAATACCCATGAGATTTTGTCTCTTCATGACATGAAAGGAAAAGTTCTCCAATGTTATGTCCTTGTAGTATATTGTAGATATGACCCCAAGTACCTCAATTTTGGAGTTGGAGAATGTATGTAGAATGGAAGTTGCGGGCTGCAATTGACAGTGCGTGAAGTGGGCACTGTACACAGCCTCGCTCAATATGGAGACTTTGGCTCCAAGGTCAATGAGGAGGCAGATCAATGTTTACCTCACAGTCCTTGAATTTGCCCAAGCCAATGTGCGAAATGTTATTAACGGTGTAAACCGTACTGGGCTTATCACTGTCGGGGTTGTCCACATGTTGAATATGCTGCGATGAGCAACAGACACTCGCAATATGGTTCATTTTACCACATGCAGAGCTTTCCTTCCCATGTGCAGGGCAGTTTGGACTCTTTGCTGAGTGTGATTTGTCCCCACAATTAAACCAGTGGAAGTTAAGCCTGCGATCCGTAGTGAGTGGCTTATTACTGGCCCTGGGTCTCTGCTGTAATTTCCGCTTTGGACGAATGCCTTGCACATGGGCTGTAGCTGCAGTCTGCTGCACAGGGGGAACAGGGGATCAGATCGCTTTTGAATCGGAAACCACTGATTCGATTTGGATGGCAAAATTAGTTGTTTTGTCTAATGTCAATTTATCATTCTGCATTAGCAAGCATTCCTGAATGCAGGGGATCATTGTTTTCTCAATAATTTGATCCCTGATCATTTCCTCGAAGTGCTCCAAAGTTACACATAGCGGCCAATTCAGTTAACGTAATGATTTCCTGTTTGATTGTTTCACCGTTCCCTTGCCCCCTTTTACAAAAGTGGTATCTCTCCATCACGATACTTTTCTTTGGCCCAAAATAGTTCTCTAGGGCGCTTACCGTTTTGTTGTAGGACTCTGTGCCTTAGATTTGGCCAAAGATGCATTGGCCTTCGGTGCCGAGGCAATGGATAAAAATTGTACGGTGGCAAGCTGGTGTTACGTTGTCGCTGTCTAACCCACTTGCCGTGATGTATGTAGAAAAACTGTTTATCCATCTTGGCCACGGAATTGGAGGGTCCCTAGATGAGGAGAGGAAAGGTGGGGGGTTCGGAAGGTTAATTTGAATCATCCTCATTGCCAAATTATGTTGTGTACATGTAAATAACTGACAAACTGAGCCAGGAGAAAAGTGACTTAACCGTGCTTTTATACAACCCAAAATGGAGTTCCCAAACCGGCATGAACCAGAATGAATACAGCAACTGTGAATAGCTCCCACAGGGTCCTAATGCCCGTCCAGTGAGCCTTAACAAATAAATAGAGTATGAACACAACAAACCTAAAAACACTTTATTAATTTTATCTCAACTCTCTCTCTCTCTCTCTCTCTCTCCTTTTTTAAAACTATTTTTGCAACCAAAAAACCATCATAATCCCTTTCTCAAAAGCAAAATACTGCAGATGCTGGAATCTGAAATAAAAACAGAAAATGCTGGCAATCTCAGTGGGTCAGGCTGCATCTGTGGAGAGAGCAACAGAGTTGACGTTTCAGGTCAATGATGCTTCGTCAAGGAATTCCAGACGTTCAGACTGAAGCAACTGAAGGTTCCATCGCCAGTGCCGAGGCAAAGGGAATGGGTTGTACGAAAGGCTGGAGTCAGCAACTGAGTTCGGGGAGAGTATAGGACTTGATGAGGGTGCAACGATGGTGTGGGGTAAGGCCAAGGAAGGATTTAAAGACAAAGACATGGATTTGAAACTTGATTCAGTGGTGAAGAGGGGCCAAATGTACACCAGTGAGGACTGCGATGAAAGGTAAATGGGGCTTAATGCGTGACGGGATGTTGGATTGGAGTCTGGAAGTGACGCAGGCATGTATAAGGATTCTTGGTGACGGAGCTGGTATAGGGGCGTGGTGATGTTGAGGTGGGAAAAAGTCATCTTTGTGATCGAAAGAATATGGGGTCTGAAGCTCAGCTAAGGGTCAAAGAGGATATTTAGGTTGTAAACACACTGGTTCAGCCTGAGAATAGCTGGGCAGGCAATGGAACCAGTAGCAAGGGAGTGGAGTTTCTGATGGGGGCGAGAGGGGGGTGGGGGGTTGTGTGCAAAGACAATGTTCAGGTGGAGGATTTAAAAAAATAAGTACTATAAATATTTTCAAATTCATTTACCTGTAGTAAGATGGGTACCAGAGGATATTGAGGGACCTGAAATTGCAGATCATGGAACTATACCATCACAGGCTGCTACATCAATGGGGAAATCCTACTCAAAACATGATGGGGCAGGCATGCAGACCCAATTAACCTGGAAAAATTCATAGCCACTATTAACATAGGACTCTGAAAACAAAAGGTGGCAGGTGCCTTTGGATTGAAAATTGCAAATGTCACTCCATTATTGAAGAGCAGAGGGGGGAATTTTTATATGTACTCGTGGAATCCCCCATTACGTTGCTCAGTGTATCAGGGTATGCTGCGTTATAATGATGGGACTTTGGACAATACAGTGTATATTATAACATGGTACAGTTGCTCTCCTGTTGAATTTGTCACGAAGAAAATTATTTTTCACTATTTAAAACTGTAAAAATACCTCATTACAACTAAAAAGTAAAAAGTATTAATACCAAGATCTGCCATATAGAATCATGCATCACACATGTGTCAACACTTTGAAAGAGCTGTCCAATTAGTCCCACTCCTGCTCTTTACCCATAAGCCCTGCAATTTTTACCGCTTTAAGTATGTTGCTATTGAAAGTTGCTATTGAACTTGCTTCCACTATCCTTTCAGGCAGTGCATTGCAGATCATCATAACTTGCTGCATAAAAAAAATAAGTTCTGCTCATCTGATTCTGTCCTCTGATTCTTTTGTCAATTACCTTAAATTTGTGTCCTCTGGTTACTGGCCCTCCTGCCAATAGAAACAGTTTCTCCATATTTATTAAAACACCTTTATAATTTTGATCACCTCTATTAAATCTACCCTCCTCTAAGGTGAACAATTCCAGCTCGCTACATAACTGAAGTCTCTGATCCCTGGTAACATTCTAATAAATCTCCTTTGCACCCTGCTTTTAACATGGTTTCTTCGGTTATTAATAACACTTTTCCCTGTTAACTCCCAACTTGGGGAAAAATCAACAACGACACCAATTTCACAAAATTCTTGCATTTAGTACCTAATATTGAATGCGAATTTGTTGCTTGGCATGTCTCTGTTTTATGAATCTTTAGTCAATAACACAGAAATTGCATGAGTTAAACAGTGAGATGCTGTGTGACACTGGAACAGTGACATACCATCAGCATATGATGCAGCTCATTCTACTATTATAGGTGAATATTTCTAGTATGTTCCTGTCACATGTAAAAGTATCCCTCTTTGTTACAAGAGTACAAAATCCTTTAATATAGCAAAAGAAAGCAAAATGATTTCCTCCTCGTTTTTCTGACTTTGAGGATAGGTATTTACAAGCAACTCCAATGAACAAAGAAACAATTAGCCTCAGAATGTGAGATATATATATAAGTAAACCTCATAGACCAAGTTAATCTGGGCTAGAGGGTGGTGGATAATTGGACCAAGGCCAAGGAAGAATTGTGATGTTGGAGGCTAGAAGAGACCAGATGAGGAAAGTAAAGTTGGGTGAGAGGTTGGAGGGGGAACAGAGGAGAGGATTAGAGGCCAGGGTGAACAGCAAAGATAGAAGCTGAGGTTGGTGGGGGAGAATAGGGGAAATGGAGAGTGCAATTAGAGCCCAAGGAGAATGAGGAACATAGAGCAGGGTTAGTGTCTGGGGGAATGATAGAAGGAAAATAAGCGTAGTATGAAACCACAGGAGAGTTATAAACCCAGCGAAGAGTGAGGAGAGAAATGATGGATACTGGAGTGATGCAGGAGTCCAAGGGGATCGTCTGCATTGCTGCAAGTAGAAACACCAGTACGGTAAGCCTGCCCAACTGTAACTGGGAAAGAGATGAGAGGAAAGGGAAAAGACGGGGGGGTGGGGGAGGGTGATTGAGGGGCAGGGAGAAGAGTCAGGGGACAGATGGAAGGAGTGGGAGGGACCATCGAAAGAGTAATGACTGTGAAACTCCAGAAATAGTGACTTTGGGACCTGCTGTCCCCAAAAGTTTAGGGATATTCTATCCTACGTAAACTAGAGGTGATCCAAAACTCGGCTGCCCATGTCCTAACTCGCACCTAGTCCCGCTCACCCATCATCCCTGTGCTCGCTGACCTACATTGGCTTCAGGTTAAGCAACGTCTCGATTTCAAAATTCTCATCCTTATTTTCAAATCCCTCCATGGTCTCGCACCTCCCTATCTCTGTAATCTCCTTCAGCCCCACAAACCCCCGAGATGTCTGCGCTCCTATAATTCTGTCCTGCTGAGAATCCCTGATTATAATCGCTCAACCATTGGTAGCTGTGCCTTCTGTTGCCTAGGCCCTAAGCTCTGGAACTCCCTACTAAACCTCTCCGCCTCTCTACCTCTCTTTCCTCCTTCAAGACGCTCCTTAAAACATACCTTTTTGACCAAGCTTTTGGTCATTTGCGCTAATTTCTATTTATGCGACTTGGTGTAAACATTTTTATCGCATAATACTCCTGTGAAGCGCCTTGGGATGTTTCATTATGTTGAAGGCGCTATATAAATTGTTGTATTAAATTTACAAACATTCAGAAATGGCAGTGAAAACAGGAAATTCATGTTCTTTGGTCTTTTGCATGGGGCAGAGCTATGTTAATGAGCTAAGTGGGGATTTGGCAGAAGTAATTCAGGAGCAAAGCTGATGATCGAGGAAATGTGTGCGTAGCGAGGATCTGGTGTCAGACTAGCCTAAGTCACTTGCGCGCCTCTTTCCTCAGAAAAATCTGGTGCAATATGGCTCTTATGCCATTGTTACACTGAAAATTGAGGAATTCCATGTCAATTGCTTTTACATAAGTCCAGGAGGAGTTAAGTAGCTAAGAAAGTAAATATTTACATTTTAGTCCTTATGCCATTTAACTTTTTTTTTATGCAAATAAAGCTCAACTCCAAAATTAAAGGGTTTCAGCTTTATGTGAGATGACTATGAATGATTAATCTTCTGGACAATTGTTCCATTCCAGTTTTTAATCCCAAGTAGAAATTTACAAGCATTGTTTTGAAGAGGGTGTGAATTTTGAAAGCGGAAAAGGTGTTTGGTTCCTGACAGCAGTAAATTATTTGGATTCCTGAAACTGGCATTAACACATTTTATGTTGGTCAAGTGTGCCATCTATTGGAATCCTGTTGAGGTGTATTCAGCTATTCTGAGGACATTTGATTCGCCTGTGTAGATATAATTTTTAACACATACTAATTGAACAAAAGTTTGTAAAAAAAAAATAACCTCAAAGCACAAACTTCAATGTTGTGCTCTAATTTAATGTAAATATTAAATAAATAACAGCTATCTGACTGAATATTTCAACTATACTTTAATAAAAATAGAGTGTACAGTGATATGTAATCACTTTTTAAAATTTGAATAGCAGGGAAGAGCTAAACCTTTTCCACATTTGGACAACAAAACACAATGATCCAGATTCACAATTGTACCTTGGAACTATTGATTAAAACTAAATATGCATTGCTATAGTGGAAAGTGCTGAATGGAGTGATTTGTGCTCCGAATTCCCTACAGAGAGTTCGGAGTTCAGTCACACATGGGGTGAGCTATGGTGCAAAGTTGAGGCACTTCCTCAGTGGACAGATGACAAATCAGGAAGTTAATGAACCTCGGCCACTTACGCGCAGCTCTTTGTGGCCAGTAATAGAGCAAGATTGGCAGATAGAAGAGACATCCACTCATTGGCCCCAAGTTTCCACACGCGGCGAAAAAGGCGCACCTCAGAGCTGGGCGCCTGTTTTTCGCGCCGAAAACGGCGGCAGAAAAAAACTGCGGTATTCTGGGAGCTCTGTCTGCTTGGCGCGGCGCACAGGGGGCGGAGCCTACCACTCGCGCCGATTTTGTAAGTAGGAGGGGGCGGGTACAATTGAAATGAGGCTTCTTGGTGCCGGCAACCCTGCGCGTGTGCGTTGGAGCGTTCGCGCACGCGCAGTCTGAAGTAAACATTGGCACTCGGCCATTTTTAAAAATGCTGCAGAAAAAGTGAAGATTTGTTTCTTGGACCCCTGCAAAGGCTTGTATTTTAATTTTCTTGATATTTCTGTGTGTGAGGGAGTGCTTTTAGCAGCACTGCTGAATAAATCACCTGCTGAAATCAGTGAGTTCAGCTTTTCACTGCTAAACTTGCAGAACCGGTGCCTGCAAATTAAGGACTGTGTGTTTGGAGAAATAAAAGTGCCAATTCAACTTTGCAATGGATCAACTTCCACCAAGAACAAAGAATTTCTTGCATGAGGAAGCAAACCATTGCATAATATGTGGTGTTGACAATGCAGCACCCATTCTGCAAATTTAAATATAAAGATGTCGATGTGGCTGCCTCTCCCTGTCCAAATGGCCTCAGTCATTCCCCCTCACAGCTTGAAGGCTGCTGCTGTTCGTTCTTCGGCTCCCGACCAATCACTGACGCCGCTGCAATCCCATGGCCGAATGGCCAAACGTCCGCTCCTGATTCTTTGGCTGCCGTCGAGCCACTGACGCCGCCCCATAAGCGTGGCCGAACGGCCTAAAGAATTTTAAATCTGCAGCTGTGTGTGTCCTGTGTTCATTCTTCGGCTCCCGGCCAGCCACTGACGCCGCTGCAATCCCATGGCTGAATGGCCTCAAGTCCGTCCGGGTGCTGCATTTTCGCGGGGAATGAAGGCCTGCCTCAAGCACCGCAGCTCAGCTCAAAGGCTGCTTGCTGCCTGCCGCTGCCGTCGAGACACTGACGCCACACCCCTGCCTCAAGCACTGCAGCTCAGCTCGAAGGCTGCTTGCTGCCGCTGCCGTCGAAACACTGACGCCACACCGCTGCCTGAAAGGTCTGCCTGAAGCACTTTCACATAGGTAGGAACATGGTTTATTTAATCTTTTCTTTGCTTATAAATTTTTATTCAGGTTGGATTTATTTGTATAATATTTGTATAAGTATAACTAAGGATTGATTGTTGAATTTAATGACTTCCCTTCCCCCCCCCCCCCCCTCACCTCGTTCCCGACGCCTAATTTGTAACCTGCGCCTGATTTTTTTTAAAGTGTAGACAAGGTTTTTTTCAAGCATACAAAAATCTTCACTTACTCCATTCTAAGTTAGTTTGGTGTACGTTTTCATTGTGGAAACTTTCAAATCAGGCGTCAGTGGCCGGACACGCCCCCTTTTGGAAAAAAAAAATTCTGTTCCAAAGTGAAACTGTTCTACCTGACTAGAACTGCAGAAAACTAAATGTGGAAAATTCCGATTTCTAAGATACTCCGTTCTACACCAGTTGCTCCTAAAAATCAGGAGTAAATCATGTGGAAACTTGGGGCCATAAAATCTAACTCATTGATCTAACATAGTACAATCTATCTATATAATTAAAATGTTTGCACCTTGCTTGTGTGCATCACGCAATGTCAGGGCTTAAGCCATGTTGATTCATTCAATTTTCACATTCACTAAAAGGCAACCCTCCAAAATCGCGAACACTTATTTCACGATTAGTCAAGAAATTTCCATTTATTAAAAAAGAAACCAATTACATTCTTGAAAGATATTTTTCCCTAAATCTTGGTCACCACGACAAGTTCCTAAAAAAAAAACTTAGGACAAAAACATGTAGAAATTCAACAATTATGAAAATAAATCACAAAAGTTACCAACTAATTCACATGTCCCCTTTTCCACTACCTAAAATATGTTTTGCCTGCATGAATACCCTCTCTCTTATGGCTTTGAGCTTTTCTTCTGTTGTGTTCCCAGACCTTTAGTTGGGCCTACAGTGAAAGTTTTGTGTGCCCTGAGAGCTCTCACTCTGCTGTTTTGTCACCCTCAGGGTTGCATTTTTATACTGGGACGTGATCATTATCTTTTCCGAGTTTCCCTTATGCATAGTAAAGAAAAATCAAAAGGAGAAGAAAAATAGGGAAGGAGAAAAGAAAATACCTAAAGAGGGTAACGAGAGGAACAGAAGCCAAGAAAATAGCAGGGAGGAGGCATGAGAGAGAGAGGAGGAAAAACCATTTTTTAAAAGAGCTAATTATACAATACTGAATGTGAAGCACCAGCAGCTTATCGTGACTAAATTTATTTAGCTTTTCAAATCGCGATTTATGAGGAATACCTAGAGATCCACTTTGCTTTCTGTTAGGTAAATGGAATTGATTTAAGGAATGCAACTCACGAAGAAGCGATCACAGCATTGAGACAGACACCACAAAAGGTGCAACTCACTGTCTTCAGGGATGAAGCACAGTACAAGGATGAGGAGAATTTAGATGTGTTTTTTGCGGACCTTCAGAAAAAAGTCGGCAGGGGATTGGGCCTGAGTATTGTGGGAAAACGGTAAGTAAGATAATTGACTTCTTTCGTGATCTGTTTAAAAAAAATTAAAATTGCACACTGCATATGAATATAGGTTTCTTCAGGACCATGTGTTAGGAGATTCGTACTATGATCAAGAAACTGCCTGTTTACAGCACTTCTACATAACAGTGATGTGTTTACAAAACACAAGAAATAGGAGCAGGAGTAGGCCACCTGGCCCCTTGAGCCTGCTCCGCCATTTAATAAAATCATGGCTGATCTGATCATGTACTCAGCTCCACTTCCCTGCCCGCTCCCTATAACTCTTTATTCCCTTATCGCTCAAAAATCTGTCTGTCTTCACCTTAAATATATTCAAAGACCCAGCCTCCACAGCTCTCTGGGACAAAGAATCCCATGGATTTCCAACCACCTGAGAGAAGAAATTCCTCCTCGTCTCGGTTTTAAATGAGACTATGTCCCCTAGTTTTAGCTTCCCCTATGAGTGGAAATATCCTCTCTGCATCCAACTTGTCAAGCCCCCTCATTATCTTGTATGTTTCGATAAGATCACTTCTCATTCTTCTGAACTCCAATGAGTATAGCCCAACCTAGCTTCATAAGTCAACCCACTCATCTCCGGAATCAATCTCGTGAACCTTCTCTGAACAGTACTGTAGGTGGAATTTTCCAATGAAGATAATTTTGAATGCTTTTATTAATGTTAATAACATCATGTCCAAATGAAGACTCATTCAAAATTACATTTGTTTCAAAATTAAGGCAGATTCAATCTGTCTAGAAGCTTTTTCAGTCCAGCATAAGCAGCAAGGAGCAGTTGGCCAGCAGTGTGTAGAAGTGAATCTATTCTTGTATTGCCAACACAAATAGATAACATACTAGCGTTAAATATAACAGACTCCTTTATTGCATTGTTGTTAGCTTCTTTAAAGAACTTTTATAAAGTGCCCCATTATTTAACAGGTTTTTTACTTGGTTCCTCCGTGACTAATAACAGGGGTATAGTACAGTAGGATCTAGTTCTGTTTTTCTTAGTTCAGATTAGCTTTATACATATTGCATATATTGCATGAATAAATAAGGAAGTGAACTCGAGGTGCTGCATCTCAATATTTATTTCAGTTACATTTGAGGACTAGGCACTGCATGCATGTTCTGAAGGGGAGGGACATTTATTCAGCATAATTAAGTTTTAAATAATGTTCGTTGTGGACAGTTGGATGTAAGTTATTAGGATTTATATGACCCAATCAGTAAAATAACACCACAAAATTGTATTTGAAAAAAAATGCTGAGTAGGAGCAGGACATTGGTTTAGACCCATTGGCGCTCTAATAAACCGTGCATAGAGTGATGAGATCAGGGTTGTGGCTACATGGTAGGTTTCGTGTGCCATTGGAATAGGTGCTGAGTAGAGTCCAGGCACTTTCCTCTAGGAAAAGTTGAACATGAAGTTCTCGCATCTTTTCCTTACTTCCTATACCAAATACCATCCGCTCAGTTCCCAGTAAACAGCCCAAAAGTAGCATTGGAAGTAATTTTCCTGCTTACCCTCAGTAAATTGTTCAAGAAAGCCAAAAATGGGGCTGGGCTAAAAGCTGCCTTGAAATATAAGGGACAGATGTAGTCTGAATGGGTAATGTTCTGTCTTTGCATTCCGGGTGCGAAGCCTCTGCCTCTGAGGGAATATATTGGAAATATTCATGCACACTGCACCATTTTCTGACTTCCAAGGTCATGGAAAATCATCTTATTCGAAACTAGATTTTCCAATATGTACTCTTAGTGTACAAGACAATCCCACTGGAAGCATAGTAAGAACATTAACCCTTAAACATTTTCTTGCAATTAAATTTATAGCTCATATAAGTTTAAAGAGCATGGAATACTGATATAGTTTACAAATTAACAGTATTATATTGAGTTTCACCACCATGTACTTTATCAGCCTATCCTGTGAAATCACAAGAATAACTTGAACTGAATTTTAAATACTTCAACAGGAATGGAACAGGAGTATTTATCTCGGACATTGTTAAAGGTGGGGCTGCTGAACTCGATGGGAGACTCATGCAAGGAGACCAAATCTTGTCGGTAAATGGAGATGATGTGCGGAATGCTTCTCAGGAGACTGTGGCAACAATATTAAAGGTAACTGTATTAAAACAAGATTTTTTAAGTCTTGGCCACCGAGAGTGCATATTGGCCTGGATTTTGCGGTACATAGAAACATAGAAAATAGGTGCAGGAGTAGGCCATTCAGCCCTTCGAGCCTGCACCACCATTCAATAAGATCATGGCTGATCATTCACCTTAGTACCCCTTTCCTGCTTTCTCTCCATACCCCTTCATCCCTTTAGCCGTAAGGACCATATCTAACTCCCTCTTGAATATATCCAATGAACTGGCATCAACAACCCTCTGCGGTAGAGAATTCCACAGATTATCAACTCTCTGAGTGAAGATGTTTCTCCTCATCTCAGTCCTAAATGGCTTACCCCTTATCCTAAGACTGTGTCCCTTGGTTCTAGACTTCCCCAACATCAGGAACATTCTTTCTGCATCTAACCTGTCCAGTCCCGTCAGAATTTTATATGTTTCTATGAGATCCCCTCTCATCCTTCTAAACTCCAGTGAATACAGGCCCAGTCGATCCAGTCTCTCATATGTCAGTCCTGCCATCCCAGGAATCAGTCTGGTGCACCTTCGCTGTACTCCCTCAATAGCAAGAACGTCCTTCCTCAGAGTAGGAGACCAAAACTGAACACAATATTCCAGGTGAGGCCTCACCAAGGCCCTGTACAACTGCAGTGAGACCTCCCTGCTCCTGTACTCAAATCCCCTAGCTATGAAGTTCAACATACCCTTCACCGCCTGCTGTACCTGCATGCCAACTTTCAATGACTGATAAACCATGACACCCAGGTCTCGTTGCACCTCCCCTTTTCCTAATCTGCCGCCATTCAGATAATAATCTGTCTTCGTTTATTTGCCCCCAAAGTGGATAACCTCACATTTATCCACATTATACTGCATCTGCCATGCATTTGCCCACTCACCGAACCTGTCCAAGTCATGCTGCAGCCTCTTAGCATCCTCCTCACAGCTCACATCGCTACCCAGCTTCGTGTCATCTGCAAACTTGGAGATATTACACTCAATTCCTTCATCTAAATTATTAATGTATATTGTAAAGAGCTGGGGTCCCAGCACTGAGCCCTGCGGCACCCCACTAGTCACTGTCTGCCTTTCTGAAAAGGACTCGTTTATCCCGACTTTCTGCTTCCTGTCTGCCAACCAGTTCTCGATCCACGTCAGTACATTACCCCCAATACCATGTGCTTTAATTTTGCACACGAATCTCTTGTGTGGGACCATGTCAAAAGCCTTTTGAAAGTCCAGACACACCACATCCACTGGTTCTCTCTTGTCCACTCTACTAGTTACATCCTCAAAAAATTCCAGAAGATTTGTCAAGCATGATTTCCCTTTCATAAATCCATGCTGACTTGGATCAATCGTGTCACTGCTTTCCAAATGCGCTGCTATTTAATTTTTAATAATTGATTCCAACATTTTTTCCACTACTGATGTCAGGCTAACCAATCTATAATTACCCGTTTTCCCTCACTCCTTTTTTTAAAAGTGGTGTTACATTAGCTACCCTCCAGTCCATAGGAACTGATCCAGAGTCGAGAGACTGTTGGAAAATGATCACCAATGCATCCACTCTTTCTAGGGCCACATCCTTAAGTACTCTGGGACACAGACTATCAGGCCCCGGGGATTTATCGGCCTTCAATCCCATCAATTTCCCTATCACAATTTCCCACCTATGAAGGATTTCCTTCAATTCCTCCTCCCCACTAGACCCTCGATCGCCTAGTATTTCCGGAAGGTTATTTGTGTCTTCCTTCGTGAAAACAGAACCAAAGTATTTGTTTAACTGGTCCGCCATTTCTTTGTTCCCCATTATAAATTCACCTGAATCTGACTGCAAGGGACCTACGTTTGTCTTCACTAATCTTTTTCTCTTCACATATCTATAGAAGCTTGTGCAGTCAGTTTTTATGTTCCCAGCAAGCATCCTCACATACTCTATTTTCCCCCTCCTAATTAAACCCTTTGTCTTCCTCTGCTGAATTCTAAATTTCTCCCAGTCCTTAGGTTTGCTGCTTTTTCTGGCCAATTTATATGCCTCTTCCTTGGATTTAATACTATCCTTAATTTCCCTTGTTAGCCACGATTGAGCCATCTTCCCCGTTTTATTTTTTACTGCAGACAGGGATGTACAATTGTTGAAGTTCATCCATGTGATCTTTAAATGTTTGCCATTGCCTATCATTCGCCAGTCTATTCTAGCCAATTCATGTCTCAGACCATCGAAGTTACCTTTCCCCAAGTTCAGGACCCTAGTCTCTGAATTAACAGTGTCACTCTCCATCTTAATAAAGAATTCTACCGTATTATGGTCACTCTTCCCCTAGAGGCCTCGCACAACAAGATTGCTAATTAGTCCTTTCTCATTACACATCACCCAGTCTAGGATGGCCAGCCCTCTAGTTGGCTCCTCGACATATTGCTCTAGAAAACCATCCCTAATACACTCCAGGTAAAAATAACGGTGAGGCTATCGGCGCTCACCGTTACCAAATGTAAATCGGACAGCAACATCCGGCGACCGTAAATGCACAGTTAAACATGGAAATCAGAAAGTTGCTATCTGAGTTACCCTGCTCCTCTACAAGCTTTGCCATACCATTAAAACACATGGAAGGATGTAAAGTTGCAGTACTTACGTGATAGATGCCCATTAAACTCACCAGAAAAAGTAAGGGCTTGTCCACTCCAGTTTAAGTATCTTTTTAACGGTGTGATAAGTCGTCATTACTGCCAAACACCCGCTCTGGTACTGAAAATTAACTTTTACAAGTGTGGAGTCTCATTCCTTCAGATTTTACTTATTGGTGGAGATTTAAAAATGAAAACATTTAAATAGAAACATTTTTTTTTACCTTTTCTTGCTCTTTTACCTCTCTTTTAATCACATCTTTCATTCCCTCTATTTTACTTTTGTACCTGATTTGGCATTGGATTAACTATTTTAACTTACACTTCCTAGTTCAGACTTTGGAGGGTTAAATTGGCTAACCCACAAAAATGGGTGTGGGGATTGTGGTACACGATCAACCCATGCCCATTCATTGCGTTGCAGGCAACATGTTAACTTCGTGGCGCCTTCTGTTTTAAATGATTACTGCGTACAACCAGCACTTCTTGTGCTGTTCATTGTCTGCACGAATTAGCAATGAGCCTGATATCGCGAGTGGTTAGCACTACTTAAAGGTAGCCTACACCTCTTAAAGGGGACGTGCATTGTGGCTGTAAGAAGTGGTGGGAGTTTTTTGAAAAGTGCATCAGGGCTGCGATACTTTGAGGAATGGCTGAAAATGCGAGAGAGCGAGCACCAAGGTTTTCTGACAAAGCACTGGAGATCTTGGTGCAAGACGTGGCGAGAAGGAGAGACATCCTGTAACCGCAGGGGGACAGGAGGCCCTCAAGATATATGCTCAGGAGTCTGTGAGAAGAAGCGACATGGATGCAGTGCAGGAAGAAGTTTAATCTGAAATAAATTTTCAAGGTAAATGAGTTCAACTTTAAATGGCATATCCTATCAACTGCACCACTAGCCTCATCCACTGCTCAATTCACTACACCCCCATCATTCACCTACCAACAATCTCTACAAATCAGCATTCAACTCTTCAATTCATATGTTTTAGCTCACCCTCGCACACCTAGCACTGTTGCTAATCTCACACCCACAACTCACAGCTTGCACACACTTGACAGCTATTCAATTATGACAGCCACATCGAATACTGTCCTTCCCCTGCTTTGAGGTTATAGTTGTGGCTGCAACAGCTGGCAGATTTCAGTCACAACCTCTTTTGTGAAGCGAAGACATCGCATGCATTGGTCCTTACTGAAGTTGAGGTAAGAGAATTGCTCCCTAAATACCCTCTGTGGCTATGGCCTGCTGAGAGCCCTTCTCCCCCTCCTCCTCCCCCTTCTAGTAGCTTGTCCTGCTCTGCAAGGCCTCTTTTCATTCTCCCAGTCATTTTCATTTCCCAGAGGAAGCTCTACCAGTTCACCGATGTCTGGAAGTCACTTGTTTCAGCACAAGCTTTTAAATGAACAAAAATGTGCTTCAGCACCAGCCAGACCACTCCCTGTAGACTATTCAAACTTTAGCCAAGTATAGGAAAGCTCCAAAAACACACACAATTGCACCAACAGCTAGAAGAAATAAACCAGCAACTAACCTGAAAGTAGTTAATCCCTTTCAAAAGTGGTGGTGGGGGATCCTTCATTCTGTTTAACATTGTGTTTAGCTGTGCGAGGTTAAGACAGAGCTGGAGTGTGCAGTTGAAAAATGGCAGCGCTGGCATCAAATCAGCATCGTTCACTGATTCATGTCATGATCTGCCTGCTCTGCATGCTGGCAGTGGTCATTGGGTTCGTGCATGCAAACCCCTTTACCAGGATGGCATCCTCCATAGCTCCCATCAGAAGTGTGCATGTGCATCTCTGACTCCATTTTTGAGTGTTAGGTGGCCGTGTAGTGCCTAAAAAATGGGCACTACGCTGCCCAGTTTAACCCCCTGTGTCTCAGCAAGAATTCTTTAATCTGATTGGCTAAGGAGGTTGCTTGACCTGTTCATACAGGTCTTAGATCCTCTGTAGAGGGTGCTGCACCAAAATATCTTTCTAATCAAATCAATTTCCTGTGTAAAAGCCCACAGAAAGTCTGTGGGCAAGTGTAAATGCTGTTTGTTTATCACTAACAGCAAAATCTGGGCCATTGGAAATACTGATGAACACTGCACTGTTTGCTGACCATTCAGGGCCATGGAAAATCATCCATTAGAAATTAAAATTTCCAATATGTGCTCTTAGTGCATAAGATAGCCTAGTAAAAGTACAAAATTAGAATATTAACCCTTAAACATTTTCTTTCAATTACATTTATAACTCATATTAATTTAATTGCTTTGGATTTCCTTATTCTCAAAAGTTTGGTTGTTTCCTTCAGTGTGCCCAAGGATTGGTTCAGTTGGAGGTTGGTCGCTTGAAGGCAGGGTCATGGGTTTCATTGAGGAGAACATCACAAGGCAGTCAGGTCAGAATCTTTTGTTCTATAAACACTACAGTCCATTTCCTGATGGGAATAGCTGGAAGTTGTTCATAATTTCCTAACTTTGTACAACGCCAAGGATATTTTAATTGAAATAATGCCTGTCTCTTAGACAGCATTCTTGCAGTTCACTGGAATACCGAAATGAAATGATGGTTTGTCTGAACCAGTCTGATGTACCCACTTATGGCAAGTGACAAATGAAAAGGTCTGGAAGCAGGTCACTTATCTGTGCCACAGCTGGTGGATATTTGGCAGTGATGTAATACACAAAGCTTCAACATCACTTTTAACGATCTGTATTTGCTCCAACCTCCTCTGGACCTGGGAGGCATAAATCCTTAATTATCACATGCTCTGTTCGATAGACTCGACAATGTTGTCTTGCAAAAAGAAAATGCAGCAAATCAATCTACATCTGAAATATGAAAGTAAATGGTGAGTTTTGATCAAGCTTTACACCCAAAATATTTCAGATGATGATCAACCTCTGTGAATTTCTCACATTTATTGTTTTTAGTTCAGACTTCCAACATTTGGCTTTTTCTCTATCTCCACAGTCTGAGTTTGGGGAGGATAGAAGGAATTGGCAATGTTGGTAACTGTTAATCCAGAAATATTTGTTGTTCCCCCAAATCCAGCAACTACATCCAGCTAACTATTCTGATTTGTGGCTATCATGAGCACAATGTAGTTTGACTTGTCATATGAGACTGAATGCTCATTCCTAGTAAACAGCCCAAAAAGATTAGGCTAAGGCTATATACAGTCAGGTATGCATTTGATCTCAATTGGCACAGCCTTTTGCCTTCATATCTAATTGCCGCCTTCTCATGTAATTTAGTAACCCTGATTCATTGCAGTTTCTTTTGATTCTAAACTAGATGAGCCAAGTAAGTGCCAACAGTACTCCTCCAACTTTTGGAGCTGCTGTGACCACTTCACAAAATGTTTTTGCCAGCAAGAAGAGTTCAGCTGACGCCTCACAAAGGAACTCAGGTAAAATGTCAAAATTAGATGCATGATATGTTCTGAATTTTCTTTCCGAATATCAGTCTCTGGCCACGTTGGGGTAATTCTCACCTTCACCACCGCGGTGGGTTCTACCACAGCTGGGTAAACCACTCTGCCAAATTACCGCCCAGACGGTGAAGGCAAAAATGACCCCATTGGTTCTTCTATATCTTGCACTATAAAAAGTTAAGCCTCCAGTAGAAAATACAGATCCCAAAACCTTGTTCTCTTCTGTGTTGTTACTTGGATGTTTGTACAGGTACACTGATATTTGTTTCTTGGAAACATAGAAACATAGAAAATAGGTGCAGGAGTAGGCCATTCGGCCCTTCGAGCCTGCACCACCATTCAATAAGATCATGGCTGATCATTCCCTCAGTACCCCTTTCCTACTTTCTCTCCATACCCCTTGATCCCTTTAGCCGTAAGGGCCATATCTAACTCCCTCTTGAATATATCCAATGAACTGGCATCAACAACTCTCTGCGGTAGGGAATTCCACAGGCTAACAACTCTCTGAGTGAAGAAGTTTCTCTTCATCTCAGTCCTAAATGGCCTACTCCTTATCTTTTGACTGTGTCCCCTGGTTCTGGACTTCCCCATCATCGAGAACATTCTTCCCGCATCTAACCTGTCCAGTCCCGTCAGAATCTTAGAAGTTTCTATGAGATCCCCTCTCATCGTTCTAAACTCCAGTGTATAAAGGCCCAGTTGATCCAGTCTCTCCTCATATGTCAATCCCGCCATCCCGGGAATCAGTCTGGTGAACCTTCGCTGCACTCCCTCAATAGCAAGAACGTCCTTCCTCAGATTAGGAGACCAAAACTGAACACAATATTCCAGGTGAGGCCTCACCAAGGCCATGTACAACTGCAGTAAGACCTCCCTGCTCCTACACTCAAATCCCCTAGCTATGAAGGCCAACATACCATTTTCCGCCTTCACCGCCTGCATGCCAACTTTCAATGACTGATGAACCATGACACCCAGGTCCCGTTGCACCTCCCCTTTTCCTAATCTGCCGCCATTCAGATAATATTCTGCCTTCATGTTTTTGCCCCCAAAGTGGATAACCTTACATTTATCCACATTATACTGCATCTGCCATGCATTTGCCCACTCACCTAACCTGTCCAAGTCACCCTGCAGCCTTTTAGCGTTCTCCTCACAGCTCACACCGCCACCCAGTTTAGTGTCATCTGCAAACTTGGAGATATTACACTCAATTACTTCATCTAAATCATTAATGTATATTGTAAAGAGCTGGGGTCCCAGCACTAAGCCCTGTGTCACCCCATTAGTCACTGCCTGCCATTCTGAAAAGGACCCGTTTATCCAGATTCTCTGCTTCCTGTCTGCCAACCGGTTCTCTATCCACGTCAGTACTTTACCTCCAATACCATGTGCTTTGATTTTGTACACCAACCTCCTGTGTGGGACCTTGTCAAAAGCCTTTTGAAAGTCCAAATACACCACATCCACTGGTTCTCCCTTGTCCACTCTACTAGTTATGTCCTCAAAAAAATTCCAGAAGATTTGTCAAGCATGATTTCCCTTTCATAAATCCATGCTGACTTGGATCGATCCTGTCACTGCTTTCCAAATGCGCTGCTATTTCATCTTTAATAATTGATTCCAACATTTTCCCCATTACTGATGTCAGGCTAACTGGTCTATAATTATCTGTTTTCTCTCTCCCTCCTTTTTTTAAACCGTGGTGTTACATTAGCTACCCTCCAGTCCATAGGAACTGATCCAGAGTCGATAGACTGTTGGAAAATGATCACCAATACGTCCACTATTTCTAGGGCCACTTCCTTAAGTACTCTGGGGTGCAGACTATCAGGCCCCGGGGATTTATCCGGCCTTCAATCCCATCAATTTCTCTAACACAATTTCCCGCTTTATAAGGATATCCTTCAGTTCTTACTTCTCACTAGACCTTCGGTCCCCTAGTATTTCTAGAAGGTTATTTGTGTCTGGTTCTGTTTTCACGAAGGAAAAGTATTTGTTTAACTGGTCCGCCATTTCTTTGTTCCCCATTATAAATTCACCTGAATCTGACTGCAAGGGACCTACGTTTGTTTTCACTAATCTTTTTCTCTTCACATATCTATAGAAGCTTTTGCAGTCAGTTTTTATGTTCCCAGCAAGCTTCCTCTCATACTCTATTTTCCCCTCCTAATTAAACCTTTTGTCCTCCTCTGCTGGATTACAAAATTCTCCCAGTCCTCAGGTTTGCTGCTTTTTCTGGCCAATTTATATGCCTCTTCCTTGGATTTAACACTATTCTTATTTCCCATGTTAGCCACGGTTGAGCCACCTTCCCTGTTTTACTTTTACTCCAGACAGGGATGTACAATTGTTGAAGTTCATCCATGTGATCTTTAAATATTTGCCATTGCCTATCCACCATCAACCCTTTAAGTATCACTTGCCAGTCTATTCTACCCAATTCACATCTCATACCATTGAAGTTACCTTTCCCCAAATTCAGGACCCTAGTCTCTGAATTAACTGTGTCACTCTCCACCTTAATAAAGAATTCTACCATATTATGGTCACTCTTCCCCAAGGGGCCTCGCACAGCAAGATTGTTAATTAGTCCTTTCTCATTACACATTACCCAGTCTAGGATGGCCAGCCCTCAAGTTGGTTCCTCGACATAGTGATCTAGAAAACCATCTCTAATCTCTAATACACTCCAGGAAATCCTCCTCCACCGCGTTGCTACCAGTTTGGTTTGCCCAGTCAATGTGTAGATTGAAGTCGCCCATGATAACTGCTATATCTTTATTGCACGCATCCCTAATTTCTTGTTTGATGCTGTCCCCATCCTCATTACTACTGTTTGGTGGCCTGTACACAACTCCCACTAGCGCTTTCTGCCCTTTGGTATTCTGTAGCTCCAACCATATAGATTCCACATCATCCAAGCTAATGTCGTTCCTTACTGTTGCATTAATTTCCTCTTTAACCAGCAACACCACCCCACCTCCTTTTCCTTTCTGTCTCTCTTTCCTAAATGTTGAATACCCCTGGATGTTGAGTTCCCAGCCTTGGTCACCCTGGAGCCATGTCTCCGTGATGCCAATTACATCATATCCGTTAACTGCTATCTGCGCAGTTAATTTGTCCACCTTGTTCTGAATACTCCTTGCATTGATGCACAGAGCCTTCAGGCTTGTCTTTTGAATACCCTTTGCTCCTTTAGGATCTTGCTGTAATGTGGCCCTTTTTGCCTTAGGTTTCTCTGCCCTCCACTTTTACTTTTCTTCTTTCTATCTTTTGCTTTTGCCCCCATTCTACTTCCCTCTGTCTCCCTGCAGAGGTTCCCATCCCCTTGCCATATTAGTTTAACCCCTCCCCAACAGCACTAGCAAACACTCCCCCGAGGACATTGGTTCCAGTCCTGCCCAGGTGCAGACTGTCCTGTTTGTACTGGTCCCACCTCCCCCAGAACCAGTTCCAATGTCCCAGGAATTTGAATCCCTCCCTTCTGCACCACTCCTCAAGCCACGTATTCATCTGAGCTATCCTGCGATTCCTACTCTGACTAGCAAGTGGCACTGATAGCACTCCTGAGATTACTACTTTTGAGGTCCTACTTTTTAATTTAGCTCCTAGCTCCCTAAATTCGTCTTGTAGGATCTCATCTCGTTTTTTACCTATATCGTTGGTACCTATATGCACTACGACAACTGACTGTTGACTCTCTCCCTTCAAAATGTCCTGCACCCGTTCCGAGACATCCTTGACCCTTGCACCAGGGAGACAACATACCATCCTGGAGTCTCGGTTGCCGCCGCAGAAACGTCTATCTATTTCCCTTACAATAGAATCCCCTATCACTACAGTTCTCCCATTCTTTTTCCTGCCCTCATGTACAGCAGAGCCACCCACGATGCCATGGGCTTGGCTGCTGCTGCCCTCCCCTGATGAGTCATCCCCCTCAACAGTACCCAAAGCAGTATATCTGTTTTGCAGGGGGATGACCACAGGGGACCCCTGCACTACCTTCCTTCCACTGCTCTTCCTGTTGGTCACCCATCCCCTATCTGGCTGTCTAACCTTTACCTGCGGTAAGACCAGCTCACTAAACGTGCTATTTGCGACATCCTCAGCATCGGGCATGCTCCAGAGTGAATCCACCCGCAACTGCAGTGCTGGAATGTGGTCTGTCAGGAGGTGCAGCCGGATACTCTTCCCGCATATGTAGTCGTCAGGGATACTGGAAGCGTCCCTGACTTCCCACATAGTACAGGAGGAGCATAACATGTGTCTGAGCTCTCCTGCCATGACTTAACTCCTAGATTAACTTAATTTGGCAACAATAATGCTAAAGGTTACTTACTGATAAAGAAAAGAAAAAGAAAAAACTACTCGCCAATCACTTACGCCCTTGGCTGTGTCGTCACTTTTCGATTTCTTTCGACTTTTTTGCCTTCTCTCCCTGCTGCAGCTGGCCTTTATAGGCCGCTCCGACGTCCCCGAACCTCTTGCTGTGAGTTTTGTATCACTTAAGCAGTAACTGAATTCCGTAAAGAATATGGAAATGAGTTCACTTCAGCAGTGCAGTTATAAATGTAATTGTTTGTGCAAATGCAGCGAATTTGAAGGGAACTATTTCAACATAAAACAAAAATAAGTAAAGGCCATGCAGCTCACAATTCTTCCACGTAATGTATAATCTATTTAATCATGCACTTTGCTGAGGCAAAGTGCTGCATAAATATCCCTCAAGGTAATCTAACAAAGCTTCACAATAAATATTTATCTTCAGATCTTCACTATTGAACTCTAGCCTGCTGCCTTTCATAGGCAACAGTCAATCAGATTTATTGTGAATCAGCTAAACCAAATGCAATACTGTTATAGCTTAAAATAAGCAGCCATAATGACTGTATTAGCCTGCTCCAGTAACTCAGTGAATTTATCCATTGAATAGCAGAGCCATAGATGCCAGGAAGATCCCAGATTCAATCATCGTCTGTGCTAAGATGCCTAGTCAACTGGGATTGATTAGTACAAGTGCTATAAATTGCTGTCATTGCACCTAGTTCACCAACGTTGGGGAGGGGAAACTCAGCCATTCTCATTCATCACTATCCAACCGCCCCGACTGCAAGTACTTGTGTATGAACAGAATTGGGCTCTCTTCTAATGGTCCACGTAGTTGAATAGTCTGCCTACTCATTCATTAATAAAGAGCCTCAAAAGAAGAGGGATTGGAAGAAAACAGGTGAAGAAATATATATATCAACGCTGAAATTATCATAAATAAACTCTCTTTATTCTCTTCTCTGCAGTAGCCCTGTAATATACTTTAATGCCTGCAAGAAAGATATTGGCCCTCAAATTCCGGTCGAGCTCTTCCCGCTGGCAAACGACAGAAAAAGAGAAAAAAGATGCACACTTACCTGTTGCTGCTGCACCTGTTGGAACTTCCGAGCCTGAGGCCTCTCGTGACTGTGCGTCGCAGCGTATGCACATGGGGCCGTGCGCAGGCCGGGAGTTGGAGACAGCAGCCAATCAGGTGTAGTATAGTTTCTCATTTATAGTAACAGGAGTTCCGTAAGTCCGGAACTCCTGTTACTATGAATGAGAAACCCCCCACAAACACCCAAAACACACTAAAAAATAGAAAAGAAACTACATATTTAACATTCATTTAAATTAAAGTTGTTATTTAAAAAAATATATATTCCTGACTTTTTAAAGTTTTTTTCGATTAAGCCTTAAAATAAACTTACCGTAGTAGGGAGGGTTTTTAACAATAAAATGTGTTTTTATAACTTTATTTTAAAATGTTTTTGTGTATTTTTCAGGCGCAAGATTTTAAAGGACATTTGCAGGGCAAGCTATTCATAAATATCGTAAATCTTGCCCTGCAAGTGTCCTCGCTCCCGAGATACAGAGGATCTGTCAAGCCAGAAACTTGATAGATCGGAAAAGTCGGTTTTCAGCGCATGCGCATTGCGTGCTGAAAACCGGCTTTTCCGATGCCTTCCCGGGTCCATAGAAATTTCATACGGACTTGGGACATCGGAATTTCAGGGCCAAATGGGATTGCACTTTGCATAAAGTGTTGCTCAACAGTAGCATCTAGGTATACTATAAAAGTTTTGAATTATAACTTTTCTATTCAGCACAGGTTTTAATGCTGTTTTGTAGTTTCTCAACATTTGGAAAAATGTAATTTAATATCTGTGTCAGTCAGTAAAATGAGACCATCTGATAATGAGTTTTGTATCACTTTGAATAGGTTCAGATACAGGACTGAGAACTGTGGAAATAACCAGGGTGAGTGCAATTTATGAATTACTTCTTAGTGTGCAGGCAATGATTACTTGTCGTAAAAAGTATAATATTCCTTTGGATCTATAATCAACATCATATTAGGCAGTATCTCGAATCGAGGGTGACTTGCTTCCACGACAAAAAGGCGATAAGTTCACAGGTGTTTCAATGAAGGACCTAATATTCCAGGTCCCGAACTACATCCTCAAGGGTGGAAGAGGCCTGTGCGTGGACTTTTTTAACGTGTAGTGGCCATTGCACAACAACCACCACACGGGCTTGACAGAGTCTTGGTCCAGTGGCAAGGATTAACCAAGATGATTGGAGACCAGTTCTGCTGCATGGACCTAGTGCGCGCAGACAGCGCAGTGTGGGCTGACCCGTGCTGCCCGCTCTATAATCTCTCACCGTTCCTTCGTCCCGACCTCGCCGCTCCTGCTGTACCTGCCCACGCTCCAATCTCCGACCTGGGTTATGGTGATGTCCAATCCAGTCGCACTCTTCACAGACATTGCCCTCCAGGACCGGCTAGCGCTGTACCTTGCAGTACCTTGCCGCCACACTGCTCCAGGGACACCGCAAGCTGCTCCTTTTATGACCCTGACCTCTGGCAGGTGGTTTTTCACAAGTCGGGGCCGCCATCTGCCGCTGATGGTTCCTCGCAGTGGCAGGTCAGGGCCATAAAAGGAGCGGCGCGGCCAGGCCCACAGCGAGGCCCCAAACTACGAGGAATCAGCAGGTTATAAAATAGCTAAAGCAAAACGACACTTAAAAAAGCAGTCATTAGGTGCTTCACCATGAAGTTGGCTATTACAGTAGGTCTTATGAATGAGAATTATCCTGCATTTAAATCAAGTTTCACACGAGATTATCATCTCCCATCTGAGAATCATGATAACGTGTAAAACAACAACATGCATTTAAAAAGTGCTTTTAACGTAGAAAAAAATCCCAAGTTGCTTCTCAGAGGAAAAGAGGCACTAAACCAAAGGTGAGATTAGCAAGAGTGATCAAAGCTCAGTCACAGAGGTGAGTCTTAAGGGAGATCTTAAAGGAGGAGAGGGGGTGGAATGGATTAGGGAGGGAATACCAGAGAGAGAGATATCGGCAGCTGCTGGAATGGCTACCAATGCTGAGATGAAGGGAAGGGGAATTGCACAAGAGATAGGAACCAGAGCAGTGGAGAATTGTGGGGGGGCTGTGGGAGCCTGGAGAAGATTATGACGACAGGGAGGGGTGAGACCATGGAGAGATATCAAGTCAAGGGTACAAATCTTAAATTTGAGGCATTGGGAACAGGATGGTTTATGAAAATAGTGGTGATGGGCTTGAGACTTTGTGGAGGGGCCGGGGACAATTTTCACCCCATAAACGGGTGGGACGTGGTCGGGTGGCAGGTTAAAAAGTTTAAAAACTGAATCCAGAATCCTGATCCCCAACCCACCCAATCTGGTTTTAACGGAGGCGGGACTCGGGAGCGGGAAACCAACCTGGTCCCAGGAGGCGGGATGCTATTTTAAATATTGAGGCTTAATGCCTCATGGTGCTCCACCATTTTAAATTTAATGGGCTGGTCGGGTTTCCTAGGCATAGGGGAACCTGCCAGCTAAAGGGAGGCGAGCACTGCTGGATCCAGGAGTTAAGTACCTTTTCACTTATCTGCTGGATCCAGCGTTCCTACATCACCAGACACCCCTCCCCCCCACTAACGGACACTCCCACAAGGCCTCCGATCTGCCTCCTGAGGCCTTCGATCCCCCTCCAGCCTTCCGACTTCACCCCTCTGGCCCCCAATCACCGTCTGGCCACCCGACCTCCCCCTCCAGCCCTGTTCACCTTTCAATCTCCCCTCTCTGATTTCCCACCGTGCCCCCCCACCCAAACCCCCGATTCCTCCCTCCCTCCTCTTTGTGGCCTGGTGCTGCAGGCCTACCAGAAATATAAAGGTTTTATCACCTGGTACAGTGAGATGGGGGGAAAGCTGGTGATGTGAAAGAGGTGACCTGTGCTGGTAATACTCACTTCCTCCCTGCTGCTTTCTGCTTCTTCCTTCGATCCTACTCTAAGGGCTTGCTTATCTTTCCACTGCCACACTTGACTTTTAAGTTGCCACTTCTGATGGAAGCTTATAACAGGAAATGTATCCTCTTTTCTCTTTACTGATGCTGACAGACCTCCCATGTATTATCAGCATTTTCTGTCTTTCTCACATTTTACCTCATTTTCTAATGCTGGAGGTGGACTACCTTGGAATTCATAGTGGCAGTGAAAATCCTATATTTGAACTGGAGGGCCTATTGTTTTAATAGTGGGCTTTCACTGCCACTGTAAATCCAGGGATAGCCATAGTTTGAAGGAAGGCATGGGAAAAGAAAGAAGGTGCGAAGGGTACATTACTGCCACTTCCTGTAGTCATGTGGCAGGACTTAATTTGCTGCTTTTAGTCACATTTTTTTGCCATGAGTTTACAGCTCAATAATGTGTCCCATGGCTGAAAATCAAGTTGACAACTCTGGTCAGCAGAGAAAACATTGAAGGAAACATCAAAAGTTTGCATAAAGAAGTATTGATTTGAAACTGGATACTAATTTTTGAAGTAGCCAGATGTGGTAGGTTTTGTAATCTGTGTTGAGAGTAGATAAGAATTAGATTATACCTTAAAAAGGATAGCAGAGTTAGTTGTATTTACTCATAATATAGTCCAGTAGACTCTTGCAGCCAAACGTATTATTTCTCATTTACACCAGGTAAATTAAGTGTGAAACAAGTTGTGTTTTGAATGTGGAACTCGCAACTACAAGTAGTAGTTGAGGCAAATAGCATAGATACATTTAAGTGGAAACTAGATAAGCACATGACTGAGAGAGGAGTAGAGGGTTATGCTGATGGGGTTACATGAAGAGGGATGAGAAGAGGCTCGTGTGGAACATAAACACTGGCATGGACCAGTTAGGCCGAATGGCCTGTTTCTATGCTGTATATTCCATTTTATTCGATGTGTCACAGGCGAGGAGGTATGTGCTGGTATGACTTCCGAGTTTTTTTTTTGGTTTGATTATTGACAGTATTAATTATCTTTATCACAGGGACCAAATGATGCACTGGGAATTAGCATAGCAGGAGGCAAAGGGAGCCCTCTCGGTGATGTGCCTATCTTCATCGCCATGATCCAAGTCAGCGGAGTGGCAGCACGCACACATAAGCTAAAGGTGGGACAACAAAATGGCATATGTCTTGCAAATCTGCGACAGTTATTGCAATGTAACACTCACTGCAAGTGATAGATATGTCGTTTGTTTCAGTGCTAACATTTTTAACCTCGGCTATCATTGTGGAATACCAACTGATTCTGGAAGCAAAACATCTACTTTCAATACATAAATTATTGATTCCATTTTTGTGCTTGTTAGATTTTCAGTTATAGTGCAGTTTTGGTGCTAATTAGTGTGTTGTCCAAACTCTCTCCTGCCAAATAAGAATTATAAAAAAAAAAGTGTAGAATATAAAAGAACTGTTCAGCCTGTCAATTCAGCTCCTTCCAACATGCCATGAACTGTTTATTCTGTGAAGGATTCTTCAAATTTATTTAATTCTCTAAGATTAATTAACCACAGGTAAAACTTCCACAAAGGTATAGGCCCAAAAATAGTAGTAGGAGCATTGTCGAGTGTTTGCTAACGCAAAGAATTACCTGTGCTGTACTTTAAACATCCCGGCTTTTTAAATTAAGGATGTGTTCAGTGTATTTTTATTCTTTTAAGGCTAACATTAAATATCCTGTCAAAGGTCCATTAGTGAGAAATGTAACGATAACTTTGACAGATTGCGATTCAACAGCACTGAAAGGCGCTGGCAATTATCCTTTTAATTTACTATACACCATGCACGTAACACACCAGCTGTGGGGCAGCTGTAAATGCATTATATAAAATAATTAAATAGCAAAATGGATTTATTTCATTCTTTTGGAGGAAGTATAAATGATCTGTGCCAAATGCCCAGTTCTTGATCATACAATTGGAGTGCAAAAAACATTGATAATTTTAAATATTAATTGGCATATTTTATATTTTTTAATGTTTCTAAATGTTGCCACTACATATATGTATTTTATTGTGAAGTGATACCAGAACAGTTAATAATCCTTTCAGACGCACTGTGAAATCAATGGAGAGATCACATAGAGCCAATCCTCCCTGCTGCAAAAAAAAACCTTTAATTCTTAGGATATGTTAAGCATTATGGGTTCAGTACAAGTAGCTTGTTTCTGTTTGTGGTTTTCTGGTAACAGTATCAATTCAATTTTATTTAAACTTACTGAACAATTTGCAGATTTTGCACATTTTATGGTAAAAGTTGTATTGCTTATAACTATTTCTGCTGCTTGCTCTCAATGTTCAATACAAATGAGTTCCTTTCACAGTGAAACAGACTCCTGTGCCTGCTTTCACTAACCATAACATTTTTGGATGTAATTGCTGGGCAGACGGTGGGCAATTAGGCCAACCCTGCACCAGCAAGGAATATTGCCCTGTTGGTGCGGATCATCTGTCATGGTGTACCTTGACAGATCTCAAGTTCAGAATTTAGCAAAGGCTACTCTGAGTACACCGTCATACCCACCACAAAATCTGCCCCATAAGTTCTTGCCTCGAAGTAATGAAATCACGTTAGAGAAGATGTGTAGACAAATGCCTGGAGGTCTAAATTTCTGGAAAAGCAGGCAAATCCCAGCATGACATTTCACAGTTTCCCTCTTATCTCTCCAGTTTAAACACAATTAAGAAAGTTAATTGTTTGTACCCTTGCAACTACCGTCGAAATGTCCCTTCACCTGTACTTTCTAAAGAAATAGAAGACATGCAGTTGTTGCTAACTCTCAGATCACCTTAAATGTTTTGGTCTATCCATGATTAACTGGTTTTCAGCATGCCTATTCCACCGATGATCTTGTTGCATATGTTGCATATCTCTGCTCTGCTCTTAAACACTTGGTGAATCATTTGGACATCTCCAAAGGCTCAGACAGGATTCAGCATAGTGCACTTGGAAGCAATTTACAATCATATAGTCTCCCGTCAAAGTTATGGTAATTGCAATCTAGTTACCTTAAGTCTTTCTATTTGTGCTCGAACAATGGCTCATCCTCTAGCTTTTTTTCTGTTTATAGAATAATTCTGCTCTCCCATTCTACTTTTCTTCACAGTAGTGACTTCCTACACTCATTATCCATCCCTCTTTTGCTGATGAATCTGCGGGTTCATCAACTCCCTTCAAATTGCTGGCGAAATCTCATTATTGCTTTGAGTATAATGCGCTAGTGGATTACAATGCTATCAATATAGATGAGAATCGACCTGTGAGTGTAAGACAGGAATAAGCATAAGAACTGATATAGGGCATAATTAAACCATACAATTAAATATTTTGGGATATGGACATCAACAGACAACAGGTGGCGTCCTTGACCTGGTATTAAACCACATCACAGAAATCAACACATCTGCACATTTTGTTTTTAAAAATAAAAGGACTGTATTTGATCCAATTAAAATTTAATGCAGTTTTTTTCAGTGGTGAATAACACATTTGGCCATAATTAATGTTCTTCTACGCGCAGCCCAAAGTTAGCTAATTATCCATTATTTGGTTGTTTTATACCTTCTATCCAATTAGCTTGGCAGCAGGTTTCTGAAAAATGATACCTGAGCCTGCCTATCATAACAAATTGAACAGAATTTTCATTTTTGAGTGTATTTTTCTCCACCTTTACCACGCGCTATCTGCACTCAAAATGGCTTACTGCCGACCTATTCCCAGACCCCTCATAATGCCTTGCTGGAACTGTCACAAAGAGGTGCCAAAGGATGATTCTTCTTATTTTCTCTCCCTCCCTGTGGGGAAATGTCAGGCTCAGTGTCTCTGCAGTGCTGAAATAGCAGATTCTCTACTGTCAAGTTAAAAAGATATTTAGTTTGAAAGTAACGTAAGCTGAATAAGAAATTTGAAGACCATGTTTTCCATTACTTTACACAGATTACATGTAATCATCAAGTGCTGAATATTATGAAATCAAATAAGGTCCTTTAGCAGCATTTTGAGAATCAAATCTCAAGTCCTCAGCAGTCACTAATCTCCCATTTTACAACTTTGTCAGATGTCAATGGAGCACCTTGTGGTGACAGAACTTGACGAGAGGATGAAAATCTGTCAACACATAAGAATTAGGAACAGGAGAAGGCCATCTAGCCCCTCGAGCCTGCTCCGCCACTCAAAAAGATCATGGCTGATCTGGCCGTGGACTCAGCTCCACTTACCCGCCCGCTCCCCATAACCCTTAATTCCCTTATTGGTTAAAAATCTATCTATCTGTGATTTGAATACATTCAATGAGCTAGCCTCAACTGCTTCCCTGGGCAGAGAATTCCACAGATTCACAACCCTCTGCGAGAAGAAATTCCTTCTCAACTCGGTTTTAAATTGGCTCCCCCGTATTTTGAGGCTGTGCCCCCTAATTCTAATCTCCCCGACCAGTGGAAACAACCTCTATCTTGTCTATCCCTTTCATTATTTTAAATGTTTCTATATGATCACCCCTCATCCTTCTGAACTCCAACGAGTAAAGACCCAGTCTACTCAATCTATCATCATCATGTAACCCCCTCATCTCCGGAATCAGCCTAGTGAATCGTCTCTGTACCCCCTCCAAAGCTTAGTATATCCTTCCTTAAGTAAGGTGACCAAAACTGCACGCAGTACTCCAGGTGCGGCCTCACCAATACCCTGTACAGTTGCAGCAGGACCTCCCTGCTTTTGTACTCCATCCCTCTCGCAATGAAGGCCAACATTCCATTCGCCTTCCTGATTACCTGCTGCACCTGCAAACTAACTTTTTGGGATTCGTGCACAAGGACCCCCAGGTCCCTCTGCATCGCAGAATGTTGTAATTTCTCCCCATTCAAATAATATTCCCTTTTACTGTTTTTTTTTTTCCCAAGGTGGATGACCTCACATTTTCCGATATTATATTTCATCTGCCAAACATTAGCCCATTCGCTTAACCTATCTAAATCTCTTTGCAGCCTCTCTGTGTCCTCTACACAACCTGCTTTCCCACTAATCTTTGTGTCATCTGTAAATTTTGTTACACTACACTCTGTCCCCTCTTCCAGGTCATCTATCTATATTGTAAACAGTTGTGGTCCCAGCACCGATCCCTGTGGCACACCACTAACCACCGATTACCAACCCGAAAAGAACCCATTTATCCCGACTCTGCTTTCTGTTAGCCAGCCAATTCTCGATTCATGCTAATACATTTCCTCTGACTCCGCGTACCTTTATCTTCTGCAGTAACCTTTTGTGTGGCACCTTATCGAATGCCTTTTGGAAATCTAAATTCGCCACATCCATCGGTACATCTCTATCCACCATGCTCATTATATCCTCAAAGAATTCCAGTAAATTAGTTAAACATGATTTCCCCTTCATGAATCCATGTTGCGTCTGCTTGATTGCACTATTCCTATCTAGATGTCCCGCTATTTCTTCCTTAATGATAGCTTCAAGCATTTTCCCCATTACAGATGTTAAACTAACCGGCCTATAGTTACCTGCCTTTTGTCTGCCCCCTTTTTTAAACAGAGGCGTTACATTAGCTGCTTTCCAATCCGCTGGTACCTCCCCAGAGTCCAGAGAATTTTGGTAGATTATAACAAATGCATCTGCTATAACTTCCGCCATCTCTTTTAATACCCTGGGATGCATTTCATCAGGACCAGGGGACTTGTCTACCTTGCGTCCCATTAGCCTGTCCAGCACTACCCCCCTAGTGATAGTGATTGTCTCAAGGTCCTCCCTTCCCACATTGCCAAGACCAGCAATTTTTGGCATGGTTTTTGTGTCTTCCACTGTGAAGACCGAAGCCAAATAATTGTTTAAGGTCTCAGCCATTTCCATATTTCCCATTATTAAATCCCCCTTCTCATCTTCTAAGGGACCAACATTTACTTTAGTCACTCTCTTCCGTTTTATATATCGGTAAAAGCTTTTACTATCTGTGTGTATGTTTTGCACAGGTTTACTTTTGTAATCGCTCTTTCCTCTCTTTCCTTTCTTGCTTTCTTAGTCATTCTTTGCTGCCACTAACCTTGGCCACCTTATACGCATTGGTTTTTAATTTGATACTTTATTTCCTTGGTTATCCACGGCTGGTTATCCCTTCTCTTACCGCCCTTCTTTTTCACTGGAATATATTTTTGTTGAGCATTATGAAAGAGCTCCTTAAAACTCCTCCACTGTTCCTCAATTGTGCCACCGTTTAGTCTGTGTTTCCAGTCTACTTTAGCCAACTCTGCCCTCATCCCACTGTAGTCCCCTTTGTTTAAGCATAGTACGCTCGTTTGAGCCACTACTTCCTCACCCTCAATCTGTATTACAAATTCAACCATACTGTGATCACTCATTCCGAGAGGATCTTTTAGTAGGAGATCGTTTATTATTCCTGTCTCATTACACAGGACCAGATCTAAGATAGCT
Source organism: Pristiophorus japonicus (assembly GCF_044704955.1). Lineage (NCBI taxonomy): Eukaryota > Metazoa > Chordata > Chondrichthyes > Pristiophoridae > Pristiophorus > Pristiophorus japonicus. The sequence continues at coordinate 72,359,534 of NC_091984.1, read as the reverse complement.
TGCTCCCTTGTAGGTTCTGTAACATACTGTTCTAAGAAACAATCCCGTATGCATTCTATGAATTCCTCCTCAAGGCTACCCCGTGCGATTTGATTTGACCAATCGATATGTAGGTTAAGATCCCCCATGATTACTGCCGTTCCTTTTTCACATGCCTCCATTATTCCCTTGATTATTGTCCGCCCCACCGTGAAGTTATTATTTGGGGGCCTATAAACTATGCTCACCAGTGACTTTTTCCCCTTACTATCTCTAATCTCCACCCACAGTGATTCAACATTTTGTTCATTAGAGCCAATATCGTCTCTCACAACTGCCCTGATATCATCCTTTATTAACAGAGCTACCCCACCTCCTTTCCCCCCTTGTCTATCTTTCCGAATTATCAGATACCCCTGTATGTTTAATTCCCAGTCTTGGCCACCCTGCAACCACGTTTCTGTAATGGCCACCAAATCATACCCATTTGTAATGATTTGTGCCGTCAACATATCGTACCCATGCAGCCTAGATACGTGTGTAAACTGTGTTTCTGCCACACTTTCAACACATTTATGGTGGCAGAACTGGAGCAGCTCCGGTGAAATTCCCAGCCAATATTTTGGGTGTCTTTAGGCTGGACGACTCCACCAGTAGAACAAAATGGACAAGTCTGGGCATGGCCAAGAATGTAAAGGATGGGCCGGGGGAGTGGATGGGTGGTGGCAAAGAGCTACATTAAGGGCTAGAATTTGATCAAAAACTGCTACCGCTGGATTGCCGTTCAAAAAACCGAAAGATTATTCAATTAAGGCCGGCAGAATATTGATCAAAAAATGGAAAAAATCCTGCCCAGCGTGAAAAATCGGTCTTACATGCGGATTCTCAGTGGAAAACGCAATCCTGGTCAAATTGGGCGGTACTTACTCAAAATTTAGTGCCAAGGCTGCGAGTTGGGCCTAGGGAAGGGGGAAACACACACACTATTTTTCCAAAAATCAGAAAACATTCACAGGACCCTTCTGCACTGAGTCGCTGCAAAATAATTTTTTTTTTAAACTTTCACTTCCTTTTTTTGCAGGGTTTCTTACCTACCGCTGATCAAAGGGCTGCTCCTGCTGGTTTCTCGTGGGCAGTATTTTTTCCCTCAGCTACGGAACACCACTACCACCACACTCGGGCGTGGCATTTTTTCAGTCTTCCACGCCAGCTGTCCATTCCCCAGCGGTATTTCAAAACCGCCGGCAGAACACTTTGTCAAAACATGCACTGGGCGGTTTTCAACAAAAAAAAACAGGGATACCGCCAAGAAACCGGGTGGAAATGGTGACCAAATTCCAGCCCAAAGAGTTCAAATCAACAACTACTTTCAGGAAGAGGCAGCTGATGGCTGTTGTTTATAAAAAAAAAATGACATTATTTTCCTGAATTGTGTAAATCTGATGTCATACAAAAATACTATGGGCTATCCTAGCACATTACAACATAAGGCATAGGAGCAGGAGTAGACCTTTCGACCCTTAGACCCTGCTCTGCCAATCAGTGAGATCATGGCTGATCTTTTGACCTCCGCTCCACATGCTCGCACTATCCCCATATCCCTTGATTATAATGTTAACACAGTGGAAGTTGGTAAATATCAGAACTCATTCTAGAAAAGTTTTGTAGGTTGATTTTCCTCTTTGGCCCCTGCTGGCCAGCCAACAAGTGCAGTGTAAGGGGAACAATGCCCACTGTTTTCCTGACCCAAGTCATTTAGGTCCGATGACATTCCCGGGACAGACTTGCCACCCACCCCACCACAGGCCCTGCATTGGGATGGGGTGGGTGTGGGATGGGCAGGGACAGGAGTGTAGCTGCAAGCCTAAGAAGCTTGCAACTGCGCTTCTGAAGTGCAGCATCCAGAAGGGCCTGTTGAATAAAGATCCTCTGGGGCGAGGAAATATACGAAAACTGTCAGTACCTTTTAGTTCCCATTCATCTTAATACTGCCCCTGAAACCTCCGCAGACTGTCCGGTCTGCAGAGAGTCCCAGTTTCAGCCCAAATGGCAGGCTTTGGGGCCTAATAGACTGACGAGAAAAGTGAGGCAGGAAGCCAGAAATGTCCCCTCCTGCCTCATTGCACTGAGCCAGCACCTTTTGCAAGTGCTGCCCCAGTATTGCCCAGAAAGGTAATCCCTGGTCCGTGTAGTGGGGGCTGGGGACAGGGACCTGCTGCAATGGGTCTCTGCCACTCAATTCCTTTTTGTTGATTGCTCAGTTCCCAGGCGCACTGAAGAGGAAAAACTCTTGTTTGTTTTTAAATGTTCAAAAATATATATTCAACTGTGGGTATTTGCTTCTCTGGAGGTTCAGCAGTGACTGAAATTGTACAATTACAGAGCCTGCCATACATTATTGTTGTGGCCAAGTGCTAAAGTAGTGAGTGAGCAGTGATCACACCGGCCAATTCAGCTGTATGCAGATTTTGACTAATTTCTACACAATTACAATGATCTTTATGGGTTAAAACGATTCATTAGATTTCATTGCTGATAGAATCCGATGTTCAGAGCAATTTATTTTACATTGAGGCTGAGGGACCAATTTTCCCAACGCGCACTCACCAGCACGAAGCCTTGCCTGCTGGGAGTGACTTTGGGGAATTATTGGTGTGTCCCTCCCAATGTTTTCCTGATGCGGCTCACAATACACTGTGCCATGAGCGACATTCAGAAAATCATCTCTTTAATGTTGATGAATAATTACAACAAAACTCTTTAACAAATTGGTATTTTTATCCAAATAAAAATGTGCAATATACTGTTTTCCAGTAGTGTAAGTGTTAACTTGCTATTTTAAATTAATTTCCCTTGCAATTAATCAGCTTTTTTTTTTTACTATTAGGTTGGGGATCGGATTGTCAGCATTAATGGCCAACCCCTGGATGGACTGTCTCATGCAGAAGCCGTTAATCTGTTGAAGAATGCCTACGGAAGCATTATCCTTCAGGTACTGAGATAATGGCACCAACAGCTGCATGCAGCAGATAACTCCCATTCAAAGCAGTAGAGTATTGCTGGCAAACATTACCACGTCAAAGAGGGGATAAGGATTCTCGTCTGTGTGGACCGCACAGGATTTGGCAATGTTTAGATCTGTTGGTATCTAGATATTTCACTGCCACCCACATGACTATTCTAATGATCATGTGCACACTTGTATGAATTCTAACAAGTGTAACCATGGCACTTGAACAATAATGCCTTTTGCCCCTAAGATGCGTTCTTCTGGCTTTTCTATAATGTCTTGTACTTTCCATCAAAACGTCAACACAATAGCAGCAGAGCTCTTGCTTTAATGATTGAAACACAAACACAGCAAAGATGACAAATGTGGTTGTATAGTTGTGATGCTTTTAATGTACATAGTATGTCTTATAATAAAATAGATTAGAAATGCAAAAGAAATTCCCCTGGAATCTCTCAAACCCATTATTGATGTTGCATCCTTATTTTTGCTTGTCAAAACTGTGCCGATAACAGCTGTACTTTAAAATACCAGAGCTCATTTCAGTCCCTGGTTTCAAGCTCCATTAATTCCAATTGTATTTTCCTTAAAGTTTGAATAGTTAGATATTACATCAAGTACCAATACAAACATATGCTGGGCTCAATCTAACAACTTTTTAATAAATTAATGTTGCTGTCCATGAGACATGCATGTGCGATTTTGTAGCTGAAGCAATGGCAAATGCAATTATGGAGCTCCTAGAAAAGCAAACAAATTATAATACCACCTAAATTTGTGTTTTAATGTTTATGCCCTCCCAGTAAAGCTTACGCCAAGTAAATCAAGAATATAGAGAGTGCCGTGAGATTTCACATATTATGAACTTTCTATTCCTATCCCTATCCATCCAAATGTCATCTTTCTCTAATGAAACCGGAGACATCTGCCACATCACCCTACCTTCCGGCCACGAATGCTTTGCTTTCCCAGGTATCTCAATTCATCAACTTTTTCATGGAAAACACAGCAACAGAATAGAGCTCTACACTTCGTCTGTCTGGATTTCTCACGGTGCAGGACATTATTGATGGCACATATGTGGCCATACTAGTTTCTACCTCCAATGTCAACCCTTTCATGAACAGAAAGAAGTTCCATCCCATCAATGTTCACCTTGGTTCTGACCATAGGTACCGAATCATGCCCATTCGGTTACCCTGGTAGTTACAATGATTCCTTTATTTTGTGCAATCCATGGTTCCACCATTATTTGAAGAACCAGGAAGACTGGATGGATGGCTGCTGGGGTCAAGGCTACTCACTGCAGAAGTGGCTGCTCACCAAATTGATGTACTTGAAAACAAGAGGGGAAGAGCAATATAGTGAAGTGGACACACCAGGATCTGGGTCAAGCATCTTGAAACAGGTTCAGGTGCTTAAACTGATCAAGCGGAGGGGGCTGGTGGGGAGTCAGCGGGGGGGGGGATGGGGGGGGGGGGGGGAAGGTGGAGGAGTGCTACAGTACAGCCTGACAGATAGAAAATGATTGTAGCCTTCTGCATTATACACAACTTCACCATCTAAAGTGGCCTTGCCATGAAGCAGGTTGAGGAAGAAATGCAGAAGCAAACATTTGTAGAAGTTGATCCCAATCAAAAGCCAGAAGACATGTGTGCCAATACAAGCAGCTGATCAGCCAGAGTGATGAGGCAGTGTCTCAAGCAGATACTTTCACCTAACTGCATGAACAGTCAGTTCCACATGTGATCAATACCCTCGCCACTTAAAGTATTAACCCCAGTGCTCTGAGCATAAAGCAAGATTTCTGAATGCAACAGTATTTCTGTCTAACAATCTAAATCTGCCTTATCATAAAAGGACTGTCAGAACACAATGGAGTATGAATAATCCCAAGTCCCATTTATCCAAACTTTGTGAGAGAGGAGTGTTCGGTGTATTTAACTCCACTGCTTCCCTTTTGTAACATTGTATGTTGTGTGTCTTATACTTCCTAACAATGGGAGGAAGAAGTGAGTTGGTTGGTTATTTGTGTGTAAGTGTCCATTTGTAAGATTGGAGCTGGCCCAGTAATTCCTTGATGTGCCACTGCAGGTGGCCCTGCAAGGAAAGATACCATGAGTATTGATGCAGTCGTTGCCTGGGCCTGTGGCGTATTTGGGTGAGACAGCTGGATGTTTCAGATGCAGCATCACAATCAGAGACATCTTCTACATTGGTGCTCGTTCCTCTTCATGTGTGCTGTATGCTTCACCAAATCTTTTACAAATAACTAATTGACTATGCCTCCCCCTTCCAAAATCTGGAGTGAATGTATCTGGGATGGTGTTTTTACTGTTTGAGTGAATGACACAGGGTGCTGTAAGGTGCTCAGTTGAGACTGCACATTGAGTTCTGACGTCCTTCCTCTTGAATACAGCATGTTTGAGTATGTTTACATTAAGCCACCCATTGAAACAGAGCTTCACATGGCAAAGCATTATAATGGTGTGGATCTTGCTGTGAATGGCGAAGCAGTGGCATTTTCCATCACGTCGCATACAATGGCCTGCAGCCTTTTAGCGGTCTTGTCGGCGGAGACTTCCAGTCATCTGCCGTCTGTTTGAATTTGGCGCCCTCTACAGGAGATCTGTTGTGTCTGGGAGCAGGTCAAGCAGCTGACGAATTGACAAATCCTTAGAGACACGCAGACTGCAAAGCAGGTAATAAAAAATAGGAAATATAAATTACATTTTAAATCATTGTACAGGAAGCAAAATAAAGATTGAGACATACACATGGGATTAAGGGAGAAGCATTAAATAGAAAAACAGAAAAAATTATTTTTTTAAATATCTGCAACATTAATTTTCTTCTAAGGGAATGAGACTCCATGCTTATAAAATTTAAATTTGAGGGCCAGAGAGATTGTTCAGCAATACATATATTACTTATTATGCTGTTAAGAACTCAGTTGCTCCTGATTCTACAAGCTCTAACTTTTCCATCTGTCTTTAGAGCAAGAATAGTGGGTAATTAGCCCAAGTTCATGCCATAACATTGATCTCTGTGCAGATTCTGTCGGTGAAGACTGCAACAATGCAGCCTATGGAGGAGAAGGGTATCACTGACAGCAACTTCCTGATTTCTACATTTAACTGCGCATGTGTGGATGCCAGAAGTTGCTGTCAGTTTTACCCTGTAATAACAGTAAGCTCTGCCAGCATTGCCATTAATAGTACAGCAAAATCCTGGCCAAAGTGTTGGACTGGAAACCTGCAGTTTTTGTATGTGTGAGGGAGGACGTAAGTGAATAAATAAGGAGAGAAATAACAAAGGTATAAATGATACTAGCTATGAGCCCAGGAAAGGCCTGAAATCTCACCCTCCCTTATTCCCTTATTCCTTTTGTTGCCTCCACACCCAGAATCTTCAGGCTCCTCTCCTCATAAGGAGTCCAAGACCACAACTTGTTTTGAAGCAGCCAAGGTATGCCATTCTCCTGTAAGCAGATAGAACAGGGACAGATGTTGCAATAAGAATTAGGAGAGATTGTTTAACCTGAATATCCAAATAAGCAGCCATTTTGAGTGTGTTGCAGCTACTTGATATTTGTTACTTGCTACATTTCGTGGGCCTCAAAACAAAATGTGTTGTAAACACAGCAATGCTGAGTGCTGTGATAAAGCAAGGTTATGGCTGTACATTGGAAAAGTCGATGAAGAGTTGCTAGAGAACAAGGCATTGCCTTCGTGAAGCTGCATCAAGCGATTGAAGTGCTATTAAAGTGCCTTATAAAGTAACAGTGTTACATTATGCAAGTTGAATATACTTATCTTGGCAACATTGCGTAGCTCAAAAAAACTTCTTCGTCACTTACTCACGAGTTCAGGCCACAGATTGAATAGTATTAACTTTCTCGACCACAACAACAGCTTGCATTTATATAGTGTCCTTAACATAGTAAAACATCTCAAGGCGCTTTACAGGAGCGTTATCAAACAAAATTTGACACTGAACCACATAAGGAGATATTGGGGCAGATGACCAAAGGCTTGGTTAAAAGGTAGGTTTTAAGGAACGTCTTAAAGGAGAAAAGAGAGGGAGATAGGCGAAGAGGTTTAGGGAGGGAATTCCAGATCTTAGGGCCTCGGCAGGTGAAGGCCTGGCCACCAATGGAGGAGCGGTTAAAATTGGGGATGCACAAGAGGCCAGAATTAGGAGTGCAGATACTTCAGAGGGTTGTTGGGCTGGAGGAGGTTACAGAGTAAGTGAGTGGCAAGGCCATGGAGGGGCAAGGCTGCTCTAGCAACATTTGATTATAGAGTGACTCTCTGTTCCAAAAAGATCCACTCTTCTCTATTGCACCTGATTGGAGAGAGAGAGAAGAGGATGGGAATAGGTAAGGAAGAGAGAGAGAAGAATTGTAAAGAAGGAAAGCGATATGTCGAGGTGGAAAGAGGAGGGGACCAGGGTTGAGGAGCAGGGGGAAAGGGGATGGTAGAGAGGAAGATGGAAAGAGGTGGAAGATAGATGCAGATGCTCATCTTAACTCGTCCATCCATGAAGGCTGTATATTTATATTTTGATCACACTTTGTTCGAAGAACATCTCCTTTCCACTGCTGCCAAATTCTCCCCAGCACTACCAGTGTATTATCCAACTGAACATTGCCACTCTTACCAAAGAATCAACTGGCACTAAACTTTAGCCAACATTTGGACGGTGCTAAGCAGAACTTTCACATGTGTGGAATCTTGCATGCACAGAACTTTTCCCTTGCTACAGAGTGGTATGCCAGCATGGTCCTCTAAGCAGGGACTAGGTTCAAATTGATATCCATAGTGTCACACCCTTAACATTACTTAATAAGAAAGATAAATAGTTGTGGGGAAAAATATACATTTTGCACATTACTGAAACTCTTGGTGAAGAAGGAGCCCAATTATATCAGAGTATTACCATAAGGTTACATGAACAAAGCTGCAGAGAAGCCTAAATGTAATGTTTCCACAGGTCTTTCGAGCAAAGTTACAATTTTACAGGACTTTAATCAGGAGTGTTTGTGCAGCATTTAAAATTTTTCTACAATTGTTCTGAAGTGTATGTATTGCACAGATAATCCACAGCAGCTTGTCATCAGTTAACGACATGTATTTGTTATCAGCTTTTTAGCCATATCCTAAACCAGAAGGTCAGATAATTGCATTCATTCATGCAAATGACAAGAATGTTGGTTGATTATCTGCCTGTCTTCAATAGGATGTTAAGAGTTTAAAAATGCTGTTTGTTAACTAAAGATTAGGGTCTCTAGGGAGCAATTACCACTCTCTAAACCCAGTGTCTGTAGCTTGCTTGCTCATTGCATGATTTAATCTGTTTGTATGGCAGGTGTAGTAATGAGATAAGGAAAGGCTGAGGGTGTTTGTTGACTGTGTTGTGTACAAACCACAGCAGATCTGCTAATAGGGACTGCTTCATCCATTGGGATGCATTTTTACCCTTTACATACTAATTTTTTTCTCTACAGTCTATTGCACAGCCATTCTCTTGGGGTTCGTGTTTCAGGAATCAAAACTGAAAGCAAAAAATAAATAAAATATTTCTCAATTAACCCCTTCAATGTTAATTGCATTTATTTGATTGTTACAATATCAAATTTGTGTTAATATTTGATTTCCATATTTTGCATGAATAATTTTTTTTAAACTGCACAGAACAAAATGTGAATCCTGTGGAAAAATTGCTGATATCAATTCAGGAAGACCAAAGCCATTGTTTTCAGCACTTGCCATAATCATCATCGTCATAGGCAGTCCCTCGAAATCGAGGAAGACTTGCTAAAAGTGAGTTTTCAGGTGACTGTACAGTCCAATACGGGAATTGCAGTCTCCGTCACAAGTGGGACAGACAGTCGTTGAAGGAAAGAGTGGGTGGGACTGGTTTGCCGCACGCTCCTTCCACTGCCTGTGCTTGTTTTCTGCATGGTCTTGGCGACGAGACTCGAGGTACTCAGTGCCCTCCCGGATGCTCTTCCTCCACTTACGCGGTCTTTGGCCAGGGATTGCCAGGTGTCGGTGGGGATGTTGCACTTTATCAAGGAGGCTTTGAGGGTGTCTTTGAAACATTTCCTCTGCCCGCCTGGGGCTCGCTTGCCATGTTGGAGTTCTGAGTAGAACGCTTGCTTTGGGAATCTTGTGTCGGGCATGCGGACAATGTGGCCCGCCCAACGGAGTTGATCGAGTGTGGTCAGTGTTTCGATGCTGGAGATGTTGGCCTGATTGAGAACATTGATGGTGTGTCTATCCTCCCAGAGGATTTGCAGGAGACATCGTTGGTGGTATTTGAGGTGTCTGCTGTATATAGTGGGAGACGCTTAGCTAATAAGAGGATAAATATATAATAAGAGGATTTGGAACAGGTCTGAACTCTGTCCTCCCTCTCCCAATTGGGTGGCGTCCTTCGGAGTCCCTTGGGCCAGCTCAGAGCCGGTCTCGGCAGCGACCTCGTAGTCCTTTCGGCCGGCGACCCAAACTGCAGAGGCGAGAGCAGCGACGGAGCCACTGTCGGGCACATGGCGCAGGTAATGGCAGCGGCCACTCTGGCTTCTCCCATGACCCTTCGAGAAGCTAAAATGGAGCAGGGCCCCAACGTGTCTCATCCCCTCCCCTCATCACACCTCAGATCTCCCCCCACCTCTCCTGAAGGCGCTGCTCAGAGCTGAACTTACAGCTCACATCTCATTGTAGGTAATTAGGGCCATACAGTAGAGCCTGATCTCCAGTTGTCTCTGACCCCCTTGCCACTGGACCAAGATCTTGCTCTGTTAAGCCCGTGTGGTAGCTGGTGTGCAACGGCCACCCCATGTTAAAAGAACTCATGTACACGCATCTTCCACCCTTCAAAATGAACTTCGGGACCTGGAATGTCAGGACCCTCATGGACAACCCCAACAGTGACAGACCGGAATGCCGCACTGGCATCGTTGCCTGGGAACTTGGATGCTTTGATGTTGACATCGATGCCCTAAGCGAGACCTGAAGACCAGCTCAAAGAACAAGGTGGAGGCTACACCACCTTCTGGAAAGGCAAACCAGAGAAAGAACGCCGCCTCCATGGAGTTGGTTTCGCCATCAAGAACTTGCCATAAACTCTGCTGCTGACTCGCTCCCTCCTCGTTCAGCCTGAGCCAGACTGGGTGAAACTTTGGTGTCATGTCCAAATCCCACAAGGCTCCATCACCAAGACCGCTTACTTCAATCTTGGCAAAATTGTCCACTTTTGCCCCACCTTAGGCCCTTTTTTTTTAATATTCGTTCATGGCTGTGTGCGTCGCTGGCAAGGCCAGCATTTATTGCCCATCCCTAATTGTCCTTGAGAAGGTGGTGCTGAGCTGCTGCCTTAAACCATTGTGGTATGTGGTGAATTAACTCTCGCAGTGCTGTTAGGGAGGGAATTCCAGGATTTTGACCCAGCGACAATGAAGGAGCGGTGATATATTTCCAAGTCAGGATAGTGTGTGACTTGGAAGGAAACTTGGAGGTAAAGGTGTTCCCATGTGCCTGCTACCCTTGGCCTTCTCGGTACTAGAGATTGTAGGTTTGGAAGTTGCTGTCAAAGAAGCCTTTGGCAAGTTGCTGCAATGCATCTTGTAGATGGGACATACTGCAGCCACGATGCACTGGTGGTAGAGGGAGTGAATGTATTAGGTGGTGGATGGTGTGCCAATCAAGCGGGCTGCTTTGCACATCAAGCGGGCTGCTTTGCCCTGGATGGTGTCGAGCTTCGAGTGTTGAAGCTGAAAGCATCCAGGCAAGTGGAGAGTATTCCATCACACCCTGACTTGTGTCTTGTAGATGGTGCAAAGGCTTTGGGGAGTCAGGAGGTGATACACTCACCGCAGTATTTATGTGGCTAGTCCAGTAAAGTTTCTGGTCAATGCTGACCCCCAGGATGTTGATGGTGGGGAATTCGGCAATGGTAATGCCATTGAATGTCAAGGGGCGGTGGTTAGACTCTCTTGTTGGAGATAGTCATTGCCTGGCACTTGTGTGGCGCGAATGTTACTTGCCACTTAACAGCCCAAGCCTGAATGTTGTCCAGGTCTTGCTGCACATAAGCATGGACTGCTTCATTATCTGAGGAGCTGCAAATGGAACTGAACACTGTGCCATCATCCGTGAACATCCCCACTTCTGACCTTATGATGGAGGGAAGGTCATCGATGAAGTAGCTGAAGATGGTTGGGCCTGGGACACTGCTCTGCAGAGCTCCTACTGCGATGGCCTGGGGCTGTGATGATTGGCCTCCAACAATCACAACCATCTTCCTTTGTGCTAGGTATGACCCTAGCCAGTGGTGAGCTTCCCCCTGATTCACATTGACTTCAATTTTACTGGGGCTCCTTGATGCCACACTCTGTCGAATGCTGCCTTGATGTCAAGGGCCATCACTTTTGCTTCACTTCAGTGCTTTTGGCCATATTTGGCCCAAGGCTGTGATGAGGCCTGGAGCCAAGCGGTTCCTGGTGGAACCCAAACTGAGCATCGGTGAGCAGGTTATTGGCGAGTATGTGCTGCTTGATAGCACTGATGACCACATCTTCCATCACTTTGCTGATGATTGAGTAGACTGATGGGGCAGTAATTGGCCGGATTGGATTTGTCCTGCTTTTTGTGGACAGGACATAACCTGGGCAGTTTTCCAATTGTTGGGTAGATGCCACTGTTGTAGCTGTGGAACAGCTTGCCTAGAGCCGTGACTAGTTCTGCAGTACAAATCTTCAGCATGACAGCCGGGATGTTATTGGGGCCCATAGCATTTGCTGTACCCAGTGCGCTCAGCGATTTCTTCATATGACATGGAGTGAATCGAATTGGCTGAAGACTGGCTTCTGTGATGGTGGGGATCTCAGAAGGAGGCCGATATGGATGATCACTCGGCACTTCTGACTGAAAATGGTTGCAAAAGCTTTAGCCTTGTCTTTTGCACTTGCATGCTGGGCTCCACCATCATTGAGGATGGGGATGCTCATGGAGCCTCCTCATCCTGTTAGTTGTTTAACTGTCCACCACCATTCATGACTGGATGTGGCAGGACTGCATAGCTGGGATATGATCCGTTGGTTGTGGGATCGCTTAGCTCTATCTATAGCGTGCTGCTTCCGCTCTTTAGTATGACTCTCTGGAGTTTGGAAGAATGAGCGGTGATTTCATTGAAAAATATAGGGGCTGAAATTCAGGTTCTCAGAGACCCATTAATGCCCCTTTGCGGCAGCCATTCCTAAAAATCGAATGGCCGCCACTTTCGGGTCAACAGGCCGCCCCAATCAAAATTCAGGAAGGGGATTTTTCGGCCTGGACCCCATCCCGCCAATATAGATGCACCGCCCAATTAAAATCAAATAAATACTTGCCTATCCATTTTCAGCTCGATCCGGCAATCTCTCGCCGCGCGTTGCCCCCGGCAGGGTTTTCTGCCGGTGCACTCTCTGAAAACTGTGCGGCCCGGCTGCGTGGCGGCCTTTAAAGGGGTGGACCCACTGCTGCGGCTGCAATTAAAGAATTTTTGCCAGCCGACTTGCCGATCGGCCAGCAAAATACTGCTCCCGGGTTAGGCTGGGCCACCAACGGGCAGCCTGTCACCTCCTCTTGGATGCCAGGCTGCTGGTCCAGCCGAAACCCTCCTTGGTGGCCCAGTGGCCAAAGTTTTAAAAAAGAAATGCTCGAATCTCTCCCCTTTAACGGAGGGGAGAGAGCATGGTGACGCACACACGCTGTGATGTCACCACATTGACAGCGGCGGACGGCCCAAATGATTACTTTTCAGCCAGTCAGCCTGGCTTTGAGTCTAAGGCCCGCCCCATTATGATCCATTTCCTGTAGGGCTTTGAAAAAAATTCAAAGTCCTGAAAATGGATCTACTCACCGCACCAAGTGTTCCAGCAATGAGTACCAGTTAAAAAATCATAGGTGTGCCAGTTTTCTGGTGCACCTGAATTTCGACTCCATGAGGTTCTGAGGGGGAGTGACAGAATAGATGCTGAGAGATGGCTTATTGTCCAAAACTAGGGGCTATGGTCTCTGGATAAAGGGTCAGCCTTTTAAGACTGAGGAGGAATTTCTTCACTCAGAGGGTTGCGAATCTTTTGGAATTCTCTGCCCTAGAGGGCTGTGGTTACTCTGTCATTAAGTATATTCAAAGCTGAAATAGATAGGTTTTTGGCCTCCTTAAATCTCTCTCTCTCTCTCTCTCTCTCTCTCTCTCTCTCTCTCTCTCTCTCTCCAAGATCCTCCTTAAACTCACTTCTTTGACCAAGCTTCCTGTCATCATCTTTCCTTTGGTTCAGTGTCCATTTTCCTTACATTTCTGTGAAGTACCTGGAATGATTTTCTACATTGAAGCTGCTAAATAAATGCAAGTTGTTGTTGAAGTTTGCATTCTAGCTGGTATTTATAAATTAAATTTAAAAATACAAAAACGCAAATATTGAGATAAATCAATTGTTTGCCAATGAGCAAATTTATTTATTTGTTTTTCAATTGCCTAGGTAAAAATTCTGCATGGAAATCTCCCATTGAGAGACAGTCAAGTTACAGCAGGATTATTTGATCAGTCTTTTGGAGGTTCTCTTATAAAAATGTTAGTGTTCCGGGGTCCAGAGTGCAAGCATTTTAACACCATTACCTTTATTATTCATCCTTGATCGTTCTTCAGGGACAGGCAGAATGTGACTTTAACCTTAATTGCATGAGTGATTTTTGTCAGAATAATAATCTTCACATGATCAAACTGAGTGTCAGCCAATTCTAACATTTTTTTCAGAGAACTGACAGCAATTACCCTCCAGGATTTCTAAGTCAAGTAGTTTATTATGTGCCTGATGCTTTTGGGTCAACAAACATAGAAACATAGAAAAACATAGAAAATAGGTGCAGGCGTCGGCCATTCGGCCCTTCGAGCCTGCACCACCTTTCAATAAGAATATTTGTGTTTGTGTGTACCTGTACATTAATAAGATTAAGTGATTCCCACTACTGGCCAGACACCATATCCATATCCGACTTCTGGAACTTACTCAAAGGCAAACTATTCCAAAAGCACTATGGTTTTAAACATAGAAACATAGAAAATAGGTGCAGGAGTAGGCCATTCAGCCCTTCGAGCCTGCACAGCCATTCAATGAGTTCATGGCTGAACATGCAACTTCAGTACCCCATTCCTGCTTTCTCACCATACCCCTTGATTCCCCTAGTAGTAAGGACTTCATCTAACTCCTTTTTGAATATATTTAGTGAATTGGCCTCAACAACTTTCTGTGGTGGAGAATTCCACAGGTTCACCACTCTCTGGGTGAAGAAATTCCTCCTCATCTCGGTCCTAAATGGCTTCCCCGTTATCCTTAGACTGTGTCCCCTGGTTCTGGACTTCCCCAACATTGGGAACATTCTTCCTGCATCTAACCTGTCTCACCCCGTCAGAATTTTAAACGTTTCTATGAGGTCCCCTCTCATTCTTCTGAACTCCAGTGAATACAAGCCCAGTTGATCCAGTTTTTCTTGATATGTCAGTCCCGCCATCCCGGGAATCAGTCTGGTGAACCTTCGCTGCACCCCCTCAATAGCAAGAATGTCCTTCCTCAGGTTAGGAGACCAAAACTGTACACAATACTCCAGATGTGGCCTCACCAAGGCCCTGTACAATTGTAGCAACACCTCCCTGCCCTTGTACTCAAATCCCCTCGCTATGATATGTTTGTGTATACTTTGATTCCATACCTCACTATTGACTGTTTCTATGGGACATAAAATGGAGAAGAAATTGAGTCGATTGCACCTGTTTAATACGGACACAAATTCCAACTTCGGGCACAAGCGTTTTGCACCCCAAAGTCATTCAACCCACTTTTGGCTCAGGCCACTTTTCAGACATTCCTGGTGCTCACCTAAAACCACTGTTGGGCTGCTCATTTACATATACGGGCTAGCCCACACTGCAATATGTGTGCACACTAGGTCCGTGCAGTAGAGCTGCTCTCCAGTCGTCTTGGTTAATCCTTGCCACTGGACCAAGACCTAGCTCTGTCAAGCCCGTGTGGTGGCTCGTGTGTAACGGCCACCACACGTTAAAAAAAAATCCATGCACAGGCATCTTCCACCCTTCAACATGTAGTTCGGGACCTGGAATATTAGGTCCTTCATCGAGGATCCCTTTTTGGCGTGGAAGCAAGTCATCCTCGATACGAGGGACCGCTTATAATGGAAGTCCTGTGTTGCCTATTCCCTGGGTTGGCACCTCATTTTTATGTATGCCTGGTGCTGCTCCAGGCATGCTCTTCTACACTCTTCATTGAACCAGGATTGGTCCCCTGGTTTGATGGTAATGGTAAAGTGAGGGATATGCCGGGCTATGAGGCTACACATTGTGGTGGAATACAATTCTGCTGCTGCTGATGGCCCACCGTGTCTCACGGATGTCCAGTTTTGAGCTAGTAGATCTGTTCTGAATCTATTCCATTCAACATGGTGGTAGTGCCACATAACACGATGGAGGGTGTTGTCCATGTGAAGATGGGACTTTATATCTGCACAAAGACTGTGCGGTGATCACTACAACCGCCACTGAAACCCTTATCCAAAGCGAAAATTTAAAAAGTCAAAGAATAAGGAGAAGGCAACCGATCAGGATAGCACTGGGGGAAATGAAAACCAGAGCGTGCCAGGAAGGGGCAGAATGTATAAACATAAAGGTGAATCAGAAAGTGGGGTCAAAGCAGGAAAATATGGTTTAAAAAAATTTAAAAGCTCTTTTTCTGAATGCCCGTAGCATTTGTAACAAAATGGATGCGTTGACAGCACAAATAGACACAAATGAGTATGATCTAATAGCCATTACAGAAATATTCAGGGTTTTTTGGCAATTCAGAAGGACAGACAGAAAGGAAAAGGAGGTGGGGTAGCACTGTTAATAAAGGACAAGATCAGTGCATTAGTGAGAAACTATATTGACTTAGAAGATCAAGTTGTTGAATCAGTTTGGGTGGAGATAAGGGGAAAAAGTCGCTGGTGGGCATAGTCTATAGGCCCCTAACAGTAGCTATGCTGTTGGATGGAGTATAAATCAGGAAATAATGGAGGCTTGTAATAAAGGAACAGAAATAATCATGGGCGATTTTAACCTTCATATTGATTGGACAAAGCAAATTGGCCAGGGTAGCCTTGAGGAAGAATTCATAGAGTGTATCCAGGATCGTTTCCTTGAATGTTGCGGAACCAACCAGAGAGCAGGCTATCTTAGATCTGGTACTGTGCAATGAGGCAGGATTAATAAATGATCTCGTAGTAAAAGATCCTCTGGGAATGAGTGACCATAATATGGTTGAATTTCAAATTCAGTTGGAGGATGAGAAAGTTGGTTCTCAAACGAGTGTCCTAAGCTTAAATAAAGGAGACTACAAAGGTATGAAGGCAGAGTTGGCTGAAGTGCACTGGGAAGATAGATTAAAGTATGGGATGGTTGATGAGCAATGGCAGACATTTAAGGAGATATTTCATAACTCGCAACAAAAATATATCTCAATGAGAAGGAAAGACTGTAAGAGAAGGGATAACCATCCATGGCTAACTAAGGAAATAAGGGATGGTATCAAATTGAAAACAAGGGCATACAATGTGGCCAAGACTAGTGGGAGGCCAGAGGATTAGGAAATTTTTAAAAGCCAGCAAAGAACGACGAAAAAAAATGATAATGAGAGGGAAGCTAGATTATGAAAGTAAACTACCACGAAATATAAAAACAGTAAGAGTTTCTACAGGTACATAAAAAGAAAAAGGGTGTCTAAAGTAAATGTTGGTCCCCTCGAGGATGAGACTGGGGAATTAATAATGGAGAACAGGGAAATGGCAGAGATGTTGAATGAATATTTTGTATCGGTCTTTATGGTAGAAGACATTAAAAACATCCCAATAGTAGATAATCAAGGGGCTATAGGGAGGGAAGAAGTTAATACAATCACTATCACTAATGAAGTAGTACTCGGTAAAATAATGGGACTAAAAGCAGACAAGTTCCCTGGACATGATAGCTTACATCCTAGGGACTTAAAAGAAGTGGCTGCAGGGATAGTGGATGCATTGGTTGTAATCTACCAAAATTCCCTGGATTCTGGAGCGGAACAAGCGATTGAAAACCCGCAAATGTAACGCCCCAATTTTTTTTTAAAAAGGCAGCTCCTTGTATATATTTAAAGCAGGAAACTATAAACCAGATAGCCTAACTTCTGTCATTGGGAAAATGCTGGAGTTCATTATAAAGGAAACAGTAGTGGGACATTTGGAAAAGCATAATTCAATCAAGCAGAGTCAGCATGGTTTTATGAAAGGGAAATTAAGTTTGACAAATTTGTTGGAGTTCTTTGAGGATGTAATGAGTCTCAGTGAATACATTGTGATCCTTACCAACGGATTCATTACAGACCCAATCCACGTCCGGACCGGGGTCAAACAGGGCTGCGTTATCGCTCCAACTCTCTTTTCAATCTTCCTCGCTGCCATGCTCCACCTCACAATCAACAAGCTCCCCGCTGGAGTGGAACTAAACTACAGAACCATTGTGGGAAGCTGTTTAACCTACGCCACAAACAGGCCAGGTCCAAGATCACTCCAACCTCTGTCATTGAGCTGCAGTATGCGGACGACGCCTGCGTCTGTGCACAATCAGAGGCTGAACTCCAGGATATAGTCAATGTATTCACTGAGGCATATGTGAAAGCATAGGCCTTACGTAAGACAAAGGTCCTCCACCAGCCTGTCACCGCAGCACAGCACTGCCCTCCAATCATCAAGATCCACAGCGCAGCCCTCGACAATGTGGACCATTTCCCATATCTTGGGAGCCTCTTATCAACAAAGACACACATTGATGCGGAGATTCAGCATCGCCTCCAGTGTGTCAGTTCAGCCTTCAGCCGTCTGAGGAAAAGAGTGTTTGAAGACCAGGCCCTCAAATCTATCACCAAACTCATGCTCTACAAGACTGTAGTAATACCTGCCCTCCTATATGGATCTGAGGCATGGACGATGTATAGAAGGCACCTCAAGTCGCTGGAGATATATCACCAACGATGTCTCCGCAAGATCCTGCAAATCCCCTGGGAGGACACGCGCACCAACATCAGTGTCCTCGACCAGGCTAACATCCCCAGTATTGAAGCACTGACCACACTCGATCAGCTTCGCTGGGCAAGCCACATAGTACACATGCCAGATATGAGACTTACTAAGCAAATACTTTATGCGGAGCTCCTTCATGGTAAACGAGCCAAAGGAGGACAGCGGAAACGTTATAAGGACACCCTCAAAGCCTCGCTGGTAAATGGCGACATCACCACTGAAACCTGGGAGACCCTGGCCGAAGACTGCCCGAGGTGGAGAAAGTACATTCGGGAGGTCGAGTGCGCGGCAAACCAGCCCCACCAACCCCTTCCCTTGACGAATGTCTGACCCACCTGTAACAGGGTCTGTGGCTCTCGTATCGCACTGTTCAGCCATCAAAGAACTCATTTTGGGAGTGGAAGCAAGTCCTCCTCGACTCCAAGGGACTGCCTATGATGATGAATGAGCAGGGTGGATAAGGGGGAAACAATGGATGTGGTGTATTTGGATTTCCAGAAGGCATTCGATAAGGTGCTACATAAAAGGTTACTGCACAAGATAAAAGTTCACAGGGTTGGGGAGTAATATATTAGCATGGATAGAGGATTGGCTAACTAACAGAAAGCAAAGAGTCAGGATAAATGGGTAATTTTCGGTTTCGCAAACAGTAACTAGTGGGGTGCTGCAGGGATCGGTGCTGGGACCTCAGCTATTTACAATCTGTATTAATGACTTGGATGAAGGAACCGAGTGAAATGTAGCCAAGTTTGGGTGAGAAAGCAAATTGTGAGGAAGACACAAAAAATCTGCAAAGGGATATAGACAGACTAAGTGAGTGGGCAAAAATTTGGCAGATGGAGTATAATGTGGGAAAATGTGAGGTTATCCACTTTGGCAGAAAAAATTGAAAAGTAAATTATAATTTAAATGGAGAAAAATTGCAAAGTGCTGCAGTACAGAGGGACCTCGGGGTCCTTGTGCATAAAACAAAAAAGCAAGGGGGATAGAGTACAAAAGCAGAGAAGTCTTGCTACAACTCTACAGGGTATTAGTGAGGCCACACCTAGAGTACTGTGTACAGTTTTGGTCTCCGTATTTAAGGAAGGATATATTTGCTTTGGAGGCTGTTCAGAGAAGGTTCACAAGGTTGATTCCGGAGATGAGGGGGTTGACTTAGTGGGTAGGTTGGGCCTATACTCATTGGAGCTCACAAGAATGAGACGTGATCTTATTGAAACATAAGATAATGAGAGGGCTCGACAAGATGGATGCAGATAAGATATTTCCACTCATAGGGGAAACTCAAACTAGGGCACGTAGTCTCAGAATAAGAGGCTGGCCATTTAAAACTGAGATGAGGATGAATTTCTTTGAGAGAGTTGTAAATCTATGGGATTCTCTGCCCCAGAGAGCTGTGAAGGCTGGGCCCTTATATATATTTAAGGCGGAGATAGACAGATTTTTGAGCAGGAAGGGAATAAAGGGTTATGGGGAGCGGGCAGGGAAGTGGAGCTGAGTCCATGATCAGATCAGCCATGATCTTATTAAATGGCGGAGCCGGTTCGAGGGGCCAGGTGGCCTCCTACTGCTCCTATTATGTTCTTCTGTTTATCCCCATTTTTGTAAAGTCTAAACTCAATTTCTCCAATGCTCTGCTTGTTGCACTTCCATGCTCCATAAACTCCGGCTTGTCCAAAAATCAATCCTACCTATCCTGTCCTGCATTAAGTCCCATTCACCATCATCTCAGTGTTGAATTTAAATTCCCTCCGCATCCTTGACCAACCCAATCTCGGCAACTTCCTCCAGCCATATATCCCCTCCTGTTCTTCCTTCACCCCATTAATGGAAGAGCCTTCAGCTGCCTCTCCTATTGTTTGGGGATTCCTCCTAAACCCTTCCACCTCTCCATTTCTTTCTCTCTGCCTTTAAAAGCATTCTTTTCAATCAAGCTTTCAATCACATCTCCAACTCTCCCACCATAGCTCAGCTTCTGTTCCTTTTATTTAATTCCTTTCACCCATCTGTACAGCACCTTGCAGCATGTTGTGCCTCAAAGGAGTTATATAAATGCTTGTGCCTGATCAAGTGGCTGGAGAGAGAGAAGGAGTTCGTAAAAACGAGCAGAGTTAATGGCGGGGGAGCTGAAAGTTATTGCTTTGGTCTTCCTGATGTTCAGTTCAAGGAAATGTTAACTTATTCATAACTTGATGTCCGATAGAAAGTCCAACAGCATAGACAGTGTTGTAGGATCAAGGAAAGTTGTGGAGAGGCAGAGCTGTGCATCATCAGCATACATATGGAAGATGAACCCCTGCCTGGAGATGCTGTCAGCAAGAGACAATCCCACATAATCGAACAATGGAAAGGAGCTGATGGAGGAGTATGGCATGGCCAACCATTTTGGAAACTGGAGAGGTTGAGGTGGACAAGGAAGAATAAAACATTATGGTCATGGAGGATATAATTTGTGATATTCCTTACCTGCCCGCCAGAGGGTGGATTTTTGCCTACCTGGAATGCTGGTATTTTTCCTCCCTATCTGCCAATTCACAGTGCTCCTTTTTTTTAGGTCCTTAACTCTGCTCCCACCCGAGTCCAGCTGAGTGCACACTTCCTCCCCAGCCTGTGCTATACTCCTAACTGCTCCCGAATCCCAGTCTTTCATTTGCTCTGAGCATGCACTATGTTCTCAGCCGCCCCCACATGGATGATCAGTTTCCCTGCAATTCTTCATCATCGGCAGTCCCTCGGAATCGAGGAAGACTTGCTTCCACTCCTGAAGTAAGTTCTTGTACACAATGACATATTCTCTGGGATTGAGTCTGAGATCGCTATGAATCAATCATAGCTATTTTAAACAGATCTCTACTTCTGATCTGGCCACTTTCAACCATCTGAAAAAAATTCTCGCAGTTTATCCCAAAAGGGAAATGAAAGACCTTCAGTTACCAGTACCTATATGGAGGTGGGAGCAATAAACTCGAGATGGGTGAAATAATTCAGTAGTTTCAGTATTTCACATGCTGATTTTCAATAAATTCTCCTTAGTTTTCAATTATTTCATAGTCTTTTGTAACTACTATCCTTTCTAGCATGCATTGCTTACCTACTCACGTTATTTTTATTTGTGCGTAATATCATGGAAGTTTGACGAGTATATTGTAAAGATTAATGTGTCTGACAGTAATTTACTTGTGCATCTGATGATTTTTCTCAACTACAAGTGCTTCACTCATGTGGTTTATTTTATTATTATGGATTCTTTATGATGCATTGCCAGCCATATATTATCTCACACTATTGTGTTTAATTTGTATTTCAAGTTCAGAAAGCAGGTCAAAAATAAACACATTTTCTTAGAAAATGGTGATAATCGAGCGGTTGAAAGCTTTAAACTCTATTTACACTACAGAAAGCGTAACAGTATTAGTGCTACATTGCTATACAGAAACATTGCTATACAGTGCCACTCAGAAACATGTTTGATTAATCCATTTCTGCTCAGTGCTCTCTTGAAGCAGTGGTAGGATGTCATTCTTCTTTATCTATAAGCACACACCAAAATAAAATAGCTATTATTAACTGATCGTGATCTCAGAGTCAACCGCAGAGAACATGTCATTGTTTACACATGTAATTGCAGGAAAACCGACCATCCATGTGGGTAGTCTAGGAGTGCAAGCCCACATTGTTAGTGTAAAAAAGAACTGCTCTCAATAATTGTGGGGCGAGCAAAGAACTATACAATACAAGCTGCATTTGGGAAAGTGATGTCAAGAAGTTATAATATGGCAAGGCACCTGCTGCTGCATTTGTAACAGCTGTGGTAGCAGCACTGTAATAAAAATTGGTGGTACTCGCGTCTCCAGTATCATGGAGCCACACTTAAGAGATGGGTTCCCTATGCCATTGGACTAAAGTACTAGCACTGGCAAAGCAATGTTTGCATTTCTGGCCTTTGTGGATCTTCACTGACATTGGGGGAAATTGTGAAAAGAGCTTGGAAACGGCATGGCTGTGCAAGATCACAGATGGATAGCTGCTTCAGAGTCACAATTATAACTATTGAAAGCATGCATGTGTAAACTTGCTTCATTATTATTGTTGGCACTCTGAAGTTCATCCCTTAATATAGAGCATCAGTGATGTTAATACATTGTAGTTCCGTTATATAAATAAAAAATCTAAGATTGGTTCGAAGCCAGACCTGGAGAGCAGAGTGTGAATATCTCTCTCGCACAGGGTTTTTAAATTCACTGTTTAAAATGTTCAAGTAGTTTCAACCCAATTATTGAGCAGAATTTGTTGGTGAAGCTGCCCCAAATATTAGTTCCAGTCATATTTAGATCATTCATAAATATAGTGTGTGGGGGGTTGGTGGGAATTGCCATGCATTATGCTAGTGTCGTAGATACTGGCACAATCATATGGAATATTGATGAAGCAGCTGATAGCTGTTGTCAAATATAACCATATAGAAACATAGAAAATAGGTGCAGGAGAAGGCCATTCGGCCCTTTGAGCCTGCACCACCTTTCAATGAGTTCATGGCTCAACATGCAACTTCAGTACGCGATTCCAGCTTTCTCGCCATACCCCTTGATTCCCCTAGTAGTAAGGACTACATCTAACTCCTTTTTGAATATATTTAATGAATTGGCCTCAACAACTTTCTGTGGTAGAGAATTCCACAGGTTCACCACTCTCTGGGTGAAAAAGTTTCTCCTCATCTCGGTCCTAAATGGCTTACCCCTTATCCTTAGACTGTGACCCCTGGTTCTGGACTTCCCCAACATTGGGAACATTCTTCCTGCATCTAACCTGTCTAAACCCGTCAGAATTTTAAACGTTTCTAGGAGATCCCCTCTCAATCTTCTGAACTCCAGTGAATACAAGCCCAGTTGATCCAGTCTTTCTTGATATGTCAGTCCCGCCATCCTGGGAATCAGTCTGGTGAAAACTGTACACAATACTCCAGGTGTGGCCTCACCAAGGCCCTGTACAACTGTAGTAACACTTCGCTGCCCCTGTACGCAAATCCCCTCACTATGAAGGCCAACATGCCATTTGCTTTCTTAACCGCCTGCTGTACCTGCATGCCAACCTTCAATGACTGATGTACCATGACACCCAGGTCTCGTTGCACCTCCCCTTTTCCTAATCTGTCACCATTCAGATAATAGTCTGTCTCTCTGTTTTTACCACCAAAGTGGATAACCTCACATTTATCCACATTATACTTCATCTGCCATGCATTTGCCCACTCACCTAACCTATCCAAGTCACTCTGCAGCTTCATAGCATCCTCCTCGCAGCTCACATTGCCACCCAACTTAGTGTCGTCCGCAAATTTGGAGATACTACATTTAATCCCCTCGTCTAAATCATTAATTTACAATGTAAACAGCTGGGGCCCCAGCACAGAACCTTGCGGTACCCCACTAGTCACTGCCTGCCATTCTGAAAAGTGCCCATTTACTCCTACTCTTTGCTTCCTGTCTGCCAACCAGTTCTCAATCCACATCAGCACACTACCCCCAATCCCATGTGCTTTAACTTTGCACATTAATCTCTTGTGTGGGACCTTGTCGAAAGCCTTCTGAAAGTCCAAATACACCACATCAACTGGTTCCCCCTTGTCCACTCTACTGGAAATATCCTCAAAAAATTCCAGAAGATTTGTCAAGCATGATTTCCCTTTCACAAATCCATGCTTACTTGGACCTATCATGTCACCTCTTTCCAAATGTGCTCTATGATATCCTTAATAATTGATTCCATCATTTTACCCACTACCAATGTCAGGCTGACCGGTCTATAATTCCTTGTTTTCTCTCTCCCTCCTTTTTTTAAAAAGTGGGGTTACATTGGCTACTCTCCACTCCATAGGAACTGATCCAGAGTCTATGGCATGTTGGAAAATGACTGTCAATGCATCCGCTATTTCCAAGGCCACCTCCTTAAGTACTCTGAGATGCAGACCATCAGGCCCTGGGGATTTATCGGCCTTCAATCCCATCAATTTCCCCAACACAATTTCCCGACTAATAAGGATTTCCCTCCGTTCCTCCTTCTTACTAGACCCTCTGACCCCTCTTATATCTGGAAGGTTGTTTGTGTCCTCCTTAGTGAATACTGAACCAAAGTACTTGTTCAATTGGTCTGCCATTTCTTTGTTCCCAGTTATGACTTCCCCTGATTCTGACTGCAGGGGACCTACGTTTGTCGTTACTAACCTTTTTCTCTTTACATATGTATGGAAGCTTTTGAAGTCCATTTTAATGTTCCCTGCAAGCTTCCTCTCGTACTCTCTTTTCCCTGCCCTAATCAAACCCTTTGTCTTCCTCTGCTGAGTTCTAAATTTCTCCCAGTCCCTGGGTTCTGGCCAATTTGTATGCCACTTCCTTGGCTTTAATACTATCCCTGATTTCCTGATTTCCCTTGATAGCCATGGGGTTGAGCCACCTTCCCTTTTTTATTTTTACGCCAGACAGGGATGTAGAATTGTTGTAGTTCATCCATGCGGTTTCTAAATGTCTGCCATTGCCCATCCACTGTCAACCCCTTAAGTATCATTCACCAATCTATCCTAGCCAATTCATGCCTCATACCTTCAAAGTTACCCTTCTTTAAATTCTGGATCATGGTCTCTGAATTAACTGTTTCATTCTCCATCCGAATGTAGAATTCCACCATATTATGGTCACTCTTCCCCAAGGGGCCTCGCACAACAAGATTGCTAATTAATCCTCTCTCATTACACAACACCCAGTCTAAGATGGCCTCCCCCCTAGTTGATTCCTCGACATATTGGTCTGGAAAACCATCTCTTATGCACTCCAGGACATCCTCCTCCACCGTATTGTTTCCAGTTTGGTTAGCCCAATCTATGTGCATATTAAAGTCATTTTGTATATACTTACCTTATCAAATAATCATGAGGCCTGACAGCCATAAATAGGACAAAAGTGATTCAGTATGGATGACACCCCACAACAAATATACTGAATGAAATTTGCAATTTTACATTAAAATGGAGGCAATGAAAGTGTTGATTTCTGAGTGGATCTGGACAGCTAATAAATCATTGTTCTTAACTATAATATCACTGATTTACTAAGATGTTTCATTCAACAACAAAACAACAGCTTGCACTTGTAAAGCGCTTTTTATCAGGCTGCATATAGTGACCCCACTATTCCTGTCCAAAATGGAGATGATTATGTCTGGAGACCTCACTGCTATAAGTGACTAGGATTGATTTTACTCGCATCATTTTGGGATGGGTGTCTAAAATTTTGATGGAAGAGATGGATAGATCTTTAATCTTTGTTTAAAGGAGAACTTTAGGCTCAGTCTAAGTTAAATAGCAAGGTTGTATTTGTTTTTTTTAGGAAATTGGTTCATCTCATAAATAAAAAGATCCAAATTAAAGAGTTCCTGGTAAATGCATTTTAGTTGCTGAATTATTTGGGGGGATACTGGTTAACATAGGGCTGAGAAATTATCTCTGTGCTTTGCTGATACTTTACGTAATGATCATTGTGATGGATTTGCTTTTAGCATAATTTGGTAAACATACAAATACTTAGGAGAGATGGGGCTGGTTTCATCAATGTGTAAACAGACCAGTCACTGGCCACAATGTGTAAAAAAAAAAAAAAAAAGTGCTTCAAGAAGGAACTTAAAAATGCACTGCCGAGGAATCATCTTAATAAGAGCTCACTGTTCATGGTGCTTAATCCTGCACTCGTGTTTTTTATATACCGGTTATTTAATTTAATTGGCGCAATCTCTCAAAAATGTGGCCGATTTTATTATGTGCATATTGGCCTTAAAATTCCGATGTCCCAGATCCGTAAGAAGTTTCTACGGACCCAGGAAGGCATCGGAAAAGCCGGTTTTCAGCACGCAATGCGCATGCGCTAAAAACTGGCTTTTCCGATCCGTCAACAATCTGTCAAGTTTCTGGCTTGACAGATCATCCACAGATCGGGAGCGAGGGCACTTGCAGGGCAAGATTTCCGATATTTACGAATATCTTGCCCTGCAAATGTGCTTTAAAATCTTGCGCCTGAAAAAGCAGGCGTATAGCCTACTTTTACAGACGCAAATGTTTAAAAATACACAAAAATAAAAGTTATAAAACCACATTTTATTTTTAAAAACCCTCCGCACTACGGTAAGTTTATTTTAAGGCTTAATTAAAAAAATGTTTTAAAATGACGGCAAACTTTTTTTATAACAACTTTAATTTAAATGAATGTTAAATGTGTACTTTATTTTCTATTTTTTTAATTGTGTTTTGGGTGTTTGGGGGTTGGAGGGTAGGGGGCTTCTCATTCATAGTAATAGAAGTTCCGTACATACGGAACTCCTATTGCTATGAATGAGAAACTATACTGTACCTGATTGGCTGCTGTCTCCAGATCCCGGTCTGCGCATGTGCACGCACTGCGCGCGCAGTCACCAGAGGCCTCAGGCTCGGAAGTTCGGACGGGCGCAGCAGCAGCAGGTAAGTGTGCATCTTTTTTCTGTTTTTAGGTCGTTTGCCCGTGGGAAGAGGTCAACCGGAATTTCAGGGCCAATGTCTTTTGAGTATTTGATTATTTTTCATCTTGCAGTACATTGAGATTTCCATCCTATTACATCTATAATTGTCATTTTGTTAAATTAAGATTCTTAATAACTATACAAGAGTATTCAAATGAAATAATCAAGAAATAAGTTATTTTCAGTTTACTCAAAACTTTCTTGCAACACAACAGCAACTTTCACTGGTACAAACCTAATTAGAAAAGAATTTTCAAGACTAAGGGGGAGAAATTGCGCAGAACCCTGTTTAGGGTGCTAACTTTGGTGGGAGCGCAAAAGTATCACTGGCCGCTACCCAATTCCAATAGATGCAAACTTCCGGTTTAGCACTCCAGGAGGGAAGAGGAGCTCTAAATCAAGCGCTACCACTTCCCTTGGAGCACTAAACCACGCAGGAGGGTCAGTAGCGATGCAGCACTGCACAATGTCTGGTGCATTGCTGGCGGGATCGAAGACTCCTTCCCTCCCTGAAAGGGAATGGTCATTGCTGCAGGTTCTGCATTAAATATACTTCCTGGGTGGACGACGACAGCTGCGACCTGCGCCAATCAGCCCCAGCACTCTAACAGAGAGCAGGGCTGATCCATCACGGCCGAAGAAAAGGGAAAAAAAACAATGCTCAGAGGGTTGTTACAAGAGTTTTCACTTACCTTAGCGGCGATCCCTTGAAATACCAGCCCCCAAGCGGCCGGCCCACCTCACAACACCTCCTGCAGCTGCTGGGGTCGGAACCGAAGTTCGGATCGGGTCGCTACCGGTTCTCTGCACAGCCGGCTGACGTCACGATCTCCGGGGCACAGGAAATCGTGGCGCTAGATGTTACCACTGCCGGACACCTCCACGGCAAGTTTGTGGGCATCGGTACTGTTGCCGTGCCTGGTCGCAGAGCCGGTAGTGCCCTCTTATCGCCCCCTCCGGAGGCGCTAATGGGGGGCGCAAAGCAAAGGAGGCCAATTTCTAACCCGAAGATTTAAAAATGTAGCTCTAATGCATTTAATAACTGGGCTGTATATTTCCTTCATCATACTGTATCAATAATACAATATTTCCCCTCTCTCTCCTCCTCATGCCTCAATGATATTTCTCCCATAGAGAGCCACCTGCCCCCACTCCTCCTGCAGCAGAGAGGTTCACCCTCATTTATATCTCTGCAGTTTCAGGAATAATCACCATAACTCAATTCAGACATTATTGCAGTTTTTGTCCTTTGGATGGGGTGTTAAACTGAGACTCTGTCTACCCTTTCCAATGATTCGGGTGGCTGATAAATATTGCATGATATTATTCAAAGAGAAGCAGTCCTAGCCAACATTCATCTTGCAATCAACACAATGAAAAACAGATTAAATTGTCTTTCATCTCATTACTCCTTGTGTGATCTTGCTATGCCACATTTTCCTACCTAAGAACAGTCAATACATTTCAAAGCAATCATTGAATGTGAAGCACCTTGTGTATCTGAGAGACGTGATGAACTTGTAAATTCAAGTCTCTCTTTAACGTCTTTCGTAGCAAACAAGTTTGAGTCTCAGATAGCTTACGTAGGATTTACTGCACAGGATCAAGCCATTTGGCCCAACCAGTCCATGCTGGCATTTATACTTCACTCGAGCCTCCTTCTGTCTTTCCTCATCTAAATCTATCAGCATAACCCTCTATTCCCCTCTCCCTCATATGCTTGTCTTGTCTCCCATTAAATGCATCTATAGTGCTCGCTTCAACCACTCCATGTGGCAGTGAGTTCCACATTCTCACCACTCTTTGGGTAAAGAATTTTCTTCTGAATTCCCTATTGGATTTCTTAGTGACTATCTTATATTGATGGTCTCTAGTTATGCTCTTCCCCACAAGTGGAAACATTCTCTCTCCAGCCACTCTATCAAAATCTTTCATAATTTTAAAGACCTCAGCTGCTGCCTTTCAAGAGAAAAGAGACCCAGCCTGTTCATCCTTTCCTGATATGTATACCCTCACATTTCTTGTATCATCCTTGTAAATCTTCTCCACACCTTCTCCAGTACATCAATATCCTTTTTATAATGTGGCGACCAGAACTGTACGCAGTACACCAAGTGTGGTCTAACCAAGGTTCGATACAGGTTTAGCATAACTTCCCTACTTTTCAATTCTAAACCTCTAGATATAAACCCGAGTGCTTGGTTTGATTTTTTTATGGCCTTGCTAACCTGTGTCGCAACTTTTAGTGATTGGTGTATTTGTACTCCGAGATTCCTTTGTTCCTCCTAGACTCTCACCCTCCAAGTAATACGTGGCCTCCCTATTCTTCCTACCAAAATGTAATAACTCATATTTATCTGTGTTGAACTTCATTTGCCAATTATATGCCTATTCTGCAAGTTTATTAATTTGTTGCAGTCCTCCTCAATGTTGACCATCACCTCCAATTTGGTGTCATCTGCAAATTTAGAAATTGTGTTTTTGATTCCAAAGTCTAAATCCTTAATATAAATTGTGAACAACAGTGGTCCCAGCACTTTCTACAACTAACAGCTATCTTTACTGCCTACTCTCTGCTTTCTGTCTTGACGCCAGCTAGCTATCCATTCTGCTGGAATACAATGTCGGAAAGTGTGAGGTCATCCACCTTGGGGGGAAAAAAAACAGTAAAAGGGAATATTATTTGAATGGGGAGAAATTACAACATGCTGCGGTGCAGAGGGACCTGGGGGTCCTTGTGCATGAATCCCAAAAAGTTAGTTTGCAGGTGCAGCAGGTAATCAGGAAGGCGAATGGAATGTTGGCCTTCATTGCAAGAGGGATGGAGTACAAAAGCAGGGAGGTCCTGCTGCAACTGTATAGGGTATTGGTGAGGCCGCACCTGGAGTACTGCATGCAGTTTTGGTCACCTTACTGAAGGAAGGATATACTAGCTTTGGAGGGGGTACAGAGACGATTCACTAGGCTGATTCCAGAGATGAGGGGGTTACCTTATGATGATAGATTGAGAAGAGTGGGTCTTTACTCATTGGAGTTCAGAAGGATGAGGGGTGATCTTATAGAAACATTTAAGATAATGAAAGGGATAGACAAGATAGAGGCAGAGAGGTTGTTTCCACTGGTCGGGGAGACTCGAACTAGGGGGCACAGCCTCAAAATACGGGGGAGCCAATTTAAAACAGAGTTGAGAGGGAATTTCTTCTCCCAGAGGGTTGTGAATCTGTGGAATTCTCTGCCCAAGGAAGCTGTTGAGGCTAGCTCATTGAATGTATTCAAATCACAGATAGATAGATTTTTAACCAATAAGGGAATTAAGGGTTATGGGGAGCGGGCGCGTAAGTGGAGCTGAGTCTACGGCCAGATCAGCCATGATCTTGTTGAATGGCGGTGCAGGCTCGAGGGGCTAGATGGCCTACTCCTGTTGCTAATTCTTATGTTCTTATGCTACTTGTCCACTGACTCTGCTGTGGGTGTCCAAATCATGAAGTCAGGTGTTCCTACCACTTGAGTCATGTTGCCCAGGATGGCCTATTTTACCTTATAGAATGCTTCTTATAGATGGCACTATTCAACCAGTTTTCCAGTCATTCAACTTTTCCTGTTTTTAACTAACCTGAGTCTTTTTTGCTTTATTTTTAGGTTATAGCTGACACAAATATCACTGCTATCGCAAGCCAGCTTGAACATATGTCAACTGGTTCCAACTTGAACTCGCCATCTGACATTCGTCCAGAAGACCCAGAGTAAGTATAAGGCAAATCATCTCTGGCCCTGTATGTATGATATTCTGCGCTAAGAGATGGGAGTTAGATATGGCTTTGCATGCATGCAAAAATACTGTCTTCCACAAATCTTATCCTATGAAAATATGTTGTTCCATTAAAGATTTTCCACCCCCATTTCTGTCAAGTGTACATTTTGGCATTATGTACAGAACAGAGCACTCAGAAACTGTGCAGTACTTATAATTAAATATATAAAATTCTTAAAATTTTATTCCTGTTGTGTAGTGCACTTGAATGGCAAAACTATGATTAAAAACAGAATAAAGTTCAAGTGACAAAACAAGGCAGCATTAGTTGAAGAAACAAACTAGATTAGTAAAATGAAAAGTTATGTGCAATGTAATCTGTTGTCATCACCCCTCTCAAAAAAAACAACCCTTGACCCCACTTTGCTTGCTAGCTTTCGCCCCATCTCCAACCTCCCTTTCCTGTCCAAAGTACTTGAACATGTTGTCGCTTCTCAAATCCGTGACCAACTTTCCATGAATTCCAAGTTTGAATCCCTTCAATCTGGTTTTCGCCTCTGCCACAGTACTGACGCGGCTCTCCTCAGAGTCACAACTTACATCCTTTGTGAGTGTGACAAAGGTAACCTATCCCTCCTTGTCCTTCTGGACCTGTCTGCAGCCTTTGACACAGTTGATCATTCCATCCTCCTCCAACACCAAAGTCCAGCTAGGTGGGACTGCACTAGCTTGGTTCCATTCTTATATATCTAATCGTAGCCAGAAAATCTCCTGCAATGGCTTCTCTTCCCACTCCCGGGTTGTTACCTCTGGTGTTCCCCCAAGGATTTGTCTTTGGCCACCCTCTTATTTCTCATCTATATGCTGCGCCTTAGCGATACCATCCGAAAACACGGAGTCAGTTTCCACATGTACGCTGACGGCACCCAGCTCTACCTCTCCTCCACTTTTCTCGACCCCTGCTTGGTACCTAACTTGTCAGATTGCTTGTCCAGTACTGGATGAGCAGAAATTTTCTCCAATTAAATATTGGGAAGACCGAAGCCAATTTCTTTGGTCCTCGCCACAAACTACGTTCCCTAACCACTTACTCCATCCCTCTCACCAGCATCAGTCTGAGGGTGAATAAGACTGGTCGCAACCTAACTGTCATATTTGACCCTGAAATGAGTTTCCAGCTACATATCCACAGCATAACTAAAACCACACTTTTCCACCTCCGTAACATTGTTTGCCTCTGACCCTGCCTCAGCTGTTCTGCTGCTGAAACCCTCATTCATGCCTTTGTTACCTCTAGACATAGACATAGAAAATAGGTGCAGGAGTAGGCCATTCGGCCCTTCTAGCCTGCACCGCCATTCAATGAGTTCATGGCTGAACATGCAACTTCAGTACCCCATTCCTGCTTTCTCACCATACCCCTTGATCCCCCTAGTAGTAAGGACTTCATCTAACTCCTTTTTGAATATATTTAGTGAATTGGCCTCAACAACTTTCTGTGGTAGAGAATTCCACAGGTTCACCACTCTCTGGGTGAAGAAACTCCTCCTCATCTCGGTCCTAAATGGCTTACCCCTTATCCTTAGACTGTGTCCCCTGGTTCTGGACTTCCCCAACATTGGGAACATTCTTCCTGCATCTAACCTGTCTAACCCCGTCAGAATTTTAAACGTTTCTATGAGGTCCCCTCTCATTCTTCTGAACTCCAGTGAATACAAGCCCAGTTGATCCAGTCTTTCTTGATAGGTCAGTCCCACCATCCCGGGAATCAGTCTGGTGAACCTTCACTGCACTCCCTTAATAGCAAGAATGTCCTTCCTCAGGTTAGGAGATCAAAACTGTACACAATACTCCAGGTGTGGCCTCACCAAGGCCCTGTACAACTGTAGAAACACCTCCCTGCCCCTGTACTCAAATCCCCTCGCTATGAAGGCCAACATGCCATTTGCTTTCTTAACCGCCTTCTGTACCTGCATGCCAACCTTCAATGACTGATGTACCATGACACCCAGGTCTCGTTGCACCTCCCCTTTTCCTAATCTGTCACCATTCAGATAATAGTCTGTCTCTCTGTTTTTACCACCAAAGTGGATAACCTCACATTTATCCACATTATACTTCATCTGCCATGCATTTGCCCACTCACCTAACCTATCCAAGTCACTCTGCAGCCTCATAGCATCCTCCTCGCAGCTCACACTGCCACCCAACTTAGTGTCATCCGCAAATTTGGAGATACTACATTTAATCCCCTCGTCTAAATCATTAATGTACAGTGTAAACAGCTGGGGCCCCAGCACAGAACCTTGCGGTACCGCACTAGTCACTGCCTGCCATTCTGAAAAGTCCCCATTTACTCCTACTCTTTGCTTCCTGTCTGACAACCAGTTCTCAATCCATGTCAGCACACTACCCCCAATCCCATGTGCTTTAACTTTGCACATTAATCTCTTGTGTGGGACCTTGTCGAAAGCCTTCTGAAAGTCCAAATATACCACATCAACTGGTTCTCCCTTGTCCACTCTACTGGAAACATCCTCAAAAAATTCCAGAAGATTTGTCAAGCATGATTTCCCTTTCACAAATCCATGCTGACTTGGACCTATCATATCACCTCTTTCCAAATGCGCTGCTATGACATCCTTAATAATTGATTCCATCATTTTACCCACTACCGATGTCAGGCTGACCGGTCTATAATTACCTGCTATCTCTCTCCCTCCCTTCTTAAAAAGTGGGGTTACATTGGCTACCCTCCACTCCATAGGAACTGATCCAGAGTCGATGGAATGTTGGAAAATGACTGTCAATGCATCCACTATTTCCAAGGCCACCTCCTTAAGTACTCTGGGATGCAGTCCATCAGGCCCTGGGGATTTATAGGCCTTCAATCCCATCAATTTCCCCAACACAATTTCCAGACTAATAAGGATTTCACTCCGTTCCTCCTCCTTACTAGACCCTCCGAACCCTTTTATATCCGGAAGGTTGTTTGTGTCCTCCTTAGTGAATACCGAACCAAAGTACTTGTTCAATTGGTCCGCCATTTCTTTGTTCCCCATTATGACTTCCCCTGATTCTGACTGCAGGGGACCTACGTTTGTCTTTACTAACCTTTTTCTCTTTACATATCTATAGAAACTTTTGCAATCCGTCTTAATGTTCCCTGCAAGCTTCTTCTCGTACTCCATTTTCCCTGCCCTAATCAAACCCTTTGTCCTCCTCTGCTGAGTTCTAAATTTCTCCCAGTCCCTGAGTTCGCTGCTATTTCTGGCCAATTTGTATGCCACTTCCTTGGCTTTAATACTATCCCTGATTTCCCTTGATAGCCATAGTTGAACCACCTTCCCTTTTTTATTTTTACGCCAGACAGGAATGTACAATTGTTGTAGTTCATCCATGCGGTCTCTAAATGTCTGCCATTGCCCATCCACAGTCAACCCCTTCAGTATCACTCGCCAATCTATCCTAGTCAATTCACACCTCATACCTTCAAAGTTACCCTTCTTTAAGTTCTGGACCATAGTCTCTGAATTAACTGTTTCATTCTCCATCCTAATGCAGAATTCCACCATATTATGGTCACTCTTCCCCAAGGGGCCTCGCACAACGAGATTGCTAATTAATCCTCTCTTATTACACAACACCCAGTCTAAGATGGCCTCCCCCCTAGTTGGTTCCTCGACATATTGGTCTAAAAAACCATCCCTTATGCACTCCAGGAAATCCTCCTCCACCGTATTGCTTCCAGTTTGGTTAGCGCAATCTATATGCATATTAAAGTCACCCATTATAACTGCTGCACCTTTATTGCACGCACCCCTAATTTCATGTTTGATGCCCTCCCCAACATCACTACTCCTGTTTGGAGGTCTGTACACAACTCCCACTAATGTTTTTTGCCCTTTGGTGTTCTGCAGCTCTACCCATATAGATTCCACATCATCCAAGCTAATGTCCTTCTGAACTATTGCCTTAATTTCCTCTTTAACCAGCAATGCTACCCCACCTCCTTTTCCTTTTATTCTATCTTTCCTGAATGTTGAATACCCCTGGATGTTGAGTTCCCAGCCCTGATCATCCTGGAGCCACGTCTCCGTAATCCCAATCACATCATATTTGTTAACATCTATTTGCATAGTTAATTCATCCACCTTATTGCGGATACTCCTTGCATTAAGACACAAAGCCTTCAGGCTTGTTTTTTTAACACCCTTTGTCCTTTTAGAATTTTGCTGTACAATGGCCCTTTTTGTTCTTTGCCTTGGGTTTCTCTGCCCTCCACTTTTCTTCATCTCATTTCTGTCTTTTGCTTTTGCCTCCTTTTTGTTTCCCTCTGTCTCCCTGCATTGGTTCCCATCCCCCTGCCATATTAGTTTAACTCCTCCCCAACAGCACTAGCAAACACTCCCCCTAGGACATTGGTTCCGGTCCTGCCCAGGTGCAGACCGTCCGGTTTATACTGGTCCCACCTCCCCCAGAACCGGTTCCAATGCCCCAGGAATTTGAATCCCTCCCTGCTGCACCACTGCTCAAGCCACGTATTCATCTGTGCTATCCTGCGATTCCTACTCTGACTAGCACGTGGCACTGGTAGCAATCCCGAGATTACTACTTTTGAGGTCCTACTTTTTAATTTAGCTCCTCGCTCCTTAAATTCGTTTCGTAGAACCTCATCCCTTTTTTTTACCTATGTCGTTGGTACCAATGTGCACCACGACAACTGGCTGATCTCCCTCCCTTTTTAGAATGTCCTGCACCCGCTCCGAGACATCCTTGACCCTTGCACCAGGGAGGCAACATACCATCCTGGAGTCTCGGTTGCGGCCGCAGAAACGCCTATCTATTCCCCTTACAATTGAATCCCCTATCACTATCACTATCTAGACTTGACTTTTCCAACTCACTCCTGGCCGGCATCACACATTCTACACTGCGTAAACTCGAGGTCATCCAACACTCAGCAGCCCGTGTACTAACTCGTACCAAGTCGCGATCACTCATTGCCCCTGTGCTTTCTGACCTACATTGGCTCCCGGTTAAACAACGCCTTGATTTCAAAATTCTCATCCTTGTTTACAAATTACTCCATGGCCTTGCCCCTCCCTCTCTCTCTAATCTTTCTCAGCCTCAAATTCTGGCTTCTTGAACATCCCTGATTATAACTGCTCAACCATCGGTGGCCGTGCCTTCAGCTATTTGGGCCCCAAGCTCTGGAACTCCCTCCCTAAACCTCTCCGCCTCTCTACCTCTCTTTCCTCCTTTAAGACACTCCTTAAAATCTACCTCTTTAACCAAGCTTTTTGGTCATCTGCCTTAATTTCTTCTTTTGTGGCTCGGTGTCACATTTATCTGTTTTGTCTTGTAACACTGTTGTGAAGCGCCTTGGGACAGTTTACTACGTTAAAGGTGCTACATAAATAAAAGTTGTTGTTATGTAACCGGCTAGAGCCAGTCCAGGCCTTGTTACTTTGTGTTTATTTATTTGCCTCTGCAATTCTCTACACACATAGGATTTCAATTTTGTGTCTCTTCAATTCCATAAACAATCAGCTTACTTTGCTCACAGTCAGTGCAGTACAGGCAAAAATACCATTAACGCAACCATTCAAATGTCATTGGAGACTACTTAATTAAAAAGGTAAATTTTAATCACTGGCATAGAAACAATAAAGAAGAATTTTCATTTCTTTAGTATCTCATCACATTCTCAAAATCATCCCAAATGACATTCACTGCAATTAATTACTGTTGAAGCGAGTCACCATTTTGATGTAACCAAAAGTTGCAGCCAATTTGTGCACAGCATGGCCATACAAATAGAAAATTAGATGAATTGCCAGGTGTGTTGGTTCATGGACGAATGTTGCCTAGGTCACCAGAAGAACTCCCTGTTCTTTGAATGGTGCCATGTATCCTTAACATTGCCTGTACCACCAGAACAGGCCGATGGGTCAGTTTATCCAAAAGCACCTCCAACAGTGCAACACTTCCTCAGTACTGCATTGAAGAATCAACTTAAATTATGTGCTGAAGTCCTGAAGTAAAGCTTGAACCCACAAACTTCTGACCCAGAG
Organism: Pristiophorus japonicus; assembly: GCF_044704955.1. Taxonomy (NCBI): domain Eukaryota; kingdom Metazoa; phylum Chordata; class Chondrichthyes; family Pristiophoridae; genus Pristiophorus; species Pristiophorus japonicus. The sequence goes on along the minus strand of NC_091984.1, from coordinate 72,323,030 downwards.
ACTCAGAGGCAAGAATGTTACGAACTGAGCCGAGCTGACATTCATAGCCCATTTCACTGTGAAATTATATTAACACCTGCCCTTGAGCCACTGCTATTAGTCTCGGAACAAGAATGTAAATTACAAATTTACAATTATACCAGAGGAAGTTTTTTTTCCTGAACAAACCTCCCAATTTAAGTTTCAGGCACTGATGGTTTGAGAAGCTTGACAAAGCTCTTTTATTTCACACAAAACCACAGCCTCCCCATTAACACCCAAAGCCTGCATATAATCACATTTTCAGATGGGCCTATAAATGGGTGAGCAGCCAGCCTGCCTGAAACAAGCAGAAAGCTGCTTAAATATGTAAATCGAAGTCTTATGCTAAATGTACAACCCCAATTGAAATTTTCAGCTATAAATGGGTGAAGCATCCGCTGTACAAGCACCGACTATTTGCACCAGGCACTGAGCAGCCTAACCAGCAGTCCTTAAAGGGAGACCGCTCACAAAACGGCTCAGGAAACTTGTAATTTTTTTTGTTTTGCCCAAGAGAAGAAATTTGCAATTGTTCTCAGCAGTTCTCTTACTTACCACATTGTGTGCATGTGAAATATGGAATGGGGAAAATGTGTTACAAGAGAAACAGTGAGTGAATGGGAACAGGAAATAATAACAGAGAACTAGTAAGAGCAATAATAAAAGAAGGAATGGGAATATAAAAGATATACAACGTAAAATAATTTTTTTAAAGTAGCTTTTTATAACAAAAAGTAAAGCAGCTTGTAATATAAGCAGTAAAATCTCAGAGGTGAAGTTTCAAGTTTAAAAATAATAAATTAAATTAATCCAAATGTTTAAAAAAAAAAGAATCTCAGCATGAAAATAAGCTGAAAAATGGTAGTACAGGTACAACATCCCAAATCTGGAACTCCAAAAACTGGAATTGTCCAAAAACCGGACATTTTTTTAGAAAAGTGCATTGCAGATGGAGTCATCTGACATGCGATCGGTCTGAGCATTACCGAATCACCCTCAACCCTGACCTAAGTGTGACCCGACCTGACCCGACCCGACCTGATTTGCGCGCTGTTTTAATGTCTGACTCAAAATCCAGAAAAATACGAAAACCGGCTTGGCCTCGGCCCCAAGGTTGCCGGATTCGGGATATTGTACCTGTATTAAAATGTAACAACCAACATAAAGACACAAAATAATGCACAAAAAGTTGGATTATCAAGAGTGTCCCACTTGTATTAGGTAACACATTGGGGCAGATTTTGCAGTCGGCGGTGTATCTATGGAGTACACTGCCGACATTTGAATAGAATACGAACTTTCCTGATGGTACCCTCCATCGCAAATTTATTTCTGACACTGCATACTTGAGGGTATGTGTAATGGCCCACGAATCCCAGGAACGCAGTAAGTGCGAAAGCGTACCTAGGATTACGTGAGCCTGCTGCTCCAATCAGTGGAAGCGGCACGTTTCCTCCTGACAGATATGTGGGAATCAGCATCAAGCTTTTACAGTTAATTGTTCAATGGCATATAACTGGTATACAGGGAAATAAAGTTATCGAATAAGGTAACAGAGGATAAAGGAGGGTGCTTTTCATCATCATCATCATCATAGGCAGTCCCTCGAAACGAGGATGACTTGATTCCACGCCAAAAAAGGATAAATTCACAGGTGTTCCGATGAAGGACCTAATATTCCAGGTCCTGAACTACATCCTGAAGGGTGGAAGATGCCTGTGCGTGGATTTTTTTAACCTGTGGTGGCCGTTGCACACCAGCCACCACATGGGCTTGACGGAACTAGGTCTTGGTCCAGTGGCAAGGATTATCCAAGACGACTGGAGACCTGCTCTGCTGCACGGACCTAGTGCGCTCACATATCGCGGTGTGGGCTGGCCCGTGCTGCCCTGGGCCCCGATCACGTCCCTCCACAGTCTCTTGCCGCTCCATCACCCCGACCTCGCCATTCCTGCTGTATCTGCCCACGCTTCAATCACTGACCTGGACCTTGATGACGTTACTCTTCACTGCCGTCGCAGCTCGTGCTGCCCCTTGGAGTAGTATGTCTCCATGCTGCTCCCAGGCTGCTGCTCACCACTCCTTTTAATGAACTAAGGAGCACAGCAGCCATGTAGACTGGGGCTCCGGCACCCACACGCTCAGCGTAGTTCCCCTTTAACGGGAGCCTGTGAACACAGACCACAGGGAACTGCAGTCTGGCCTGGGAGGAGCGAGACTTTGCCTTGGCCTGAGCTTTACCGCCAGATTTTCTTCTTCCAGACATTTCCACAATCCACAACTTCAGGGAAAGAAGAGGGTGCTTTTACATGTAATGGGAGGGTGCAAATTGATACTAGATTTTTTATTTTCATTGATTAAACTGTATTACAGTAAATTGTACCGTATTTATTCAAGATATCAAATTATATTACTGCCTGTTTAAAATGAAAAAAACTTTTGATAAATTTTTTTTTTAAATACACTCAAAGCATTTTGGCTATTGCTGAACCACATCTAAAGAGGATTTATAGTCTCAATATTTTTTAACCACAGTTGCCAACTTTTAAAGAGAAGACATTCTGGCTGCAAGCACGCTCTTATTATTTTCACCATTAATGTGGCTTCATTAATCATCACACATAACCTGCAAAGGAACAGAAAGGTGGTTCTTTTCGCAGTGAAACAGGCTCCTGTGCCTGCTTTCACTAACCGTAACACATTTGTCTATAATTGCTGGCACTTGGGCAATTAACCCAACTCCACGCCAGCAATGACTATTTCCCCGTCAGTGCAGATCATCTGTCAAGTTGTAACTTGACAGATCGCAAGTTCAGGATTTCATGCAAGCGCATGAAGAAATCTTGACCTTGCGGTCAATTTCAAAGGCAGTATCAGAGTATGCCGTCATACCCACCACAAAATCTGCCCCATTTTGCATTACATGGAATTCTAACCCCTCATTCTCCAACAGCATGTCTTCCACCTCACTTTGAGCAATGCCGCAGGAGATGTATTACACTGAGTTTCAAAGCAAAAACCTGATTTATGTACATATTCTGCTCACTATTGACGGAGGAAGCAATGTGTTGTTTTTCAGGTTCAGTTCCTGTTCTAAATTTGTTAAAATTTGTGTAATTTTTCAGTCTGAAGGATAGTACTCTAACAATAAAAATAATTGTACAGTATACATAAACATTATGAATAAGCTGTACTTTTATCATTCAGACCTCCACAGTACATGATCATAACTTTAGAGAAAGGACCGGATGGACTAGGGTTCAGTATTGTTGGAGGACATGGAAGCCCCCATGGAGATCTGCCAATCTATGTTAAAACAGTGTTTGCCAAGGTAATTGTGTAATTTGTGATAAATTTCCCTGCTGGTATTCAAACATTGCATCAGAAAGCAGCAATAGTTCTCTTTGTTGTTAGACTCTTATTAAAAATACTGCAGAATCGTTTATATTCGCTAAAAAAATATTTTTGCAGGTCAACCTGATCTGTGAAAATATTTCTACTATGGGACTTCTCATGCCATCTCTCCATTTGTTTTCTTTAACTTTGACCACCCATTTAGTCTGAAATTGGTTTGCAAGGGACAAATTACAACTGAGAACTGGGTGAGGTTACAGAAACTTATTTCTCATAGGGCTCTTATAGCCATCAAAAACGGCTTTTGTCTTGTCGATTTAAGCTCGACACCCAGTTCCTAAAGCTGGAAGTACAATAGTTTTTTCAATAACTTCTAATTTCAATGGTGGAGACAGATTTTTGTTTTTAGAAAAAATACAACCTAAAAGGGAAATGTAATGACTATAAAATTTAAATTGAGCATTATTCTGCCACATACAAAGGAACACAGATGACTTTTTCTTAATTTTCCTCTCTGTTCTCAGGACTATGTTACTGTTGCTGGAGTGCAGTTCCACAGACACTGTCCAGTACCTGATTTAAAGTGTCATTTTTTATGTGTGAGCGTAGATAGCGAGTGTCAGAGGACTCTTTAGCCGTGGACTCAAGTCCTAACTTTACCAACACTGGTTGTCACTGGACAGAAATCAGAAGCTGATTTTTTTTTTAATTCTGTTTAGTCTAGGGTTAATGAGTACTATTGTACCAACTCAATTGCTACCCTGCGTAGCTCATGATGAAGGGGACCTTCTCTGGTTTACATAGTTCGGTACCAAACTGGGTAGTGCATTTTCCCACTTAATCATCAGAACAGCGGAGCTGATATTTTTAAAGTGAAAATCATTTTGGTTATGTGGCATTATGTAATCTTCGCTAAGGAATCATAGCATTTATTGAATAAGTTAATAGAAACAGAATGACTGAAAAATAATCTCAAACGAGGATGGTAAGCCACCAGGGGGTGTTCATGAAGCTGTCAGCTGAAGAAATCAATTTGTGCCAGCTGACAAGAGGCGAACTCAAAGTAATTGGGTTATAGCAACTGTAGAATGCTTAGGTGTATTTTATCATGGCCTCTGAAAGGATAGAAATGTGCTGGTTCAGAGATGCAAACCAAAATATGCATTAAAATAATCTGTTCTAAACTGTCAGAAACTTGGATCCAACTGAATTGGTTATTGTTGTCCTTTCGCAGGGAGCAGCAACAGATGACAGCAGGTTAAAACGAGGAGATCAGATTTTAGCTGTAAATGGAGAAAGTTTGGAAGGTGTCACTCACGAGCAGGCTGTTGCTATCCTGAAACGGCAAAAAGGAACTGTAACATTAACAGTGCTGTCATGAATATAACAATGTGGCCATGATTAATACTGGTATCTCTCAAATTCTGCCAGGAAATGATGTCACATTGCCAAAAGCAGAAATGTAATTCAAAACCAAAATGTTTTTCTTTTATTGCATAAATGATGCATTAACTCATTATATTAATGGTCAATATTGCTATGTTTAAGGGAGGGATAACTAAATTATTGTGCGTCAATCACTGTGCTTTTACTTGTGAGAAACTGCCTATTGATCTTACCCAGCTGCAGCTTCTTGACAAATCTCACTAAGTGCTCTCATATTTAAGCATACCATGTAGCTACAGTGAATTTCTGGATCTGGAGTGCCTGAGTCTGACTTTGGCTACATAGGGGTAGATTTTAATCTTCATCACTGGGGCAGTAATCTGGCCCGAGTAAATCTCCCGCTCTTTATAGAACCCACCCGATTTTAATTCCATTGATTTTATTCTGTTGTTTTGATATATTGTCTGTTGAACAATTTATTTCGCTGATCTAGTCTGCTGCTGTTTACAACTTGTATTTGAGTTTTTTAGATCTAATTTTTTTAATTCTTTGTAACAGTAAAGAATTGCATATATTTACAATGTTCATCCAATTTGCACTATATGTATCTGAATACTTCCTTAGTCTCACAGAACATAAAAAATATAAGTCCTAGTAAAACACTTATCAATGCTTAGAGAAAGTATCTTGCATGCCAGCCATCAGTTTTTCAAGCAGGCCGACAGCTTTTTGACACCTCTGTCAGTGTTTTACAAGAAAATTAATCTTTTCCACAGGTATTGAGATTGTCAGTATAAACCAGTCAGATCATTCAGAAGATGAGCCTGGAACCAGTCAGACGCTACTTTCTCGTTTGTTTGTTGTTTGCAATTTTCAGACAGAAAAACGCAAAATTAGCTCTTGAACCCCAATTTTAACTCTGGGTGATAATTGGGGTGTGTAGGGGCGGAAGCAAGTAGCAAACTACGCACGTCACGGTGACCTTGCCACTTAAATTAGGCCCCAGCACCTCTGGGGTGGGTGGCCTTTCTGTGCCTTATTTCAGGCTAGTTAAAATGGTGGGGGTGTAGGAAACACATCCTGACCATTTTGACACCCTCCCGCACCATTCCCACTGGGAATGGGGGTTAAAATTCCCCCTTTGATTTCTGAGAGTAGCACTTACAGGTCTGTTTATCTCATGTTTGCCTCCAAAGAAGTTACAAATAACAAATCAGCGGTTACAATGCACCATATCTGGTTGTTGTCTTATGTGAAATTTATTTTCTTAAATATTGGTTGCAGCTGCTTTTTTGAGATAAGGTGGATATTCCCTGATGTGAACTGGCTTTATTTTATAATTAGCCACTGCAATTGTGAAATTGCGACGGTTTGAAATTATGATAGGGGGGTGGGGTTATGAGGCGTTCCATTTAATTAAAAGAAAATTCTACTGAGATTCACACTTGCGTACAGTAAGCACAGAGCCCCCAATAAATGCACCAAATTTTTATGCCTTCAGCACTTACATCCCCCACATGAATTTCTAAATCACCACTGCTGCTAATTGTGCTTTTATGTACTGCAGTAAAAGTGATTGAATGTTGCTTCGGTTATGACGAGCCCATGGCCCACTGCACTCTCAGTCTAACTCTTTGCCTTCACATGCCACAGCTGTTTTTGAGCTGTCAGCTTTTTGTGGGGCTGTGTCAGCTGTTTGTCAGCTTCTGCTTGTTTTCTAGATTGGCATGTATGAAATATTTTCTTTAAAAAATAAACAAGTTATGCCTGTGACCAGGTTAACTGTTCCAGTATAATGCGGCCTGGGCCCATTTGCGCCTCACCTGTGTCCTTTTGGCAGACTTGCTGCCATGTGCCTTTGGGTCTCAATTTATGAAATTCACAATGAAATGATTGAAAATAGGAGCTCACTGTGCAGGAATCACAGGTTCAGGCACGGGCCCATTATTTCACGTTCCAGTATTTTTGAGAGTGGACTTCAAGCAAGATGTTGGGGGTAAAATGTTAGTAACATTCAATCAAACCACAACAGCACAGACTAGTGCCATATTTTGTCACTTTTTTATGCAGTGATACAAAAAATAAAGTGACGTTAAGTTTATCACTACCAGTCATTCTGTTCTGCTACAAGCCTTAGTGTTGCTGTGTGTATACTGCTTTCTTTTTAATTGAACATAGCAGAATAAAGCTAAATTTACTCTGTGTTTACATGGTTCTTTGTGGTGAACAGCAGCCTCTTGTTCTCATTCTACTGTACATCTCAAAGAGTTTAGCCTGAATATTTTGTGCATATTCACTCAAATGTTTAATTATAGAACTCTCTGAGGAAAAGTGATGATAAAGATCTATGAGAGAGAGATATATAATATACTGTGCTGCAAAAATAGTGTGCCAGATTAACTTAGTTAATGCAATAATTGTTTCTGGTGAGCTGTACTTTGTTTTATTTTGTATCAATGTAAATTATATGAATTACTTTATTGTGGAAAGCTAAGGAAATTTGTATGTCTGTGAGTTAAGATTCTGAACATAAATTAAAATGTCATTTCTTCAATTCAGAATGTTTTCAGATGTTAATCGTGTGTGGTTTCTATTTTTATTATTTCATCCCCATTCCAACTTTATCCGCTCCTCTCGAGAAGGTGCTGACTCTTCCTAGGCTATGATTCCATGAGTAGTTATTCTTAACACGTGAGGCTAGGCAGTGAGTATTAGAAGGTTGACCCATCACCTTTGTGCTTGTGACCTACGTTGGCTCCCAGTTCAGCAATGCTTCAATTTAAAAATTCTCATCCTTGTTTTCAAATCCATCCATGGCATCGCCCATCCAGTCCTACAACCCTCTGAGATCTCTCTGCTGCTTCAATTCAGGCCTCTTGGACATCTCCAATTTTAATCGCTCCACCATTGGCGGCCATGCCTTCAGCTGCCTGTGCTCTTAAGCTCTGGAATTCCTTCTCTAAACCTCTCTGCTTCTCGACCTCTGTCCTCCTTTAAGGCGCTACTTAAAAACCTACCTTTTTCTGTCTGAATATCTCATGATGTGGCTTGATGTCACATATTGTTTGATGTCGCTCCTGTGAAGTGCGTTAAAGGTGCTATATAAATGCAAGTTTTTGTTATTCAATAAGGTGGCATCACAGTTGCCCCAAACCTACGCTCTCATATGTGCACTTTGCATTTGGAGTTACTGGATATTGATAAAGTGAGAACTCTGGCTGATTTTATTTCCCTCTAGCCCCAGAGCACTGAGTCCAATTGTAGCACCTCCACTGACACCCTGGCTGAGATCGGGTAACTCTTACTGTTTTTTTGATAACTATGTAGAACTTAACACAGGAGTTGGTTCTTTATCAAATATTTTCAGGCTGATTTTCATTTTTTGCTAAGCCTTACCCTGTTAAGTAAACAGGAACTCCATGAAAAGTATGTCGACCTTCACCGTGGACTCTTCAGTGCATTGTAATGCTATTTACAAAGCCCTGCTATGAGTCATTGTAAATGTATCTTGTTAAGTATCGAATAACTCCACGAGGCTAAGTACAGTGAGCTAGTTCAGGCATGACCTTACTCCAGTTTATTTATTCTCAAAGTGAGGATTCAACATGGCTGCCAACATTATATACACGGCTTGCACATGTCTGCTAGTGACCATTAGGACTCCGACAGTCGCGCCCTCCGGTGGCAGGTAAAACCCAGTTAACATACATAATATATCTGACCAAATAAACACCTCAAAATGCTAAAAATATGCCTATATAATACAGAAAATAATGACTCCAGAACAGTAAGGTGTTTACATACACTACATACACTGCAACAATAATGTTTACTTAGCTTTCACTAGAAATAATATCTGAACAAGTTAAGTGTTTCTGTCAATCTGTTTCTCTCATCCATCTTTCCTGCACTGAACTAACAATTTACTCACTGACAGGCAGCACAATAGGTGCTAGATCTAGTATTTTCAGATAAGAATCAAAATCTTTTAAGATCATAATGACACACTACATTAGAAACCTGTTCTGAAGTTCTGCCTTAGTACAGGGGTAGAAAGGGGGAGATAGGGTAGAAAGGAGGAGACTGGTCCTCTACCCGCAGGGGGCCAGGAGGTCCTCTGGACACAGTGAGAAGCTAGTGGGAGCAGATAGCCAAAGTGGTCACTGCCAGCAGTCTTGCCCCAGGACCTGGATCCAGTGGCGAAAGAAATTCAATGACCTCACGCGACTGGTCCAGGTCAGTGATTACATCTTCAAAAGCAATATCCCATCATCTGCACTACTAGCCTCACTGCTAAATGCACCACACCCCATCACTCACCTACCAACAAACCCCATCAATCACGACTCAAACCTCACAATCATAGCTTCACCTCACCCTCACTGCTGCAAGACTCACACCCACATCTCACAACTTGCACACTGCCAGCTGTTCAACCATGATAGGCACGTCACCCAAACACATTGCACCACACTCACTGACACACTTCCCTTTCTCTTCCAGAGCAAGGTCGCTCATAATCGCAGGCAGCAGCAGCTAACCAGAGGGGGACAGAAAGCCTGTATATCCGTACCCAGCTGGAGGAGTTGGTGCTCGACATCATTGGAGGGACCGTCACTGACCCCTGTCGATCAGCGAGGCTGAAACCATTGAAGATGATGGTATGCTCATACGTAATTCCCCTTCTCGCATCCCACTGCCCCCTCATTCCACAATCACACTAGCTGCTTTCCCCCCAGGTCAGTGAATGCATCTTCAAAAGCCATCTCCCAATAACTGCACCACTAGCCTCACACGCTGCTCAGTGCACCACACCCATCGCTCAGTGCACCACACCCATCACTCACCTACCAACAATCTCCATCAATAATGACTCAAACCTCACATTAATAGCTTCACTTCACTCGCACCCACTTATCTCATGCACATCCTGCTTTTCCGACACGCCCTCACCACAACCCTATCCTTGTGCCTTTCTCCTTTCAGATACCCAAGAACTCCAACATGGCGAGCCTGTGCAGGAAGAGCAAGAGGAAAGTGATGGAAAAGAACAGACACTGTCATTCGATCCCAGGCATCTGCTCAGATACTGGAATTGCACGTACTTTAGAGGGTAGTATAGAGGTGGGATTTGCGTGTGGTGAATTACCGGGCACGAGTGGACTGCTGCCAGGGCAAGGGTTAAGGGTAACTCAGGTGTTAGCTCCCCAGAGGGCAAGGTCGCATACGAGTTCTGCTGCAGAGGACTCAGATGAGGACTTCAAAGGGGCGGCCTATAGAAGAAAGGTGATGGGCATGCACATATTAAATGTTTGGTGCATTGACAGGTCTGCCAGATAGCCTGTTGTCATTGTCGAGGAGCATAGAGAAGTCCAGCACCAACTTTGCACAGGGCTTTGTGTGGAGTGTGGAGCTTGGAGCCCATGATTTCTATGATGGAAGTGATGAGCAACTCTATTAGCACACTTGTTGATCCAGCTACGATGCAGGGTCTGATGGCTGCTGTCTTAGTTTTCTATCGCAGCATAAGCGGAAGCGACCCAACATCTGAGTGCTGTAGTGGAAACTTCTGTCATGCAGGCTTAGCTTTCTGCCATGCACGCTCAGACTGCTGCCATCATGACTGTGTTTACCAGTGTTAAAAGGGGCTTGCAGGGTGTCACAGCAGTCCAGCAATCTGTCCTTAAAACAGATTACTAGGAATCCTGAGGCGCCGCCCCAGGGGAGTGGCAGTAGCTCTGTGGAGCACGAACCTGCTGTCCTCCTGATTCATCCTCTCACCACTGCTACTCCACCAGTGACCTTGCTGTTGCCTGTCAGCAAGTCAGTCCAAACTGCTGCCGCCCATGCCGAGGTGGTGTAATCTACAACCGGGCCTTCTAGGCCCAGAGCTGCTCTAGGTCATCCTGCAAGGCTGTCTGCAGTCTCGCCCACAAAGTCAGCAGCCTTCCACCAGCCATGCTACAGCCACTGGAGTAGCACTTCGTAGGAGCACTAGGACAGGCAAAGGCACTAAGGAAGTTCACAATGATGATTAAGTGACTTTGTTATGTAATATTGGATTGATTGATTTGTAAATTTTGCTTGGAATATTTGTTTTGTGATAGCTTTCATTTCATCATTTTGGTCAAGAGGATGCTGTACTGTTCCGTGACGAAGGGATGGTAAGGTGGGGAAGTTTTGAGCAACGGAGATCTGGAGTTTCATTCAGAGGAAGTGGAGTCTGATGATGGGTTCACAGACAGCCTATCCAGAACATGGATTTGCAGGCCACCCCCTCCCTCCCTCTCTTCCTCTTCCTCTTCCTCGTCCTCCCCCCCCCCCCCCCCCTCCCATCCCGAGCGTTCGACGCAGTGGAACAGTTGCTTCAGCACCCCGATTGTTTGCTCAGTGACATTCCTTATGGAAGCTCTCATATGAGTGCTGGCCATATGAGGGGTTGTGGAGGGGAGTCGTCAGCCAGGAGTAGAGTGGATAGCCTTTGTCTCCGGGCAGCTACCCTCAGGTTTGACGTGGTGGCTGGAAGATTGCTAGCACACTGGACTGGCGCTGGATAAATGCATCATGACTACTGCCAGGATACTGGGCATTCACTATCATGATGTGCTGGGCATGGTTGCACACCAACTGCACATTGAGTGAGTGGTAGCCTTTGCTGTTACGGTACATCTCACCATTGAGCTGTGCTGGCCGAAAAGCCATGTGTGTGCAGTCAATGGCACCCTGGACCATGGGGAAGCTCGATATCTTGGCTACTCCTGCTTCTCTGCTTAGAAAGAAGACAGTGAAGTCCCTTCTCCTAGTGTACAGAGGCTCTGTACGTCGGATGCAGTGTTGGATGGCGAACTGCGAGGTGTTTGCTATGTCACCTGTTCCAGACTGGAAGGATCCATTGGCAAAATAATTCAGGGCCATGGTCACCTTAAGGGTCACCTGCAGAGCTATTGTCGCCCTGCTCTGAGGCTCCAGGTCTGGTTCGAAGTGATGGCAGAGTTTTGAGACCACCACTTTGGTGAAGCGGAGCAGCTGACCACACTGCTCCTGGCTTAAGTGCAGGTAGGAGAAGTGCTCACTGAAGACCCTAGGTGTGGGTAAGGTATCCTGCTGAGAGCTTTCTTCCTCCTCCTCCCTTTGTAAGCAGCTTGTCTTCTTTGCGGCCTCTGCTCCATCTCCCTGTCATGCTGCATCACTAGGTTTACTGCAAGTAGAGCCCCCATGTCTGAGAGCAAATGTTGTAGTCACAGGTAATCCAGTAGCTGCCAAAGCCTTCCCAACGTCGAGCAGTGCCACCTGCCGCAAACAACTTTTGGAATCTCTTACAGCAACCCAGTATTCCTACAAACTGCAACAGCCAATACAAAATCAATAAGCAATTAACCTGCAAGTTGGATGTATCCCTTTATGTAGCAATGGTGGAAAAGGCATTGAATGGAGCGGCATCATGGAAAATGACAAGTTGCGTGTCATATCAGCGTTACATGCTGACTGACGTCACATTCTGCCTACCCTGCATACTGCCGCCTGCACTATCGCTCTCTCCAAGATGGCGAACAGCGCTGTGCTGGAAGTGGGCGGAAGCGAGACGGACACCATTTTTTTTTTAAACGGCCAAAAATACCGAGGTGGATTTCATGGCCACGTTCTCTCCTTTCAAGAAAGACTGATTTGAAAGATTGTCAGAAAAGCATCAATATGCTGGACCACAAGGCACTGTTCAACCAGTTCCTAGATGACCTGTCTAGGGCACTGAATGCTTCTGATGATTTCTTATCTAATTCTAGCCTGGGAACTGTGAATTCTGTTAAATATTCTGAGAAATTTACCACTCCAGAATTTCGTAAAGCTCTCAATGTGGGGAAGCTATTGAGGATGAAAACAAGACAGAATTGCTTAATTCAGTAAACTGATCTGTTTATTTGCATAGACGCATTTGCCTGGATTTTTCTGTGTGGTGCGGTTGCCTGGGGAAGTGTGGCAAGGTGGGATTACCGCCTGCCTCTAGTGCTGACCCTGCTGAGGTTTCTGGGTCAGCCTTATTTGAATATTCTGGGAAAATTCCTGCATTGACAACATTTTTGAGTTGAAGCTTACTCATTTTGCGGTGGGATTTACACACCTACAGCATTTGAAGGGCTAGACATCGCGAGGTGTTTTTTGGATGCAGATTGAAAATATTTGCAGAATGTTTGAAGGGCACAGAACCCCCAAGTTTTCAGAGACTGCAGTGGAAATGCTCTTCCAAATAAGGAAGAGAAGGAAGGTCCTGTTTGGCACATGTGGATTCTGCTCCTCAGCAACCCATTTTAATCTCGCACCTCCTCCTCTAGATGTGATGCAGCAGGAAAGGAAGATCATCAACCAGGTATCTTTGCCAGCACTTCATAACACCTATCATCAGTCACCTTATATGTAAATGGCCAAGGACAGACTATTCCAACACCCGTGGGGCTGAACAGAAGTAGTGCTATATATTTGCGGCGATCGTTCCGTGCTCGCACATACGTTTGATGCTCTGTAATCATCTTTTCTTTAAAGGCAGATCTGCCATTCTGAAAGAGAACAGCATCATGTCAGTGAATTGCATGTCACTGATCTGTGAGAAAGCAAACCTAATAGTATCAGGTTAGCCCTGGGCAGATGGTTCGCTGTAACCAGTTGCCAAGTCTTTTGGAGCTCGAAGAGACAGCACTCTCCCTCTGGCATGCCAGGTTTCTATGGCAGCAGTCTGCGAATCCATGGCCTCTGCTGTAATCATCCTGCAGCTGCCACATGCTTCGGGGTAGACTGTGGACCACCAACAACAACTTAAATGTATATAGGTGAAAAATGAGAGTCCCACAGCAGAAGGTATAAAGGTAGATGGTGAAACAGTTACCAGCAGCAAAAACAAAACTAAAATCAAAATCCACTGAGACTGAATCCTTTTATAAAAACATCTGGGCCATTTCACTTGCTGTCAAGTAATGTGTTTTATGCAGGCATGATTTGTGTATAGTATTAATGAGGTAGTAATGATGTAAGATGGGACATAAGGTGTCATCATAATATGATTGCCTCATTTAAATATGCCTGCCCATTCCAGCGTCAGGTAGAAGTTGTCATGTATCTTCCATGGTTACTGTTGGTACCATCTTAAAGTGTGCCACCAGGGGGCACAGCAGTGGGAGACTCGTAGGTTACCTGTACAGGTGTGCCTGACCTACTATAAAAGGCAGACCAGCAGCTGTGATCCTCACTTTGGAGTTAACTAATAAAGGACTAAGGTCACTACAGTTCAAGAACAACACATTGCCTCGTGGAGTCATTGTTAGAGCATCTAAGGACACTACAACTGGCGACGAGAAAGCAAATTTTCACGCGGAAATGGCTATCCTTGGTACGTTGCAGCAGTTCGCCAATGGTGGTGCTTGGGACGCCTTTGTGGAGAGGCTAGGACACTTTTTTTTTTACAGCAAACGACCTGGCAGGAGACAACCCGGCCGCTCTGGCTGATTAGCGCCGCGCTATCCTGCTAACCAGTTGTGGGCCCACCGTCTATGGCCTCGTCAGGGACTTGCTGGCACCAGTGAAGACAATGACCAAGTCGTACAAGGAGCTCGTAACCCTGATCCAGGAGCAACTCAAGCCCAAGGAGAGCATCCTCACAGCCAGACACCGGTTCTATACTCACCGATGGCCTGAAGGCCAGGAAGTCGCGAAACACGCCGCAGACCTCAAGAGGCTGACGGCACCGTGCGAGTTCGGCACCCACCTTAATGAAGCACTGCGGGACATTTTTGTCAATGGAATCGGCCATGAGGGCCTTCTTCACAAGCAACTGTTGGTGGATACCACAGTTACACTGCAGAAGGCCATCTCCATGAGCCAGTCATTCATGTCCTCAACCTGCGGCTCCAGACAGATGTCTTCCCCTCAGGGCTCAAACTCGGCAGTCCTGTGCACAGAGTGGCGCCGTTTAGGGACTGGACTGTAGAGCGCGAATCCTCTCAGGGAAGAGAGAACAGGCCCCTCCGAGTTCCTTAGCTCAGAGTCCACCGAGGGGGGCTAATCGAGTAGCACGAGGGAATCACAGGGCTCAACAGTGCTGCTTTAAAGACTATGTTTGTAAAAGCTGCACCACAAAGGGCCACCTCCAGCAAATGTGTAAGAGAAATAGGACTCACTATCGATGAGGAGTTCGCAGATGGCCAGGAATCCAGCGTGGATTATGAATTGTTAGACAGAGAGGTAGCCCAGTCCCACGGGGAGGTACACAGCATGTTTACCTGCACCATTGAGTGCTCCCCGCTGAAGATGGAAGTCGAGATAGAGGGAAGTCCAGTCTTCATGGAACTGCACACGGGGACGAGCCAGTCAGTGATGAATCAAGGAGCCTTTGAGAGGCTATGGGACAATCCGGCTGAACGACCCGAGTTGGCCCCGGTTCAGGCAAAGCTGTGTACCTACACTGATGAAATCATCCCAGTCGTTGGTGTGAATGTCAACGTACTCCATGATGGCGCGGTACATAAGTTACCTCTTGCAGGTGATGGACCAACACTGCTCAGCAGAAGGTGGATGGAGCAGATCCATTGGAAGTGGGAAGACTGTGCCCCTCCAGCGATCGATGTCCTCTGCACTCAGAGGCAAAGCAAGCCCTCACCTGAGAGTGGACCCAACACCAGAGAGCAGTCCAGCACAGCACCCGAAACACAAACTGCTCAGCACGACTGCGTGGAGATGATCCAGCTGAGACGACCCGAACGCACCCTCCAGGCCCCAGTGACAGGACTCCGGAGGAAGAAAATTGGATCAAGAGACGACTCCCCAACTGCGGAGGCAGAATCCGGGGAGAAGAGGATCACTGCAGTCGACATAGTGGATGAAGGAAAGCTGGTGCCTGAACCACGAGGTGATGCGCTGAAGACAAAGATGGCCACGGCCAAACCACGAGGTGCAGAGCTGATAGAGCAACACATGGCACCAAACGGAGAAGCGGATTGGGGTAAAGCAAACCAGGCTCTCTTAAAGGAGGCCTGCAACCCACTACAATTAAAGCTCCACATATTTAAGCAATGTAACAGTAATTGTAATCTAGAGACAAAAGGTGCAACGGATTATGTAAAGTGTGTAACCGATCATGTAAGATGTGTAACTGATAATCGGAATTGTATACATGCAACAATAATGTACAATGTGTAATTGATGATCTGAACTGTGCAGATGCAACCAGCGAGAATAAGTCGCATGATCGTGATCGAACCCCTCGAGTGTCCATCATAAGCAAGGAAAAGCTGTGCAATGCAAGATTCCCACTGCACGCAGCCAATGCAGCGGGCAGACACCCATTGGGTGCACACAGGTCCAGCGAGCTACCCAATGCTGTAGCTTGCGTCCCGGGGACCAGAGTCAGGCACCATGAAGTGTGGCCACAAGCAGCTAACACACATGAGCTGCGAAGCAAGCGACCTCAGCAGGGCAATGGCATCGATACCATGTCCTGGGTCGGCTCCATCTCTCAGGCAACCGATGGCACCAACGGCCACGAGCCTGAAGGAGCAGACTGCACCAAGGCCATACCCCGAGATGTCACCCGCCACTGTTCCCCCAGAGGAAACAAGCACCAACCAGGAGCTCAAACCAAGCGACCTCAGGCCAGCAAGTCAGCAATTCCCTGTACACTGCTAGACGGCAGCTCCTCAGGGAGCAGCTGGGACCCAGGGCGTAAAGAAAGAACGGGGACGGTCACAGACATCTGTGAACCTGCCCGATGCTAGGGACCACGGCAACATACTAGAGAGCAGGCTACATGAGCCAACCAGCTTCCCACTGCCAGCACCAGGCACTGAGCCGCCACGAGACTGCAGGGACACCACCCAGCAGCTCCGGAACTAGCTCGTCCTCTCGCACCAGTCAAACAAAAAAAACGCAACACCCACTTACCTGAACTTGAACGTGCATGAATGTGAGGAGCCCCCGCCACACCAATATGGGAAAGGGGGGGGAGAATGGAATGGTCAGGAACACACACACACACACACACACACACACACCACGCCACTGCACCCACTACCCACCCAAGGTTGAGCTGGCCTGCCAGAGATCTACCAGACAAAACCCACATAGAGCTAAGTCCAGAGCACAGTTAATGCAGGGGTGATTTGCACTGAGGATTCAGGGGGGAGTGATGTCATGTATCTTACATGGCTACTGTTGGTACTATCTTAAGGTGTGCCACCAGGAGGCACAGCAGTGGGAGACTCGTAGGTTACCTGTACAGGTGTGCCTGGCCTAGTATTTAAGGCAGGCCACCAGGTGTGATCCTCACTCTGGAGTTAACTAATAAAGGACTAAGGTCACTACAGTTCAAGTACAACACACTGCCTCGTGGAGTCATTGTTAGAGCATCTAAGGACACAACAGAAGTGACATTGCAAAATTAGGTGGCCAAACAAAATGGGACCTGGCCTACCCAGGCTATAGGATCAGCTTGGGAGAATTACATTTCATCACCATTATTAAATGTAAGATGAGCAAGTTTGTGTAGCTTAATTTATTTAAACCAAACTGGGTGTTATCAAAAACAATCTGATTTAAATTTTGCAATGAAATGTGGTTTAACTGTGTAAGAATATTAAAGAAAAACTGAACTTGTGTGGGCTCGGTCTCATCGGACAAGCACTCCCGAATGGAAATTAACAGTTTACCAGGAAGGTCATAATAGCTTTATGTAATTTGTATTCCTCCTATTTGCACTGCCTCTGCAACTTGTTTTGCGACTTTGTGGTACTCCGGTAGCAAATCACACTACACACAATCGGCCATAATTTGCGGCCCCTATGGATGTGTGCCACGTGCGCACCTGCCCATAGAGGCCGCACACGTTCCGGGCTTTTGCACACGAAGCGCAGGTGCGAAAACCTGAAATTTGCGATCTGTCAAGAATTTTCTTAACAGATCACAAGGCCTGCTTTTACTAGCACAAGAGTTTTAAAAAAACATTCAAATAAAATTGTATCAATTATTTATAAATTTAAAAACCCTGTGCAATAAGCTAAGTTTATTTTTAGCCCCTTGAAAACATGTACAAAAATTAAATGTTTGTATTAAATATATTTTAATTAGATTTAAATATGTAATGTTTTTTTAAATTTATTTGAAGTATAGATGTATTTTGGGGGTATTCCCATTCGTGCTTATGGGGATTCCGTACGGAATCCCCATAAACATGAATGGACATCCCTTTCTTTTATTGGTTGGGCCAACCCATGTGCTCTCAGGGGTGCTTGCGAACCGCCTACACCCCTGAAATATGTGGGCCTCTACTTGCGGGTACCTGGAGATGCCCAGGACCGCGAATCTCCATACCTCCCGGACCACCAGGTGCGTGGACAATTTGCTTGCGGATAGGAGGCATTTTCCTGCGGGAAGCCTCTGACCGTAAATTTAGAGCCAATAAATTTGCATAATTTGTCAGCAATTTCATTGCTGTACGAACTTATTTACCCTATTAACCAAAACTTCTTGTGTGTAAAAACTGGTAAGGACTGAGACTAAGCACCAGAAAAATCTGGCTACATTTAGTAGATAGGAAAGTAGTGTCAGGCTTGTTACCCTCAGGCTACAGATCCAAAATGTTTCTTTCCTGGATGACTGATATATAGTTTTCTTCTTCTGTGAATTTGGATATAAGTGCATTAGGTATGTTAAGACTATTGGTGACCATACTAAAGTCCAGTACATAGCTGAGAGTCATATAGACCAGGAAGCTCCCAGGTTCATTGCCCGTCTATCCCGAATCTAGCAGCAGTAGGTTCTACATTTTCTTTCAGAACCTTGAGTCGTCTTAGAGGCTCATGAGGCAACCATTATGCTCTGGGTTGTTTCCATAATGAAGACCCTTTTTATGTGGGCAGGTCATTAGCCTAACTCATGACCCCATAACAGGAGGACCAGCAAGATACGATGGCCACTCCACTCCCATCAGATGCGAGTACCTGGCTGGATATCGACCCAGTATTCAGAGGCTGGAACTCTGATCTCCAACTCACTGGGGCTATGATTGGGTGGGGGGCACCCCCAAAGGATGGAAGAACTTCGGCTGGGCTGAACGTCATCCCAGTATTCAGCGACTGCAACTCTCGTCTCCGCTCGCTGGGACACCTCTGGGTTAGGAATGGGTAGAATAGCCACGATTTCCACCCCTCATTACTATCCAGTTACAAGTGCTAGAAGTGTGCAGGTGTGGATCTTGACAGGTTTGGGCTCAGCTGTGAACTTTCCCACGTTTGAATAGTCTACCCATGCTCGCTGTCATCAGCTGGCTAACGTACGAGAGGGATACTATGCTTCCACCTTTGGTAGGTCTATCTTAACCTACAATCCCCATCAAAAGTCGTTAATTAAACTGCATTAATTACTATAAAAGGAACTGGATAAATACTCCGTTAAGAATAATATCAAAGGCGAAAAGCTATAATACAGTCTCCAGAAACCTGTCTAGTTGCTTATTAAACTCATTTATTCTCTTCAGTGCCTTTTTTGGTAACTTATTCCACAAATCTGTAACCCTTCAAGTAAAAATGTTCCACCTGGCTTCACTTCTTGCCCTCAACGTTTTTAATTTTTAACTTTAACTCCTTGGATTTGAATCCTTCTCGAATTCTCTATAGCCAACAATTTGCCTGGATAGATTTTGCCAATCTCCTTTATATTCGTGGAAACTTCAACTAGATAATCTCAAAATCTGCTTTTGCCCAAAGGGAATAAGCTTCCTTTTTGCATTACTTGGTGAAGATGGGTTTATATATGAAGGAGTATCTTGAAAATTTAGATTGTCCCAGTGAGCTTAATGGTGCCTTGGGTTAAAACAATGGCATTTCTGAGTTTGTTTAGAACCCAGAACTGGATGATGGAATGAAACCTTCCTTTCTCTTATCTCTGTAAATGTCCACATCTGAAATGAGTCCGGTTAGTCTGAAATCAGTTCCCAGTGGGCACAAGTCTAGAGTACAAAGCATTCCATATGGCTAAATGGAGCTTTATTCTGCATCTGTCTTGTGCTATACCTGAGCTGAGAGTGCTTGAAGCTGAATATCAGAAATTGATTACTTAAATCCCTCACTTTGAAGGGCACAAAAATTCACCAAAACATTCTGATTTCCTTTGTATGAAATTTGCAAAGATTTGACTATTATACTAGATATTTGCATATGCCCTCCCCCAAAACTCCTTCCCCATGTCTGTCTTCTGCCTTATCCTCCATGAGTCTTCAGCTGTCCCCCGTTCAAAATATCTACTTTTTCTTTCTCACTTCCCATTCTTGACATTGAGGTTTCTGGCCACAGACCTGCTCAATGGCAGTGCATTACCTCCAATGGCAAATGTCCCTCCCACGATCTATCTGGAGTGCTGCTGCCCAAAATTGATGTCCCATTCGCCGGTGAACCATCTGGGTACGTGCTGCAGGCAGTCGCAGCTTGCCACTCTTCTTCAAATAAGATCGAATTTCAATCGGGCTTCAGGACTACCTGTTCCAGCACAGGGATCATTCGCTGCACCTAGTTCACACCAAAAGACCAGCACTATCTAATTTCTCCATCTGTTTTGGCAATCTGGGATGAGAGATGAAAATTGGCCAGGACACCCCTGCTCTTCTTGGATTAACGCCATGGGATCTTTTACTTCTAATTGAGACAGCAAACAAGCCTCAGTTTAACATTTCATCTGGTCGGGAGCAGCAGCGGGAGCGGGCGGACCTTTGAGGGAAGCGGCGGCAGTGGAGCTCTTCAATAAAGGCCGAGGCTCGAGGCCCAGACCGAGCTAGTCGGGAGTAGCAGCGGGAGTTGGCGGACCTGTGAGGGAAGCGGTGGCAGCGGAGTCAAAAGTAAGAAAGAAGTAAAAAGTAATCAAAGTGTCATGTCACAGCCAAGAGGGTAAGTGATTGCTGGTTCATTGGTGAGAAGTTTTCTTTTTCTTTATCTTTTTTCTTTTTCTTAGCAGTAAGAAACCTTGTCATTGTTGCCAAATTAAGTAATTTAAGGGTTAAGTCATGGCAGGAGAGCCCAGACCCATATCATGCTCCTCCTGAGCTATGTGGGAAATCAGGGATGCTTCCAGTGTCCCTGACTACTATATGTGCAGGAAGTGTATCCAGCTGCAGCTCCTGCCAGACCGCATTATGGCACTGGAGCTGCGCATGGATTCATTCTGGAGCATCCGCGATGCTGAGGATGTCGTGAATAGTACGTTTAGTGAGTTGGTCACACCACAGGTAAAGGTTACAAAGGCAGATAGGGAATGGGTGACCATCAGGAAGAGCAGTGGAAGGAAGGTAGTGCAGTGGTCCCCTGCGGCATCTCCCTCCAAAACAGATAAACCACCTTGGGTACTGTTGGGGGAGATGGCTCATCAGGGGAAGGCAGCAGCACCCAAGTTCATGGCACCATGGGTGGCAGGAAAAACAATGGGAGAGCTATAGTGGTAGGGGATTCTGTTGTAAGGGGAATAGCTAGGCGTTTCTGCGGCCGCAATCGAGACTCTAGGATGGTATGTTGCCTCCCTGGTGCAAGGGTCAAGGATGTCTCGGAATAGCTGCAAGGCATTCTGGAGGGGGGAAGGTAAACAGCCAGTTATCGTGGTGCATATAGGTACCAACGATTTAGGTAAAAAGCAGGATGAGGTCCTGCAAGCTGAATTTAGGGAGCTAGGAATTAAATTAAAAAGTAGGACCTCAACGGTAGTAATCTCAGGATTGCTACCAGTGACATGTGCTAGTCAGAGTAGAAATAGCAGGATAGTTCAGTGGCTTGAGGAATGGTGCAAGAGGGAGGGATTCAAATTCCTGGGACATTGAATCCGGTTCTGGGGGAGGTGGGACCAGTACAAACCGGACGGTCTGCACCTGGACAGGACCGGAACTGATGTCCTAGGGGTAGTGTTTGCTAATGCTGTTGGGGAGGATTGGAACTAGTAGGGCAGGGGGATGGGAACCTATGCAGGGAGACAGAGGGAAGTAAAATGGGGTTAGAAGCAAAAGGTATAAAGGAGAAAAGTAGAAGTGGAGGGTGTGGTGTCTCTGCACCTTGTTACAAACTCACATGAGGCATGTATATATCAGACACGGTCCCTCTGTGACCTTCACTTTATTCCCAGGACCAAGGAGTGCTGACCCTGGGTGGGACCTCCCCTTTTATA
Organism: Pristiophorus japonicus; assembly: GCF_044704955.1. NCBI lineage: Eukaryota > Metazoa > Chordata > Chondrichthyes > Pristiophoridae > Pristiophorus > Pristiophorus japonicus. The sequence goes on along the minus strand of NC_091984.1, from coordinate 72,301,094 downwards.
CCTGGAAACCCAGGTGAGGAATGTCTCCCGCAAGCTCACCCCCTGTGGTCAGGATGTGCATTTCAAGGGTACAGGTACAGTGTGCATGAGTTACAGATACATGACTATTGTCATTGCAAGATGGTGAAATACATGACATCACCTCCCCCCTTAAGTCTTTTAGTTTCAGAGGTTTAGTCTATCGGGTAGTCGACGCTCTCTCGTGGATTGCCGCAGTTGTGGCTCTGGTGGCTGAGCCTCAGCACATGTCTCTGTCACTTGAGGTGATTCCGGCCTGTCCGGGCTGGCCGCAAGGACTGTGCATGCTGAGGGCTGTCTTTGTTGCTCGTACGCTGGCAGTGGTGTGGGTGCTATCTCATCATGCTCTTCTTCCGGTTCCTCCGTGTCTATGCTGAACCTTGTCTTTACTTGATCCAAGTGTTTGCAGCATATCTGCCAATTGTTTAATCTGACCACCATGGCCCTGTTTCCTTCTTTGCCAATTATGGTGCCCTCAAGCCATTTGGGTCCCAAAGCATGGTTAAGAATAAATACCGGGTCATCTATTTCTATACACCTCCCCCTTGAGCCTCGATCATGGAGCTCAGTTTGGGACTGGCGCTTGCCCTCAACAATGTCTGTCAGGTCTGGATGAATGAGGGACAGCCGCGTCTTGAGCGTGCATTTCCTGAGGAGTTCCACTGGCGGGACTCCCGTGAGTGAGTGCGGCCAGGACCTGTAGGCCAGCAGGAGGCGCGATAGGCGGTACTGAAGGGAGGGTCCTTGGATGCATAGCATGCCCAGGTTTATGACTTGGACCGCCCGTTCCACCTGGCCATTGGAAGCCGGCTTGAACGGCGCTGTCCGGACGTGCTTGATCCCATTGCCCGACATAAACTCCTGGAATTCATGGCTGGTGAAACACGGGCCATTGTCGCTGACCAGGATGTCCGGCAAGCCGTGGGTCACGAAAACCGTACGCAGACACTCCACTGTGATGGATGTCGTGCACGAGTTCAATATGATGCACTCGATAACGATCAGAAACATTTTTCCCATGAAATGGCACGCATAGTCTACGTGAATACGTGACCATGGCCTGGTGGGCCAGGGCCACGGCTGAGCGGAGCCTCCCTGGGGGCATTGCCGAGCTGGGCACACGTCGTGCACCTGCGAACCCCAGTGTTCCAGGTCTGCGTCAATCCCCGGCCACCATACATGTGACCGGGCAATGGCCTTCATTAACACGATGCCAAGGTGCTCGCTGTGGAGTTCCCTGATGAACGCTTCCCTTCCTTTCTGGGGCATGACTACCCGGCTGCCCCATAACAGGCAGTCGGCTTGGATGGAGAGTTCATCCATCCGTCTCTGAAACGGCCTGACTTCCTCGGGCACACCCTGTGTGCGGGTGCCCAATTCCCAGTCAGGACACATTTCTTTATCATGGATAGGAGGGGGTCCCTGTTGGTCCAGAGTTTGATCTGTCTGGCTGTGATGGGGGAGCCCGCAGTGTCAAAAGCCTCAAGGGACATGACCATCTCGGCCCTCTGCTCCGACGCCCCCTTGGTGGTGGCCAGTGGGAGCCTGTTGGGTGCATCAGCACAATTTTCGGTGCCTGGCTGGTGCCGTATGGTGTAGTCATACGCAGTCAGCGTGAGGGCCCATCGCTGTATGCGAGCTGATGCGTTAGCGTTGACAGCCTTGCTGTCGGACAACAGAGATGTGGTCCATCTCTAGCTCGAACCGTCTACCGAAAAGGTACTGGTGAATCTTTTTCACACCGTACACACACGCGAGTGCCTCCTTCTCGACCATGCCGTATCCACGCTCTGCCTGGGAGAGCGACCTGGAGGCGTAAGCCACCGGTTGGAGTCGGCCGTCATCGTTACCCTGCTGCAACACACAGCCAACCCTGTAGGATGACGCATCGCATGTTAAAACCAGTTTATTACAGGGGTCATACAAAGTCAACAGGTTGTTGGAACACAGCAGGTTCCTTGCCTTGTTGAAACCCCGTTCTTGACAATCCCCCCAAAAGCATTCACAACCTTTACGGAGGAGCTTGTGTAATGGCTCCAACAATGTGCTTAAGTTCGGCAGAAAGTTCCCAAAATAGTTCAAAAGTCCCAGGAATTATCCCAACTCCGACATGTTGTCGGGTCTGGGCGCCCGGCGAATCACCTCAGTTTTTGATTCAGTGGGCCGTATCCCGTCTGCGGCAACCCTCCTGCCCAGGAACTCAACCTCTGGGGCCAAAAACACGCACTTGGCCTTTTTCAGCCGCAAGCCTACCCGATCCAATCGGCGTAGCACCTCCTCCAGGTTGCGGAGGTGTTCCTCGGTGGCTCGACCCAATATAAGGATGTCGTCTTGGAATACGACCGTTCCAGGGATGGACTTGAGCAAGCTTTCCATGTTCCGCTGAAAGATATCCGCTGCCGAACGAATGCCAAACGGGCACTTGTTGTAGACAAATAATCCTTTGTGTGTCATGATGGTGGTCAGAAGCTTGGAATCTTCCGCCAGTTCCTGAGTCATGTAGGCCGAAGTGAGGTCCAGCTTCGTGAACAGCTTGCCACCTGCCAGCGTGGCAAAGAGGTCCTCCGCTCTCGGAAGCGGGTATTTGTCTTTCAGCGACACTCGGTTGATGGTGGGTTTGTAGTCGCCACAAATCCTAACCGAGCCATCTGCTTTGAGGACGGGAACGATGGGACTTGTCCAGTCGCTGAATTCAACGGCCAAAATTTTGCCCTCTCTGAGCAGCCTGTCCAGTTCACTTTCAATTTTCTCACGCATCACGTATGGCACCGCTCTGGCTTTGTGGTGCACTGGTCTGGCGTCCGGAGTGATGCGTATCACTACTTTAGTGCCCTTGAACATTCCGGCACCGGGTTGAAAGAGTGACTCGAATTTTTGCAATACCTGCGAGCATAAACTTCGCTCCACGGATGAAATGGTGTGCACATCCCCCCCATTTCCAATTCATCTCAGCTAGCCAACTCCTCCCCAAAAGTGCAGGGCCATTTCCCGGAACAATCCGGCTCTGTAATCCATTATGCGTTACCACCAAGTTTGCTCTGCCCAGTACTGGGATGATCTCTTTGGTGTACGTACGTAGCTGCGTCTCAATGCGTTCCAGTTTGGGCCTGCTAGCTCTGTGTGGCCATAGTCTCTCAAATTGTTGGGCGCTCATGAGTGACTGGCTAGCTCCCGTATCCAGCTCCATTTGCACCGGGATGCCATTCAGTAAGACTTTCATCATCATGGGTGACGTTTTAATGTATGAGCAGTGGATGTCAGCCACATGAACCCGCTGAAGTTCAGCATCCATGGTTGTTCCCCAGGCCTCATCCTGCATTACAGACCCCTCATTTGGTTCCTCTGTCTCGCAGATTAGCCTTGCTACTGCCTTTTTGCACATCCTGGAAAGTGTCCACTGACATTATAAATTCTACAGGTAGAAAGCTGGAACCTGCAGCTTTTGGCAGTGTGTCTACCCCCACACATCCAACATGAGCTGAGATTGCTGTTAACAAAAGGACTATTCCCAAGTATTCCTCTCTGATGGCCTGTTTGGCTGTTTCTAAGCACTCTGATGGAGGGTGTTATTGGTACCATCACGGGATGCATTGTTCTTCGTGATGGCGTGAATTGCCGATCCCCTTTCCATTGTCCCTGTTGCGGGCCCACCCTGGAGCTTGTTGCTGTCTGGGCGGTGTCGAATTGCCCTTGCCTGCCTGCCTGGACTTGTCGAATTGCCCTTGCCTGCTTGCGGGGTTCTGTATCACTTTTACAACATTAACTCCCTTGTTCATCGCAATGTTAAAACCAGGGCTGCATATGTAAATTAGCTTGGTCTCCTTTTCCCCTGCCATAAAGGTCTGAGCTATCAACGCCGCCCCTTCTAAAGTCAAGTCCTTAGTCTTTATGAGCTTCCTGAAAATGCCGGCATGATTAATGCCCTCGATGAAAAAGTCCCTTAACATCTCCCCCCTGCAGGCATCGGAGAACTTAGAGACTGGCCAAATGCCGCAGTTCCGCCACGAAGTCCGAGACATTTTGACCCTCCCGACGCCGGTGAGAGTAGAACCGATGCTGGGCCATGTGTACGCTACTTGCGGGCTTGAGATGCTCACTGATCAGCTGGCTGAGCTCGTCAAAGGACTTGTCCGCTGGCTTTTGAGGTGCGAGCAGGTCTTTCATCAGCGCATACGTCTGTGGACCACAGCTGGTCAGTAGATGCGCCCTCCGCTTGTCAGCCGCTGTCTCTTCCAGCCAGTCCTTTGTGACAAAGCTCTGCTGGAGTCTTTCCACAAAGTCATCTCAGTCCTCACCCACACAGTAGCGTTCCTCTGTGCCACCAGTGGCCATCCTCGTGGTTTCGTGATTCCCGTTTCTCGTCGCCAAATGTGGTGTCTCTGCACCTTGTTACAAACTCACACGAAGCATGTATATATCAGATACGGTTACTCTGTGACCTTCACTTTAATCCCAGGACTAAGGAGTGCTGACCCTGGGTGGGACCTCCCCTTTTATACCTGGAAACCCAGGTGAGGAGTGTCTCCCGCAAGCTCACACCCTGTGGTCAGGGTGTGCATTTCAAGGGTACAGGTAGAGTGTGCATGAGTTACAGTTACATAACTATTGTCATTGCAAGATGGTGAAATACATGATATCGGACAGAAAAATCAAAGGCAAAAATCAAAAAGGGTCACATTACAACATAATTCTAAAAGGACAAAGAGTGTTAGAAATGTGATATGTGAAGAGAAAAAGATTAGTGAAAACAAACTTTTAGGTCCCTTGCAGTCAGATTCAGGTGAATTTATAATGGGAACAAAGAAATGGCAGACCAATTGAACAAATACTTTGGTTCTGTCTTCACGAAGGAAGACACAAATAACCTTCCGGAAGTACTAGGGGACCGAGGGTCTAGTGAGAAGGAGGAACTGAACGTTATCCTTATTAGGCGGGAAATTGTGTTAGGGAAATTGATGGGATTGAAGGCTGATAAATCCCCGTGGCCTGATAGTCTGCATCCCAGAGTACTTAAGGAAGTGACCCTAGAAATAGTGGATGCATTGGTGATCATTTTCCAACAGTCTATCAACTCGGGATCAGTTCCTATGGACTGGAGGGTAGCTAATGTAACACCACTTTTTTAAAAAGGAGGGAGAGGGAAAGCAAGTAATTATAGACCAGTTAGCCTGACATCAGTAATGGGGACAATGTTGGATTCAATTATTAAGGATGAAATAGCAGCGCATTCGGAAAGCAGTGACAGGGATCGGTCCAAGTCAGCATGGATTTATGAAGGGGAAATCATGCTTGACAAATTTTCTGGAATTTTTTGAGGATGTATATAGTAGAGTAGACAAGGGAGAACCAGTGGATGTGGTGTATTTGGACTTTCAAAAGGCTTTTGACAAGGTCCCACACAAGATTGGTGTGCAAAATCAAAGCACATGGTATTGGGGGTAATATACTGACATGGATAGAGAACTGGTTGGCAGACAGGAAACAGAGAGTCGGGATAAACGGGTCCTTTTCAGAATAGCAGGCAGTGACTAGTGGAGTGCCGCAGGGCTCAGTGCTGGGATCCCAGCTCTTTACAATATACATCAATGATTTGGATGAAGGAATTGAGTGTAATATCTCCAAGTTTGCAGATGACACTAAACTGGGTGGCGGTGTGAGCTGTGAGGGGGATGCTAAGCGGCTGCAGCATGACTTGGACAGGTTAGGTGAGTGGGCAAATGCATGGCAGATGCAGTATAATGTGGATAAATGTGAGGTTATCCACTTTGGGGGCAAAATCACGAAGACAGAATATTATCTGAATAGTGGCAGATTAGGAAAAGGGAAGGTGCAACGAGACCTGGGTGTCATGGTTCATCAGTCACTGAAAGTTGGCATGCAGGTACAGCAGGCGTTAAAGAAGGCAAATGATATGTTGGCCTTCATAGCGAGGAGATTTGAGTATAGGAGCAAGGAGGTCTTACTGCAGTTGTACAAGGCCTTGGTGAGGCCTCACCTGGAATATTGTGTTCAATTTTGGTCTCCTAATCTGAGGAAGGACATTCTTGCTGTTGAGGAAGTGCAGCGAAGGTTCACCAGACCGATTCCCAGGATGGCTGGACTGACATATGAGGAGAGACTGGATCAACTGGGCCTTTATACATTGGAGTTGAGAAGGATGAGAGGGGATCTCATCGAAACATACAAGATTCTGAAGGGATGGGACAGGTTAGATGCGGGTAGATTGTTCCTGATGTTGGGGAAGTCCAGAACCAGGGGACACAGTCTTAGAATAAGGAGTAGGCCATTTAGGACTGAGATGAGGAGAAACTTCTTCACTCAGAGTTGTTAACCTGTGGAGTTACCTGCTGCCGAGAGTTGTTGATGCCAGTTCATTGGATATATTCAAGAGGGAGTTAGATATGGCCCTTATGGCTAAGAGGATCAAGGGGTATGGAGAGAAAGCAGGAAAGGGGTACTGAGGGAATGATCAGCCATGATCTTGTTGAATGGTGGTGCCGGCTCGAAGGGCTGAATGGCCTACTCATGCACATATTTTCTATGTTTCTATGTTTCTAATAACCTTCCGGAAATACTGGGGGACCGAGGGTCTAGCGAGAAGAAGGAACTGAAGGAAATCCTTATTCATCAGCAAATTGTATTTGGGAAATTGAAGGCTCTGTGTCTCAATGCGAGGAGCATTCGTAATAAGGTGCATGAGTTAACTGCGCAGATAGCTGTTAATGGATATGATGTAATTGGGATTGCGGAGACATGGCTCCAGGGTGACCAAGGCTGGGAGCTCAACATCTAGGGGTATTCAATATTCAGGAAAGATAGACTGAAAGGAAAAGGAGGAGGGGTAGCGTTGCTGGTTAAAGAGGAGATTAACACAATAGTAAGGAAGGAAATTAGCGTGGGTGAGGTGGAATCTGTATGGGTAGAGCTACGGAACACCAAAGGGCAGAAAATGCTAGTGGGAGTTGTGTACAGACCACCAAACAGTCATAGTGAGGCTGGGGATGGCATCAAACAGGAAATTAGGCATGCATGCAATAAATGTACAGCAGTTATCAAGTTATCATGGGTGACTTTAATCTACATATAGATTGGTCTAAACAAACTGGTAGCAATACGGTGGAGGAGGATTTCCTGGAGTGTATAAGGGATGGTTTTCTTGACCAATATGTCGAGGAATCAACTAGAGAGCTGGCCATCCTAGACTGGGTGTTGTGTAATGAGAGAGGACTAATTAGCAATCTTGTTGTGCGAGGCCCCTTGGGGAAGAGTGACCATAATATGATAGAATTCTTCATTAAGATGGAGAGTGACACAATTAATTCAGAGACGAGAGTCCTGAACTTAAAGGTAACTTCGAAGGTATGAGACGTGAATTGACTAGGATAGACTGGCTAATGATACTTAAAGGGTTGACGGTGGATAGGCAATGGCAGACATTTAAAGATCACATGGATGAACTTCAACAATTATACATCCCTGTCTGGCATAAAAATAAAACGGGGATGGTGGCTCAATCGTGGCTTACAAGGGAAATTAGGGATAGTGTTAAATCCAAGGAAGGGGCATATAAATTGGCCAGAAAAAGCATCAAACCTGAGGATTGGGAGAAATTTAGAATTCAGCAGAGGAGGAGAAAGGTTGTAATTAGGAGGGGGAAAATAGAATATGAGAGTAAGCTTGCAGGGAACATAAAAACTGACTGCAAAAACTTCTACAGATATGTGAAGAGAAAAAGATTAGTGAAGACAAATGTGGGTCCCTTACAGTCAGAATCAGGTGAATTTATAATGAGGAACAAGGAAATGGCAGATCAATTGAACAAATACTTTGGTTCTGTCTTCACTAAAGAAGATACAAATAACCTTCCGGAAATACTGGGGGACCGAGAGTCTAGCGAGAAGAAGGAACTGAAGGAAATCCTTATTCGTCAGCAAATTGTATTTGGGAAATTGATGGGATTGAAGGCCGATAAATCCCCGGGGCCTGATAGTCTGCATCCCAGAGTACTTAAGGAAGTGGCCCTAGAAATAGTGGATGCATTGGTGGTCATTTTCCAACCTTCTATAGACTCTGGATCAGTTCCTATGGACTGGAGGGTAGCTAATGTCACCCCACTTTTTAAAAAAGGAAGGAGAGAAAACAGGAAATTATAGACTGATCAGCCTGACATCGGTGGTGGGGGAAAAGTTGGAATCAATTATTAAAGATATAATAGCAGCGCATTTGGAAAGCAGTGACAGGATCGATCCAAGTCAGCATGGATTTATGAAAGGGAAATCATGCTTGACAAATCTTCTAGAATTTTTTGAGGATGAAACTAGTAGAGTGGATAAGGGGGAGCCAGTGGATATGGTATATTTAGACTTTCAAAAGGCTTTTGACAAGGTCCCACACAGGAAATTAACGTGCAAAATTAAAGCACATGCTATTGGGGGTAATGTGCTGACATGGATAGAGAACTGGTTGGCAGACAGGAATCAAAGAGTAGGAATAAACGGGTCCTTTTCAGAATGGCAGGCAGTGACTAGTGGGGTACCGCAAGGTTCAGTGCTGGGACCCTAGCTATTTACAATATACATTAATGATTTAGACAAAGGAATTGAATGTAATATCTCCAAGTTTGCAGATTACACAAAGCTGGGTGGCAGTGTGAGCTGTGAGGAGGATGCTAAGAGGCTGCAGGGTGACTTGGACAGGTTAGGTGAGTGGGCAAATACATGGCAGATGCAGTATAATGTAGATAAATGTGACGTTATCCACTTTGGTGGTAAAAACAGGAAGGCAGATTGTTATCTGAATGGTGACAGATTAGTAAAAGGGGAGGTGCAACGAGACCTGGGTGTCATGGTACATCAGTCATTTGGCATACAGGTACAGCAGGCAGTGAAGAAGGCAAATGGGCATGTTGGCATTCATAGCGAGCGGAATTGAGTATAGGAGCATGGAGGTCTTACTGCAGTTGTACAGAGCATTGGTGAGGCCACACCTTGAAAGTTGTGTACAGTTCTGGTCTCCTAATCTGAGGAAAGACATTCTTGCTATTAAGGACGTGCAGCGAAGGTTCACCAGGCTGATTCCCAGGATGACAGGACTGACATATGAAGAAAGACTGGATTTACTAGTCTTATATTCAGTGGAATTTAGAAGAATGAGAGGGGATCTCATAGAAGCATATCAAATTCTGATGGGATTGGACAGGTTAGATGCAGGAAGCATGTTCCGATGTTGGGGAAGTCCAGAACCAGGGGTCACAGTCTAAGGATAAGGGGTCAGCCATTTAGGACCGAGATGAGTAGAAACTTCTTCACTCAGAGTTGTGAGCATGATTAATTCTCTACCACAGAAAGTTGTTGTGGCCAGTTCATTAGATATATTCAAAAGGGAGTTAGATGTGGCCCTACGGCTAAAGGGATCAAGGGGTATGGAGAGAAAGCAGGAACGGGGTACTCAAGTGCATGATCAGCCATGATCATATTGAATGGTGGTGCAGGCTCGAAGGGCCGAATGGCCTACTCCTGCACCTATTTTCTATGAAAGACAGCATTTCTGACAGTGTAGCACTCCTTCAGTACTGCACTGAAGTATCAGCCTAGATTATGTGCTCAAGTCTTTTGAGTGGGACTTAAATCTACAATCTGACTCAGAGGTGAGAAACAAATCAACTTGCTGGTAACATAAATTGGCTATTAGAAAGTCAGACTGTTGGAGCTAAGCTTCTCAGATTGACCTAATTTTAAAAGAACAGGATCCAGAGAGAGAGTTAACCTGAATAGACAATTGAGTAATTCACCACTCCAAGGTGGAGATGGGTGGTATTTTTGAATTTGGAGAAAGAGCAGCGGGAGAGATCAAGGTGAGGCTTGATGATGAATAGGATGTGGTGAAACATGACACTGGACAGAGTGGACTTGGTCAAAGTGAAGCAATTGCCAGCTGAGTTTCTGTTAGGCTAAGGATGCCGTGATGTTCTTTCACAATGAGGTCAAGAATGGGAAGTGAGACAGAAAAAGTGGATATTTTGAACGGGAGACAGCAGAAGACTCATGGAGGGTAAGGCAGAAGACAGACATCGGAAAGGAGTTTTGACTTCAGAGAAGCAAACTGCGTGGGTTCAGGGGAAGGAGACTAAAGCATTTAGGGTAACTGATGAGGCATACCAATCGGTGCGATCTGTGGTGGAGGCTGTGAAGAGTGGACAGGTTGAAGCAGAAGGAGTCAGTAATCCTGTCTAGAAAGGATAAGAATCTATGGCAGTGGAGGGCAAGGACTATAAGAAATAGGAGCAGGAGTAGGTCATATGGCCTCTCGAGCCTGCTCCACTATTTAATACGATCATGGCTGATCCGATCATGGACTCAGGTCTACTTCCCTGCCCACTCCCCATAACCCCTGAATCCCTTATTGGTTAATAAACTGTCTATCTCTGCCTTAAATTTATTCCATGATCCAGCTTCCACAGTTCTCTGAGGCAGTGAATTCAACAGATTTACAACTCTCTGAAAGAAGCAATTCCTCCTCATCTCAGTTTTAAATGGGCAGCCCCTTATTCTAAGATTATGCCCCCTAGTTCTAGTCTCCCCTATCAGTGGAAACATCCTCTCTGCATCCACCTTGTCAAGCCCCCCATAATCTTATATGTTTCGATAAGATTATCTCTCATTCTTCTGAATTCCAATGAGTAGAGGCCCAACCTACTCAATCTTTCCTCATAAGTCAACCCCCTCATCTCCGGAATCAACCTCGTGAACCTTCTCTGAACTGCCTCCAAAGTAAGTATATCCTTTCTTAAATATGGAAACCAAAACTGCACGCAGTATTCCAGAAGTGGCCTCACCAATACCCTGTATAACTGTAGCAAGACTTCCCTGCTTTTATATTCTATCCCCTTTGCAGTAAAGGCCAAGATTCCATTGGCCTTCCTGTTCACTTGCTGTACCTGCATACTATCCTTTTGAGTTTCATGATCCTCAGGTCCCACTGTACTGCAGCACATTGCCATTTTTCTCCATTTAAATAATGACTTGCTTTTCGATTTTTTTTTCTGCCAAAGTGCATAACCTCATACTTTCCAACATTATACTCCATCTGCCAAATTTTTGCCCACTCAGCCTGTCTATGTCCTTTTGCAAGTTTTTTGTGTCCTCCTCAAACATTGCTTTTCCTCCCATTTTTGTATCGTTCGTATACTTGGCTATGTTACACTCGGTCCCTTCATCCAAGTCATTAATATAGATTGTAAATAGTTGGGATCCCAGTACTGATCCCTGGGGCACCCCACTAGTTACTGATTGCCAACCCGAGAATGAACCATTTATCCTGACTCTCTGTTTTCTGTTAGCCACTCCTCTATCCATGCTAATATATTACCCCGAACCCCATGAAATTTTATCTTGTGCAGTAACCTTTAACGTGGCACCTTGTCATATGCCTTCTGGAAGTCGAAATACACCACATCCACTGGTTCCCCTTTATCCACCCTGTTTGTAACATCCTCAAAGAATTCCAGCAAATTTGTCAAACTTGACTTCCCCTTCATAAATCCATGCTGACTCTGCCAGACTGTATTATGCTTTTCCAAATGTCCTGCTACTGTTTCCTAATAATGGACTCCAACATTTTCCCAACCACAGATGTTAGGCTAACTGGTCTTTCGTTTCCTGCTTTTTGTCTGCTTCCTTTTTTAAATAGGGGTGTTACATTTGCAGTTTACCAATCTACTGGGACTTTCCCAGAATCCAGGGAATTTTGGTAAATTACAACCAATGCATCCACTATCCCTGTTGCTACTTCTCTTAAGACCCTAGGATGCAAACCATCAGGTCCAGGGGATTTTAGTGGTGAGGTGGGCAGTGAGTGAGCCAGGGGCAAGATGGGATGAAGGTAGTATGTTGGGGATGGTCAGAGGACAGTATGAGAGGCAAAGACGAAGGTCAGTGGGATGAGGAACCTTCCCATGCCATTTATCGCAAACATTTATCATGCCCTAGCTAAGAAGGCAGGTTGTAGGTCTAATGTCTATCAAAATAGCTTTATAAGCAGTCACTAGACACAGTTATGAGATGCTCCTAGGGAGACTCTAGGCTGAATTTTCAGCACGAAAGCAATCTGCCTGCGTGATCTCCGCTTGAACAATAGCATTAGTGCTAATCACATCTTAGTTTTCAGGATACATTTAAATAAGATTGTGGGTGAGCGCCAGGCATTGTGAATTGCTGTTGGGAGCAGGAAATAATGGCCTGCAGCAGCTTAAAGGGGCCACCATACAAATCTTTGGTTTTCATGCAGCTGAAAAATCTCTATGTACAAACATTGACAAGATCCTTGTAGGGCACAGAAGGGCTCTGCTTTGTGGATGCTGATCAGGAAATGTTACTTCAAGAGTTCAGGTTCAGGAGAGAGGCGTTCTTTAAAACTGACTAAAGGAGGAGGACCCAAGAAGCCCTTCAGCAGAAAGGTGGAAGTGGCCTGAGTAGTCAGTGCCACTCCAGAACTCGGTACACAGCCACTCGATGCTGCAAAAAGTTTAATCTGGCAAGGATAGAGGGCCCTCCACTTACAACTTCCTCCCCTCAATGTGTTAAAGTGCTTAAGTTATCATCAAAGCCCATGAGGTAGCCTGGTGCCCCCAGCCTTCAATCCTACTTTTACATATATTCTACCCATAAATATCTCATGGAATATAATTGGTTGGCCCATGTACCTATCAGCACACCAATATGGGTACGGTCTATGTGCTGATACCTAAGTTTTACTGTATATCATAGGAACAAAAGATCATTCTCACTTTTTGATTTCCTTCTTCAAGAAGATAGTCCATGACAGCTGAGATTGGTGACAAGTGGCAGGCTCAAAACCTTTAACATCTGACAATCTATAGGAGGAAATTGTGCAAATCCTGGAGATAGAAGCTATAGAGGTTGTAGAAGGTGACATAGTAGATGTGCATATATCAACCGAGGCTATATGTTGCTGCTTTTTATCCTATTGTACCCTGCATTATCATTGAACTATATTATGCAACCCTCATCACTCCTTCTGCTAAAGAATTATGCAAGTTATTTTCCTGAAGACACCATTCTATGCTCTCTTCCTCCTCCAGCTGTTTCTGGGGAATATGAGCCAAGCCCATCTGCATCCAAGCACTGAAGAGCATATGCTGTGAATCCTTCTCACCTTTATAAGCACCAGCCCAGCCTCATCCACATTGGGGAAATTAGGGGGGAAAAACAGGGGAGTTACTGGATGATACAAAAAGCACGAGTGGGCACGAGGGTGAAGCTGCTGACCAGAAGATCAGAATATGTCACCCATTAGCTCAGTAGCCTAGTGAGTGACCTAGATCTCATGTAACCTTCTTTTAGAAGAGTGATGCTTGCAGAACATCAAACATATATGCAACCACTGAAGATGATGTTTTACACTATGCAGCACATAGCAGAGCATAGAAACATAGAAAATAGGTGCAGGAGTAGGCCATTCGGCCCTTTGAATGGCGGTGCAGGCTCGATCAGTTCATGGCTGAACATGCAACTTCAGGACCCCATTCCTGCTTTCTCACCATACCCCTTGATCCCCCTAGTAGTAAGGACTACATCTAACTCCTTTTTGAATATATTTAGTGAATTGGCCTCAACAACTTTCTGTGGTAGAGAATTCCACAGGTTCACCACTCTCTGGGTGAAGAAGTTTCTCCTCATCTCGGTCCTAAATGGCTTACCCCTTATCCTTAGACAGCTGGAAGAGGAAGAGAGCTTAGAATGGTGAAATCAGGAAAATAACTCGCATAATTTTTCAGCAGAAGCATCTGGAGTATACCCGAGATACCTTCACTGCACAGCAATTAACCAAGGAAAGTGTGGCAGCTCCAGGGATGTTTTCCGGAAGATTCCCACAATAGAGGCCCAAAGGGCAGTCTGCAGTTCTTCCATGAATGTTCCACTTGCCAAGGTAGAGGCCTAGGTGCCAGACTGCAGAGAGGTCTGTCTCTTCTGGTTTCCAAGTGATTGGGGCTTGGTTGCAGGCTAGTATCTCATGGGTTTCACTGACCTCATTGATACCATTAGGTCAGCTTTCCCACAGATAGGAGGTCATGCAGAGCTAATGCCTGGTACTAGTGACAGGTAGGAATGCACAGATGACGGTGCTCTCAGGATAGCAGCACATTGTGTGCTTTTCCACCAGCCCTCTTCAATGCCTATATATGGCACAAGGCAGGTTCCCAGACAGCAGCTTAAGAGGTGATGAATGCCTCTTTGTCCATCTTTGGACACAGTTGCCATAAAGTGTGGACCACTTCAGTCGCAAGAGGCACGTATTGACACAAGCAGCCAGCCATTGCACCCCTCCCTGCCACTGAGAGTGCCCAGGTACACTTTGCACACTAGCACTAAGAGGGACCACACATACGGCATGGATTTTGATTAGAAATGAAGCAGTCCCTAAAGGGAGCAGTTATCCAGAGTAAAGATTGGGTTTTTCTCTCCAGTGTTACCATTCTTCCTGTCTGGAAGCACCTGGTCTTTGCTAAGTGCTTGCCCTACACTATGGCTGAGATCAGGAACACAGCATGTGGAAAGTGGACATGAGTCCACATTCTACCATACCATGTCACTGTAATGCCTAATTTTGAAGGCCACAACTATAATACTCTACATATTCAACAAATCAGACATGTTAGGTCATTTCTGTGTGGTTTAAACTAAGTGGGTAAATTAAACATAGTGTCATTTGTTTAATTCTTGGCACAGCTATAATAACACACACAATGTAGCATTTTTATATTGTTCAAAATAAAGTTTAATATACCATAATCATTTTGATATAATGTATTATTTTTTCCAAATGTGTTTCTAACTCATTCTGAAATCACTGTGAAGTTCACTATTAAACATTTTAATAACAAAACAGAAGAACAAGACAAATTATTGGCATAGCCAATTACAAATTGAACAAAATTATCCTTATGATTGTGATTCTAAGTTTCTAAGCACATCGTATCATGAAATAATCCGAAGCAGGTTTCTACCTCCCCACAGAGAGGGAAAAGTGAAGTCTGATTGAGCTGTCTCTGTGCATCTCCTAGTGCCTGGCTTCAGAGCAGTACTGGTGGATATTTAGGAGCATGCTGCCTGCTTGGAACAGCAGGTTGTCAGGCTCGAACCTATGGCTGCTCCCAGAGTTCAGTTCTTGATCTCGATTGTGTTCGGGAGAAGCAGTGAGTATAGCTCGGGAGGGTGTTCACAGAAAAGAAAAATCAGAGGCTGAACACTCTTGAACTGCTCTCGCATATCTCTTTGAGTAACCAGTTGCATAGTGGCGGACAGAGGGGCTTGGGTGAAGGTCACCTGTCTACCAGTTAGCCCAGGGAGAGAAAAAATATCTAAATGTTTACATAAAAGTATATTTTTAAAAATCAAAGATAAAAGTTCATACATGTAAAACACTCAAGTCTCATTAAAAAATGTGGTTCATATTGTACCAAAAGCTCCACACCATTAGAATTCCTTCACAATATGTCCCATGCTGTCTGTATATTCAAAAATAAACAAGAAAATGTGCTATATATCCAACAGGTCATATGAAAATAACCCAAACTTTACATCTTCTGAAAAAGATCATCTTAATTAAACTACATTGCAGTTATAGTTATCTTTGGCGACTCATCGTTGGTGATCTCATGTATATTTTCATAGGCATTGGGATGTTCACTGGACCTGTTGTATTAAGAAAGGTTCAACAATAGTGAGATAGCGATCAACGAAAATTATTTTTAAAATCACTGATATTATTTTATCCATTTTGTACTGGATAGAATAATCTCACTTTATGCCACATGTCAAACGATGATGGTTAATCAAGTGATAAAGATATGAAAGTTCAGTAAAGAAAATTATGAAAAAAATGACAAAATAATTGAGGTGCTACAATCACTTCAATTGTTGATTGCTATTCGTGGCTCCTACTGAAACGTACACATGTTGAGGACACGATCAGGCTTGGTGATGCTGAACTCTATGTTTGAATTGCCTGTTAAAACACACTGTCTAAGCTCATACAGATGATATGGCACCACAGTATGAGTCAGCACTTCGGGGAGGGGAAAGAACTGGGCAGAGGAAAATGGAAAAAATCACCACTAGACCAGAAGAAGGGTTCTAGTTGGTTGAGAACTACCATATGGCACTGAGTGGATAGTTTAATTCTGCATCTGAGTGTATCAGAAGGAGCAGTAGCCAGAAATGACATTTTAAACATGATTGCCTATACATACCTGGGATGCAATAATGAATTCAAAAGTTATGTACATATTGTGGGATTTACAGACCTGGTATCAACCTTGGGCTGAAATACACAATGCACATTGCCTCATTTTTTATTATTTAAATAACACTGGCTTTGATTTTCTTCTGGATGGTAACATCGTTGCCCAATTTTCCTGTGATTTATGATACTCCTCTGAATAAAGTGCGCAATGTAAAATAAGCATCTTTAAATCCATTTAGAAATGCAGGAAACATAGCAAAATGCTTCTACAAATATTTCAAACCTCTGCTTATATTTCTAATTCAGTCGTGAAATTCTCTTATGCCTTTGTTATCCTCCACATTTGGTGTAGATGCCACAGTGCCAAGATGCAGTACAAAGCCGCTGTAACGCACAAATTTGGCAACAAGAGCAATACCACCTGATCTCACCGTACATCCGTTCCAGGATAACTACAGGCAGGGCACAGCTGAGTTAGTTTAAAAAGAACACAGGGATCCAGTGTGACACCTTTAAATTTCAAAAGAACTGAGAAGCTTCCATTAATTCTTTTTTACTCTTTGAAATGTCACTGGCTGCCAAAGGTCAAGAACAGAGCTGTATGCAAATATTTAAATACACACCCACATAGCCCTGTTTTCTCCCACACCGAAGGGCTGTGATATGGCAGTATGCCCACAGCCACCTGATCATGTCACTGTTTTTGATGTCTGTTTACAATCCAGCTCTGTAACTGGGATTTAGCACTGGGATTTGGCACCCAATTGAGTCAGTACCTCGGAGAAGGGGAGTGTATTTTTTTTCACATAAAATTGTAAACAGCGGAAAATATAGCACTACATTCTGGTTGCTAACAGTGATCTTGATATTTTCAGGTTTGGTTCAAATAATGGCATCAAGTAGTTTTTAGATGTAATAAAAGTGCCAACTAATTGAAGGTCTGGACAGTTCCATTGAAATAAAAAGTTAAACTGACTGTGAGATATGATATGTAACAGTGTGTTATGAAGGGACCTCTTCAGGTAGTTCCCAGTGCTTCTGAAAGACAAAGTGCCTCATTTATTTCAGAGTGATGTCACCAGTGAGTGCACTGTAAGGGAAATGCACCACAACTTGCAATGCTTTTAGAAGCTCATTTCATAACTGTTTCCAGAAACAGTCAGCCTTAAATGATTCTGTTATCACCTCTTATGTTGACTTTTCTTTGTAAATGGCATTTCTTGTCCCTGACTACAGTGTTGCAGACTTAGTAAAATATTCTGAGCACCACACTGCCAATATTAAGAGCATTTGGGAAAATATTAACCATTGGCTCACCTCACAACATCTTTTAAAGTCAGGGTTTCATTGATCTGTGTTCCATCAATATTTGCATAATCAGCTTCTGTTGCTGGTGATTCAGGATGATTACTGTGGCTGAGCAAAATGAGAAAGATTGAAGCAAAATTATTAAATTACATTTTTGAAAATGAAATTCAGCTAGTGCATTATCAATATAGTCTCTTTAATCATTTGCCTTTACTGCCTGCAGGATGGTCCCTGGTGTATTATCAATATCACATTCCAGAGCTCCATTGGAATGTTAATAAAAAGTTCAAAGTTTGGGTCACCAAGTATTACTTTAATTTGTTTTGCAGCTTATGCTAATGGAAAGTTTTGACAGTGCACATCAATTAAATGTTTAGAAGTGTAACTCTGAAAAATTTAATCTTAGCTATTGTTAATCAGCATCTAGTAAGTTTCTAGCTCTACATGCATTTTGGTCAATTTTCCTTTCGCTGATTGACGCCAAAGAATTATTGGCCCGGAACTTGCGGTCCTGATGACTTTGAAACTGACCGTAACATTAGAATTTAGGGCATGCGCAGCCTAACGTGGAAATCCTGAAGTTGAGGTCTGTCATTCACTGCTCCTCTACAGGCTGAGCTGTGGACCACCTGTCCCCAACCGCCCCCCTCCTGCCTCCTCCTCCCACAACCCCCACACTCTTGCAGAGGCAACAATCAGTGAAATCAATGATCTGACGAAACTTCTGCTTTTCCGAACAAATATCGCTGTTAGAAACCTCGTAAAAAGTTAGAGACATTCAAATGAGAGTTTTTAACTTCAATTTGTAATAACTATTGAAAAACAACCGTTCTGGCCCTGAACAATTAATTTTACATTGGTAGACTGTCAAATTTCTCTACTAGGTTTTAAATGATTAGATTTTAAAATTAAGTTTAAAAAGTTTTTAAATTTTGTTCATATTTCAACTTCTACCTTAACCCAATCTGTATGTCACAATCTTTATTTCACTCTCTGTAAAAAAAAAAATTAAAGTGACTGATTATTAGTGCTTTCTATTTCCTGGTTCTCTGAGAATTTTGCAATGTGATTGGCTGCTTAGATAGCTTGTTAACGTCACAGCAGCTCGCATCATGGGATTTCTACTATACTACATTGATTCAACTGCACGTCGGAAAAGCCGAACTTCTCGCCACAGAGATCGCGAGGTCTTTGTAGGATGTATATTTCGGGGCCAGTGGCGAATGCCTCTGCTTCGCTGCTGACTACAAATTATATAGAATCAGGAGTAGGCCATTCAGCCCCTCGAGCCTGTTCCGCCATTCAATGAGATAATGGCTAGTCTGCGACCTAACTCCACATACCCACCTTTGGGCCTTATCCCTTAATACTTTTTGTTAACAGAAAGCTATCAATCTCCGATTTAAAATTAACAATGATCTAGCATCAATTGCTGTTTGCAGAAGAGAATTCCAAACCTCCTGAAAGGTCTAGTTCTAATTTTTAGACTATGCCCGTGGTCCTAGAATCAACAATCAATGGACATAGTTTCTGTCTATGTACTTTATCTGTTCTCCTTAATACCTTGAAAACTTCAATCAGATCACCCCTTAACCTTCTAAATTCTAGGGAATACATCCCTAATTCGTGTAATCGTAACTTAATGCTTGAAGTCCAGGTATCCTGCTGGTAAACCTATGCTGCAATCCCTCCAAAGCCAATATATCCTTTCTATGGTGTGGTGCCCAGAACTGCTCACAGTACACCAGTTGTGGTGAAGCCAAGGTTTTGTACAGCTGCAGCATAACTTCTACCCCCTTATAGTCTAGACCCACACAAGAGATTAATGTGCAAAGTTAAAGCACATGGGATTGGGGGTAGTGTGCTGACGTGGATTGAGAACTGGTTGGCAGACAGGAAGCAAAGAGTAGGAGTAAATGGGTACGTTTCAGAATGGCAGGCAGTGACTAGTGGGGTACCGCAAGGTTCTGTGCTGGGGCCCCAGCTGTTTACAGTGTACATTAATGATTTAGACGAGGGGATTAAATGTAGTATCTCCAAATTTGCAGATGACACTAAGTTGGGTGGCAGCGTGAGCTGCGAGGAGGATGCTATGAGGCTGCAGAGTGACTTGGATAGGTTAGGTGAGTGGGCAGATGAAGTATAATGTGGATAAATGTGAGGTTATCCACTTTGGTGGTAAAAACAGAGAGACAGACTATTATCTGAATGGTGACAGATTAGGAAAAGGGGAGGTGCAACGAGACCTGGGTGTCATGGTCCTTCAGTCATAGAAGGTTGGCATGCAGGTACAGCAGGCGGTTAAGAAAGCAAATGGCATGTTGGCCTTCATAGCGAGGGGATTTGAGTACAGGGGGAGGAAGGTGTTACTACAGTTGTACAGGGCCTTGGTGAGGCCACACCTGGAGTATTGTGTACAGTTTTGGTCTCCTAACTTGAGGAAGGACATTCTTGCTATTGAGGGAGTGCAGCGAAGGTTCACCAGACTGATTCCCGGGATGGCGGGACTGACATATCAAGAAAGACTGGATCAACTGGGCTTGTATTCACTGGAGTTCAGAAGAATGAGAGGGGATCTCATAGAAACGTTTAAAATTCTGACGGGTTTAGACAGGTTAGATGCAGGAAGAATGTTCCCAATGTTGGGGAAGTCCAGAACCAGGGGTCACAGTCTAAGGATAAGGGGTAAGCCATTTAGGACCGAGATGAGGAGAAACTTCTTCACCCAGAGAGTGGTGAACCTGTGGAATTCTCTACCACAGAAAGGTGTTGAGGCCAATTCACTAAATATATTCAAAAAGGAGTTAGATGTAGTCCTTACTACTAGGGGGATCAAGGGGTATGGCGAGAAAACAGGAATGGTGTACTGAAGTTGCATGTTCAGCCATGAACTCATTGAATGGCGGTGCAGGCTCGAAGGGTCGAATGGCCTACTCCTGCACCTATTTTCTATGTTTCTATATAAAGGCCAGCATCTATACTTGTTGATGACATTTTAATGATCTATGAACCTGGATCCCCCAAGTCTATTTGGCCCACTACAGTTTGTAGCCTTTCACCATTTAGAAATTACCCTGTTCTATCCAAAGTGGATGACCTCACATTTGCCTACATTGAAATCCATTTGCCACAGTTTTACATTATTTTGTGTGCGAATCGACTGCCCTAGTGGTTGGGTGCAAATAAATTCCAAATTCTGCATTGGTGTCACAAATAATAAATGAATAATATTATATTCATCATGTACATCATACAGTATATATTACAGCAGATGATCATAGGATATGGAAGATACTATAGAAAAGCTGGAGTCCATAATATATGATGCCAAAGTCTGTTGGGTCACCTGAAAAAATGTTCAGTGTTTCATGGTCACACAGCTAATATGTTCTAGTTATGAAAGTGTAGCAAAACTGAAAGGATATTTTATGTTTTTAAATCATTTAAAAATTGCGTTTGTGGCTTATTGTCCCAGGTGTTGGAGAATGGACATGCCATTGTGATTAATCGGTGCTATTCAACAATTTTCAGGCACCCTTCCACAGCATAAAGCTTTATTCCTATAATCTCTTTAGCTCTGTCACTGAGCCAGTCTGCAAACATTTAAGAGCATTTGTCCAGCATCAGTTTTAGTCATACATTAATCCTGTTAATAGAGCTCATGAAGAAATTGTAGGCTTCGTTCTATCACCCCAAACCACCCTGATGCACCTCAGAGCTGCACTGGTGAAGGTATGGGAACAGCTCGTTTGCATGTAGTCCTTTTTAATGGCAGGAAAGAGAATGGAAGGGAAGAAAATTTAGGTATTAAAAAGAGCATATTGCAAATTCCAAAAATATTTACATTATAAACAATGTCAATAAGTAAGAAGCTCATACAGTAATAATAAAATAGTTCAGGAACTTACTCAGAATCTTTGCACCAGATTTTATTCACAATGAATCCAATGAAACATAAGCCCAAGAACACAATTACTGCAATGATCCCAGTAAGCCAGGGCTGTAATCCTCTGCTAGTCGATTCTTTAGTTGCTCCTGTTGGGAAAAAATGAAGTAAAATCACAAGAAATGAAATGCATTGAATGTAATTAAATAGTCCTTTCACAGATCTAGGGTGGTTCAATGCAGAATTTATGCCTGTTTTTAAGGAAGCAACTCACATTTTATGCAATGTTGCATAAATTGTAATATATTTATTCATCAGTTGCATAGTTGCGTTCGTGATGTTGCATTTTATAAATGATCATAAATCTGTCTTTACAATGCTCACTCCCTAATATTCCAAACCTTAGCAACATTACAAAAAATACTTAAAATAACCTTTTGAGTCTTGTGGGATTTCAGTATCAGAGTAAAAGGTGATTCTTATTAGTCAATTACAGAGCATCATGAGAACATATAACAACTTTTAGGAATAGGCCATTTTCATCATATCCATCAATCTACTCTTTCTCCTGAAATATATATAACAAAAATCATCTCTTGAACGCATTTATACTTATTTCATCAATTGTTAGTTTATTCCATATGCCTGTTATCCTTAATGAAATAGTTCTATTTGAACTGTGTCCCTGAATTTTGGAATCCTTCATCAGTGTAAATGATTTGTATGAATCAATTTATCAATTCCCTTCCTAATTCTCAAGATAACTATTACATCACCTCTGAGTCTTCACTAAATAACCTTTGCAAGTTGTAGAGTTATTCCAGGAAGTTAACCGCCAGCATTGGAATACTTTCTGATAACTTTGCAGTGGGTAATAATGGTGAACTAACAGCGTTTGCTGTTATTACCCCTTAGAAACTGACTACAATTTCAGGATGTAGCGCATGCACATTCTAATGTGGAAATCCTGGCGTTACGATCAGTCATACACTACTCTGACACAGGCTGCCAATTTAGCTCAGTGAGCACAGGGGTTATGGGTGAGCAGGATTTGGTGCGAGTTAGGACACGGGCAGCCGAGTTTTGGATCACCTCTAGTTTACGTAGGGCAGAATGTGGGAGGCCAGCCTGGAGTGCATTGGAATTGTCAAGTCTAGAGGTAACAAAGGCATGGATGAAGGCTTCAGCAGTGGATGAAGGCTTCAGCAGTGGATGAACTGAAGCAAGGGATATAGGCGATATTACAGTGGTAGAAATAGGCAGTCTTAGTTATGCTGTGGATATGTGGTTGAAAGCTAATTTCAAGGTCAAATGTGACACCAAGGTTCGAACAGTCTGGTTCAGCCTCAGACAGAAGTTGGGATGGAGCTAATAGCTAGGGAACGGAGTTTGTGGCGGCGACCGAAAACAATGGCTTCGGTCTTCCCAAAATTAAATTGGAGAAAATTTCTGCTCATCCAGAACTGGATGTCGGACAAGCAGTCTGACAATTTAGAGATCGTGAAGGGGTCGAGAGAAGTGGTGGTGAGGTAGAGCTGGGTGTCATCAGCGCACATGTGGAAACTGATGCTGTGTTTTCGGATGATATCGCCAAGGGGCAACATGTAGATGAGAAATAAGAGGGAGGTCAAGGATAGATCCTTAGGCGACACCAGAGGTAACGATGCACAGGCGGGAAGAGAAGCTGTTGCAGGTGATTCTCTGGCTATAATTAGATAGATAAGAATGGAACCAGGCGAGTGCAGTCCCACCCAGCTGGACAAGGGTGGAGAGACGGTGGAAAAGGATAGACTGGTCAACCGTGTCAAAGGCTGCAGACAAGTCAAGAAGGACGAGGAGGGATAGTTTGCCTTGGTCACAGTCACAAAAGATGTAATTTGTGACTTTGATAAAAGCCATTTCGTTACTGTGGCAGGCGCGGAAACTGGATTGGAGGGATTCAAACATGGAATTGCTGGAAAGATGGGCACGGATTTGGGAAGTGACAACACATTCAAGGACTTGAGAGGAAAGGGAGGTTGGAGATGGGGCGGTAGTTTGCAAGGACAGAAGGATCAATGGCTGTTTTTTTGAGAAGAGGGCTGATGACGGCAGATTTGAGTGAGAGGAGGACAGTACCCGAGGAGAGAACCGTTAACAATGTCAGCTAACATGGGAGCCAGAAAAGGAAGTTGGGTGGTCAGCAGTTTGGTAGGAATAGGGTCATGGGAGCAGGAAGTGGGTCTCATGGACAGGATGAGCTCGGAAAGATCATGAGGAGAGGTCGGAGAGAAACTGGAGAAAGATGTGAGGTCAGGGATTGGGTTGGGGGGATCTTTAGAGGAAGTTTGGCCCGGTGAGCTAGGGGAAGGAAGGGAAGAGGCAGAGGCGGCCGAACGATGGTCTTAATCTTAGAGACAAAGAAGTCCATGAGCTCCTCACACTTGTTGTTGGAGGTGAGGGTGGAGACTGGGGCGATGAGTTTAAAAAGACGATTAACAGTAGAGAATAGAAGCCTTGTTTTTTATTTACATTCCAGAATGATTCTGAAATAGTGAGCAATTTTGGCAGACGAGATAGTGCTTTATGTGGTCCAGCGAGATCTGGTGGTGAATGGCTAAACCAGTTGTCTGCCATATCTGTTCAAGTCTGTGTCCCTTGGACTTAAGGAAGCGGAGATCAGGGCTGTTACAGGGGGACTGGCCAGGGTGAGAGAGAGTAGTTGTTTTAACAGGGACTAGGGCATTAAAGGTGGTGGTGAGGGTGTGATTGAGCAGATCGGTAGCTGCAGAAATGTCATGGTGAATGGAGGGCCAAAGGCTGGACAGTTGGGAGTTCATAAGTGCAGTAATAACAGAATCAGGAGAGAGTTTTTTATGGCCCTGAAAAACTAATTTTAATCCTGTGGAGTGTCAAATTTCTCCATTGTGAAGTTTGTTTATGAGATTTCAGGTTCTAATGTAACCCCATGTGAGAGCCCTAATCTTTGTCCTGCTCTCATTTTTAAAAAGTCCAGACAAAAGCAGCTTCTCATTTTCTGGTTCCATGTCTGTGAGAATTCTGCAATGTGATTGGCTGCTTTTTTTTTGTATTCGTTCATGGGATGTGGATGTCGCTGGCAAAGCCAGCATTTATTGCCCATCCATAATTGCCCTTGAGAAGGTGGTGGTGAGCTGCTTTCCTGAACCGCTGCAGTCCGTGTGGTGAAGGTACTCCCACAGTGCTGTTAGGGAGGGAATTCTCAGTATAGAGCACTGATATCAATTATGCATCGAAAAAGGCAAACTTCAGCTATCTTCGGGGTCAGCGGCGAACGCCATTGCTTCTCTGCTGACTGCATGTGCTGAGCCATTGTAGTGTAACTCCTATAAAAATTTACAATGGAAAGAAACAACATTGGATCACTGTAATCAAATACTTTGAGGGAAAGTTTAAACCGGAGGAGCGCATGGGTTTGGGTGTGGGTGAGGAACTAAAACCGGCAAAAATGTCAGCGCGTCATGAAGCCGGCTCCAACCCGTCGACTTCCGCGTTTAACTGGAGTGAGTTAGGCTGCTTGCGCGCAACTCTCTTGGGGGAGACGGGTTGTGTATTAACATATGGTAACCACTTCAATTAGAGTGATATTTCAACAGACTTTTAAACTTAACGGCATGCACGAGTTTTCCAGACTTCCTGAAACTCACCAATGAAAGGAAGACGCTAACCATTTCTGCAATTGAGGGGGCTGAATCAATCTCATGGACCCACTGCAATAAATACTCAGTACTCACAGCTGTTTTCTTACCTGTGAGTGGGAAAGGATTTGCTGAGAGTTTATTTTCTACACTTTGGAGGTTTTCTCAATCACATCAGGATGGATGGCGCTTTGTCTGCCTTAGAGTCTCTGACGAGGACCAATATGGCCAGCACCAGCATTAGCACTGGCCTGCTGTTCAGAGATCTGTAGCTGGACAGCAGAGAGGGATAGCAGCAGAGAGGGGCAGCTCGGAGGAGGCACTATCCGCGACATGGTGTACAGGCAGAGGCTGAGTTTAGTTGACATGTCTGAACAACCATGCTTCAGAAGGCTCAGGTTGTTGCATCAGATGGTGGCTGACATCTGCAGCCTGCTGTTTGCTGGACCTGGTGGCCACGCAATACCAATAGCTGTCAAAGTGATCACTGACCTCAACTTTTTTGCCTCCAGATCCTTCTAAGGCTCTGCTGATGCATATCTAGGGTCTCCCAGTCAGCAGCCCACAAATGCATAAGACTGATGGCTTGTTTGCCAGGTCCAGCAATTTTGTCAACTTCACCTGTGACGACGCCAGTCAGAATGAGCAGCACTCAAGATTGCTCCCTAGCCGGCTTCCCACAGCTCCAGGGTGTTATCGACTGCACACACGTGGCATCCGGGCACCCCCAGATCAACCAGGAGTATTCATCAACCACAAGATATTTCTGCAGGTGTGTGCAAGATTCCTGGGAGCTGCCCTGCTGTTTTCATCCTGCGGCAGTCCAAGCTCCCTGACGTCTTCAGACCTACAAGCAGACTAAGGGATGGCAGCTAGGAGACAAGTGGTATCCACTTCAAACTTTGCTGATGACACTCGTCAAAAACCCGACCAATGAAGCCCAAGAGCGCTGCAATGAATGCCATATGACTACCAGATTTGTGATCGAGCAAGAAATCGGTATGCTGAAGATGCGCTTCAGGTGCCTAGACAGGTCAGTAGGTGCCCTTCACACGAGCCAGGGTCTCCAGAATGGTTTTGGTGTGCTGTGCTCTGCACAACATTGTGCAGCAGCGAGGTATGGACTTACAGGAGGAACAAGGTGCAGAGCACACATCATCTTCAGGTGATTCTGAGGAGGAGGGAGGAAAACAAAGCACAACCAGCTGCTCATGTTGCTTCCTGGGATGCCAGGGATGCCCTTGTTAGTGGTTCACTTAGACTGTACCAGTGGACCCATGTCACAAGCACATGCATTGGCAATTCTTCCCGCCGCGCCCCTGCCTCCCATTCCACTGATACAAAGCAGTCCTACAAACAACCAACCACACCTTGCACATCCCACCTTGGTCCACATCAATTCGTGTCTTCCCACTCATCATCAAGCAAGTTAAAGATGACTTTCCACCCAGCAACCAAGAATGGGAAAGACGGGAAAGTGGTGTAAAAGTATAATATTTATGTGCTTTAACTAAACAATAGAAACATAACAATGTAATATTTTCTCATACACCCATGTGCATACCCGTGTGCAACTACTAAGCGTTACTCCGTCTTTTCTGGCTGCTCCTACGTGGTGCAACCCCCATGGCTTGAGCAGAGGTATAGGCAGGCTGCTCATATCCCTGGTCTGACTGCTGAGATGCTCTTGGGCCACGACCTCTGGATTTTGGAGCCCATGAGGGCCCCACCAAAGACTGCTCCACTTAGGGCAGCGGGAGACGAGGCAGCATGTCAGGTACCGACTGGGGGTGCGGGGGGGGTGGGGGGGGGGTGTTGGCAAGTGAGAACTGGAAGCGCTTTGAGTGCAGTCCCCGCTTCCATGCCCCCTTTCGCCATCATGGCCCAGATGCATTTCGCAGCTATCACTGTGCTGGAGGGCATTTTGGTGCTGATCATTGTGGCGCTGTAAAACCAAGGCATCCGTCATCCTATTTAAGGCGACAGACATGTAGTCATCATATGATTGGAGCGTTTGATGTTCCACAGAGTTGGCCACTCGATCCATGCAAGAACACATGGCAATGCACTGCAATATCAACCCACTCATGCTTGAGGCGGCCTCCTCCATTCTCACTGCAATCGTGGTCAGTGTCTTGGAAGGCCTGTCAGCGCATTGCACATTCTCTGCTGCTACTCAATGATTCTGTTTTTTTATCAATGACTCCTGTGGTACAGCATCTGTGTCCAGCTGAGCAAAGCTTGGAGAGGGCTGTGCCCTCCTACACGGATGCGCCACTGCTGGCCCAGCCACCACCATCTGCTCTTGCTCACTTGAGAAGTGTGAGTCACCAGGTAAAAACCAACTATCTGCCTTAATGTAACACCATGTGTTCACCCAATGGACGGAGTGCATTTGGTGAGGGTGACTATCAGCGAGAGGCATGAAATTGCAAAAGGATGAGGCTGTGTATGTGAGTGATGGATGGATAGATGGCGATGTGAGGAAGTGCATCGAATGAAAAGGATGGTTGGGCATGCAAGGTAAGTGGGTGCGAAGAGTGATGCGATGGAGTAGGCTTGAAAGGCAGAGTGAGGGGGTGGGATTATGCACACAGTAACATGTAGGTGAATGTGCAACTGTAATTATCTTTCCTGACCTGCTTAGGTCATTAAAACGCTTCCTGCACTAAAGCCAGGAGTGCGGCACTATGCTCTTGTTGGTCACCTCCTGGGCCAGCTCCAGCCAAGCCTTCTTTGTGTCAGCAGCAGGTTTCTTCCTCCCATTACTGGGGAAGAGTATCTCTGGCTTCTCACAGCCCCCAACAGCACTTCAAAGGAGGCATCATTGAAATGTAGTGCAGCCTTTGCCCATCTCAAATCCATTCTTAAACTTCCTCTTCTTCTCAACTCCGCTAAATTCCATCTTCAGATTGGCCCTTTAAATGCTGGAGTTGAGATTGCGTCTTGCGGATCCTCATCCTCATCACGCCCGCTGCCGTGCATTGGACAACAAACCCGGAAGTAAAATGCTAATGAGCTGGCTGAGCGAAAAAGCCACTGACCGACATACTGAACTTACTTCCACGTTTCCCGCATGATATCGGACCACTGCCCTACCACTCCCAGCGCGATGCTGAGTAAATATTGGGGTCTTTGGTTCTGCTTAGTTCACAGATAAAAATGTGTTATCTCGAAAAGTAGTCTTAATTCAGAAACTAACATGAGACAGGAATGGCTAGTAAAAGCTGTAAGGCTGCAATTCAATGGAGGGGTTCTGAATTCAATTGAGGAAGCTGAAAAAGTAAAGTTCATTCAGATTATAAATGTCAACAGACCTGAAAATATGCTATTCCCTGAAATAAAATTCAGTGCTTTTTTTATGATGTATAGAAAATCATAGAAGCATGGGAGAAATAGAAATTAAGCAGTAACAACTATTTTTTGTAGAAAACAATTAAATCAAATGCCCCCTGATTAAAAGGGGGTGGGGGACACACACCAAAGACTTTCAAACTGCACTGTGAGACACCATATAGCTCAAACTGAGGCAAATATTGTGTGATTTCAACTTCAACTGAGACGACAAAGATTTATTTGACTGATACTGGGAAATATCATGCTTTCATCTCCAAATTTCGGCCATTTTTGCTACTTCTGAGTTCCACTCAATCTAAGATGAATATGAAAATCTCACAGATGTTTCATATTTATAAATTGCAAATTATTTTAGCACTGGATGCACAACTTTATATAAAATATCTGAAATTCAGCTATTTCACTACTAAAAATTGTAAAAAGGATTTTTAGAAACAGGAAAAGGCTATCAGACCCAGAAAACTGTGATCCTTCCATTATTCTCAACTACACTACCCACTTAGTCAATATACTTCTCAGCTCCTTATCACACCAGAAACACTTCAGGTTGTCTCTTGAATCCATTTATATTACTATATTTGATTCTGCTAACTTATTTGTGTATAACCCTCTGTGTAATTTTTTTTCCCCAACGTCCCTACTTACTCCTGACTTTCTAACACCTGTGGCCTGGTGTTTGAAACCTGTGTCACCGTGAACAATTTCCACAGAAGCCCAACTTTCTTAACTTTGTCCTCCTAACTCAAATTCCTGAGGCCTAGAATCAATTTGGTTCCTTGTCTCATGACCTTCTCAAGTACAATAATAATGTTCCTATAATTAATTAGCCATAACTGTGCCCAATAGTCTAGATGGAATCTGGCCCAATACCTCATACAGCAACAATATAATTACTATTGAGTTGGACTTTATTCCTTGGCTGCTACAATCTGCACTTGTTTTTGTAACTACAACAAAGGTTTAGGCTGATGATTTCAAACATCCACAAAACCCCTAAATTTCATAACAGCTCAGCATGTTGTATAACTATTTCATTTAACACACACACCCCTATTTTGTTCGTACACAGATTATTTTACTCTTTAACACATTGAGCTCCATTTGCTACCTACCAATCTGAGACCTGTATCATTCTGAATCTGGTAGTATTCCCTTGGAGAATTTCCTTGGAGCTTCTCCCACTCCGTCGCTGTAACTTTAACAGAAACTCTGTTTACGTGTGCAAGAGGAGTTCCTGCTGAACTTCTGCCAAGGTTACAGCAGCGGAGCAGGAGGAGCTCCGAGGAAATTCCTGGCAATTGCCTCTCATTGTTTGCACTACGCATTGTCTGGTAACTTGGGAAACATTGCTTATCCCTCATTCCCCGTGCTCCCACTGCCCTCCGTTCTCCTGCCTCTTGTGCTAAGATGCCCGTCTCCAAATGGAAGCATGTTAAACATCACAACCCACAGGCGAGGACTAGACTGCCCATAAGCAGTACAAGGGGAGATTGGATATCATACTTGGATCTTTAGAAGCTTTTGACAAGTTCCATATTGCTGTGTAATGCTAATGTTAGGAATCACAGAATAGGGGGTAAAGGATGTGTCGATAATTAGATCAGAAGTAAGAAGCAGAAGAACTTTCCAAGCTGGAAATAATTAATAGGCAGAATGCTACAATGATTGAGCTTGGAATTCATGCTATTTCAATATATATTTCCGTCAGGGATGCAGCGAACTGTGATAACAGCTGTTCTGATTTTTTTCCCTGGATGTGATTTTCAACCAGAGGACTGTATCTGAGAGAATGTTTTTGTTTGTTCACTCAAAAAATTGACATGTTTATGAAATGACAGAATTTTTTATGATTGACAACATGACTGGCCATTCACAGAGCATTGCGCAAATTCTTGTTTGTCGCATAGCTCAAGTCCCAAACTCCAGAAAGAGGAGCAGGTCTCCTACGAGAAACTTCTTGAAGGCATTTCTAACATTGACATTATGGGAACATTTAAGGGCTGATTCTACATTTGGCTAAAACATGGCTTGTGTTCCCATATACACAAGTTCGAGTAGAATGGCAGCCTGATCCTGCCAGATTGCATGTGGTTGGCTGATTTGCATATATTTAATAAGCTCCCTGCATGATCTTCCGAGGTACTGAGCGTGTTGAGTCACCGGAGAGGCGAAGAATTAGGAATGCATCAGCTCTTCTCGGGCAATAACAACTTTAAAGAGAGACAATGGAGGCTTATTTTCTAGACAGCTTACCTATAGGAACACCCAGAATTGTGCTGTGCCCTTTCAGTAAACAAGGGCCTGGAGGTTTTATTGGAGCAGATGGTCCTGAGGAAAGTGGCGGAGCTTGGGGCTGAGGGAAATCCTCCAATACAGCCAGTATACAGTAAGTTTAGCAAGCGGCAGCCAAGCCTGTGAATGTTGCCTCCTCAGCGCTTAAGTCATAGGAACAAATAAAAAGACAGGTTCTCCAGAATGTAGGATGCCCAGTAAAAGTATGGCAGTATTATGCACACACCAAGCACTCAGTCTACTGTGTGCTGCCACATCTGCAAGGTAGCTTGCAAGCATTGACCGTAGCTCTCATTCTTAGACCTCCTAATAAAAGGACAGGCTTCCTCTCACTCACACAGCTCAAGCATGTTTTCTCACCAACTCACTATGTGACTCCTAAAACTATTGGCATGTTCTCTTCTAATCCTTTCTCACCAGATGGAATGTAGGTTGTTCATTGGGGTGCCCCTCGTGTTATCCCAAAATGGTCAGAGGCTCTTTGTTCTCTTTTCAAAAGGAACTCGCTGCACATAACCATCAATAGAATACCCAGACTGGTGGAAAACCATGGACACCTAGGTGTATAAAATTAGAAGGGGTCTAGATAGAGTGGATAGGAAGGGTCTATTTCCCTGAGCACAGGGGTCAATAATCAGGGGGCATAGACTTAAAGTAAATGGTAGGAAGTTTAGAGGGGATTTGAGGGGGAAATGTTTTCACCCAGAGGGTGGTGGGGGTCTGGAACTCACTGCCTGAAAGAGTGATAGAGTACATTTAAAAAGTACTTGGATGTGCACTTGAAGTGCCGTAACCTACAGGGCTATGGACCAAGAGCTGGAAAGTGGGATTAGGCTGGATAGCTCTTTGTCGGCCAGCACGGACACGATGGGCCGAATTACTTCCTTCCATGCTGTAAACTTCTATGATTATATGATTCTACCTCAGCCACTATGAGGTGCAGGCCCACAAATAATTGGAGTGGAGGCCAACGAAGGAGTGGACGAGAGCGTTTGGTAGATTTATGCCAGTCCAACAAGATATGGTTTCATTTCAACTTCCTCTTCTTGATAGCATTTTACACTCGGTGACTAAGAAGCTGCAAGGACCAGTTTCTATACTGTGGCCACAGTCACCGGTCACATAACCTATGTTAACATGTTCCCCTTTTCTTTGCATTGGGCTCTCCCAAGATAAGGAAGCTGACGCCAGTGAGGAGATGAGGAAGCAAGTCCATCTCATCTGCACCCATAAAGCAATGCTGACCTCACAAGTGGCAATCAAGATACATCGCTTTGAGAGAATCAGATGGGAGAAGTCTGCACAGAGCGATGGTAAGGCACAGAGCACCAGTGCGGATGAGTAAGGGGAGATGGCAGCAGATGAGCAGCAACAGGAGGAAAGGAGGTTCACAGCCAGGTGGAGAGCTGCTGTAGGTCCCATGGATTCATACCTTACAAAAGCTGCATAGTGAGCTGCACTGATTAATCAGCAGACGATCTTCATTTGAGAATCTTCAGAGCTCCCTGCACAGAAAGTTGGAAAAAATGCAGCAGTGCTGCTCTGACATCTGTGCAAGCTTACAAGATGGTTTTGGGAACCTGCAGGACACCATGGAGTGAGAGACAGCTGCAGACCATTCCACTGGAAAGCCTTCAAGGAGTAGGGTTCTTAACACTGCTACAGTTTTGCTCACCAACATTGTGTCTGCTACTACAGGGGCGTTGGAATCCAATTTACTGGAGGCTTTTACTTCTGGTCTGCAAAAGCTGTGCGATTAGCTTGAGAGCAGCTTAATGGCAAGGTCTTCAGTGGCACAGACCTCTGGTAAGTTACAAGGGACAGCCAGCAGCTGGGGCCTGGCTGGGGGAAGGGTGGGTGAGGATTTCACCTCACAAGGTGACGATCCATCCAACCGTGCTAGCCACCCTCTCGGAGGACTGCAGAAGAGGCAGACTTGTAGGTAAAGGAGTCATGACAGGGTCCACACTGAGGGACAGCAGTAACCAACCGGCTGAGGTGCTAGCAGTAACGCTGGGCCATTTCACGAGGGCATTTGCCACAGGTGAGTTACAGCGCCCACACTAAGGAGGAGCTGTGCGACACATTTGCTTCTCCCACTGGAGTGGCACTAAGAAGGAGCATGAGATTTGTAAGAACAACAACAACTTGTATTTATATAATGCCTTTAACGTAGTGAAATGTCTCAAGGCGTTTACAGAAGTATTATGAGATAAAAAAATTTGACACTGAGCCACATAAGGAGAAATTAGCGGAGGTTGGTCAAAGAGGTAGGTTTTAAGGAGCGTCTTGAAGGAGGAAAGAGAGGTAGAGAGGCAAAGAGGTTTAGGTAGGAAGTTCCAAAGCTTGTAGTCTAGGCAACAGAAGGCACAGCCACCAATGGTTGAGCGATGATAATCAGGGATGCTCAGGAGGGCAGAATTAGGAGTGCAGCCATCTTGGGGGTTTGTGGGGCTGCAGGAGATTGCAGAGATAGGGAGGGGCGAGACCATGGAGGGATTTGAAAACAAGGATGAGAATTTTGCAATCGAGTACTTGCTGAACCGGGAGTCAATCTAGGTCAGTGAGCACAGAGGTGATGGGTGAGCGGGACTTGGTGCGAGTTAGGACACGGGCAGCCGAGTTTTAGTTTACAAAGGGAGAACATGGGAGGACAGCCAGGAGTGCACTAGAATAATCAAGTCTAGATGTAACAAAGGCATGGATGAGGGCTTCAGCAGTGGATGAGCTGAGGCATGGGCGGAGAGGGGTGATGTTACGGAGGTCGAAATTGGCAGTCTTAGTTATGCTGCGGATATCTGGTCGAAGGCTCATTTCAGGGTCAACTGTGACACCAAGGTTGCGAACAGTCTGGTTCAGCCTCAGACAGAAGTTGGGGAAAGAGATGGAGTCAATGGCTCAGTAACAGAGTTTGTGGTGGGGACCGAAAACAATGCCTTCGGTCTTCCACATATTCAATTGGAGAAAATTTCTGCTCATCCAGAACTGGATGTCGGACAAGCAGTCTGACAATTTAGAGACCGGGTAGGGGACAAGAGAAGTGGTAGTGAGATGGAGCTGGGTGTCATCAGCGTACATGTGGAAAGTGATGCTGTGTTTTCGGATAATGTCGCCAAGGGGCAACATGTAGATGAGAACTAGGGGGGGACCAAGGATAGCTCCTTGGGGGACACCAGAGGTAACGATGCGCGGGCGGGAAGAGAAGCTGTTGCAGGTGATTCTCTGGCGACGATTAGATAAATAAGAATGGAACCAGGCGAGTGCAGTCCCACCCAACTGGACGACGGTGGAGAGACATTGGAGAAGGATAGAGTGGTCAACCATGTCAAAGGCTGCAGACAAGTCAAGAAGGAGCAGGAGGGATAGTTTGCCTTTGTCACAGTCACAAAGGATGTCATTTGTGACTTTGATGAGAGCTGTTTCGGTATTGTGGCAGGCACGGAATCTGGATTGGAAAGATTCAAATATGGAATTGTAGGAAAGATGGGCACGGATTTGGGAAGTGACAACACATTCAAGGACTTGAGAGGAAAGGGATGTTGGGGATGGGACAGTTGTTTGCAAGAACGAAAGGGTCCAGGGTTGGTTTTTTGAGGAGGGGTGATGACGACAGATTTGAGGGAGAGGGGGACAGTACCTGAGGAGCGAGAACTGTTAACAATGTCAACTAACATGGGAGCCAGAAAAGAAAGTTGGGTGGTCAGCAGTTTGGTGGGATTAGGGTCAAGGGAGCAGGAAGTGGGTCTCATGGACAGGATGAGCTCGGGAAGATTATGAGGGGAGATCGGAGAGAAACTGGAGAAAGATGTGAGGTCAGACTTAGGGCAGGGGGGATCCTTAGAGGAAGTTTGGCCTGGTAGGCTATGGGAAGGCAAGAGAAGAAGCAGCTGAACGGATGGTCTCAATCTTAGAGACAAAGAAGTCTATGAGCTCCTCACACTTATTGTTGGATGTGAGGGTGAAAACTGGAGAGAGGGGGTTTAAAGAGACGGTTAGCAGTGGCAAATAGAAGCTGCGGTTTATCTTTACATTGCAGAATGATTCTGGAATAGTGAGTGATTTTGCCAGACAAGAGCAGGACCTGATAATAGTTTATGTGGTCTAGCCAGATTTGGTGGTGAATGGCTGAACCAGTTGTCCACCATATACGTTCAAGTCTGCTTCCCTTGGACTTAAGGGAGTGACGATCATGGCTGTACGGCCAGGGTGAGAGAGAGTAATTGTTTTAACAGAGATTAGGGCATCAAAGGTGGTGGTGAGGGTGTGATTGCACAGATCAGTAGCTGCATAAATGTCATGGTGAATGGAGTGTTGGACAGCTGGGAGTTCATAAGTGTAGTTGTAAGAGAGTCAGGAGATAGTTTTTTCCAGGGACAGACACAGAAGAAGGTAGGGTTGGGGGGAAGCGTGATGTGCGTGGAGAGCAATACGAGGAAGTGGTCAGAGATGGACTTAACTGGAAGTAGACAAAACACATCTTACAGTATTACCGAGGGCAAGAACTGGGAAGCAAACATTGATGCAGGATCACTCATATAATGTAAGGAAATAAATTGGTTGATGTGTATCTATCATTTGCTGGGCTAAGGGACACTGTTTTCTCAGGATTCTTGAGGCTAAGACATGCAGAAAGCCCCGCCTCAAAACGTTTCCCAGTGTGCTGAGGGCCACCGTCACAATAAAAACATTCAGTGAGCATTAGATTAGTTTAATAATCCAAAACAAAATTTGCGGTTGGACGGTCCATGGGATTGGGCGAGCACCGACAGGACTGATGCTTACAGCTGGCTGGTTGTCTGCTTACTCGAGGTGCTCAGCGCCTCCCGGATGCTCTGCAACATCCGGCACCTGAGAATCCCTGGCCCAAGACCACCCAAAGTGGAGGAAGAGCATCCGGGAGGGCGCTGAGCACCTCGAGTCTCGTCGCCGAGAGCATGCAAAAATCAAGCGCGGACAGCGGAAGGAGCGTGCGGCAAACCAGGCTCCCCACTCACCCTTTCCTTCAACCACTGTCTGTCCCACCTGTGACAGAGACTGTAATTCCGTATTTATCTGTAGTCACCTGAGAACTCACTTTTAGAGTGGATGCAAGTCTTCCTCGATTTCGAGAAACTGCCTATGATGATAATATACTGAAATCACCAGCTCTCCGCAAACAGTGCAGCGCCTGTTCTACAGCGGTGATATGTTAGAGCAAGGAGATTGTCCGATGGGTGTTTGGAGCTTGTTATGTGTGAATAGCTGTACGGAGCCAAGCACCTTTATTGTCCCTTTGCAACAATGGATTGTGAAGGGCCAGGCGAGGGATCCGGAATACCTAGACTTGAAAACTGCACACGCCGATTTCACTGAGGCTTGATTTTACGAACTCGGTCAACCTTTCAACGTATGATCAGATTTCGCTCAGTTCCAATCCCCTCCTCTGTCGCAGGAAAGATAGTTTTTTTAAAGATACCTGCGGGACAAAATACTGAACTGCCAAAGGATAATTCAACCTGAAATCATTTTCCGATGAGTTTCTAATGTCATGAGATTGGCTTCACTTCCGCAAAAGTAATGAAATCGAACCTGAAATAGCACCGAACCGGTTTCAGATCATTAAACTGCTCAAAGATGAATGTAGTTATTGTTCCCTGGAATGCTGCTCAACCATCTTAACATTTCCAGAAAGAGACCAGCCTTCCCATATACTTGTTAACTACTGCCCGTTTTTATTAAATAAAGTAAGAGTAATGTGAAAGAAATGCTGCCATTTACTGTTACAATTTGGTAACTGATATTTGGATTCTGTTCTGATTTACGTGACGTTGTTTATTAAAGTGTTCACTATATTCCTTTTTGGACAAAAAGGTCAAGGTATTACAACAACAACTTGTATTTATATAGCGCCTTTAACATAGTGAAACGTCCCATGGCGTCACAGGAGTATTATGAGATAAAAGTTTGACAAGATTATCCCTGCAGTATTTTTACCCTAACAGTTGGTCTCTGAGGTTTAGCTCAGATTTAGTCAGACTCGCGTACTGTTAATCCCCGAGTTTGTAGTTTCAACAAAAAAAAATCCACCTACCATTCTGGGTATTTACAGAGACAAATGCGATTAGCGCACAACAAAACTGAAGACCTTTGCGAAACATCGTGAACTGCAAATGGATCTAAAACTGGGACTGAAAGCTGTGGCTGCAGAGTTGCAGACTGGCAGAAACTCGACATTCCTGAAGATCTGCGCCCCGTGTCTTTGCTCACCACGCCTCTTCTACCTGACATTTCCTGTGACCTCACATTCATCTTCGGCCTTGCAAGAGTCCTTTTTATTTAACTATGGAAAATTACTAGCGGGGGACAAATGGAGGAATTACGTCCCATTGCAATTACAGTACATCACCGTTTGAGCAACGACGTGAAACGTCAACAAAACTGGGACGGTCCGACTCCACAGTAACTCAGCCGGTGTTAGCCCCCCTCCGCCTGCAGTTTGTACTGCTATCGATTGCATAACTCCAGCCCAGCGCCCAGCCTCACTTTGAAAGTGCCAGGCACATTGGAGTTCCTAGGAAATTCAGTACATTTATTTTAGACTCTGTTTAATGTTCAGAGGGAAGCCGCGCTCCATCCCACTATCTCCCCAAATTTTAAAAAGCATTTGCAGAGCTCTATTGTCACTGAGCCCAGTGCGAGGTGTGGCTGCCACTGTAACTATGGTTGAGACTCTCTGTTCAGCTATCCCTGCTACATCCCTCTCTTCCCCATGCCAACCAAACCAAGCCCCCCCACCCCCCAAGGTTCATCCCTTAACCCACATCTTTTTCTAGTTTCACTCCACTTTCCCTCGTACCCTCTCTGAGCTCATCTTGTGCATGATCCCCTGTGGTCATCCCCCTGCAAAACAGATACACTGTTTTGAGTACTGTTGAGGGGGATGACTCATCAGGGGAGGGCAGCAGTAGCCAAGTTCATGGCACCGTGGCTGGCTCTGCTGCACAGGAGGGCAAGAAAAAGAGTGGGACAGCAATAGTGATAGGGGATTCAATGGTGAGGGGAATAGATAGACGTTTCTGCGGCCGCGACCGAGACTCCAGGATGTTATGTTGCCTCCCTGGTGCAAGGGTCAAGGATGTCTCGGAGCGGGTGCAGGACATTCTGAAATGGGAGGGAGAACATCCAGTTGTCGTGGTGCACATTGGTACCAACGACATAGGTAAAAAAAGGGATGAGGTCCTACGAAACGAATTTAAGGAGCTAGGAGCTAAATTAAAAAGTAGGACCTCAAAAGTAGTAATCACGGGATTGCTACCAGTGCCACGTGATAGTCAGAGTAGGAATCGCAGGATAGCGCAGATGAATACGTGGCTTGAGCAGTGGTGCAGCAGGGAGGGATTCAAATTCCTGGGGCATTGGGACCGGTTCTGGGGGAGGTGGGACCAGTACAAACCGGACGGTCTGCACCTGGGCAGGACTGGAACCAATGTCCTAGGGGGAGTGTTTGCTAGTGCTGTTGGGGAGGATTTAAACTAATATGGCAGGGGGATGGGAACCAATGCAGGGAGACAGAGGGAAACAAAAAGGAGGCAAAAGCAAAAGACAGAAAGGAGATGAGGAAAAGTGGAGGGCGGAGAAACCCAAGGCAAAGAACAAAAAGGGCCACTGTACAGCAAAATTCTAAAAGGACAAAGGGTGTTAAAAAAACAAGCCTGAAGGCTTTGTGTCTTAATGCAAGGAGTATCCGCAATAAGGTGGATGAATTAATTGTGCAAATAGATGTTAATAAATATGATGTGATTGGGATTACGGAGACGTGGCTCCAGGATGATCAGGGCTGGGAACTCAACATTCAGGGGTATTCAACATTCAGGAAGGATAGAATAAAAGCAAAAGGAGGTGGGGTAGCATTGTTGGTTAAAGAGGAGATTAATGCAATAGTTAGGAAAGACATTAGCTTGGATGATGTGGAATCTATATGGGTAGAGCTGCAGAACACCAAAGGGCAAAAAACGTTAGTAGGAGTTGTGTACAGACCTCCAAACAGTAATAGGGATATTGGGGAGGGCATCAAACAGGAAATTAGGGGTGCATGCAATAAAGGTGTAGCAGTTATAATGGGTGACTTTAATATGCACATAGATTGGGCTAGCCAAACTGAAAGCAATACGGTGGAGGAGGATTTCCTGGAGTGCATAAGGGATGGTTTTCTAGACCAATATGTTGAGGAACCAACTAGGGGGGAGGCCATCTTAGACTGGGTGTTGTGTAATGAGAGAGGATTAATTAGCAATCTCATTGTGCGAGGCCCCTTGGGGAAGAGTGACCATAATATGGTGGAATTTTGCATTAGGATGGAGAATGAAACAATAAATTCAGAGACCATGGTCCAGAACTTAAAGAAGGGTAACTTTGAAGGTATGAGGCGTGAATTGGCTAGGATAGATTGGCGAATGATACTTAGGGGGTTGACTGTGGATGGGCAATGGCAGACATTTAGAGACCGCATGGATGAATTACAACAATTGTACATTCCTGTCTGGCGTAAAAATAAAAAAGGGAAGGTGGCTCAACCGTGGCTATCTAGGGAAATCAGGGATAGTATTAAAGTCAAGGAAGTGGCATACAAATTGGCCAGAAATAGCAGCGAACCTGGGGACTGGGAGAAATTTAGAACTCAGCAAAGGAGGACAAAGGGTTTGATTAGGGCAGGGAAAATGGAGTACGAGAAGAAGCTTGCAGGGAACATTAAGGTGGATTGCAAAAGTTTCTATAGGTATGTAAAGAGAAAAAGGTTAGTAAAGACAAACGTAGGTCCCCTGCAGTCAGAATCAGGGGAAGTCATAACGGGGAACAAAGAAATGGCAGACCAATTGAACAAGTACTTTGGTTCGGTATTCACTAAGGAGGATACAAACAACCTTCCGGATATAAAAGGGGTCAGAGGGTCTAGTAAGGAGGGGGAACTGAAGGAAATCTTTATTAGTCGGGAAATTGTGTTGGGGAAATTGATGGGATTGAAGGCCGATAAATCCCCAGGGCCTGATGGACTGCATCCCAGAGTACTTAAGGAGGTGGCCTTGGAAATAGCGGATGCATTGACAGTCATTTTCCAACATTCCATTGACTCTGGATCAGTTCCTATGGAGTGGAGGGTAGCCAATGTAACCCCACTTTTTAAAAAGGAGGGAGAGAGAAAACAGGGAATTATAGACCGGTCAGCCTGACCTCAGTAGTGGGTAAAATGATGGAATCAATTATTAAGGATGTCATAGCAGTGCATCTGGAAAATGGTGACATGATAGGTCCAA
Organism: Pristiophorus japonicus; assembly: GCF_044704955.1. Lineage (NCBI taxonomy): Eukaryota > Metazoa > Chordata > Chondrichthyes > Pristiophoridae > Pristiophorus > Pristiophorus japonicus. The sequence continues at coordinate 72,261,024 of NC_091984.1, read as the reverse complement.
GTCAGCATGGATTTGTGAAAGGGAAATCATGCTTGACAAATCTTCTGGAATTTTTTGAGGATGTTTCCAGTAAAGTGGACAAAGGAGAACCAGTTGATGTGGTATATTTGGACTTTCAGAAGGCTTTCGACAAGGTCCCACACAAGAGATTAATGTGCAAAGTTAAAGCACATGGGATTGGGGGTAGTGTGCTGACGTGGATTGAGAACTGGTTGTCAGACAGGAAGCAAAGAGTAGGAGTAAACGGGTACTTTTCAGAATGGCAGGCAGTGACTAGTGGGGTGCCGCAAGGTTCTGTGCTGGGGCCCCAGCTGTTTACATTGTACATTAATGATTTAGACGAGGGGATTAAATGCAGTATCTCCAAATTTGCGGATGACACTAAGTTGGGTGGCAGTGTGAGCTGCGAGGAGCATGCTATTAGGCTGCAGAGTGACTTGGATAGGTTAGGTGAGTGGGCAAATGCATGGCAGATGAAGTATAATGTGGATAAATGTGAGGTTATCCACTTTGGTGGTAAAAACAGAGAGACAGACTATTATCTGAATGGTGACAGATTAGGAAAAGGGAAGGTGCAACAAGACCTGGGTGTCATGGTACATCAGTCATTGAAGGTTAGCATGCAGGTACAGCAGGTGGTTAAGAAAGCAAATGGCATGTTGGCCTTCATAGCGAGGGGATTTGAATACAGGGGCAGGGAGGTGTTGCTACAGTTGTACAGGGCCTTGGTGAGGCCACACCTGGAGTATTGTGTACAGTTTTGGTCTCCTAACTTGAGGAAGGACATTCTTGCTATTGAGGGAGTGCAGCGAAGATTCACCAGACTGATTCCCGGGATGGCGGGACTGACCTATCAAGAAAGACTGGATCAACTGGGCTTGTATTCACTGGAGTTCAGAAGAATGAGAGGGGACCTCATAGAAACGTTTAAAATTCTGACAGGTTTAGACAGGTTAGATGCAGGAAGAATGTTCCCAATGTTGGGGAAGTCCAGAACCAGGGGTCACAGTCTGAGGATAAGGGGTAAGCCATTTAGGATCGAGATGAGGAGAAACTTCTTCACCCAGAGAGTGGTGAACCTGTGGAATTCTCTACCACAGAAAGTAGTTGAGGCCAATTCACTAAATATATTCAAAAGGGAGTTAGATGAAGTCCTTACTACTCGGGGGATCAAGGGTTATGGCGAGAAAGCAGGAATGGGGTACTGAAGTTTCATGTTCAGCCATGAACTCATTGAATGGCTGTGCAGGCTAGAAGGGCTGAATGGCCTGCTCCTGCACTTATTTTCTATGATTCCCACTAAATTGCTGATCATCCAGCTTCCAATCCTGCCTCCTACCCCGTACTCCCCCCCCCCGCAATGCTATCCGAGATTGTAAGCAGTTCCTTCTTTTCGGGTACTGTCCTCCTCCCTTTCAATACTCTTAACCCCTCTGTCTTTGTAAACTAAACTATCTCCAACCTCCATTTCCTCTCGAAAGTGTAGTACCTGTATACAATATTTATGGATAGTCCTTCAACCACAGTTTTTAAAAAAGCTTGATTTAATAACCAGGCCCAGCATCTACTACTAGCCTCTGTAATGGAACATCGCATCAGATTTTTATGAAGAAGAATGGTCTCATAAATGCTACGGCAGCAAAAACGACTTGTTTCTTCCTCACATGCAAGAAGTTTTCTCAGGACACTTAACAACAACTCGCATGTTTATAACATCTTTAACATAGAAAAATATCCCGAGATATTTCACAGACACATAACCAGACAAAAATGGATGTCAAGGCAAAAAAGGAGATATTAGGAGGGGGTGAACAAAAGCTTGGTCAAATAGATGGATTTTAAGAATAGTCTTAAAGAAGGAGAGGGAGGTAGAGGGGTTTATAAAAGGAATTCCACAGCATAGGGCCTACTTGGTTGAAGAAGCGAACGCCAATGGTGGGACAAGAAAGTGGAGGGAAACATAAGAAGCCTGAGTCGCAGGAACTGGGTGGGCAGATGTAGGTCTGGAGGAATTTACAGAGGTAGGGAAGGGCAAGGCCATGAAGAAATTTAAATGACGATGAGGATTTCAAATTGCTGGAGGACTGGGAGCCAATCAGGGATAAGAGTAATGGATGTGGGGACTTGGTGCAGGATAGGATATGGACAGCAGATGAGCTGAAAATTACAGAGTGTAGGGGATGGGAGGTTGGCCAGGAGAGTGTTATGTCTGTAATGCACTTATGAATGACTCCACGAGGCATTGCGCTGTACTCAAACTGTAGTGACCTTGGTCCTCTATTCGTAACTCCAGAGTGAGGCACAAGCATGGTGGGCAGCCTTTTATACTGGGCCCTGCACAGCTATGCAGGTGACCCTCAGATCTCCCACCGCAGTGCCCTCTGGTGGACAGCCTCTGCCACAGGGGCAGGAAACCCCGGTCTCCACGAGTTGTACCCTCTAGTGGTGCCAGCATAGTATATACACAGTGTAAACCTTATTGATAGAACATCAGGAAAAAGTCTCCATCTTATGCAACTATACAGTGACTACACAGAGAGTATATCTATAGTCTGCATATATAACATCACTCTCCCCCAAGTCCTTTGTGCTGATTACCTTTGCACTATGTGCTCTGGCTTAGCTCTCCCCAAACTTAAGTGCCAATAGCCCTAGCACCTTGGCTGTGCTTTGGCTTGGCTCTCTCCCTGTTAACCCCCAAGTCCTTTTGCCACAACATTGGGAACATTAAGGCGGATTGCAAAAGTTTCTATAGGTATGTAAAGAGAAAAAGGTTGGTGAAGACAAACGTAGGTCCCCTGCAGTCAGAATCAGGGGAAGTCATAACGGGGAACAAAGAAATGGCAGACCAATTGAACAAGTACTTTGGTTCGGTATTCACTAAGGAGGATACAAACAACCTTCCGGATATAAAAGGGGTCAGAGGGTCTAGTAAGGAGGGGGAACTGAGGGAAATCTTTATTAGTCGGGAAATTGTGTTGGTGAAATTGATGGGATTGAAGGCCGATAAATCCCCAGGGCCTGATGGACAGCATCCTAGAGTACTTAAGGAGGTGGCCTTGGAAATAGCGGATGCATTGACAGTCATTTTCCAACATTCCATTGACTCTGGATCAGTTCCTATGGAGTGGAGGGTAGCCAATGTAACCCCACTTTTTAAAAAAGGAGGGAGAGAGAAAACAGGGAATTATAGACCGGTCAGCCTGACCTCGGTAGTGGGTAAAATGATGGAATCAATTATTAAGGATGTCATAGCAGTGCATCTGGAAAATGGTGACATGATAGGTCCAAGTCAGCATGGATTTGTGAAAGGGAAATCATGCTTGACAAATCTTCTGGAATTTTTTGAGGATGTTTCCAGTAAAGTGGACAAAGGAGAACCAGTTGATGTGGTATATTTGGACTTTCAGAAGGCTTTCGACAAGGTCCCACACAAGAGATTAATGTGCAAAGTTAAAGCACATGGGATTGGGGGTAGTGTGCTGACGTGGATTGAGAACTGGTTGTCAGACAGGAAGCAAAGAGTAGGAGTAAACGGGTACTTTTCAGAATGGCAGGCAGTGACTAGTGGAGTGCCGCAAGGTTCTGTGCTGGGGCCCCAGCTGTTTACATTGTACATTAATGATTTAGACGAGGGGATTAAATGCAGTATCTCCAAATTTGCGGATGATACTAAGTTGGGTGGCAGTGTGAGCTGCGAGGAGCATGCTATTAGGCTGCAGAGTGACTTGGATAGGTTAGGTGAGTGGGCAAATGCATGGCAGATGAAGTATAATGTGGATAAATGTGAGGTTATCCACTTTGGTGGTAAAAACAGAGAGACAGACTATTATCTGAATGGTGACAGATTAGGAAAAGGGAAGGTGCAACGAGACCTGGGTGTCATGGTACATCAGTCATTGAAGGTTAGCATGCAGGTACAGCAGGCGGTTAAGAAAGCAAATGGCATGTTGGCCTTCATAGCGAGGGGATTTGAATACACGGGCAGGGAGGTGTTGCTACAGTTGTACAGGGCCTTGGTGAGGCCACACCTGGAGTATTGTGTACAGTTTTGGTCTCCTAACTTGAGGAAGGACATTCTTGCTATTGAGGGAGTGCAGCGAAGGTTCACCAGACTGATTCCCGGGATGGCGGGACTGACCTATCAAGAAAGATTGGATCAACTGGGCTTGTATTCACTGGAGTTCAGAAGAATGAGAGGGGACCTCATAGAAACGTTTAAAATTCTGACGGGTTTAGACAGGTTAGATGCAGAAAGAATGTTCCCAATGTTGGGGAAGTCCAGAACCAGGGGTCACAGTCTGAGGATAAGGGGTAAGCCATTTAGGACCGAGATGAGGAGAAACTTCTTCACCCAGAGAGTGATGAACCTGTGGAATTCTCTACCACAGAAAGTAGTTGAGGCCAATTCACTAAATATATTCAAAAGGGAGTTAGATGAAGTCCTTACTACTCGGGGGATCAAGGGTTATGGCGAGAAAGCAGGAAGGGGGTACTGAAGTTTCATGTTCAGCCATGAACTCATTGAATGGCGGTGCAGGCTAGAAGGGCTGAATGGCCTGCTCCTGCACCTATTTTCTATGTTTCTATGGTTACTGTGATGTATTCTACATGGTTACTGTTGGTATTATATCAAGGTGTGCAACCAGAGGACACAGCAGTGGGAGACTTGTAGGTTACCTGTACAGGTGTGCCTGGCCTAGTATAAAAGCAGGCCACTAGATTTAATCCTCACTCTGGAGTTACCTAATAAAGGACTAAGGTCACTACAGTTCAAGTACAACACACTGCCTCAAGGAGAGTTTGTTGGAACATCTAAGGACATAACAACTGGCGACGAGATTATGAACTTTCACACGGAAATGGCTACCCTTGGTACGTTGCAGCAGTTCGCCGATGGTGATGATTGGGACGCCTTTGTGGAGAGGCTAGAACACTTTTTTACAGCAAACGACCTGGCAGGAGACGACCCGGCCGCACTGGCTGATAAGCGCCGCACTATCCTGCTAACCAGTTGTGGGCACAACGTCTATCGCCTCGTCAAGGACTTGCTGGCACCAGCGAAGACAACGACCAAGTTGTATAAGGAGCTCGTAACCCTGATCCATGAGCAACTCAAGCCCAAGGAGAGCATCCTCACAGCCAGACACCGGTTCTATACCCACCGACAGCCCGAAGGCCAGGAAGTCGCAAAATACGCCGTAGATCTCAGGAGGTTGGCGGAACCGTGCAAGTTCGGCACCCACCTCAACGAAGCACTGTGGGACATTTATGTCATTGGAATTGGCCATGAGGGCCTTCTTCACAAGCTACTTTTGGCAGATACCACAGTCACACTGCAGAAGGCCATCTCTGTGAGCCAGTCATTCATGACCTCAACCTGCAGCTCTAGGCAGATGTCGCACCCTCAGGACTCAAACCCGGCAAGTACTGTGCACAGAGTGGCGCTGTTCAGGGACTGGATTGTAGAGCGCGAATCCTCTCAGGGAAGAGAGAACAGGCCCCCAAGTCCCTTAAATCAGAGTCCACCGAGGCGGGATAATCGAGTAGCATCATGCTGGCGTTGTGGAGGGAATTACAGGACTCAACAGTGCCGTTTTAAAGACTATGTTTGCAAAGGCTGCAGCACAAAGGGCCACCTCCAGTGAATGTGTAAGAGAAATAGGACTCACTGTATCGATGAGGAATCTGCAGATGGCCATGAATCCAGCGTGGATTATGAATTGTTAGACAGAGAGGCAGCCGAGTCCCACGGGGAGGTACACAGCATGTTTACCTGCACCACCGAGTGCTCCCCATTGAAGATGGAAGTCGAGATAGAGGAAAGTCCAGTCTTCATAGAACTGCACACGGGGACGAGCCAGTCAGTGATGAATCAAGGAGCCTTTGAGAGGCTATGGGACAATCCGGCTGAACGACCTGAGTTGGCCCCGGTTCAGGCAAAGCTGTGCACCTACACCAATGAAATCATCCCAGTCGTTGGTAGTGTGAATGTAAAAATACTCCATGGTGGCGCGGTGCACAAGTTACCTCTGTGGAATGTTGCAGGTGATAGACCAATGCTGCTCGGCAGAAGGTGGATGGCGTCACCCCTCCAGCGATCGATGTCCTCTGCGCTCAGAGGCAAAGCAAGCCCTCATCTGAGAGTGGATCCGGCACCGGAAAGCAGACCAGCATGGCACCCGAGACACAGACCGCTCAGCATGACTGCGTGGAGATGATCCAGCTGAGACGACCCGAACGCACCTTCCAGGCTCCAGTGACAGGACTCCGAGGAAGAAAATTGGATCCAGAGGCGACTCCCCAACTGCGGACGCCGAACCCGAGAAGAAGAGGATCACCGCAGTCAACATCGTGGACAAAGGAAAGATGGCGCCCAAACCACGAGGTGATGCACTGAAGACAAAGATGGCCACAGCCAGACCACGAGGTGCAGAGCTGATGGAGCAACACGTGGCACCAAATGGAGAAGCGGATTGGGGTAAAGCAAGCAAGGCTCTCTTAAAGGAGGCCTGCAACCCACTGCAATTAAAGGGACAGTTGCACACATTTAAGCAATGTAACAGTAATTGTGATCTAGAGACAAAAGGTGCAACGGATTATGTAAAGTGTGTAACTGATAATCGGAATTGTATACATGCACCAGCGAGGAAAAGTTACGCGATTATGTACAACGTGTAATTAATGATCTGAACTGTGCATATGCAACCAGCAAGGATAAGTTGCGCGATCATGATCGGACCTCCAGAGTGTCCATCATAAGTAAGGAAAAGCTGTGCGTTGCAAGATTCCCACTGCACGCAGCCAATGCAGCGGGCAGACACCCATCGGGTGCACACAGGTCCAGCGAGCTACCCAATCCTGTAGCCTGCGTCCTGGGGACCAGAGTCATGCACCAGGAAGTGTGGCCACAAGCAGCCAACGCACACGAGCTGCAAAGCAAGCGAGCTCAGCAGGGCAATGGCAACGGTATTGATACCATGCCCTGGGTCGGCTCCATCTCTCAGGCAACCAATGGCACCAACTGCCACGAGCCTGAAGGAGCAGACTGCACCAAGGTAGGATCACCCACCACTGTTCCCCCAGAGGGAACAAGCACCAGCCAGAATTCCAAACCAAAAGGCGCTCAGGCCAGCGAGTCAGCAGTACCCTGTGCACTGCTCGACGACAGTTCTTCAGGGAACAGCTGTGACCCAGGGTGTAAAGAAAGGACCGGGGGGTCACAGACATCTGTGAACCTGCCCGATGCTAGGGTCCACGGCAACAGCCCCGAGAGCAGGCTACGCGAGCCAATGGGTTCCCACTGCCAGCACCAAGCACTGAGCTGCCACCAGACTGCAGGGACACAACATAGCAGTTCTGGAACTAGCTTGTCCTCATGCCCTGGTCACTGCATTGACAAGGCATCTAAAGTACTTGTCGCGCCTCAGAACCACCAAAAGCAAAAGAAAACAAAAACGCAAAACTCACTTACCTGAACTTGAATGTACATGAACGTCAGGAGTCCCCACCACATCAGTGTGTGTGGGAGAATGGAGTGGTTAGGAACACACACACAAACAGCAACCACCAGCACGCTACTGCGCCAACTACCCACCCACGGTTGAGCTGGCCCGCCAGAGGTCAACCAGACAAAACCCACATAGAGCTAAGCCCAGAGCACAGTCAATGCAGGGGCGATTTGCACTGAGGGTCTAGGGGGGAGTGATGTCATGTATTCTATATCAACGTGTGCCACCAGAGGGCACAGCAGTGGGAGACTCGAAGGTTACCTGTACAGGTGTGCTTGGCCTAGTATAAAAGGCAGGCCACCAGGTGTGATCCTCTGGAGTTAACTAATAAAGGACTAAGGTCACTACAGTTCAAGTACAACACACTGCCTTCTGGACTCATTGTTAGAGCATCTAAGAACACAACAGTTACCAGTTTGGATAGTTCGATGATACAGTGGAGGTTCCAGTGGGTTCTGGGTGTGATCCATGTGTGTGTACATGGCTACATACATCCATTTCCCACCCCGCAGAGCAAGATAGTGCAGCAGGCCCGTTATATTAACATACAGGATCAGACACAGTGCAAGTACAAAGAAAGGAAGTTACAGTTTGTGTTGTACACCTTGGTTCAGTGGGTTACATTCGTTAACGTTTTGCAGTCAGGTGTCAGGATTGGGGAGATTGCATTCATGGTTCAGGCATGGTAAGTACTGAGGTAACAGTACAGGTATGCGAGGATGCAGGTTGCAGAACAACCGGACGGGGTTCTAGACATCTGAAAGCGGCGTGCGACCCCTGCTAACGGGGTGGGCTTGGTTCACTCACCTAGCCAGGACTCAGGGCCTTTGCCGTTGCCTAGTGGTGGGCAGAGCCACAGATGTGTGTGGCTTCCCTGTCCTCCTTTGAGGACTGCAGAATCTTCTGCCTGCTCGCTAACGATGTTGGGAACCTGGCAGTTCCAGGTCCCGTTTGGGGAACTCGTTGGTTCTGACCTTTCGCTCCCGGACATGGCCGAGGTAGCGACTGGGTCTGGGGGCTGCGCCGTCTCCACCCGGGTGGTGGGCAACGGTGGGCGACTGTGCATATTGGCGCTGTTTTCGTTTCCAGGTCCGTGGCGAATAGTGCCAGCGTGGGATAGACCTGGGGCAGGATATCAGGATCAGTGCCTTCACCCTCCTCATGTCGCTGGCCTATAACTTGAGGGTAAAGGCGCTGATCCTGATGCCCTGCTACTTTTGGGGACACTCTATTCCCGACATCTTGCAACAACATTTTGTTCTGTACATTAGGACTGGTATCGATATCTCACAAAAACATTTTGTTCTTTACATTAGGAATAGTACCAACATCTCGCAATAACATTTTGTTCACAATCTTAATTGGTTCGTTACTTTGATTGCCATGCATACAATGCCTCTTTAAGTTCAGTTGGTTGCAGGTCTCCTTTAAGAGAACCCGAGAAACATAGAAACATAGAAAATAGGTGCAAGAGTAGGCCATTCGGCTCTTCGAGCCTGCACCACCATTCAATAAGATCATGGCTGATCATTCCCTCAGTATTCCTTTCCTGCTTTTTCTCCATACCCCTTGATCCCCTTAGCCGTAAGCGCCATATCTAACTCCCTCTTGAATATATCCAATGAACTGGCTTCAACAACTCTCTGTGGAAGGGAATTCCACAGGTTAACAACTCTCTGAGTGAAGAAGTTTCCCCTCATCTCAGTCCTAAATGGCCTACCCCTTATCTGAAGACTGTGTCCCCTGGTTCTGGACTTCCCCAACATCGGGAACATTCTTCCCGCATCTAACTTGTCCAGTCCCGTCAGAATCTTATATGTTCTATGAAATCTCCTCTCATCCTTCTAAACTCCAGTTGATCCAGTCTCTCCTCATATGTCAGTACGGCTATCCTGGGAATCAGTCTGGTGAACCTTCGCTGCACTCCCTCAATAGCAAGAACGTCCTTCCTCAGAGTAGGAGACCAAAACTGAACACAATATTCCAGGTGAGGCCTCACCAAGGCCCTGTACAACTGCAGTAAGACCTCCCTGCTCCTATACTCAAATCCCCTAGCTATGAAGGCCAACAAACCATTTGCCTTTTTCACCGCCTGCTGTACCGGCATGCCAACTTTCAATGACTGATGAACCATGACACCCAGGTCTCGTTGCACCTCCCCTTTTCCTAATCTGCCGCCATTCAGATAATATTCTGTCTTCGTGTTTTTGCCCCCAAAGTGGATAACCTCACATTTATCCACATTATACTGCATCTGCCATGCATTTGCCCATTCACCTAACCTGTCCAAGTCACCCTTCAACCTCTTAGCGTCCTCCTCACAGCTCACACCGCCACCCAGTTTAGTGTCATCTGCAAACTTGGAGATATTACACTCAATTCCTTCATCTAAATCATTGATGTACATTGTAAAGAGCTGGGGTCCCAGCACTGAGCCCTGCGGCACTCTACTAGTCACTGTCTGCCATTCTGAAAAGGACCCGTTTATCCCGACTCTCTGCTTCCTGTCTGCCAACTAGTTCCCTATCCATGTCAGTACATTACCCCCAATACCATGTGCTTTGATTTTGCACACCAATCTCTTGTGTGGGACCTTGTCAAAAGCTTTTTGAAAGTCCAAATACACCACATCCACTGGTTCTCCCTTGTCCACTCTACTAGTTACATCCTCAAAAAATTCCAGAAGATTTGTCAAGCATGATTTTCCTTTCATAAATCCATGCTGACTTGGACCGATCCTGTCACTGCGTTGCTATTTCATCCTTAATAATTGATTCCAACATTTTCCCCACTACTGATGTCAGACTAACTGGTCTATAATTACCCTGCTGGCTTTACCCCGATCAAATCCTTAGTTAGACACCACGGTGTTGGTCCCTCAGCGTTGCACCTCGTGATATGGCTGTGGCCATTTTTTTTTCAGCTACGCTGCACCTCGCTGCAGCAGGGACGCCATCTTGCCTTTCTCCTCGAGGTCGACTGCCTTGATCCTTCTGTCCCACGATTCTGCCACAAAAGCTGGAAGAGTGCCTGTGAATTCAATCTTCCTCCCCATGAGTCCTGCCACTGGAGCCAGGAAGGTACTTTTAGGTCGTTCCGGTCGGATCATTGCCACGCAGTTGTGATGGATGGTCTGTGCCTCAGGTGCTGCGCTGGTCTGTTCTCTGGTGCCTGGCCCAAGCGAAGGTGAGATTTTGCTCTGCCTCTGAGCACGGGGGACATCAATTGCTGGAGTGAAGCGGTCTTCCCATTTCCACTGGATCTTCCCCATCCATCTTCTTCCAGGTAGCATTGGACCATCACCTGCAACAATCCACAGAGGTAACGTGCACCATGCCATTATAGATTACACTTACATCTGCACGACCAAGGACTGGGATCAGCTCCTTGGTGTAGCTGCGCAAATTCTCCTGTACTGGAATCAGCTCAGGTCATTTTTCATTCCACAGCCTCTCAAGGCATCCTGACTCATCACTGACTGGCTCGATCACGTGTCCACTTCCTTGAAGACTGGAATGCCGTTTATGTCGACTTCCATCTTCACTGGAGGACAATCGGTGGTGCAGGTATACACTCCATACACTTCTTCTTGTGGCTGAGCTGCCTCTCTGGCCAAATCATCATACTCCCTGCTGGATTCAAAGTCATCTATCAACTACTCTGCTAGACGGTGAGTCGTATTTCTTTTACACATACGCTGGAGACGGACCTTCGTGTTACAGGGTTTGCATACATACTCAGCAAACTGACACTGGTGAGCCCTATGGTTTCCTCCGCAACGCCAGCATGGTGCTGCTCGATTAACACCCCTCAGCAGACTCTGAGTTCTGGAACCCTGAGGTCTGTGTTCTCTGCCCTGGGCAGAGCCACGTTCTACAGTCTTGCCTGTGAAAGGCATCATTCTGTGTACAGTACTTACCGGGTTTGAGTCCACAGGATGAATAATTTGCTTGGTGCTGCAGGTCGAGGTCATGAACGCCTGATTGATGCTGATGGCCTTCTGCAGGGTGACTGTGGTGTCAGCAGATAATAGCTTGTGAAGGAGGCCCTCGTGGCCAATTCCCATAACGAAGATGTCTCATAATGCTTCATTGAGGTGCATGCCAAAATCACACTCTGCCGCAAGTCTCCTGAGGTCGGCAGCATATTTTGCAAACTCCTGGCCCTCAGGTCTGCGGTGAGTGTAGAATCTGTGCCTGGCCATGAGGATGCTCTGTTTTGGTTTTAGTTGGTCGCGAATGAGTTCAGTCAGCTCAATCAGCTCATCGTATGTCTTATCTATTGTGTTCCTAACACAGATGAGACTGCACACAGGGAGGTTAAAGTAACAGTGACCTCCGTCTTTATTAAGACACTCCAGAATGAGGAACAGACCTTAGGGGCTGGCTTATATACAGTGCTCCCAAGGGATGCTGGGATCCCTTGGGACTTCAGGGGATGCGCTCCCTGGTGACGGAACATGTTTTACAGATACACATCACACCCCCCAAAGTCAAAGTGAAAACTATTTACAAGGTGAAGCGTTTGGGAGCCTTTCTTTCCCTGGTGGACCGCCTCGGTACAAATGTCTGTTCTGGTGTGTTGGCTGTACCCTCGCTGGGCTGGCGTGTTGTTGGCCCTGCAGGGCTGCTGGGTGAGCCTGGCCTTGCTGGGCTGTTGGGCGTGATGGGTTCGATTTCCTGGTCCAGGGTGGTGTCGTTGATCCTTTGGGTGTGTGTTGTGGGCTCGAAAAAGGTGGTGTCTGCTGTGGGTTGTTCAGGGCAGTCTGTGAACCGCAGCCTTGTTTGGTCCAGGTGCTTTCTGCAAATTTGTCCATTGTCTAGTTTGACTACAAGCACCCTACTCCCTTTTTTAGCTATCACCGTGCCCGCGATCCACTTGGGACCATGTCCATAGTTTAGCACATACACAGGGTCATTCAGATCAATTTCCCGTGACACAGTGGCGTGAACAGCATGTATATTTTGTTGCTGCCGCCTGTTCTCTACCTGATCATGCAGGCTTGGGTGAACCAGAGAAAGTCTGGTTTTAAGTGTCCTTTTCATGAGTAGCTCAGCCGGGGGCACCCCTGTCAGTGAGTGGGGTCTCGTGCGGTAGCTGAGCAGTACTCGGGACAGGCGGGTTTGGAGTGAGCCTTCTGTGATTCGTTTAAGGCTCTGTTTGATGGTTTGTACTGCCCGCTCTGCCTGCCCATTGGAGGCTGGTTTAAACGGGGCCGAGGTGACATGTTTGATCCCATTGCGGGTCATGAATTCTTTAAATTCGGCACTGGTGTAACATGGTCCGTTGTCACTGACCAGTATGTCAGGCAGGCCGTGGGTGGTAAACATGGCCCTCAGGCTTTCAATGGTGGCGGTGGTGGTGCTTCCCGAAATTATTTCACCTTCAATCCATTTGAAAAAGCATCCACCACCACCAGGAACATTTTACCGAGAAACGGGCCCGCATAGTCGACGTATATCTTCGACCATGGTCTGAAGGGCCAGGACCACAAACTTAGTGGTGCCTCTCTGGGCGCGTTGCTCAACTGAGCAGATATGCTGCATTGCCGTACACAGGATTCAAGTCAGAGTCGATACACGTGGGATCTGGCTATCGCTTTCATCATTACTATACCCGGGTGTGTGCTGTGGAGATCCGAGATGAACGTCTCTCTGCCCTTTTTGGGTAGCACTATGCAGTTACCCCACACCAGGCAGTCTGCCTAAATGGATAGCTCGTCCTTTCGCCGCTGGAACGGCTTGATTGGCTCTTGCATTTCAACGGGGATGCTGGCCCAGCTCCCATGCAGTATATAGTTTTTTTTACTAGGGACAGCAGAGGATATTGGCTGGTCCAAGTCCTAATCTGGCAGGCCGTGACAAGCGATTTATCATTTTCAAATGGTTCCATGACCATCAACAAGTCTGCTGGCTGCGCCACCAGCAACAAGTTTGCAGGCTGCGCCATTTCCACCCCCGTGGTGGGCAATGGTAGCCGACTGAGAGCATCCGCACAGTTCTCGGTGCCTGGCCTATGGCGGATAGTATAGTTATACGCTGATAGCGTGAGTGCCCACCTTTGTATGCGGGCTGAAGCATTAGTATTTATTCCCTTGTTTTCAGCGAACAGGGATATGAGGGGCACATGATTGGTTTCCAGCTCAAATTTGAGACCAAACAAGTACTGATGCATTTTCTTTATTCCGAACACACACGCTAATGCCTCTTTCTCAATCACGCTGTAGGCCCTCTCGGCCTTAGACACGCTCCTGGAGGCATAGGCGACAGGTTGCAACTTCCCCGCAACGTTAGCTTGTTGTAATACACACCCGACTCCATACGATGACACATCACATGTTAGCACAAGTTTTTTACACGGGTTATACACTACAAGCAGCTTGTTGGAGCATAAAATGTTTCTGGCTTTCTCAAAAGCAATGACTTGTTTTTTTTCCCCATACCCAGCTCTCATCTTTATGCAATAAGACATGTAGAGGCTCTAAGAGGGTGCTTAACCCCGGTAGGAAGTTACCAAAATAGTTGAGGAGTTCCAGGAACGACCGCAGCTCCGTGACGTTCTGTGGCCTGGGCGCATTCCTGAAAGCTTCTGTCTTGGCGTCTGTGGGCCAAATGCCGTCCGCCGTGATCTTTCTCCCCAAAAACTCCACTTCTGTTGCCATGAAGACGCATTTCGACCTCTTCAGCCGCAGCCCTACGCGACCTCCTCCAGGTTTTGTAGGTGCTCAACGGTGTCCTGACCCGTGACCGATATGTTGTCCTGAAAAACCACCGTGCACAGTACCGACTTGAGTAGGCTCTCCATGTTTCTCTGGAAGATCGCTGCAGCCGACCGAATTCCAAATGGACATCTGTTGTAGATGAACAGTCCCTTGTGCGTGTTGATGCGGGTGAGGCCCTTCGAAGACTCCTCCAGCTCCTGCGTCATATAGGCCGAAGTCAGGTCGAGCTTGGTGAATGTCTTGCCTCCTGCCAGCGTCGCAAATAGGTCGTCTGCCTTAGGTAGCGGGTATTGGTCATGTAGCGAGAAACGATTAATAGTTACTTTATAATCACCGCAAATCCTGACCGTGCCATCACTTTTGAGTACTGGAACAATCGGGCTGGCCCACTCGCTGAATTCCACTGGGGAGATGATGCCCTCGCGTTGCAGCCTGTCCAGCTCGATTTCCACTTTCTCCCTCATCATGTGAGGTACCGCTCGCGCCTTGTGGTGGATGGGTCGTGCCTCTGGGACCAAGTGGATCCGCACCTTCGCCCCGGAAAAGTTTCCAATGCCTGGCTCAAAAAGGGAAGGAAATTTGTTAAGAAGCTGGGTACATGTGGCCTCATCGACATGTGATAGCGCTCGGATGTCATCCCAGTTCCAATGGATTTTGCCCAGCCAGCTCCTTCCAAGCAGTGTGGGGCCATCGCCCAGGACAATCTAGAGTGGCAGTTCGTGCACCGTGCCCTCGTAGGTGACCTTGACCATGGTGCTGCCCAGGACAGTGATAAGCTCTTTGGTGTACGTTCTCAGTTTCGTGTGGATGGGGCTCAGGGCTGGTCTGAGTGCCTTGTTGTACCACCGTCTCTCAAACATCTTTTTACTCATGATGGATTGGCTAGCGCCAGTGTCCAGTTCCATGGCCACGGGTAAGTCATTCAATTTTACATTTAGCATTATAGTTGGACATTTCGTAGAAAATGTGTGCACCCCGTGTACTTCAGCATCTGCCTCCTCTTTCTGAGGCTCAAATTTCTTTGTTCCACCATGGACCGATCTTCCTCTGCCACATGGTGGTTAGCAGGTTTTGCAGAGCTTGCAGCTTGTCTGCAAGCTTGTTGGAGCTACCCCATTGTTTCACAGCTCTTGCAAACATACCCTTTGAAGCGGCATGAATAGGCTGAATGGAAGCCTCCACAACGCCAACAAGATGTGAATTGCCTTGCATTCATCCTTTGTTGCGGACTCTGAGTCATCTGGGTCACCTGAGGCCTGCTGGTTTTTGCCCTGTACATTTCTGCTCGCAAACACAGTTCCAGTTAATTTATGAACATTGCTAGCACTTGTGTGTTGAGAGATTTATTTGGTGTTATCACTGGTGGACATAAACGCCTGTGCTATCGCAATGGCCTTGCTGAGGATCGGTGTCTCCACAGTCAAAAGTTTTCATAGGATGGTCTCGTGGCCAATGCCCAGGACAAAAAAGGCTCTGAGCATTTGCTCCAAGTAGCCATCAAACTCACATTGTCCTGCAAGTCGCCTTAGCTCGGCGACGTAGCTTGCCACTTCCTGACCTTCAGATCGCTGGCACGTGTAGAACTGATACCTCGCCATCAGCACACGCTCTCCCTTGGGTTAAGATGATTCCGAGCCAGTGTACACAGCTCCTCATACGACTTATCTGTGGGTTTCACCGGAGCTGGAAGATTCTTCATGAGGCTGTAGGTCGGTGCCCCGCAGACTGTGAGGAGGACCGCTCTCCTTTTTGCAGCGCTTCCTTCTCCGTCCAGCTCGTTGGCTACAAAGTACTGGTTTAGCCGTTCGACATAGGCTTCCCAGTTTACACCCTCCGAGAACTTCTCCAGGATGCCCACAGATTGCTGCATCTTTGCGCTGGATTCGTATTGTCGTCGCCAGTTATTGTGTTCCTAACACAGATGAGACTGCACACAGGGAGGTTAAAGTAACAGTGACCTCAGTCTTTATTAAGATACTCCAGAGTGAGGAACAGGCTTGAGGGGCCGGCTTATATACAGTGCTCCCAAGGGATGCTGGGATTCCTTGAGACTTCAGGGGATGCGCTTCCTGGTGGCGGAATATGGGAGTGTATGCTTTACAGACACACAACATTATCCTTGGCCTTCGTGGGTGGCAGCAAGTCCCTGATGAGGCAGTAGACCTCAGGCCCACAATTGGTCAGCTGTATAGCCTTGCACTTCTCCACCAATGTGTCCGTCTCCCCTGCCAGGCCGTTTGCCACAAAATATTGCTCAAGCCTTTCCATGAAGGCATCCCAATCATCACCCTCTGCGATGTCTTTTAACGTGCCAAAGATAGCCATAATCGCATGTAAGTCCATATTCTCGTCGCCAGTTGTTATGTCTGTAATGCACTTATGAATGACTCCATGAGGCAACATGTTGTACTCAAACTGTAGTGACCTTGGTCCTTTATTCATAAATCCAGAGTGAGGCACAAGCATGGTGGGCAGCCTTTTATACTGGGCCCTGCACATCTATGCAGGTGATCCTCAGTTCTCCCACCACAGTGCCCTCTGGTGGACAGCCTCTGCCACAGGGGCAGGAAACCCCGGTCTCCACCAGTTGTAACCTCTAGTGGTGCCAGCACAGTATATACACAGTGTAAACTTAATTGATAGTTCATCAGGTAAAAAGTCTCCATCTTATGCAACTATACAGTGGCTACACAGAAAGTATATCTATAGTCTGCATATATAACAGAGAGCATTGGAATAGTTGCGTCTGGAGGTGACAACGGTGTGGATAAGAGCGTTAACAGCACATAGGCTAAGGCTGGGGCAGAGGCAGGTGATTTTATGGAGGTAAATGTACGCCGTATTTGTGATGGAAAAGATATGAGGTTAGAAGCCCAGATCAGGGTTGAATAGGACAGCGAGGTTGCAAACAGTCTGGTTCAACCTGAGACCGTGGTCGAGGAAAGGGATGAAATCAGTGGAAAGGTTACGGCGAGTTGTGGCGAGGGCCAAAGCCAACAGCTCCGATTTTCCGAATGTATAACTGGAGAAATTTGCGTCTCATCCAAGAATGTGTAGCAGCCTGACAGCACAGAGGCAATAGGGGGTTCGAGAGGGGTGGTGGAGAGGTTGAGTTGGGTGTCATATGTATACATGTGGAAGCTGACCCCATGTCCTCAGATTATGTCACCAAGAGGCAAGATGAAGCTGAGGAGAGTTCCAGGGATCCTTAGGGGACTCCAGAGGTAATGGTGCGCAGGCGGAACAATAAGGATGTAAAAGATATGATGAACACCGAGCATGGAGAGGCTTGGATGTTGAACTGAAGGAAAGTTCAAAGAAGGTTTTGAGGAGGTTTTGGAAAGCAGGGAGGGAGGTGACAAGGTGGCGGGAACTGGGTAGATTTCCAGGAGGCCAGAGATTAGTGGCTATACAAGCGACCACCAGTGGTGGAGCAGTGGGAGCAAGGGGTGAGAAGTCCACTGTAAAAGGAGTAGAGACTGTGCACAAAATGTAAAACAAGAGGACATCAAAAACGAAATGAAACTTGCAGAATACTGTCAGCAGAAATAGCATGATAGCTCACATGCACTGCTTTGGCCCCAGGAGAGAGGTGGCCTGGGTACAGAGGTGCTGTTTGCACAGATTGCTATATTCTCCTACACTCAAAATAAAGGAGTAGCAGTGGTAGGAGTTGATGAGGAGCCACACAATGTGCCTTCCTGAATTATATGGAGTGATAGGCTTTTGTGGACCTGCTAAACAACAGAGGTTGTTGGATTATAGAGTCTATATTGAGCAGCTATTTGTCTCCATACACAAGGCATTGAAAGATTGTATGGATAGGTTGAATCAATGGATGTCTGCATTACAGTCCAACATTAAGCACATGGAAACACAAGTGGCATCTGCAGTGGAGACCTCAGTTACCATAGGTACATCTCTTACAATGTTTCCATTGCAGCAATGGAGGTTAAATGACTTAAAATACATGATTAAATTATGGCCAGCTTCAACTTGCTTGCAGAACAGTTGCCGGCAACTGTGAAGGAGGGATTTTGAGAACATGTAACTCAGACACTGGAGGTCATGAGGAGATCCCTTCAAGATACTGTTACATTCAACAAGTGCTCCAATCACTGGTACAGAAATGCATTTAAGCACGCAGGCCCTGAATCCATCGAGATGCCCTCTAATGATTTTAAAACCAAGCACAACATAAAATAACCCTGTAGAGCTTTAATATGTTTTCTGCCTTGTTAGCATGAATCCTGCTTCCAGTTTTCCCCTTGATCTCCGAGCACTCTATAGGCAGCTGCTTATATTAGACAGATTGCCCATGTACACAGGGCTTGCACTGTGTAGTCACTTTAGTTTGTGATTGAATAGTAAGAATGTGCATCATTCTTGCTCTTTGGATCATTAAATGCACTTCAATTTCTCAACCTACACTTTTGCATATGATAGAGTGAAACATTAAATTCTAACGAACACAGCACATTATAAATCATCCATTAACAGGACTAGTTTAGCAATTTTGGAAGATGTGCATTTAATCATATACTTAAATTATCTCAGTTCTTAAAGGGAATATCACTATGGAATGGCAGCACTGTTGATGAAAGATACAACAGCAAAAACAATTTGTTACATTTATTACAACACCTTTAATATAGCCACATGCCCCAAGGCACTTTGCAGAGGCATGTGTAAAAGAGATGCTGAGGTAAAGGCAGAGAGACTAGGAGAGGTGGCAAAAAGCCTGGTCAAATAGGTTGGTCTGTAAGGAGAGTTTTGAATGAGAAGAGGGAGGTGGAGTAGTTTAGAGAGGAAATTCCAGAGAGTTGGGACGAGGTGGCTGAAGGCGCAGTCGTCAGTGGTGGAGCACATGGGAGCAGGTGAGGGATGCACAACGTGCCAGATTCAGAGGAATGGAAACTTGGAGGGAGGGTGAGGTTGTAGGGTTGGGGCAAGGCCATGGAAGAATTTAAACAAAAGAGTAGGAATTTGACATTTGAGCCAATATAAGTTAGCGAGGATGGGAATGACAAGAGAAACACCTCAAAGCTTGCACACACTCGCATACAAACTGGGGCAGACTGCTCCTAATACAATCATGTGGGTCTCCACACATAAAGGTAGGAGGTCAGCAGAATCATAAACTGGTCCTCAGGAGATTTTCAAGATCTTCTGCATCTACTCCCTCCATTAGGGCAGCACAAACAAAAATTATATACTAGTACATGAAGCAAAAGGCAAAATTGCAGAGGTATCTCCTACTGGACAAAATGTACCTTGATAAGAACATAAGAGCATAAGAACATAAGAAATAGGAGCAGGAGTAGGCCACCTGGCCTCACGAGCCTGATCCACCATTTAATAAGATCATGGCTGATCTCATCATGGACTCATCTCCACTACCCTGCCCGCTCTCCATAACCCTTTATTCCCCTATCGCTCAAAAATCTGTCTATCGCCGCCTTAAATATATTCAATGACCCAGCCTCCATAGCTCTCTGGGGCAGAGAATTCCATAGATTTACAATCCTCTGAGAGAAGAAATTCCTCCTCATCTAAATTTTAAATGGGCAGCCCCTTATTCTGTCCCCTAGTTTTAGTTTCCACTATGAGTGAAAATATCCTCTCTGCATCCACCTTGTCGAGCCCCCTCATTATCTTATATGTTTCGATAAGATCACCTCTCATTCTTCTGAACTCCAAGAGTATACGCCCTGTCATGTATCTCACATTACTGTACATAACTGTATCTTACCATGCTATACATGACTGTAACTAATCGTGACCTGTAACCACAAGCATACCTTACCACCAGGGGTGCACTTGCAGGAGACACTGCATACCTGTTCCACACAGGTATATAAAGACAGGTCTCAGGCAAGTGTGGCATTCGAGATCTGCGAAATAAAGGTGCAGGTCCTGAGTGACCTTGACTTCAGCATGTGCCTCGTGTGAGTCTGTACTGCAGGGTCAGGACTTTACAGTGGCGACGAGTTACAGGATCACAGGATCCACAGAATGGCGGCCAACGGCTCAGATGAAAAATACAATGCTGGAGATAATTGGGAGGACTTCATAGAAAGACTCCAGCAAAGCTTTGTAACCAAAGACTGGTTAGGCGACGATAAGGCAGACAAGAGAAAAGCCCATCTCTTGACCAGCTGTGGCTCGAAAACATACACCTTAATGAAGGACCTGCTGGCACCCGAGAAACCAGCAAGCAAGTTGGTTGAAGAGTTGAGCACACTGGTAAGAGACCACCTGAAACCAGCGAGCAGCCTACACATGGCCAGACACAGGTTCTACAACTACAGACGCTGTGTGGGCCAGAGCATACCCGACTTCGTGGTGGAACTTCGGAGGCTGGCTAGTTTATGTGAATTCTCCGATGAACTAAGGAAAGAAGTACTGAGAGACTTTTTTATTGAAGGAATAGGCCACGCAGGCCAAGAACTTGACCCTAGAGGCAGCAGCACTGGTTGCACAGACATTCTTGGCAGGAGAGGAAAAAACGAAGTTGATCTACACTGTGGGTACGACAACTAACAAAACATCGAACAAGGGGTTCACAGCGTGAAACAAGCCGCTACCCCCACACACAGACAAAGGCAGGAGAGCAGGCCCTCAACAGCAGGCAGTGGCACCAGAAGCTATCAAGGGCCACATGAACGGTCGTTCACACCTCATCACCCACAATGCGAGCAATCAACTACAAACTGAGAGAAGCTCAAGAGAGATCAGCCAGACGCAGCTCATCCTTTGGAAACAATGGAAGCGGTCTGTGCTGGAGATGTGGGGGAAGGCACTCATCAAGGGCGTGTCGATTTCAGCATGCCGTTTGCAGAAACTGCAACTATACAGGGCACCTGGGTCGCATGTGCAGAAAAACAGCAGCTCGGCTGGTATATGAATTGGAAGGATCAGAAAGCGGACCAGGAGACGGTGAGGACAGTGTCCGGGACACCAAGGTACAGCGGGTCAACACAATCAATGGACACTGTTCTTACAACAAGACGCCCCCAATAATGATGAGGGTCCTACTCAACGGGATACCCGTCAACATGGAACTGGATACGGGAGCGAGTTAATCTCTCATGAGCGCTCAACAATTTGAACAGCTGTGGCCGCATAAAAGGAACAGACCAAAACTCACAAGGGGCGACACCAAACTAAGGACCTATACCAAAGAAATCGTCCCAGCCCTTGGCAGCGCCATGCTCTTAGTCACACACAAAGAGATAGTGAACCGACTTCCCCTGTGGATTGTCCCCGGAGATCTCCCAGCACTGTTAGGGAGAAGCTGGCTGGCAAAACTAAATTGGAAATGGGATGATGTTCGTCAGAGGAACGGACCTCCTGCTCAACAGTTCTAAGTCGATTTGAACATCTCTTTCAGCCAGGTGTGGGCCCCTTCAAAGGGGCTAAAGTTAAAATCTGCATCACACAGGATGCTAGACCGGTCCATCACAAGGCTAGAGCTGTGCCCTATGTGATGAGGGAAAAGATTGAACATGAAATGTAAAGGCTTCTGCGGGAAGGCATTATCTCACCCATGGCAAGTCCCATCGCCCCAGTCATGAAGCCTGATGGATCCGTATGAATCTGTGGGGATTACAAATCTACCATAAACAGAGTCTCCCTACAGGACCAATACCCACTGCCCAGAGCCACATTGACTGGAGGAAAACTTTTCTCGAAACTAGATCTCACATCTGCATATATGACACAAGAACTGACTGAAGAGTCTAAGCTACTCACCACCATCAACACACATTGAGGCCTTTTCATGTACAATCGATGCCCCTTCGGCATCAGGTCGGCAGCTGCTATATTCCAGCGCAACATGGAGAGTCTGCTCAAGTCCATCCTGGGGACGGTTGTGTTTCAAGACGACATACTTATCACGGGTAGGGACACCGACTCCCATCTCCGCAATTTGGAGGAAGTACTAAAGCGGTTGGATCGGGTAGGCCTAAGAGTTAAGAAATCCAAGTGTCTGTTTCTCGTGCCCGAGATTGAATTTTTGGGCAGAAGGATTGCCTCTGATGGAATCCGCCCAACAGAATCCAAAACTGAAGCAATTCGCCTGGCACCCAGGCCCCGGAATGTCTCAGAACTGCGAGCCTTTCTCTGGCTACTCAATTACTTTGGGAACTTTATGCAGAACTTGAGATCGCTGCTGGAGCCTCTCCATGTGCTACTCAGAAAGGGGTGCGATTGGTTTTGGGGGGATGCCCAGGAACACACCTTCAATAAGGCACGCAACCTTCTATGTTCCAACAGTGTTTTGGCTTTTTTTGATCCAGGTAAAAAGCTAGTTCTCACATGTGATGCGTTAGCGTACGGAGTCGGGTGCATTTTACAGCATGTCAATGGTGCAGGTAAATTATAACCCATAGCTTATGCCTCCAGGTCACTTTCGCGGGCGGAGCGCAGGTACGGTATGGTGGAGAAGGAGGCACTCGCGTGCGTGTACGGTGTCAAAAAGATGCACCAATACCTTTTCGGGGCCAAGTTCGCATTAGAAACCGACCACAAGCCCCTCACATCCCTGCTATCTGAGAGCAAGACAATAAATGCCAAAGCCTCGGCGCGCATTCAACGGTGGGCACTCATGCTGGCGTCTTATGACTACACAATAAGGCATAGACCAGGCACTGACAACTGTGCCGACGCGCTTAGCAGGCTACCCTTGGCAACCACGGAAGGGTCTGACGAACAGGACTGTGAGATAGTCATGGCAATCAATGTCTTTGAGTCCACAGGTTCGCCCATGACGGCTCACCAAATCAGAGCCTGGACGACCAGCGACCCCACGTTATCCTTAGTCAAACGATATGTCTTAACTGGTGACTGGGCAGAGGCTCGCGATGCCTGCTCCGAGGAGATCAAACCTTTCCATAGGCGCATGCATGAACTATCACTACAGGCAGACTGCCTGATGTGGGGCAGCTGAGTAGTTATGCCTCTGCGAGGCAGAGAGGCATTTGTCTGGGAGCTCCACCGCGAGCACCTGGGGATCGTTCTCATGAAGGCCATTGCCAGATCCCACGTCTGGTGGCCTGGCATTGACGCGGACTTGGAGCTCTGCGTCCGATGGTGCACCATTTGTGCCCAACTCAGTAATGCCCCCAGGGAGGCCCCCCTGAGCCCCTGGCCCTGGCTACTCAATTACTTTGGGAACTTTATGCAGAACTTGTGGTCGCGGGTGCACGTAGACTATGCGGACCCATTCATGAGCAAAATGTTCCTTGTAGTCATCGATGCATTTTCAAAGTGGATCGAATGCACCATTTTAAACTCGAGCACCACCTCCACCACTGTGGAGAGACTTAGAACCATGTTTGCAACGCACAGAATTCCTGACATATTGGTCAGTGCGTGCTTCACCAGCGCAAAATTCCAAGATTTTATCGTTGACCACGGCATAAATCACGTTAAGACGGCACCGTTCAAGCTGGCCTCCAATGGCTAGGCGGAGAGAGCAGTGCAAATCATTAAACAAGGCATGCTTAAAATCCAAGGTCCCATGCTGCAGGGCCGCCTGTCGCGACTGCTGCTGGCATACAGATCTCGTCCGCATTCATTGACTAGGGTTCCCCCCGCGCAACTATTGATGAAACGAACCTTAAAGACAAGGCTCTCGTTAATCCTCCCAGACATGCATGAAATCGTTGAGGCAAAGCGCTGTAAGCTAACTGAGTACCATGACCGAAATTCGAGGGGGAGGTGGAATGAGATAGGGGACAAAGTGTTTGTACTAAACTATGGCAGGGGTCCCAAATGGCTTGCAGGGACAGTAACAGGCAAGGAAGGAAACAGGCTACTGGTGGTACAAATGGACAATGGCCAAACCTGCTGGAGACATGTAGACCAAGTAAAAAGTAGATTCACCAACAACACTGCAGAACCAGAGGCAGACTACAATGTGGAACTCACACCACACCTGATGGACAGACAGAGGGAACAACCTGAGGAAAGGGCCATCTCAACAGACAGCCCGGGCGAGATACCAACAATCATACAGAACGAAACAGACAGCCCAGGCGAGATACCAACAATCACAC
Source organism: Pristiophorus japonicus (assembly GCF_044704955.1). Classification (NCBI taxonomy): domain Eukaryota; kingdom Metazoa; phylum Chordata; class Chondrichthyes; family Pristiophoridae; genus Pristiophorus; species Pristiophorus japonicus. The sequence goes on along the minus strand of NC_091984.1, from coordinate 72,236,728 downwards.
CAAAAGAAAAACAGGCACCAAGGCAAACAACTGAACCACAACTAAGACGCTCCACGCGAGAGCGTAGACCACCTGAGAGATTGAATCTATAACGACAATAAGACCTTGGAGGAGGGTGATGTCATGTATCTCACATTACTGTACATAACTGTATCTTACTATGCTATACATGACTGTAACTAATCATGACCTGTAACCACAAGCATACCTTACCACCAGGGGTGCACTTGCAGGAGACACTGCATACCTGTTCCACACAGGTATATAAAGACAGGTCTCAGGCAAGTGTGGCATTCGAGAGCTGTGAAATAAAGGTGCAGGTCCTGAGTGACCTTGACTTCAGCATGTGCCTCGTGTGAGTCTGTACTGCAGGGTCAGGACTTTACAGGCCCAACCTACTGAGCCTATCTTCATAAGTCAACCCCCTTATCTCCAGAATCAACCTAGTGAACATTCTCTGAACAGCCTCCAGGCAGTATATCCTTCCGTAAATACGGAGACCAAAACTGTATAACATAAGAACATAAAAAATAGGAACAGGAAATATAGAAACATAGAAAATAGGTGCAGGAGTCGGCCATTCGGCACTTCGGCCCTTCGAGCCTGCACCACCATTCAATATGATCATGGCTGATCATGCACTTCAGTACCCCATTCCTGCTTTCTCTGCATACCCCTTGATCCCTTTAGCCGTAAGGGCCATATTGAACTTCCTTTTGCATAGATCTAATGAACTGGCCTCAACAACTTTCTGTGGTAGAGAATTCCACATGCTCACAACTTTCTGAGTGAAGAAGTTTCTCCTCATCTCGGTCCTAAATGGCTTACCGCTTATCCTCAGACTGTGACCCCTGGTTCTGGACTTCCCCAACATCGGGAACATTCATCCTGCATCTAATCTGTCCAATCCCATCAGAATTTTATATGTTTCTATGAGAGACCCTCTCATTCTTCTAAATTCCATTGAATATAAGCTGAGTCAATCCAATCTTTCTTCATATGTCAGTTTTGTCATCCTGGGAATCAGTCTGGTGAACCTTCGCTGCACTCACTCAAAAGCAAGAATGTCCTTCCTCAGATTAGGAGACCAAAACTGTACACAATACTCAAGGTATGGCCTCACCAAGGCCCTGTACAACTGTAGTAAACCTCCCTGTTCCTATACTCAAATCCTCTCGCTATGAAGGCCGACATGCCATTTGCCTTCTTCACCACCTGCTATACCTGTATGCCAACTTTCAATGACTGATGTACTATGACACCCAGGTCTCATTTGTCACCATTCAGGTAATAATCTGCCTTCCTGTTTTTACCACCAAAGTGGATAACCTCACAATGATCTATATTATACTGTATCTGCCATGTATTTGCCCACTCACCTAACCTGTCCAAGTCACCCTGCAGCCTCTTAGCATCCTCCTCACAGCTCACACTGCCACCCAGCTTAGTGTCATCTGCAAACTTGGAGATATTGCATTCAATTCCTTTGTCTAAATTATTAATGTATATTGTAAATAACTGGGGTCCCAGCACTGAACCTTGCAGTACCCCACTAGTCACTGCCTGCCATTCTGAAAAGGACCTGTTTATTCCTACTCTTTGCTTCCTGTCTGCCAACCAGTTCTCTATTCACGTCAGTACATTACCCCCAAAACCATGTGCTTTAATTTTGCACACCAATACATTACCCCCAATAACATGTGCCTTAATTTTGCACACTAATCTCTTGTGTGGGACCTTGTCAAAAGCCCTTTGAAAGTCTAAATACACCACATCCACTGGCTCCCCCTTGTCCACTCTACTAGTTACATCCTCAAAAAATTCGAGAAGATTTGTCAAGCATGATTTCTGTCATGTGTGTAACCTCAATGTAACACCACTGTATTGCTGTATTCAAATCACAGATAGATGGATAGATAGATAGATAGATTTTTACCAATAAGGGAATTAAGGGTTACGGGGAGCGGGCGGGTAAGTGGAGCTGAGTCCGCGGCCAGATCAGCCATGATCTTGTTGAATGGCGGAGCAGACTCGAGGGGCTAGATAGCCTACTCTTGTTCCTAATTCTTATGTTCTTATGTTCTTATACACTCAACCTAGATGCATACCTTGACCACAAGGGGTGAACTTGTGGGAGACACTCGTTACCTGATCACACAGGTATAAAAAGGGAGGTCCCATGCAGGGTCATCACTTGGAGTCCTGTGAATAAAGAATCAAGGTCACAGAGTGACCTTGTTCCCAGAATGTGCCTCGTGTGGTTTCATGCTGAAGAGTAAGGACTTTACATTGGCGACGAGAAACAGGAATTCACAACCCACGAGAATGGTCACCGGTAACACAGATAAACGGTACTGTGTTGGGGAAGACTGGGACGATTTTGTCGAGAGGCTTCAACAAAGCTTCGTTATGAAAGAATAGCTGGGGGATGCAGCGGCCGACAAGCGAAGGGCTCATCTTTTGACCAGCTGCAGACCAAAGACTTACGCGCTCATGAAGGACTTACTAGCATCCGAAAAATCGTCGAAAAAAACCTTTGAAGCACTCAGCAAATTGATTGGGGAGCACCTCAAACCGGCGTGTAGCATACATGTGGCCCGACACAGATTCTACGCCCACCGACGTCAGGAAGGACAGCGCATACCGGACTTCGTAGCGGACCTCCGGCGTTTGGCCAGTCTCTGTAAGTTCACAGATGCCTGCAGGGGGAAGATGCTAAGGGACTTCTTTAACGAGGGCATCGGTCATGTGGGGATTTTCCGCAAGTTAATTGAGACCAAGGATTTGACTTTGGAAGCGGCGGCGTTGCTAGCTGAAACTTTCATGGCGGGGGAGGAAGAGACGAAAATAATATACGCGCGCACTTCTGCCCCTAAAGTGGCGAGGGATCAGGGAGTCAACATCATCAATGCGGCTCAGAGCTCCGCAGGCAGGCAGGGGTAGTTCGACACCCCCCAGGCAGCAATAGACCCCAGAGTAGGACTTCAACAGAGACAATGGCAGGCTGAACGGACATTCACGCCATCACAGCGGACAATGCGGCCCGGGATGGGGTCATTGACATCCACTAATAGGGTACTTAAGAGCAGTTCAAGGGACAGTCAGCATGGAATGCCCAGCCATAGTCCCTTTTTTCCCAACAATGGAAGCTTTAACTCATGCTGGAGGTATGGGGGAAAACACCCAGCCAGATCTTGCAGATTTCAACAGTTTGTCTGCAGGAACTGCAATCTCAGTGGCCATTTAGCTCGAATGTGCAGGAAACCTGCAACCAGACTAATATATGAGATGGATGGACAAGAAGGTGGTCCTCTGAGGCAGGATGACTTTTGGGGCGAATCGATGGACGCTGAGGTTCAGCGGATCCATGTGGCGAATATTCACAGTTCATACACCAAAACGCCACCCATGATGATGAAGGTTTTGTTAAATGGTATCCCTGTATGCATGGAGCTGGACACTGGGGCCAGCCAGTCACTCATGGGCGTTCTGCAATTTGAGAAGCTATGGTCATTTAAAGCCAGTAGACCAAAATTAGCACGTGTTGAGACATTATTACGGACGTACACTAAAGAAATCATTCCGGTGCTAGGCAGTGCAATGTTGGCTGTCACACACAACGGGTTAGTGAATCGGCTGCCGCTCTGGATTGTCCCGGGCAATGGTCCCGCACTGTTGGGGAGGAGCTGGTTAGCCGAGATGAACTGGAAATGGGGGGGATGTTCACGCAATGTCAACTGTGGAGCGAAGTTCGCGCTCACAAGTTCTGCAACAATTCGACTCACTATTCCAACCTGGCGTCGGGACTTTCAAAGGCACTAAAGTAGTGATACACATCACCCCGGACGCCAAGCCAGTGCACCACAAAGCCAGAGCGGTGCCGTATGTAATGCGGGAAAAGGTCGAGAGCGAATTGGACCGGCTGTTGAGAGAGGCCTGTTGAATTCAGCGACTGGGCGAGCCCCATCATTTCCGTCCTAAGAGCGGATGGCTCTGTCAGGATCTGTGGTGACTACAAGGCCATCATCAATCGGGTGTCCCTACAAGACCAATACCTGCTCCTGAGAGCAGAGGACCTTTCCGCCACGCTGGCAGGCGGCAAGCTGTTCACCAAGTTGAACCTCACTTCAGCCTATATGACCCAGGAACTGGCCGACAAACTTAAACTACTGACCACCATCACCACGCACAAGGGAATGTTCGTTTATAACAGGTGCCTGTTTGGCATTCGATCAGCGGCTGCGATTTTAAAAAAAAACATGGAAAGCCTGCTTAAATCCATTCCTGGAACAATCGTATTTCAGGACGACATCCTCATCACGGGTCGAGACACCGAGGAACACCTCCACAACCTGGAGGAAGTGCTATGCCAACTGGACTGGGTAGGCCTGCGACTCAAGAAGTCTAAATGTGTGTTTTTAGTCCCTGAGGTTGAGTTTATGGGCAGGAGGGTTGCTGCAGATGGGATTCGGCCCACTGAATCCAAAACAGAGGCGATTCGACGAGCATCCAGGCCCTGCAACACATCGGAGTTGCGTTCATTCCTGGGACTGCTGAACTATTTCAGGAACTTTCTGCCGAACTTGAGCACGGTGTTGGAGCTGCTACACGTGCTCCTGTGTAAGGGTTGCGATTGGTTTTGGGGAGACTGTCAAGAACGGGCTTTTGATTGGGCGTGAAACCTACTTTGTTCAAACAAGTTGTTGACCCTGTACGACCCTTGTAAAAAATTAGTTCTTACATGTGATGCATCGTCCTATGGGGTTGGGTGCGTGTTGCAACAGGGTAATGCTGAGGGTCAACTACAACCTCTGGCTTATGCCTGCAGGTCGCTCTCTCAAGCAGAACGGGGATATGGCATGGTCGAGAAGGAAGCGCTTGCATGTGTCTATGGCGTAAAAAAAATGCATCTGTACCTCTTTGGTAGGAAGTTTGAGTTAGAGACGGACCACAAGCCATTAACATCCCTGTTGTCAGACAGCAAAGCTGTCAATGCCAATGCGTCAGCTCGCATACAACGATGGGCCCTCATGCTGGCTGCTTATAGCTACTCCATCCGGCACAGCCCGGCACTGAAAATTGGCGCTGACACGCTCAGCAGGCTTCCACCGGCCACCACTGAGGGGGCAGCGGAGCAAAGCGCAGAGATGGTCATGACTGTCGATGCCTTTGACAGCGCAGGCTCCCCTATCACAGCCCGCCAGATCAAAATCTGGACAAACAGAGATCCCCTCCTATCCCTGATTAAGAAATGTGTCCTGACTGGGGATTGGGCGCCCACACACGGAGCATGCCTTGAGGAGGTCAGACCATTCCACAGACGGATGGATGAGCTCTCCATCCAAGCCGACTGCCTACTATGGGGCAGCAGGGTAGTTATGCCCCAGAAGGGCGGGGAGGCATTCATCTGGGAACTCCACAGCGAGCACCCAGGCATTGTGTTGATGAAGGCCATTGCCCGGTCACATGTTTGGTGGCCGGGATTTGACTCAGACCTGGAACACTGTGTTCACAGGTGCACGATGTGTGCCCAGCTGAGTAATGCCTCCAGGGAGGCCCCGCTCAGCCCGTGGACCTGGCCCACCAGGCCATGGTCACGCATTCATGTTGACGACGCGGGCCCATTCTTGGGTAAGATGTTCCTTATTGTGGTAGATGCGTACTCAAAATGGATCGAGTTCATCATTCTAAATTCATGCACGTCATCCACCACCGTGGAAAGCCTCCATGCGTTCTTTGCAACCCATGGCTTGCCGGACATCCTGGTTAGTGATAATGGCCCATGTTTCACATGCTACAAATTCCGAGAGTTTATGTCGGGCAATGGCATCAACCACGTCAGGACTGCGCCGCTCAAGCCGACCTCCAATGGCCAGGCGGAACGTGCGGTCCAAATCATTAAGCAAGATATGCTCAGGATTCAAGGACCCTCCCTACAATGCCACCTATCGTGCCTCCTGCTGGCCTATAGATCCCGACCGCACTCGCTCACGGGGGCCCTGCCCGCAGAGCTACTAGTGAAATGGACACTCAAAACTCGGTTGTCCCTCATTCACCCAGTCCTGACCGACATAGTTGAGGGCAAGCGCAAGTCACAAAACGAGTACCATAACCGTAATGTGAGGGGGAGATGTACAGAAATAAATGATCCTGTATTCGTCCTCAATCACGCCATGGGGCCCAAATGGCTCGAGGGTACTGGCAAAGAGGGAAAAAGAGTCATCGTGGTAAAACTCAACAATGATCAGATATGGCGTAAGCATCTGGACCAAGTAAAAAAAAAGGTTCAGCATCGACATGGAGGAACCTGAAGAAGACCATGAGATGGAGCTCACAACACATAGAAACAAAGAAACATAGAAAATAGGTGCAGGAGTAGGCCTTTCGGCCCTTCGAGCCTGCGCCGCCAGTCAATAAGATCATGGCTGATCATTCCTTCAGTACCCCTTTCCTGCTTTCTCTCCATACGCCTTGATCCCCTTAAACGTAAGGGCCATATCTAACTCCCTCTTGAATATATCCAGTGAATTGGCATCAACAACTTTCTGCGGCAAGGAATTCCCCAGGTTAACAACTCTCTGAATGAAGAAGTTTCTCCTTATCTCAGTCCTAAATGACCTATCCCTTATCGTAAAACTTCCCCAACATCGGGAACATTCTTCCCGCATCTATCCTGTTCAGTCCCGTCAGAATCTTATACGTTTCAATGAGATCCCCTCTCATCCTTCTAAACTCCAATGATAAAGGCCCAGTTGATTCAGTCTCTCCTCATATGACAGCCCAGCCATCCCTGGAATCAGTCTGGTGAACCTTTGCTGCACTCCCTCAATAGCAAGAACGTCCTTCCTCAGAGTAGGAGACCAAATCTGAACACAATATTCCAGGTGAGGCCACACTAAGGCCCTGTACAGCTGCATTAAGACCTCCCTGCTTCTATATTCAAATCACCAAGCTATGAAGGCCAACATATCATTTGCATTCTTTACCGCCTGCTGTACCTGCGTGCCCACTTTCAGTGACTGATGAACCATGACACCCAGGTCTCGTTGCACCTCCCATTTTCCTAATCTGCCGCCATTCAGATAATATTCTGTCTTCGTGTTTTTGCCCCCAAAATGGATAACCTCACATTTATCCACATTATACTGCATCTGCCATGTATTTGCCCACTCACCTAATCTGTCCAAGTCACGCTGCAGCCTCTTAGCATCCCCCTCACAGCTCACACCACCACCCAGCTTAGTGTCATCCGCAAACTTGGAGATATTACACTCAATTCCTTCATCTAAATCGTTAATGTACATTGTAAAGAGCTGGGGTCCCAGCACAGCCCTGTGGCACTCCACTAGTCACTGCCTGCCATTCTGAAAAGGACCCATTTATCCCGACTCTCTGCTTCCTGTCTGCCAACTAGTTCCCTATCCACATCAGTATATTACCCCAATACCATGTGCTTTGATTTTGCACACCAATCTCTTGTGCGGGACCTTGTCAAAAACCTTTTGAAAGTCCAAATACACCACATCTACTGGTTCTCCCTTGTCTACTCTGCTAGTTACATCCTCAAAAAATTCCAGAAGATTCGTCAAGCATGATTTCCCTTTCATAAATCCATGCTGACTTTGTCTGATCCTGTCACTGCTTTCCAAATGTGCTGCTATTTCATCCTTAATGATTGATTCCAATAATTTCCCCACTACTGATGTCAAGCTAACCGGTCTATAATTGCCTGTTTTCTCTCTCCCTCCTTTTTTAAAAAGTGGTGTTACATTAGCTACCCTGCAGTCCATAGGAACTGATCCAGATTCGATAGACTGTTGGAAAATGATCCCAATGCATCTGCTATTTCTAAGGCCACTTCCTTGAGTACTCTGGGATGCAGACTATCAGGCCCCAGGGATTTATCAGACTTCAATCCCATCAATTTCCCTAACACAATTTCCCGCCTAATAACGATATCCTTCAGTTCCTCCTTCTCACTAGACCCACTGTCCCCTAGTACCTTTGAAGGTTATTTGTATCTTCCTTCGTGAAGACAGAACCGAAGTACTGGTTCAATTGGTCTGCCATTTCTTTGTTCCGCATTATAAATTCATCTGAATCCGACTGCAAGGGACCTACGTTTGTCTTTACAAATCTTTTTCTCTTCACATATTTATAGAAGCTTTTGCAGTCAGTTTTTATATTCCCTGTAAGCTTCCTCTCATACTCTATTTTCCCTCTCCTAAATAAACCCTTAGTCCTCCTCTGTTGAATTCTAAATTTCTCCCAGTCCTCAGGTTTGTTGCATTTTCTAGCCAATTTATATGCCTCTTCCTTGGCTTTAACATTATCCTTAATTTCCTTTGTTAGCCATGGTTGAGCCACCTTCCCAGTTTTATTTTTACTCCAGACAGGGATGAACAATTGCTGAAGTTCATCCATGTGATCTTTTAATGTTTGCCACTGCTTATCCACCGTCAACCCTTTGAGTATCCTTTGCCAGTCTATTCTAGCCAATTCACGCCTCATACCGTCGAAGTTACCGTTCCTTAAATTCAGGGCCCTAGTTTCCGAATTAACTTTGTCACTCTCCATCTTAATAAGGAATTCTACCATATTATGGTCACTTTTCCCCAAGGGGCCTCGCACAACAAGATTTCTAATTAGTCCCTTCTCATTACACATCACCCAGTCTAGGATGGCCAGCTCCCTGGTTGGTTCCTCGACATATTGGTCTAGAAAACCACCCCTAATACACTCCAGGAAATCCTCCTCCACCGCATTGCTACCAGTTAGGTTAGCCCAACCAATATGTAGATTAAAGTCACCCATGATTACTGCTGTACCTTTATTGCACACATCCCTTATTTCTTGTTTGATGCTGTCCCCAACCTCACTACTACTATTTGGTGGTCTATACACAACTCCCACTAGCGTTTTCTGCCCTTTGGAATTCCGCAGCTCCACCCATACCGATTCCACATCATCCGGGCCAATGTCCTTCCTTACAATTGCATTGATTTCTTCTTTAACCAGCAACGCCACCCCGCCTCCTTTTCCTTTCTGTCTATCATTCCTGAATGCTGAATACCCTTGGATGTTGATTTGCCAGCCTTGGTCACCCTGGAGCCATGTCTCCGTGATGCCAATCACATCGTATCCGTTAACTGCTATCTGTACAGTTAATTCATCCACCTTATTCCGAATACTCCTCGCATTGAGGCATAGAGCCTTCAGGCTTGTTTTTTTAACACACTCTGCCCCTTTAGAATTTTGCTGTAATGTGGCCCTTTTTGTTTTTTGCCTTGGGTTTCTCTGCCCTCCACTTTTACTATTCTCCTTTCTAGATTTTGCTTCTGATTCCATTTTGTTTCCCTCTGTCTCCCTGCATAGGTTCCCATCCCCCTGCCATATTAGTTTAACTCCTTCCCAACAGCACTAGCAAACACTCCCCCGAGGACATTGGTTCCGGTTCTGCCCAGGTGCAGACCGTCCGGTTTGTACTGGTCCCACCTTCCCCAGAACCGGTTGCAATGTCCCAGGAATTTGAATCCCTCCCTTCTGCACCACTCCTCAAGCCACGTATTCATCTGAGCTATCCTGCGATTCCTACTCTGACTAGCACGTGGCATTGGTAGCAATCCTGAGATTACTACTTTTGAGGTCCTACTTTTTAATTTAATTTCTAGCTCCCTAAATTCGTCTCGTAGGATCTCATCCCGTTTTTTACCTATGTCATTGGTACCTATATGCACCACGACAACTGGCTGTTCACCCTCCCTTTTCAGAATGTCCTGCACCCGCTCCGAGACATCCTTGACCCTTGCACCAGGGAGGCAACATACCATCCTGGAGTGTCGGTTGCGGCCGCAGAAACGCCTATCTATTCCCCTTACAATTGAATCCCCTATCACTATCGCTCTCCCACTCTTTTTCCTGCCCTCCTGTGCAGCAGAGCCAGCCATGATGCCATGAACTTGGCTGCTGCTGCCCTCTCCTGATGAGTCATCCCCCTCAACAGTACCCAAAGCGGTGGATCTGTTTTGCAGGGGGGATGACCGCAGGGGGCCCCTGCACTACCTTCCTTGCACTGCTCTTCCATTTACTATCTGGCTGTGTACCCTTTACCTGCAGTGTGACCAACTCACTAAACGTGCTAATCACGTTATTCTCAGCATCGTGGATGCTCCAGAGTTCATCCACCCGCAGCTCCAGCGCTGCAATGCGGTCCATCAGGAGCTGAAGTTGATGCACTTCCTGTACACGTAGTCGTCAGGGATACCGGAAGCATCCCTGACTTCCCACATAGTACAGGAGGAGCATAACACGTGTCCGAGCTGTCCTGCCATGACTTAACCCTTAGATACACTTAAATTGGCAACAAAAATGTTAAAAGGTTACTTACTGATATAAAATGAAAAAGAAAAACTACTTACCAATCACCAGCCAATCACTTACCCCCTTGGCAGTGATGTCACCTTTCGTTTTCTTTCTACTTCTTTTTTGCCAGTGAACGAGCATTCAGAAGAATGCACAGTCCCTGCGGTCAGCCCGGACAGGCCGGAATCACCACAGGTGACAGACACTCACGTCAGTGTCCAACAACCAGAGCCCAAACTGCGGCGCTCCACGAGGGAATGCAGACCACCTGAAAGACTAAACCTATGATCCCAATAAGACTTTGGGGGGAAAGGTGATATCATGTATGCAACCTCAATGTAACACCACTGTATTACTGTATACACTCAACCTAGATGCACACCTTGACCACAAGGGGTGAACTTGTGGGAGGCACTCCTTACCTGATCACACAGGTATAAAAAGGTACTTGGAGTCCTGTGAATAAAGAGTCAAGTGACCTTGTTCCCAGAATGTGCCTCATGTGGTTTCATGCTGTAGAATAAGGACTTTATAATTTCCCTTTCGTAAATCCAGGCTGATTTAAACCGATCCTGACAGGAGTAGGCCATATGGTCCCTCGAACCTGCTCCGCCATTCAATAGATGGCTGATCTGATCATGGATTCTAAGTGTGCCCTCACCAATACCCAGTACAGTTGTAGCATAACTTCTGTGCTTTTATACTATATCCCCCTTGCAACAAAGGCAAACATTTCATTTGCCTTCATGATTACTTGCTGTACCTGCATACTAACTTTTTGTAGTTCATGCACAAGGACCCCCAGGTCCCTCTGTACTGTAGCACTTTGCAATTTTTCTCCATTTAAATTATAATTTGCTTTTCTATTTTTTCTGCCAAAGTGGATAACCTCACATTTTTCCACATTATACTCCATCTGCCAAATTTTTGCCCAGTCATTTAGTCTGTCTATATCCCTTTGCAGATTTTTTGTGTCTTCCTCACAATTTGCTTTCCCACCCATCTTTGTATCAGCAAACTTGGCTACATTACACTCAGTCCCTTTATCCAAGTAATTAATATAGATTGTAAATAGTTGAGGACCCAGCAGCTGTTATGTATGTAAACCTGTAAATACCATGTCTAACCACCAGAGGGCTTATCCCCTGGAGTCCCAAGGGACCGAACAAAGTAATGTTGTTTTCAAATCGAAATGTACAGGGCAGGTCACACATGCCTACAGCTGCACGTCCGCAGATGTCTCAGAGTCCACCATCAAGAGTGGTGAATACAAGGCCATTAACATCTTGTTGGCGCTGCGGGGGTGATCATCGATTCCATTCATGCCGCTTCAAAGGGTACGTTTGCAAGGGCTATGGAACAATAGGACACCCCCAATGTATGTGTAGGCGAGCTGCAAACCCTGTTAATCCTGCAAACCACCATGTTGCAGAGGAGGACAGATCCACTGTGGATCATGACGAACCAGAGCCTCAGACCGAGGAGGCAGAAGTATATAGGGTGCACACATTTACCACAAAGTGTCCCCTGATAATGCAGAAGGTTGAATTAAATGGACTCCCGGTGTCCATGGAGCTGGACACGGGCGCAAGCCAGTGCATAATGAGCAAAAAGACTTTCGATAAATTGTGGTGTAGCAAGGCCTCAAGGCCAGTCCTGACTTCCATTTGTACTAAACTGAGAACGTACACAAAGGAACTAATTCCTATAATCGGCAGTGCTACCGTAAAGGTCTCCTACGATGGAGCGATGTACGAATCACCTCTCTGGGTGGTACCTGACGATGGTCCCACGCTGTTCGGCAGGAGCTGGCTGAGAAAGATACGCTGGAACTGGGACGACGTCCGAGCGCTTCCGTCCGTCGACGACACCTCATGTGCCCAGGTCCTAAACAAGTTCCCCTCGCTGTTCGAACCAGGCAACATGAAGTTCCAAGGAGCAAAAGTGCAGATCCATTTGATTCTGGGGGCCACGATCCTTCCATCACAAGGCGAGAGTGGCACCTTACATGATGAGAGAGAGGATGGAGATCGAACTGGACAGGCTGCAACGAGAGGTCATTATTTCGCCGATCGAATTCAATGAGTGGGCCAGTCCAATTGTTCCAGTCCTCAAGGGAGACAGCACCGTCAGAATCTGCGGTGATTACAAAGTAACTATCAATCGTTTCTCCCTGCAGGATCAATAACCGCTACCGAAGGCGGACGACCTATTTGCGACGCTGGCGGGAGGGAAAATGTTCACAAAGCTGGACTTGACCTCAGCCTACATGACGCAGGAGCTGAAGGAATCATCGAAAGGCCTCACCTACATCAACACGCACAAAGGTCTCTTCATTTACAACAGATGCCCGTTTGGGATTCGATCGGCTGCGGTGATATTCCAGAGAAACATGGAAAGCTTGCTGAAGTCGGTCCCGCGCATGGTGGTCATTCAGAACGACATCTTGGTTACAGGTCGGGACACTGTCGAGCACCTGCAGAAGCTGGAGGAGGTTCTTAGTCGGCTCAATCATGTGGGGCTCAGGCTAAAACACTCGAAGTGCGTTTTCCTGGCACCTGAAGTGAAGTTCCTGGGGAGAAGAATCGCGGCGGATGGCATCAGGCCCACCGATTCGAAAACTGAGGCAATCAAGAATGCACCGAGACCACAGAACGTGACGGAGCTGTGGTCGTTTCTCGGACTCCTGAACTATTTTGCTAACTTCTTACCGGGTCGCAGCACATTGTTAGAACCCCTGCACTCTTTACTGTGTAAAAGAGATGAATGGGTATGGGGTAAAAGCCAAGAAAATGCCTTTGAGAAAGCTAGGAAGCTGTTATGTTCAAACAAATTGCTTGTGTTGTACGATCCATGTAAGCGTTTGGTACTAGCATGTGATGCGTCGTCGTACGGGGTCGGGTGTGTATTGCAACAAGCTAATGAATTTGGGAAATTGCAATCGGTTGCTTATGCATCCAGAAGTCTGTCTAAGGCTGAGAGGGCCTACAGTATGATCGAAAAATAACCGTTAGCGTGTGTTTACGGGGAAAGAAAATACATCCATAGCTGTTCGGGTTCAAATGTGAATTGGAAACCGACCATAAGCCGCTTATATCCCTCTTTTCTGAAAGCAAGGGGATAAATAAGAATGCATCGGCCCGCATCCAGAGTTGGCGCTCACGTTGTCCGCATACAACTACGCCATCCGCCACAGGCCAGACACAGAATACTGTGTCGATGCTCTCAGTAGGCTGCCATTGCCCACCACAGGGGTGGAGATGGCACAGCCTGCAGATTTAGTTATGGTAATTGAAGCATTCAAGAGTGAGCAATCACCTGTTACCGCCTGACCGATTAGAACCTGGCCGAGCCAGGACCCCTTACTGTCCTCAGTAAAAAACTGTGTGCTCCACAGGAGTTGGTCTAATGTCCCTATTGCTATTGAGGGAGCGCAGCGAAGGTTCACCAGACTGATTCCTGGGATGGCGGGACTGACATATCAAGAAAGACTGGATCAATTGGGCTTGTATTCACTGCAGTTCAGAAGAATGAGAGGGGATCTCATAGAAACGTTTAAAATTCTAATGAGTTTAGACAGGTTAGATGCAGCAAGAATGTTCCCAATGTTGGGGAAGTCCAGAACCAGGGGTCACAGTCTAAGGATAAGGGGTAAGCCATTTAGGACCGAGATGAGGAGAAAATTCTTCACCCAGAGAGTGGTGAACCTGTGGAATTCTCTACCACAGAAAGTTGTTGAGGCCAATTCACTAAATATATTAAAAAAGGAGTTAGATGTAGTCCTTACTACTAGGGGGATCAAGGGGTATGGCGAGAAAGCAGGAATGGGGTACTGAAGTTGCACGTTCAGCCATGAACTCATTGAATGGCGTTGCAGGCTCGAAGGGCCGAATGGCCTATTCCTACACCTATTTTCTATGTTTCTATGTTTCTACATCCCGTTAGAGATGCAGGAGGAAATAAAGCCATACCAGCGGCGCAAAGATGAAATGTCTATACAGGCAGACTGCCTCCTATGGGGTAATCGGGTAGTGGTGCCAAAAAAGGGCAGGGACACTTTCGTCAGTGATCTCCACAGCACCTACCCAGGCATCGTAATTTTGAAAGCGATAGCCAGATCCCACATGTGATGGCCCGGTATCGATGCAGATTTAGAGTCCTGCGTGCACAAATATAATACATGTTCACAGTTAAGCAATGCACCCAGGGAGGCACCACTAAGTTTATGGTCTTGACCCTCCAAACCGTGGTCCAGGGTCCATGTCGACTATGCAGACCCATTCTTGGGAAAAATTTTCTTAATGGTTGTAGATGTGTACTCCAAATGGATTTAATGTGTGATAATGTCGGCAAGCACGTCTGCTGCCACCTTTGAAAGCCTACGGACCATGTTTGCCATACACGGCCTGCCTGATGTCCTTGTAAGCGATAATGGGCCGTGCTTTACCAGTGCCGAGTTCAAGGAGTTCATGACCCGCAATGGGATCAAACATGCCACATCTGCCCCGTTTAAACCAGCGTCCAATGGTCAGGCAGGACAAGCAGTTCAAACAATCAAGCAGAGCTTGAAAAGGGTAACTGAAGGCTCACTGCAGACTCACTTATCCCGAGTCCTGCTTAGTTACCGCACAAGACCCCACTTGCTCACTGAGGTCCCTCTCGCTGAACTGCTCATGAAAAGGGCACTTAAGACAAGGCTCTCGTTAGTACAACCTGATCTACACGAACAGGTAGAGAGCAGGCGGCTTCAACAGAGTACATATCATGATCGTGCAAATGTGTCACGCGAAATTTAGATAAATTATCCTGTATTTGTGTTGAACTATGGACAAGGTCCCAAGTGGCTTCCTGGCACTGTTTTGGCCAAAGAGGGGAGTAGGGTGTTTGTGGTCAAACTCCCAAATGGACTCACCTGCAGGAAACACTTGGACCAAACCAAACTCAGATATACGGACTATCCAGAACAACCCACAATAGACTCCATCTTTTTCGACCCTCCAACACACACACAATTGGCAACTGACCCAGCGGTTGACCACGAAGCAGAACCCATCACCCATAGCAACCCAGCAGGACTCACCACCCCCAGCGGCCCAGCGAGGGCCCAATAAACGACTCACCAAAACCAGCATTCGCACCGAGATGATCAACCAGGGAAAGGAAGGCCCCATATTGACTCACATTGTAAATAGTTACACTATCGACTTTGGGAGGGAGTGTTCTAATGTAACGCCTCTGTTTAAAAAAGGGGGCAGACAAAAGGCAGGTAACTATAGGCCGGTTAGTTTAACATCTGTAGTGGGGCAAATGCTTGAAACTATCATTAAGGAAGAAATAGCAGGACATCTAGATAGGAATAGTGCAATCAAGCAGATGCAACATGGATTCATGAAGGGGAAATCATGTTTAACTAATTTACTGGAATTCTTTGAGGATATAACGAGCATGGTGGATAGAGGTGTACCGATGGATGTGGTGTATTTAGATTTCCAAAAGGCATTCGATAAGGTGCCACACTGCAGAAGATAAAGGTACACGGAGTCAGAGGAAATGTATTAGCATGGATCGAGAATTGGCTGGCTAACAGAAAACAGAGAGTCGGGATAAATGGGTCCTTTTCGGGTTGGAAATCGTTGGTTAGTGGTGTGCCACAGGGATCGGTGCTGGGACCACAACTGATTACAATATAGATAGATGACCTGGAAGAGGGGACAGAGTGTAGTGTAACAAAATTTGCAGATGACACAAAGGTTAGTGGGAAAGCGGGTTGTGTAGAGGACACAGAGAGGCTGCAGAGAGATTTAGATCGGTTAAGCGAATGGGCTAAGGTTTGGTAGATGAAATACAATGTCAGAAAGTGTGAGGTCATCCACCTTGGGAAAAAAAAACAGTAAAAGGGAATATTATTTGAATGGGGAGAAATTACAACATGCTGCAGTGCAGAGGGACCTGGGGGTCCTTGTGCATGAATCCCAAAAAGTTAGTTTGCAGGTGCAGCAGGTAATCAGGAAGGCGAATGGAATGTTGGCCTTCATTGCGAGAGGGATGGAGTACAAAAGCAGGGAGGTCCTGCTGCAACTGTATAAGGTATTGGTGAGGCCGCACCTGGAGTACTGCGTGCAGTTTTGGTCACCTTACTTAAGGAAGGATATACTAGCTTTGGAGGGGGTACAGAGACGATTCACTAGGCTGATTCCGGAGATGAGGGGGTTACATGATGATGATAGATTGAGTAGACTGGGTCTTTACTCGTTGGAGTTCAGAAGGATGAGGGGTGATCTTATAGAAACATTTAAAATAATGAAAGGGATAGACAAGATAGAGGCAGAGAGGTTGTTTCCACTGGTCGGGGAGACTAGAACTAGGGGGCACAGCCTCAAAATACGGGGAAGCCAATTTAAAACCGAGTTGAGAAGGAATTTCTCCCAGAGGGTTGTGAATCTGTGGAATTCTCTGCCCAAGGAAGCAGTTGAGGCTAGCTCATTGAATGTATTCAAGTCACAGATAGATAGATTTTTAACCAATAAGGGAATTAAGGGTTATGGGGAGCGGGCGGGTAAGTGGAGCTGAGTCAACGGCCAGATCAGCCATGATCTTGTTGAATGGCAGAGCAGGCTCGAGGGGCTCGATGGCCTACTCCTGTTCCTAAATCTTATGTTCTTATGTTCTTATGTAAACCTGTAAATACCATGTCTAACCACCAGATGGCTTATCCCCTGGAGTCTCAATTGTGGTTTTCCAATCCACTGGGACTGACCCAGAATCCAGCGAACTTTGGTCCACTATTTCTGCAACCACTTGTTTTAAGACCCTAGGATGTAAGCCATCAGGTCCAGGGGACTTGTCCACCTTTAGTCCCATTATTTTACCAAGTACTACTTCATTAGTGATAGTGATTGTACTGAGTTCCTCCCTCCCTATAGACCCTTGATTATCCACTATTGAGATGTTTTTAGTGTCTTCTACCGTGAAAACCGATACAAAATATTTGTTCAATGTCTCTGCCATTTCCCCGTTCTTCATTATTAATTCCCCAGTCTCATCCTCTAGGGGAGCAACATTTACTTTAGCCACTCTTTTCCTTTTTATGCACCTGTAGAAACTCTTACTATTTGTTTTTATATTTTGTGCTAGTTTACTTTCATAACCTATCTTCCCTCTCTATCATTTTTTTAGTCGTTCTTTGCTGGCTTTTAAAAGTTTCCCATCCACTGGCCTCCCACTAGTCTTGGCAACATTGTATGCCCTTGTTTTCACTTTGATACCATCCCTTATTTCCTTAGTTAGCAACATAAAGTGCAACATCACCTGGGAATCCCTGACCCAAGACCACCCTAAGTGGAGGAAGAGCATCCGGGCGGGCATTGAGCACCTTGAGTCTTGTCGCCGAGAGCATGCAGAAATCAAGTGCAGACAGTGGAAGGAGTGTACGGCAAACCAGATTCCCCACCCATCCCTTCCTTCAACCACTGTCTGTCCACCTGTGACAGAGACTGTAATTCCCGTATTGAACTGTACAGTCACCTGAGAACTCACTTTTAGAGTGGAAGCAAGTCTTCCTCGATTTCGAGGGACTGTCGATGATGATGATGATTGTACTCATACACTAAAACATTAGTGAAAGTAAATGGCTAATGCTGTAAAGACTGTATTCTTATGTTTTTATTACTAATTACAAAGAAAAACTTAAGTTTGCTTCACAACAAAAAAAACACAACTGGGCAACTTTTGTACAGTGTATTTACAGTCCTGTGAATGCCATCCTTTCGTTTGCCCAAAGGACCTCAAAGGAAATAATTAATTATGAGAGCAGCCTGCACCTGTGACACTTCAGGCACGCAACGCACTACAATTATTCCGACAACTCTATTCATGCTATACTGCAAGGCTGCCCCAGAGTGGTGCAAATGGTGCGTTACAAGGCTGAACTTTTC
Organism: Pristiophorus japonicus; assembly: GCF_044704955.1. NCBI lineage: Eukaryota > Metazoa > Chordata > Chondrichthyes > Pristiophoridae > Pristiophorus > Pristiophorus japonicus. The sequence goes on along the minus strand of NC_091984.1, from coordinate 72,218,432 downwards.
TTCTATTATATGTCTGCCTTTCTTAAGGAATACAGAAAGATGTCATCTGCCATTTGTAGAGTGCAAAATCCATATTTCAAATAAGTCAAGCTTGCAATTTATTTTCTCCTCAAATACTTGGGTGACCCTTGGTTCCTTCAAGATGTGTGAGTTATGTGCACTTTCCAGAAAATCAGCATTTATGAGAGACTAGAGAATCTTGAGCTCGTTTCATTAGGATAATGAAGGTTATGAGAAGATATAATCGAGCTGTTCAAAATGATGAGTAGTTTTGATAAAGTAAATCAGGAAAGTCTATTTCCATTGGGCAGTGAGTTGGTAACAAGAAAACAAAAATTTAAGATTGTCACCAAATGAGTGAATGGAGACAGGCTCATGGTGAGCATGCCTCTTGGCCATATGAAGACCAGGATTAAGCAGTTTATGATAAGTAAGCCTGGGATCTTGCATGGACTTGGACATCTAAAACTGGCACGCTCGATGAACCATACCTCATCTTTAGGCACTTTACAGCCTTCCGGCTGTAACATTGGGTTTACAACTCTAGACCTTAAACGCTGCTGCCATTTTCTCTCATTCAGCAAGTGCTGGTAATGAAGGATGGCTGCACCAGAGCCACTGGGAGTGGAGAAGGTGTGTGTGCTGATGCTTGGGGTGAGAATCCTGCGGAATGGTCCTCACCCTTGGGGGTCTTCCTGCCTTCCTTCTGCCACATTTCCAGGCCATAGGAGATTCTCTTTGCCAGATTTTCCAAGCTTCCCTCTTCCTCTGCTATTCTGCTGTAACCATTTATTTCTCCTCTAGACTTATCTTTTGTTTCTATACTGGGCATATTGCCACCCCTTTTGCCTTGCACCATCATCAATTTTGCCATTTAATCAATCCTGCCCTCCACCCTACTGCCCACCTCCTTTCCCTGATACTGTACGTGCTTAAAAGCTATTTACTTCTAATATCTTCCAGATGAAAGATCATCGATCTGAAATGTTAATTCTGTTTTCCTCTCCACAGATGCTGAATGTTTCCAGCATTTTCTATTTTTATTATAAATTTCCAGCGTCCGCAGTATTTTGTCTTTATTTTAATAAGCTTGGTGAGCTGCCAGTGCTGATAGGTAGCTCACCGATCATGGAGTGAGGAAGGAATCTGGCCGGTGACCTCTCCACGGAGCTGAGCCACGAGTGGGCAAGGCATTCCCGGAGGGGAGCATGCAGCAAGTGCAAAGATTTTTGTGGGGCCAGCTGGAGCTGTTATGTCTGTAATGTACTTATGAATGACTCCATGATGCAATGTGTTGTACTCAAACTGTAGTGACCTTGGTCCTTGATTTCTAACTTCAGAGTGAGGCACAAACATGGTGGGCAGCCTTTTATATTGGCTGCACACCTATGCAGGTGACCCTCAGGTCTCCCATTGCAGTGCCCTCTGGTGGACAGCCTCTGCCACAGGGGCAGGAAACCCCAGTCTCCACCAGTTGCACCCTCGAGTGGTGCCAGCATAATATATACACAGTGTAAACCTTATTGATAACAAGTCTCCATCTTATGCAAATATACATTGACTATACAGAGAGTATAACTATAGTCTGCATATATAACAGGACCAAGCTGTGATTTCCCTATTTTGGTGCAGCCTGGAGCGGTTTCTGTAGCGGCTGCTTAACACACTTTAACTTAGGACCATGTGTTAAATATTCTAATGAAACTCGCACATGTTTCGGGCAGGAACACTGGACGCCTAAATCAAGGCCGCTCCAAAGTTGAATTGGACGAACCTCAGGCAATTAAACATACAGGGGTATCTGACAATTCAGAAAAATAGACAAGAAGGGAAAGGAGGTGGGGTAGCTCTGTTAATAAAGGATGATATCAGGGCAGTTGTGAGAGACGATATTGGCTCTAATGAACAAAATGTTGAATCATTGTGGGTGGAGATTAGAGATAGTAAGGGGAAAAAGTCACTGGTGGGCGTAGTTTATAGGCCCCAAAATAACAACTTCACGGTGGGGCGGGCAATAATCAAGGGATTAATGGAGGCATGTGTAAAAGGAACGGCAGTAATCATGGGGGATTTTAACCTACATATCGATTGGTCAAATCAAATCGCATGGGGTAGCCTTGAGGAGGAATTCATAGAATGCATACGGGATTGTTTCTTAGAACAGTAAGTAACAGAACCTACAAGGGAGCAAGCTATCTTAGATCTGGTCCTGTGTAATGAGACAGGAATAATAAACAATCTCCTAGTAAAAGATCCTCTTGGAATGAGTGATCACAGTATGGTTGAATTTGTAATACAGATTGAGGGTGAGGAAGTAGTGTCTCAAACGAGCGTACTATGCTTAAACAAAGGGGACTACAGTGGGATGAGGGCTGAGTTGGCTGAAGTAGACTGGGAACACAGACTAAACAGTGGCACAATTGAGGAACAGTGGAGGACTTTTAAGGAGCTCTTTCAAATTGCTGAACAAAAATATATTCCAGTGAAAAAGAAGGGTGGTAAGAGAAGGGATAACCAGCCATGGATAACCAAGGAAATAAAGGAGAGTATCAAATTAAAAACCAATGCGTATAAGGTGGCCAAGGTTATTGGGAAACTAGAAGATTGGGAAATATTTTAAACGACAGCAAAGAATGATTAAGAAAGCGATAAAGAAAGGAAAGATAGATTACGAAAGTAAAATTGCGCAAAACATAAAAACAGATAGTAAAAGCTTTTACCGATATATAAAATGGAAGAGAGTGACTAAAGTAAATGTTGGTTCCTTAGAAGATGAGATGGGGGATTTAATAATGGGAAATGTGGAAATGGCTGAGACCTTAAACAATGATTTTGCTTCGGTCTTCACAGTGGAAGACACAAAAACCATGCCAAAAATTGCTGGTCTCGGGAATGTGGGAAGGGAGGACCTGGAGACAATCACTATCACTAGGGGGGTAGTGCTGGACAGGCTAATGGGACGCAAGGTAGACAAGTCCCCTGGTCCTGATGAAATGCATCCCAGAGTATTAAAAGAGATGGCGGAAGTTATAGCAGATGCATTCGTTATAATCTACCAAAATTCTCTGGACTCTGGGGAGGTACCATCGGATTGGAAAGCAGCTAATGTAACGCCTCTGTTTAAAAAAGGGGGCAGACAAAAGGCAGGTAACTATAGGCCGGTTAGTTTAACATCTGTAGTGGGGAAAATGCTTGAAGCTATCATCAGGGAAGAAATAGTGGGACATCTAGATAGGAATAGTGCAATCAAGCAGATGCAACATGGATTCATGAAGGGGAAATCATGTTTAACTAATTTACTGGAATTCTTTGAGGATATAACGAGCATGGTGGTTAGAGGTGTACCGATGGATGTGGTGTATTTAGATTTTCAAAAGTCATTTGATAAAGTGCCACACAAAAGGTTACTGCAGAAGATAAAGGTACACGGAGTCAGAGGAAATGTATTAGCATGGATCGAGAATTGGCTGGCTAACAGAAAGCAGAGAGTCGGGATAAATGGGTCCTTTTCGGGTTGGAAATCGGTGGTTAGTGGTGTGCCACAGGGATCGGTGCTGGGACCACAACTGTTTACAATATACATAGATGACCTGGAAGAGGGGACGGAATGTAGTGTAACAAAATTTGCAGATGACACAAAGATTAGTGGGAAAGCAGGTTGTGTAGAGGACACAGAGAGGCTGCAAAGAGATTTAGATAGGTTAAGCAAATGGGCTAAGGTTTGGCAGATGGAATACAATGTCGGAAAATGTGAGGTCATCCACCTTGGGAAAAAAAACAGTAAAAGGGAATATTATTTGAATGGGGAGAAATTACAACATGCTGGGGGTCCTTGTGCATGAATCCCAAAAAGTTAGTTTGCAGGTGCAGCAGGTAGGCGAATGGAATGTTGGCCTTCATTGCGAGAGGGATGGAGTACAAAAGCAGGGAGGTCCTGCTGCAACTGTATAGGGTATTGGTGAGGCCGCACCTGGAGTACTGCGTGCAGTTTTGGTCACCTTACTTAAGGAAGGATATACTAGCTTTGGAGGGGGTACAGAGACGATTCACTAGGCTGATTCCGGAGATGAGGGGGTTACCTTATGATGATAGATTGAGTAGACTGGGTCTTTACTCATTCTAGTTCAGAAGGATGAGGGGGGATCTTATAGAAACATTTAAAATAATGAAAGGGATAGACAAGATAGAGGCAGAGAGGTTGTTTCCACTGGTCGGGGAGACTAGAACTAGGGGGCACAGCCTCAAAATATGGGGGAGCCAATTTAAAACCGAGTTGAGAAGGAATTTCTTCTCCCAGAGGGTTGTGAATCTGTGGAATTCTCTGCCCAAGGAAGCAGTTGAGGCTAGCTCATTGAATGTATTCAAGTCACAGATAGATAGATTTTTAACCAATAAGGGAATTAAGGGTTATGGGGAGCGGGCGGGTAAGTGGAGCTGAGTCCACGGCCAGATCAGCCATGATCTTGTTGAATGGCAGAGCAGGCTCGAGGGGCTCGATGGCCTACTCCTGTTCCTAATTCTTATGTTAACTGGTCAGATGGGCAGAACAGTGGGAGTGGCAAATAAAATTTAATCCAGAGAAGTGTGAGGTAATGAATTTGGGGAGGGCTAACAAGGAAAGGAAATACAGATTAAATGGTAGTACATTGAGAAGTGTAGTGGAATAAAGGAACATGGGAGTGCTTGTCCACAGATCCGTGAAGGTAGTAGGCCAGGTGGATAAGGTGATTAAGAGTCATATGGAATGCTTGCCTTTATTAGTTGAGTCATAGAATATAAGAGCAGGTGGGTATGCTTGAACTATATAAAACACTGGTTAGGCCACAGCTGGAGTACTGCGTGCAGTTCTGGTCACTGCATCACAGGAAGGACGTGATTGCACTGGAGAGGGTACAGAGGAGATTTACGAGGATGTTGCCAGGAGTGGAGAATCTTAGTTATGAGGAAAGATTGGATAGGCTGGATTTGTTTTCCTTGGAACAGAGGAGGCTGAGGGGAGACCTCATTGAGGTGTATAAAATTATGAGGGGCCTAGATATATTGGATAGAAAGGGCCTCTTTCCTTTAGCAGAGGGGTCAACAACCAGGGGGCATAAATTTCAAGTAATTAGAAGAAGGTTTAGAGGGGATTTGAGGGGAAATTTCTTCATGCAGAAGGTTGTGGGGGCCTGGAACTCACTGTCTGAAAGGGTGGTAGAGACAGAAACCCTCACCACATTTAAAAAGTATTTGGATGTGCACTTAAAATGTTGTGGACCCAGAGCTGGAAAGTGGGATTAGGCTGGATAGCCTCTTGTTGGCTGGTGTGGACACGATGGGCCGAAATGTCCTCCTTCAGTGCTGTAAACTTCTTTGATTCGATGATTCTATGATTCTCCTTCGAATCAACCTGCCATTCGCTTCAGTGCTGGCACGCATTCTTGTGCTCAGCCAGAGGATGGCACTGTTCCATCTTTCAGAAGCAAACTGAGCAATCAAGTGGTGTGTATTCTGCCAATGGTATATTACATATGCTCGGTAAAAGAAATTAAATTCAATACCTTGGAGCAGGTTTATTCAGGTAATCACAATAAATATCTGACCGAAGCACAACCAGTATTTTATAGCTAGGGTGTGGTGTCTATGCTAGCGTACACCTGCACGTCAACTGAATCAGAATAATTGGAAAAAAATAGGTTTTCATTCCAATTTGATTAAGGATGTCCAGTTATTGCAGCTTGATTTTTCTACCTGCTATAGTAATTTAAACATTTCAGATGTAAAAAATGAAAAGAAATCCTGAAGCAGATATTTGGTTTTCTTCATAATTACATATCTTTAGCTAAAGTTGTATTCTCATCAGTATATAGAGCAGTCTTCAGCCATGGGGAAGCATATGGTAAACAAGCAAATCTGCTTTGCAGATCTGACTAAGTCCAAAGAGTGTTACTGGTGGCTTTTAAAATAAAGTTTCCCTGAGATTTCAAATAAAATGACAGGCCCAGCGGGGTGGGGGTGCTTGATGTAACCCTCGCTAATGGCTCAAATGAGGTAGTTATAACTTGTCTTATATTTCACTTTACCGGCTGGGTTGTAAATACAAGGCTCAGGGAGTCCTAGTCTTCCCTTCCCTTCATGTCAGTGTAGTCAAGCTAAGCTTAATAGGACCCCCGCAACACCCCTCCCTCCCCACCCCACCCACCCACCATCCCCATTATTGTTTAAGCCCAGGGAGCAATATTTTAAGATCAGAAAAATAAGGCCATGTCTCAGCCAATGAATGTATTGTAAAATTGGACTCTGCATTTAGTGTAACAGGAACTGAGGATAACAGGGTGATTTAAAGACTTCTCCTTCAGACCTTGTTTATACTCAACAGCACTACTGACAGGAACAACAGTCCAGTGTGTGAGACTGCCTCTTGAACAAGTGGAGAAGCACTCATTGCAGACTATCACATCCAGCTTTTATGAGATAGAAATAAGTTCTACATAGAACAGTAGTCAGCAACAGTTCTCCTTCTAGCTGTTGGTTAGCTTATGCACGAATAATGAGTGCACACCACTGTATGTGGAAACACATCCCCGCCTGACATCCTCCTGCAGAACAGGGTCGAGGGAGAAAGATTTGAAATTCAATATTTTTTGCAGATCATTATTGCAGCAATTTAGGAGTAAGATGAAGCAGCAATAACTTAATACATTTTTTATAGTGTAATTACTTGTGTTTAACTGATTATTATATACGTGTCATCAAATGATAGGAAAATGTTGCCACTGCAATGAGTCAGTTCCATTTGGTCACTTACCTTTGCTTCTACATCTTGTGATGTATCACTGATGTGATGTCATTCAATCATGACATCACTCAATCTTCCCCTCTCCCAGTTTGATACTAAAGACTGAAATGAGTTTAGCACGTCTCAAGTAACTGTTATCTTTTCTAAGATTGGTGAAAGTGTCATGTATCTCACATTACTGTATATAACTGTATCTTACCATGCTATACATGACTGTAACTGGATATGACCTGTAACAATAAGCATACCTCACCACCAGGGGTGCACTTGCAGGAGACACTCCATACCTGTTCCACTGAGGTATATAAAGGGAGGTCTCAGGCAAGTGCAGGACTGGAGAGCTGGAATTAAAAGTGCAGGTCCTGAGTGACCTTGACTTCAGCATGTGTCTCATGTAAGTCAGTACATTAGAGTCAGGACTTATCAGTGGCAACGAGTTATGGGATCACAGAATCCAAGAATGGCTACCAACAGCTCAGATGAGAAATACAATGCTGGAGACAATTGGGATGACTTTATAGAAAGGCTCCAGCAAAGCTTTGTGACCAAAGACTGGCTAGGCGATGATAAGGCAGACAAGAGAAGAGCCCATCTCTTGACCAGCAGTGGCTCGAAAACATACGCTTTAATGAAAGACCTGCTGGCACCCGAGAAACCAGCAAGCAAGTCGTTTGATGAGTTGAGCACACTGGTAAGAGACCACCTAAAGCCAGCGAGCAGCCTACACATGGCCAGACACAGGTTCTACAACTACAGACGCTGTGTGGGCCAAAGCATACCCGACTTCGTGGCGGAACTTCGGAGGCTGGCTAGTTCATGTGAGTTCCCCGATGAACTAAGGAGAGAAGTACTGAGAGACTTTTTTATTGAAGGAATAGGCCACGCAGGCATATTCCGAAAGCTTATAGAGACTAAGAACTTGACTCTAGAGACAGCAGCACTGGTCGCACAGACATTCTTGGCAGGCGAAGAAGAAACGAGGCTGATCTATACTTCGGGTACGACAACCAATGAGGCATCGGAACAAGGGGTTCATATTGTGAAACAAACTGCTACCCCCACACACAGACAAAGGCAGGAGAGCAAGCCTTCAACAGCAGACAGTGGCGCCAGAAGCCATCAAAATCAAGGGCCACATGAACGGCCGATCACACTTCATCAACCCACAATGCGAGCAATCAACAACAGATTGGGAGAAGCTCAAGGGAGATCAGCCAGACGCAGCTCATCCTTCGGAAACAATGGAAACAGTCTGTGTTGGAGATGTGGGGGAAGGCACTCAACCAGGGTGTGTCAATTTCAGCATGCCGTTTGCAGAAACTGCAACTACACAGGGCATCTGGCTCGCATGTGCAGAAAAACAGTCGCTCGGTTGGTATACGAATCGGAAGGGTCGGAAAGCGGACCAGAAGATGGTTGGAACAGTGCACGGGACGCCGAGGTACAGCGGGTTAACACGATCAATGTCCACTGTTCTTACACCAAGACGCTTCCAATTATGATGAGGGTTCTACTCAACGGGATACCCGTCAACATGGAACTGGACACGGGGCCAGTCAATCCCTCATGAGCGTTCAACAATTTGAACAGCTGTGGCCGCACAAAAGCAACAGACCAAAACTCACAAAGGTCGGCACCAAACTAAGGACCTATACTAAAGAAATCATCCCAGTCCTTGGCAGCGCCATGCTCTCAGTCACACACAAAGGGATGGTGCACCGACTTTCCCTGTGGATTGTCCCCGGGGATCTCCCAACCCTGTTGGGGAGAAGCTGGCTAGCAGAACTTAATTGGAAATGGGCTGATGTTCACGCCATGTTGTCAGAGGAACGGACTTCCTGCTCAACAGTTCTAAGCCGTTTTTAACATCTCTTTCAGCCAGGTGTGGGCACCCTCAAAGGGGCTAAAGTTAGAATCTACATCACACAGAATGCCAGACAAGGCTAGAGCTGTGCCTTATGTGATGATGGAAAAGATTGAAAACGAACTGGACCGGCTTCTGCGGGAAGGCATAATTTCTCCCGTGTAATTCAGCGACTGGGCAAGCCCCATCGTCCCCGTCATGAAGCCTGGTGGATCCGTGTGAATCTGTGGGGATTACAAGTCTACCATAAACAGATCTCCCTACAGGACCAATACCCGCTGCCCAGAGCGGAGGACCTATTTGCCACGTTGGCTGGAGGAAAGCTTTTCTCAAAACTTGACCTCACATCTGCGTATATGACGCAAGAACTGACCGAAGTGTCTAAGCTACTCACCACCATCAACACACATCGAGGTCTTTTTGTGTACAATCGATGCCCATTCGGCATCAGGTCAGCAACTGCTATATTCCAGCGCAACATGGAGAGTCTGCTCAAGTCTATCCCGGGGACAGTTGTGTTTCAAGATGAAATACTCATCACGGGCAGGGACACCGACTCTCATCTCCGCAATCTTGAGGAAGCACTAAGTCGATTGGATCGGGTAGGCCTAAGAGTTAAGAAATCCAAGTGTCTGATTCTTGCGCCTGAGGTTGAATTTTTGGGCAGAAGGATTGCCGCTGATGGAATCCGCCCAACCGAATCAAAAACCGAAGCAATTCACCTGGCACCCAGGCCCCGGAATGTCTCGGAACTGCGCGCTACTCAATTACTTTGGGAACTTTATGCAGAACTTGAGCACGCTGCTGGAGCCTCTCCACATGCTACTCAGAAAGGGGTGCGATTGGTTTTGGGGGGATGCCCAAGAATGCACCTTCAATAAGGCACGCAACCTTCCAAGAGTGTTTTAGCCTTTTTTGACCCAGGTAAAAAGTTAGTCCTTACGTGTGATGCGTCAGCGTATCGGGTTGGATGCGTTTTACAGCACGTCAATGATGCGGGTAAATTGCAGCCCGTTGCTTATGCCTCCAGGTCATTTTCGCGGGCGGAGCGCGTGTACGGTATGGTTGAGAAGGAGGCGCTCGCGTGCGTGTACGGTGTCAAAAAGATGCACCAATACCTTTTCAGGGCCAAGTTTGCATTAGCAACCGACCACAAACCCCTCACGTCCCTACTATCCGAGTGCAAGGCAATCAACGCCAACGCCTCGGCATGCATTCAGCGATGGGCACTCATGCTGGCAGCTTACGACTACACGATAAGGCACAGACCAGGCATAGACAATTGTGCCGACGCGCTTAGCAGGCTACCCCTGGCGACCACAGAAGGGTCCGATGAACAGGACTGTGAGCTGGTCATGGCAATCAATGCCTTTGAATCCACAGGTTCGCCCATGACGGCTCGCCAAATCAAAGCCTGGATGACCAGCGACCCCACGTTATCTCTAGTTAAAAGATGCGTTTTAACCGGTGACTGGGCAGAGGCTCGCGATGCCTGCCCCGAGGAGGTCAAACCCTTCCATAGGCGCATGCATGAACTCTCACTACAGGAAGACTGCCTGATGTGGGGCAGCTGAGTAGTTATGCCCTTACGAGGCAGGGAGGCGTTTGTCCGGGAGCTCCATCGCGAGCACCCGGGGATCGTCCTTATGAAGGCCATAGCCAGATCTCATGTCTGGTGGCCTGGAATTGACGCGGACTTGGAGCTCTGCGTCTGTCGGTGCACCATTTGTGCCCAACTCAGTAATGCCCCCAGGGAGGCCCCCCTAAGCCCCTGGCCCTGGCCCACCAAACCATGGTCGCGGGTGCATGTAGACTATGCGGGCCCATTCATGGGCAAAATGTTCTTTGTAGTCTTTGATGCATTTTCAAAATGGATCGAGTGCACCATTTTAAACTCGAGCACCACCTCCACCACTGTGGAGAGCCTTAGAACCATGTTTACAACGCACGGCATTCCTGACATATTGGTCAGTGATAATGGTCCGTGCTTCACCAGCGCAGAATTTCACGATTTTATAGTTGATCACGGTATAAATCACGTTAAGACGGCACCTTTCAAGCCGGCCTCCAACGGCCAGGCAGAGCGAGCAGTGCAGATCATTAAACAAGGAATGCTCAGAATCCAAGGTCCCATGCTGCAGAGCCGCATGTCGCGACTGCTGCTGGCATACAGATCTCGTCCGCATTTGTTGACTGGGGATCCCCACCACGCAACTATTGATGAAACGAACCTTAAAGACCAGGCTCTCGTTAATCCTCCCAGACATGCATGAAATTGTTGAGGCTAAGCGTCAAAAGCTAACTGAGTACCACAACCGAAATTCGAGGGGGAGGTGGAATGAGATAGGGGACAAAGTGTTTGTGCTAAACTATGGCCGGGGTCCCAAATGGCTTGCAGGGACAGTAACAGACAAAGAGGGAAACAGGCTACTGGTTGTACAAATGGAAAATGGTCAAACCTGCCGGAGGCATGCAGGCCAAGTAAAAAGTAGATTCACTGATAACACTGAAGAACCAGAGGCAGTCTACAAGGTGGAACTCACACCACACCTGGTGGACAGACAGGTGAAACAACCTGAGGAAAGGGCAGTCTCAACAGACAGCCCAGGCGAGAAAACAGCAATCACACTGAACGAAACAGACAGCCCAGGTGAGATACCAGCAATCACACCAAATGAAAAGCAGGCACCAAGGCAAACAACTGAACCACAACTAAGATGCTCCACGCGAGAGTGCAGACCACCTGAGAGACTGAATCTATAAAGGCAATAAGACCTTGGGGGAGGGTGATGTCATGTATCTCACATTACTGTATATAACTGTATCTTACCATGCTATACATGACTGTAACTGGATATGACCTGTAACAATAAGCATACCTTACCACCAGGGGTGCACTTGCAGGAGACACTCCATACCTGTCCCACTGAGGTATATAAAGGGAGGTCTCAGGCAAGTGCAGGACTGGAGAGCTGGAATTAAAGGTGCAGGTCCTGACCTTGACTTCAGCATATGTCTCATGTAAGTCAGTACATTAGAGTCAGGACTTAACAGAAAGCAGAGCTATGCTTAATATTTGTCACAACTATATTGAATGCAAGTGGCAAGAGATGTGTTTTAACATGTTATATTGTTGTGTAATGCAAACAATCAAAAAAATAATTGGCTCAGAATTTGCGGTCGGAGGCTTCCCGCGGGTGAATGCCCCCAACTGCAAAGATTTCTATGAAAATACCTGGTGGTCCCGGAGGTTTGGCGACTTGTGGTCCTGGACCTCTAAGCGAAGGCCAGCGCAGAGGCCCACGTATTCCAAGAGCATATGGACTTTGTACGCATTCCTAGGATCACATGGGCCGGCCCAACCTATCAGAGTTAGGATATTCCCATCATACTTATGGTGGTTGGAACCACTCTAAGTATGAATGGGAATACACCCCAAAGCACACAAATACTGAAAATATATATATTTTAAATCACATGTTTCAAATTATTTAAAATGGAATTAAATATTATTTAAAACAAAAACATAAATTTTTGAAAAATAAAGTTGCATATTTTAAAGGGTCTGAAAATAAACTTACCTTATTTAACAGGATTTTAAATGTTTAATTTTTTTTTAATGTGGTTTATGGTACTTTAAAAGGCCTTAAGCTTGCTTTTACCAGTCGTAAGTATTTCAAGGGCATTCGCTGGGCAGGAGTTGGGCAAACAGCCCAACTCTCCACTCACGGAGGCCCTTTACCTTCGCATGCGTGCGATCTGTCAAGAGGATTCTTGACAGATTGCAAGTTTTGGGTTTAGGCGCAGTGCCTGCCTAAACCTGGAAGTTGTGGGGCCCCTACGGGCGTGTGTGCGTCTTGTACGCCCTTTCAGGCTCTTGTCTTTATTTTAAAATGAAATGCTATATAAAGAAAAACTTGCATTTATATAGCGCCTTTCATGACTTCAGCATGTCTCAAAGCATTTTACAGCCAATTAAGTACTTTCGAAGTGTGGTAACTGTTGTAATGATGGAACATATATGGGCAAAGGAATTAGGCTGCCCTAAAAAAGGCAATATTCAAATTTGAAATGAATGAGAAAAGTGTGTTTGCTATTTGTGTATCGGTTATTTATTATACAAATTTAAATAGGGCCATATTTTAAGGGATATCATGTAGAACATAATTTAAATGTACAGGTAACGTACTGTGCTGACTTTCATAGTTTTGTGAGAAAAGCGTTTTGTGTGCTTTAGTTACAATTATAACAAATGGCAGAGAGATTTATTCCTGTACCACTGTCATTATCTGTCATGATTAATTGTTTTTATGTACTTTGAACTTGACAATGAGCTGTAGAGAAGGAAAAACAGACATTCTGCAGGCAAACAACAAGGTTATTGTCAGCACCTGTCCCATTCCTCCCCACACGCAATACAAAAATAATTCTTTTAGCAACTTGTTCTCCCTATTCTCCCAGTTTCAGTCTGATTCCTATAAAAGGTGAAATTTGTGCCTAATGATCTCAATCAGCTGATAAGATTCCAAATTTTACACAGTGTGATTAATCAATGCATTCCACTGCCGCACCCCCCCCCCCCATACTACCATTTTAAGGTGCAATATTTTTCTTAGTTCTGCTTAGCTATTGATTTCTGTGAATCCTGAATGACAAACTGAAATATATGTATCTTTCCCATGAGAAGAAATTAGTTTGCCTTTTGACCTCAGAGACATGATCCAATAGAAAAGCACCAAGCAGTTGCTGGTACAACTCCATTAGTAAGAAAGAATGGAAAAGGTCAGGCAATTCCAGCTTCTTCCACTCTGGGGAAAAATTAATGTAAATGACTTTGTGCATGTAACAAGGCTACATTATGTGTGCTCTCACTAATTATTGTTTTCCCACATTCTAATGCTGATATAGATTAGGTTCCTCAGTGGTGGTCCCTCGTAACTAAATTCTAATTTATTAGTATATTGTGACACTGTCCCAGGAAACATGTTTCCAGCACTCTGACTGATATGGATAAACCATTATTAGCTGCACATTTATAATGAGTTTAACAGATTTATTGCATTAGACTGTCTATATACTATTAGTTCCTTTGCGAATGTCATTCCAATTACATTCACTAGTATCACAACACCCGTTTCATGTGCAGCACACCCTCTTTATAAAACAGTTAAAATACAATAAAATGGGATAAAAGAGGTGGCTAGATGCATTGAATATAATTGCTTGTTACACTTTATTATTACTTTTTTTGTATTAGCAAAAAAAAAGTCTCTATATTTAGTTAGAAAGCTTGTTGAGCTGAAAGAATTACATTTATATATCAGGACATTAACTTATGTATGTTGTCCTCTTAAAAACAAAATATTTTGAGGAATAAGAAAAGGGCATAATGCCAACCACCGGCCTGGTTTTGATACATTTCTCCTACCTGCCATGTCAACAGGTCCCATAATCCTGTCTCGTGCCATAAGTACATAGGGAGGTAAATTTATATTGTTCACTTCAATAGCCTTCCCTTCTAATTTATATTCCTTTAAAAGCAGTGCAAAATATTGCTATTTTGTTTCAAGAAATGAATTGAATTTCTATTCTTCGCCCTGTACCTTTAGCCAAGTCAGCTGAAAAACTGAGACAACAGCCACTTTAGTACAGTGTTGGTCAGGAATAATGAAACAATAGTACAGAATGTAGCAAATCATGCTGCCCTGCAAATAGAATTCAAACAGCCAAAGCTCAAATTCTCGGCTGGTTTTAGTGCCAAGATAAATGATGCTGGTTTCTGAGGTGGAATGATAACAAGAGGATTTTTCAAAATGTTTTTTTCGTGTGTTGTACATTTAATTGCATTTGTAGAGCGCCACTGGATTCTTTGCCCGTATTCAGCTGCTGACAGAATCTCTCAATAAGCTACCATTTTAAGATGAAATAATAAGCCAAGTGATACAATGTATTGCAGTCGAGTCAATGCCTTTTGTGGGAATTTTCATTTGGCTCCTAAAGTTTAATTGTTCATATTATTTGGGATATAACATAGTTGCAGTTATTTAAAAATGTAGGCAATTTATGCTCAGTGTAAATTGTAAATAAATGTAAGTCCATATGGTAGGACTTTACACACCATTTCCCCTCCCTGTAACATTCAGTCCGAGACGCTATCGCTGGGCCCATTTAATTTCGTTGGGCTATAGCTGTGCCGAAAGTCGCGATCCTAAAAATGGCCGATGTTCCAGCGATCATGAAGGCTGAAACGTCGCTAAGGCTGGAACATTGCCCATTTTTTGGGCACTAGCGATCCAAGTGCAAAGTCTAGCCCTATGTATTCTCTTTCTATCACAGCTTTTCTATGTCTCTCTATTATATCAATATTACTGTGGCCATTGCTCCTCTGATATTTTGTTCGTCCTAAGCCCCAATGCTGAGTTGCACACTCTTATTCCGCTCTTCATTCTCACTCTGTTCAATTCAAGGTTTCTCACACTGTCTACTATTTTAATTCAAGCTTGGCAACAATTTGAATACTGTGGAATTCCTTATCTTCCTCATGTTTTTCTTCCTCCTACAATCTACAGGCTTTTAAAGTCTAAGGGCTCAATTTTGCCCAAGCACATTTTCTGGCATATTACCAAGTTATGCCCGTTTTTCGAGGCCAGAAATGCGCTAGAAATATTTTGCCAAAGTTTCCCCGATGTATAATTCAAATTTAGCGCCGCGCAGCGTGTCCAGTCACCTCGGGAGGTGGAGCCTGCTGTCTGTGCCAAAAAATGATGCTGCACCTTCTGAGCACACGTGACAAAAAAAGTGAAGTTATTTTAATGGACGCGCATGCGCAGTACAGCTCCGGGTTGGCAATCAGCCATTTTTAAAGAGCCAGTTGAGTATGTGAGAAGGAGTGCTGTGTGAGAGCATTGGTAAAATTGGATCTGCAGCAATACAAGTTGCAACCCGGTGCAAGGACCAAAAAGTTCTTACAGGATGAAGTGGAGGCACTAGTTACTGTGATTGAGACCAGATGGTAGGAGCTGGGCACCAGCAGAGGTCACATAAACGTTCCACTTAAAGAAATGAAGAAACGCTGTAACCAAGTTGCAGAAGATTACTGTGCAATGGTGACCACCATGAGCTCTGGAGGCCAGTGTAAAAAGAAGTGGACCTTGGTCAAGTAGTTAGTGTAAGTAATATTTTCATTTATTCAATGGAATTGCAATTGTAAATGTGATCAGCTGTATATGTCCCACCCAGCAGAAAGGCACACTCTCTAAAAAGTTATATTTTCATCTTTGCAGAGGAAGGTTGCACACAACAAAAGGGAAAGAACTCAAACAGGAGGAGGCCCGGCAAATCTGCAGCCACTGACACCTTTGGAAGAGAGGGTCGCTGCTTTGATGGGTCCTGCCTGGAGAAAAGCAACCAACACTGCACAAGCTGGGCCCACACTCGAGAGAGAGGGTAAGTCCTGCAAATTCCACAGTCTGGCTTTGCAAAATGTTAAGTACTGCACGGGCTAGCCATGCTTTGATTCCTGGGGATGACTCTGTCAGCTATGCTTCGGTTGAAGCAATGTGCTATAATTCAAATCAGCCTGCTGCCTGCGCTGTGTGAGCCTACTCATGCCACCCACCCTGCCCCCTCCTCTGCTGCTAACCATTTGTCTGTGTTCTGTTATATTTTGCAGAACTTGAGGCCAACCCTGACGATGCAGAAGAAGATTCAGACGAGGACGAACCTGAAAAGGAGAACATCTTCCAATCCTACCCTCCAGAACAAGAGCATGGGGGGGGAGGGGGAGGGGATGGAGATGGATGAAGTCCCCACTGTTTTACTGACTTTGGTGGAGGTGCAGGTGCCACCCACTGAGGTGTTAGCCCCTTCCGTGACTAGTGGTTTGAGTATTGGTGGGACATTTCATGGTTTCCTAATGTCCAGTGGTGTGGTGCAGCGAGGCACACCCAAGATCCCACCTTCCGAGGCTGCGGGTCCCAGTGGTGGGGTGCGAGCCACATCCGTGGGGAGGAGTGGAAGGAGAGCTCGATCGCGCTCTCCTGAGGTTCAGGATCTAACAGATGTGGTTCAGATGATGGCAATGATTGGGAAGAGCATCGACCTTACACGATCACTCCTGGACACCATCAGTGGAGTGGGTGATGAGGTAGAGGGACTGTCGGGAGAAGTAACAGGAATCTCATGAGAAATGGGAACGATGTCAGTGACCATGAGGGAGGGAATGTCACAGGTAGGTGAGACAGTTTTACTCAACATGAGGGAGGGAATGTTACAGGGCGTTGAGACACTGTCAGGGCGCATGAGGGACGACATGTTGGAGTTAGCTGCTGCAATAAGGGAACATGCCCTGACCCTGCACCCAGAATCAGCTGTTACTCCCACTCCAATCCCTACACCAGCCTCTGAAGAAGCCCAAGCTGGGCCCTCCACATAGCTGCCTGGGCCCATCGCATTGCTGCCTGCCGTCCCTCCCCCCCGAACAGGTGCGCACTACCCGAAATTGTAGAAAGAATAAGCTTGGTACCAACCCCAGAAACACTGCTCCACCACCTGCGGGCAGTGGTGGTGAAGTCACCAAGAACAAGCGCGGCGGGCGGTCTTAGAATAAGGTGGAGGAGAGATGGGTGCAGCCTTTCCTTGCTGCTGCTGTTATTGTTGTTGTTGTTGTTGTTATTATTATTTTACTGTTGTAACTGTTGTTCTCAAATTCAGGCGTGGAGGCCCCGACCTGCGAAAACCATCAGTGGCAGGTCGGGGCTATAAAAGGAGCGGCGTGCGGCCCAGGGAGCAGCGTGGAGGCCACTACAAGATACGGTGCGAGCTGGTGCAGGAGGGCAATGGCAGCGAAGAGTGACGTCAGCAAGGCCCAGGTCGGTGATTGGAGCGTGGGCAGATGCAGCAGGAGCGGCGAGGTCGGGGTGAAGGAGCGGCAAGAGACTGTAGAGGGACGTGATCGGAGTCCAGACGAGGTGTGAGTTTGGGGTCAGGAGCCCAGGAGCAGCACGGGCCAGCCCACACTACGATATGTGTGTGCACTAGGTCCGTGCAGCAGAGCAGGTCTCCAGTTTTCTTGAGTAATCCTTGCCACTGGACCAAGACATAGCCCTGTCAAGCCCATGTGGTGGCTGGTGTGCAACGGCCACCACACGTTAAAAAATCCACACACAGGCATCTTCCGCCCTTGAGGATGTAGTTCGGGCTCCTCTTTCGTAACACCCGTCAACTCATCCTTTTTTTAGCATGGAAGCAAATCATCCTCATTTCGAGGGACTGCCTATGATGACGATGAGTTCTCAAATTAAAAGATTTTTGTAAGTTATGTAAATTTACAAATTTAAAAGTTAGTAAGTGATCTTAAAGTTTGTAAGTGATCATAACTGAAAACATTAAAGTTTGATCCAAGAATAATTTTATGAAAATTAAGTTAAGTACAAACTGTTAAACTTTTGAATAAAATATATTTTACATTAAATCTGAATCATTTTTTTTATTTGTTCCATTATTAACACAGCAGGCAGGACAGGTTCTTTGTTCTCTCTCCCCAAGGTCTGTATGGATGGACTTCTCCCCCCCGCGCCCCCCCCCCCACAACACATTGCAGTCTTGTGACGTCTCCCCTTCTCCCCCCACCCTAAACTCATTGCAGGCTTGTGCCTGGCACAGCATCCTTCAGATCACCACCTCTCCACATCCGGGCTTGCTTTCCAGCCCAGCCCCAAGCCCCTATGTCTAATTCTGACGGCCGACGCTATGACCCTCCAGCCCTGCTTGAAGACGTTCGGTGGTGGCGTGTGAGTAAAAAAAAATGAAAACTTCAGAAATCCAAGAAACTTCCATGTACTCCATTGAAAGGTAAAAGAAGTTGAACTTATTCATGGATATTTCAAGTGTTAGAGACTCTCTCCAAAAACTTCGATGAAAAACAATGGCGTCTTTCAGTGTGCTGCTTTCTGTTAACTCACCAGAAGGTTTTGCGGGAGTGGCCAGATACGCCGACCTAGGATAAAATATTTGGGGGCAAACTGCAAAAAATGCTGAAAACTTTCGTAGACATGAGGAAACCATATGACGTCAAAAAAACCTAACCTAGAAAAATCGTAACTAAAGCAGTTACACTGGCGCAGATTCCATGGGGAAACTATGAATTAAATAATTATGCCAGAAAAAATGGCGCACACCAAAAAAACGCCGCAAATGACCCGGGAAAATTGAGCCCATAGGTTGGCATAATTTATTTACTGCTTCTTTATTGATCCCATCTTCTCTGCTACTTTTTTCACCCTTGTTAGTGGCGTTGGCCTTTCACCTACTTATCTCAATAACGAAAAATAAAGTTGTCCGGAACTCCATCTTGTGTTTACAGGGGCTCAGATGTAGAGTTACTCATCACGTTTTATAACATGTTAGCACACCAAACCAGCACACATTCTGCAAACGTGCAGATCAATTTTGTGAGACATTTGTCCTTATTATGTTTATGCCACATGACAACAAAAAGAATGAACAGAATAATATGCGTTTTATTATGAGGCATGAGTTTCCCAGTGGGCACTAATGTTGCTGGGTATTAGTCAATGATTTATTTGTGATCCACCTGTAAAAATTATTCTCTCAGTAACAGCTTAGTTCCTGTATGGGTAGAAGGGAGCAATTACGGGTAAATCACCAGAACGAGTGTCCTAATCCTCAAATTTGTTCTTTTTTTTCCAAAGTGATGATGAGGATAACTAGATAAATACTGCCCATTTCCAAAATGTGTGTGCCAGAAATGCAAGGGCATCTACTTCTGTGCAAAACATATTGAAAAACTGGAAAATTCAACATCTTTGTTGTCACAGCAAGGCAGCAGCAAGATAGGGCCAGTTTATGGGAGTTGCTGGCTTCTCCAAAGTTCACATTGCAGGCTCCCACAGAACCCACCCACCACCACCCCACCCCAACTACCTCAATAGGAGGTGCTTCCCCTCCCTCAGTGTATAGATTAGGTATGACAATTTTCGCAATGCATTTATCCTTCGAAATTTGTCCCTCTCTGACTTCTTCAGGGATTTAACTCAAGCCAGTGGATAATGACTCCACTAAGATTTTCTCAAACAGCAGCATAGAATCATAGAACGGTTATAGCACATAAGGAGGCCATTCGGCCCATCGAGCCCGTGCTGGCTCTCTGCAAGAGCAATTCAGCTAGTCCCACTCCCTCGCCCTTTCCCCGTAGCCCTGTAATTGTTTTTCCTTCAAGTACATATCCAATTCCCCTTTTCAAAGCCACAATTGAATCTGCCTCCACCACCCTTCCGGTCAGTGAATTCCAGATCCTAACCACTCGTTGCATAAAAAAGCTTTTCCTCATATTGCCTTTGGTTCTTCTGCGAATCACCTTAAATCTGTGTCCTCTTGTTCTCGACTTTTCTGCCAATGGGAACAGTTTCTCTCTATCTACTCTGTCTAGACCACTCATGATTTTGAATACTATCAAATCTCCTCTCACCCTTCTCTGCTCTAAGGAGAACAACCCCAGCTTCTCCAGTCTATCCACATAACTGAAGTCCCTCATCCCTACAACCATTCTTGTAAATCTTTTCTGCAACCTCTCTACGGCCTTCATACCCTTCCTAAAATGTGGTGCCCAGAATTATACACAATACTCCAGTTGAGGCCGAACCAGTGTTTTATAAAAGTTCATCATAACTTCCTTGCTTTTGTACTTTGTGCCTCTATTTATGAAGCCCAGGATCCCGTAAGCTTTTTTAACCGTTTTCTCAACCTGCCCTGCCGCCTTCAATGATTTGTGCACAAAAACCTCCAAGTCTCTTTTTTCATGCACCCACTTTAGAATTGCACCCTTTAGTAAATATTGCCTCTCTTCGTTCTTCCTATCAAAATATATCACTTTGCACTTTTCTGCATTAAATTTCATCTGCCACGTGTCTGCCCATTCCACCAGCCTGTCTATGTCCTCTTGAAGTCTATCACTATCCTACTCACTGTTCACTATACTTTCAAATTTTGTGTCATCTGCAAATGTTGAAATTGTGCCCTGTACACTCAAGTCAAAGTCATTAATATATATCAAGAAAAGCAGTGGTCCTAGTACCTACCCCTGTGGAGCACTATTGTATACCTTCCTCCAGTCCAAAAAACAACCATTCACCACTACTCTCTGTTTCCTATCACCTAGCCAATTTCATACTCATGCTGCCATTGTCCTTTTTATTCCATGGACTTCAACTTTGCTGGCAAGCCTATTATGTGGCACTTTATCAAACGCTTTTTTGAACCACATTAACCGCATTGCCCTCATCAACTCTCTCTGTTACCTCATCAAAAAACTCAATCAATTTAGTTAAACACGATTTGCCTTTAATAAATCTGTGCTGGCTTTCCTTAATTAGTCCATACTTGTCCAAGTTACTGTTAATTTTGCCCCTGATTACTGTTTCAAATGCTTCACCACTACCGAGGTTAAACTGACTGGCCTGTAGTTGCTGGGTTTATCCTTATACCCTTTTTTTGAACAAGGGTGTAACATTTGTAATTCTCCAGTCCTCTGGCACCAGCACCATATCCAAGGAGGATTGAAAGATTATGGCCAGTACCTCCGCAATTTCCACCTTTACTTCCCTCAGCATCCTAGGATGCATCCCATCTGGTCCTGGTGACTTATCAACTTTAAGTATAGCCGGCCTTTCTAGTACCTCCTCCTATCAATTTTTATCTCATCCAGTATCTCAACCAACTCCTCTTTCACTGTGACTTTGGCAGCATCTTCTTCATTGTTAAAGACAGATGCAAAGTTCTCATTTAGTACCTCAGCCATGCCCTCTGCCTCCATGTGTAGGTCTCCATTTTGATCCTTAATCGGCCCAACCCCTCCTCTTATTACCCGTTTACTATTTATATGCCTATAGAAGACTTTTGGATTCCCCTTTATGTTAGCTGCCAATTTGTCCTCATACTCTCTTTGCCCCTGATATGTGAGAGGGATGATTAAATGAGGCCATATGGGTCGAACTGAAAAATAAAAAAGGGGCGATCGCACTGCTGGCCATGTATTATGGATCCCCAAAGAGTGGGAGGGATATCGATGAGCAAATATGTAGGCAAATTTCTGTGAAATCCAAAAGCCATAGGGAAGTAATAGTAGGGGATTTCAACTATCCTAATATCGATTGGGACAAATATAGTGTGAAGGATAGAGAGGGTGTGGAGTTCCTAAAATTCATTCAAGAGAACTTTTTTAGTCAGTATGTAACAAGCCCAACACGGGAGGGGGCAGTTCTGGATTTAGTTTTGGGGAATGAAATTAGGCAGGTGGAAGGGGTATCAGTGGAAGAGCACTTTGGTGCCAGTGACCATAATTCAGTCAGATTCAAGGTAGTTATTGATAAGGACAAGGATAGACCAGGAATAAAAGTCCCAAATTGGGGAAAAGCTAACTTTTCTAAGTTGAGAAGTGATTTGGCCACAGTGGACTGGAAACTGCTACTGGAAAGTAAATCAGTGTCGGAACAGTGGGAGGCATACAAGGAGGAGATCCGGAGGGCTCAGGCCAAATATGTGCCTTTGAAGAAAAAGGGTGGGAATAACAATTCTAGAACCCCTTGGATGTCTAGGGACCTACAGGGGAGGATAAAGAAAAAAAGGAAACTTATGTCATATAGCGATGGCTAAATACTATAGAATCTCTGGAGGAATATAGGAAGTTCAGAGGTGAAATTAAAAAGGGTGTCAGGAATGCTAAGAGAGCATGAAAAATTCTTGGCAAGTAAAATCAAGGAAAACCCAAAAGATTTTCTATA
Organism: Pristiophorus japonicus; assembly: GCF_044704955.1. Classification (NCBI taxonomy): domain Eukaryota; kingdom Metazoa; phylum Chordata; class Chondrichthyes; family Pristiophoridae; genus Pristiophorus; species Pristiophorus japonicus. The sequence continues at coordinate 72,195,991 of NC_091984.1, read as the reverse complement.
AATATATTAAGAGCAAGACGATAACTAAAGAAAGGGTAGGGCCTATTAGAGACCATGAGGGTAATCTGTGTGTGAAGGCGGAAGATGTTGGTATGGTTCTTAATGAATACTTTGCATCTGTTTTCACAAAGGAAAGGGGCAATGCAGATACTGCTATTGAGGAGGCGTGTGAAATTCTGGAAGAAATAAACATAGTGAGAGAAGAGTTATTAAAGGGTTTAACGGCTTTGAAAGTGGATTAGTCCCCAGGCCCGGATGAAATGCATCCCAGGCTGTTGAGCGAAGCAAAAAAAGAAATTGCAGAGGCTTTGACCATCATTTTCTAGTCCTCTTTGGATTCAGGCATAGTGCCAGAGGACTGAAGGACTGCTAATGTGGTACCCTTGTTTAAGAAGGGAGAAAGAGATAGGTCGAGTAATTACAGGCTTGTCAGCCTTACCTCAGTGGTGGGAAAATTATTGGAAAAAGTTCTGAAGGACAGGATAAATCTACATTTCGGAAGACAAAGATTAATCAGGGACAGTCAGCACGGATTTGTTAAGGGAAGATCGTGTTTGACTAACCTGATGGAATTTTTTGAGGAGATGGCCAGGAAGGTCAATGAGGGTAGTGCATACAATGTAGTGTATATGTATTTTAGCAAAGCTTTTGATAAGGGCCCACATGGCAGACTGGTCATGAAGGTAAAAACCCATGGGATCCAGGGCAAAGTGGCAAATTGGATCCAAACTTGGCTTGGAGATAGGAAGCAAAGGGTAATAGTTGGATGTTTTTGTGACTGGAAGGATGTTTCCAGTGGGGTTCCGCAGGGCTCAGTACTGGGTCCCTTGCTTTTTGTGGTATACATCAATGATCTAGATTTTAATATAAGGGTTATGATTAAGAAGTTTGCAGATGACACTAAAATTGGCTGTGTGGTTAATAATGAAGAGGAGAGTCATGGGCTGCAGGAGGATATCCATCTACTGGTCAGGTGGACAGAGCAGTGGCAAATGCAATTTAATTCGGAGAAGTATGAGGAAATGCACTTGGGGAGGGCTAATAAGGAAAGGGTATACACATTAAACGGTAGGCCGCTTAGAAGTGTAGATGAACAAAGGGACCTTGGAGTGCTAGTCTACAGATCCCTGAAAGTAACAGGCCAGGTGGATAAGGTGGTTAAGAAGGCATACGGGATGCTTGCCTTTATTGGCCGAGGAATAGAGTACAAGACCAGGGAGGTTATGCTTAAATTGTATAATATACTAGTTAGGCCACAGCTGGAATGTTGCATGCAGTTATGGTTGTCATATTATAGGAAGGACGTGATTGCAATGAAGAGGGTGCAGAGGAGATTTACGAGGATGCTGCCTAGAATGGAGAATCTTATCTATGAGGACAGATTGGATAGGTTGGGTTTGTTCTCCTTGGAACAGATGAGGCTGAGGGGAGACCTCATTGAGGTGTATAAAATTTTGAGAGGCCTGGATATAGTGGATAGCAAGGGCCTATTTCCCTTGGTGGGGGGGGTCAATTACAAGAGGGCATAGGTTTAGGGTGGTTGGTGGAAGGTTTAGAGGGGATTTGAGGGGAAACTTCTTCACGCAGAGAGTTGTGGGGGTCTGGAACTCACTGCCTGGAAGAGTGGTGGAGGCAGAAACCCTCACCACATTTAAAAGGTGCTTGGATGTGCACTTGAAGTGCCGTAACCTGCAGGATTACGGACCTAGAGCTGGTAAGTGGGATTAGACTGGATAATCTCTGTTGGCTGTCGAGACATGATGGATAGTAGTTCAGGGAATCTAATACGGCCAGAGTGATCTCCTGGACTAGTTTCGATCGCCTGGATGGGTTGGAGAGGAATTTTCCCATGTTTTTTTTCTCCAATTGGCTTGGATTTTTGTTTTGTTTTTTGCCTCTCCCAGGAGATCGTATGGTAAGGGTGGGGTGGAGTGTAAAATGTTGTGATACATGGGTATCGTGGTTGTGTGGGGTGGACTGGTTGGGCCAGATGCTCTTTACCTGTCCACAATTGTTCATTGTTCATGGGTTTATATGTAACCTCCAGGGCTGCTGACCGAGGGCCGTGTGGCTCTTTGTTGGCCGGCACGGACACGATGGGCCGGAATGGCCTCCTTCTGCACTGTAAATTTCTATGTTTCTATGATTCTATTTCTTTTTTCGCTTTCCCTCTAAGTTTTCTATATTCAGCCTGGTTCTCCATCATATGCCCCCTTTTTCTGCTTCATCTTACTCTCTATTTCTTTCATCATCCAGGGAGCTCTGGCTTTGGTTGCCCTATGTTTCCTCCTCATGGGAATATACATCGACTGTACCCGAACCATCTCCTCTTTAAAAGCAGCCCATTGTTCGATTAGTTTTGCCTGCCAATCTTTGATTCCAATTTACCCGGACCAGATCCATTCTCAACCCACTGAAATTGGCTTTCCTCCAATTAAGTATTTTTATTCTATATTGCTCCCTGTCTTTTTCCATAGCTAGTCTAAACCTTATGATAATGTTCTCTAAATATACCCCTACTAACACTTGCTCTACTTGACCCACCTCATTCCCCAGAACCAGTAATGCCTCCTTCCTTGTCGGGCCAGAAACATACTGATAAAGAAAGTTCTCCTAAACACATGTCAGAAATTCTTCCCCCTCTTTGCCCTTTACACTAGTACCATCCCAGTCTATATTAGGATAGTTGAAGTCCCCCATTATCACTACTCTATTGTTCTTGCACCTCTCTATAATTTCCCTGCAAATTTGCTCCTCTATATCCTTCCCACTAGTTGGCAGCCTATAAAATACACCAAGTAGTATAATGTCACCTCTATTGTTTCTCAACTCTAACCAGATTCTGTCCTTGACCTACCCAGGACATCTTCCCTCCAGCACTGTAATATTCTCCTCAAACAATTCTGCCACCCACCTCCTTTCCTTCCTTCCCTATCTTTCCTGAACACCTTTTTATGTCCAGGAATATTTAGTATCCAATCCTGCCCTTTTTTATGCCAGCTCTCTGTTATCGCCACAGCATCATATTCCCTTGTGTCTATTTGTGCCTGCAGCTCACCAACCTTATTTACCACACTTAGTGCATTCACACACTTGCACTGCAAACCTATCTTAGACCTTCTTGTATTCTCTCTTAGTCTGACCTCACCTAATACCATACTATTTTTTACTCTAGTGCTATCTATCTCTCCCAATCGTTTGTGCACCTTGTTTCTCCTTTCCCATCCCCATGCCAAATTAGTTTAAACCCTCCCTTACTGCTCTAGCAACCCCGCGCCCCCCCCCCACCCCGCCCCGCCCGTGAGGACAATGGTCCCAGCTCTGTTGAGGTGCAATCAGTCTGGCCTGTACAAGTCCCACCTCTCCCTGAACCCAATGTCCTAGATCCTAATGCCCCAGGAACCTAAAGCCCTCCCTACTGCACCATCTCTCCAGCCACACATTCATCTCTCTATCCTATTTCTATACTTACTAGCTTGTGGCATTGGGAGTAATCCAGAGATTACTTTTGAGTTCCTGCTTTTTAATCTCTTTCCTAGATCCTTAAAATCTGCATACAGAACCTCATCCCTCTTTCCACCGATGTTATTGATCCCGATATGGACCACGACCTTTGTCTGTTCACCCTCCCCTCTCAGAACATTCTGCAGCCACTCAGTGACATCCTTGACCCTAGCACTTGGGAGGCAACATACCATCCTGGAGTCACGAATGCGGCTGCAGAAACACCTGTCTGTTCCCCTAACTATTGAATCTCCTATCTTTATTACTTTCCCGAGCTTTCTCCTCCGCCCCTGTACAGCTGAGCCACTCGTCGTGTCATGGACTTGGCTCTGGCTGTACTCCCCAGAGGAACCATTGCCCTCACCAGTACTCAGTACTAAATACTGTGGTTGGAGAGCGAGATGCACTCAGGGGACTCTTGCGCTACCGACCTGGTCCTCCTTGTCTGTCTGACAGTCACCCATTCCCTCTCTGCCTGCACACTCTTACGCTGCAGGGTGACCACCTCTTGAAACGTGCTATCCACGTAGCTATCCACGGACGCACTGCCATGACACCAGCTGCCGCTCAAGTGCTGAAATCTGGAGTTTGAGTTTATCCAGCTGATAACACTTCCTGCACATGTGGAAGCATCCCGCAGTTCCTACATGGCACAAGATGTGCATTCCATGGGACGGAGGTGCCCTGCCATGCCTTTACCTAATAGACTATTAAATAGAGAAATAACAGAAATAAATTTAAGACTTAAAAAAACAATCACCAACTACTCACCAATCAGCTCTTTCCTTTACGCTGACGTCACTTACCTCACTCCCTGACACTTGATCTCCCTCCGGGCTTTTGGGCCTACCTTTATCTGCGGCCGCTCCTCTCTCTCTCCCGCAGGTCTGCTCTCATGTCTATTAACTTAGAGACCTTGGGTTCTGTGGCTCCACTCTTACTTTTCAGTTAGACGTCTCCACCACCTCCCTCCTCTCCACCAAATTCCTGCGCTCACAAAATCACTCAACTCTGCATATGACCCACTCCGTTTGCGAATGTCCCAGCTCTGTCTCCAAGCTCTGTGCTCAAGCTCAGCAGTTTGTACCCCTCCAAGATCACCGACCCTCTCCCCATGATCAATGACCCCCATCTCTACCCTAATCCCTCTCTGACCCCCTGCGATCAATCCCTGACCCTCCAAACCATGCTGCACACATCGCCCCGCCTCGCGATTCTTACCTCAGCAGCAGGAAACCTACCCGTTCCTGTGCTGAGGCCTCTGCTGTAGCATTGCCCGCCCGACAGGGAGACAATCCTGTCAATCAGGCTGACATCCGGACGGGGATCATGTTGAAAAAAAGCCACGCACGCTCGGGAGTTAAAACTCCAGTATTCAGGCAGAACACCTCACGCCTGCTTTCAAATCCTGCTCCATTAAAGATCAGGGCCATTATTTCCCAAGACTTCAAAACTGTGGACCTCCCTGTAACCCTCAATTTTCCAGATGGGTGGAAAGTGGGCGTGAAGCCTTTGCTGACCTGGCTGGGAGTTCGGTAAGTATGGGTCAGGGATTCCAGGGCTGTGTCACTGTAGGGAAGCAGGGGAGTCCAGGGCAGGGAGGCCTAAACTTTTCTTGTGGGGCTCAGAGCCTACCAGCTCAGGCCAGAGTTAGAATTGCAGTCAGGGCCCGATGACATCATTAGGCACTGATCTGCAATTTTAAAGAAGGACCCCACATGTGTGAAAGAGGATAGACCTTTCCAGCACTTCTTGTGAGCTTCCACTTAGCCCCCCAAGCTAACCTGCTTCCCACCCCATGATCGGATCCCCGCCCCCATGATCAGTCTCCCCCTGCATATGGATGCCTGCTACAATCGGACCCCCCCGCAATTGGAATGCCGGTGACTGGAATCCCCCCGCAATTGGACCTCCCGCCCTGCCCATCGGACCACCCACTGCCACCCCGCGATTAGGATCCCTGCCCACGATTGGACACCCCCCTACAATCGAACCCCCTCCCCCACGATATCGCGACCCCCCCTTGCGATCACCGATCTCCTCCTCCGTGATCCAGAAGTGCTAATTGGCAATGGTGATATCCGAGCGGGACATCGCTGGGTAAGCCACCGGCTGGATTTTAACTGCGTCCCTGTCCTATTTCCGCCAGACGAGTAGGGCTAAAATCCACTACATTTTGTTCATCTGTGCATATGAACTACTGCCTTCTGGATCCTGTCTGAAGACAGCAACCTAGAGGCCTCTACCCAGAAGGCGTCAGATATCTGGGATAAAAGTGCCCATCTTTTTTCTGCCTGTATTTCTTGCCGTTCTCAGATCCTTCTGTCTGAGCCAAGCTGGGTGCAAACAGGCCCAGTTGTCCTGGGCACTGATCCAGTTTGACACTAATTGCCACACTGAGAGGCAATGCGGCAGGAGGCATTCACTCACATAAAATCTCATGTATTTATTGTCATTCCCATTTTGGGGGAGGACTCAGAGATCCCAGGGCAATGCAAGGTCGAAGAAGACTCAACAAAACAGAAAAAGCAAAGGACAATCAGCCCTAATAGGTTTTAGTTTAAGTCCATACTGTTATGTATTGATGTGTGTATCGTCCTGGTACCTTAAATGTAATGCAACAGGCACTATAAAAGGCTGACCACCACACCTGAGAGGCACTCTGGAGCTGAACACTAAAGGACGAAGGTCACAGCAGTTAGACTTACACCAGACCGTGTGGAGTCAGTGATTTGTGTGCTACATACACCACATTGGCGACAAGGAAGCGGACGAACTCCACGCAACCATGGCTACTCTGGGCTCGCTAAAGGATTTTACCATGGGCAATGATTGGGAGGCCTTCACAGAAAGGCTCGAGTACTACTTCACAGCAAACAACCTGACGGAGGACATGGACGCAATGAGAGAGAAGCGTAAGGCGATATTGCTCTCCAGTTGTGGAGATGAGGTTTACTGTCTCGTCAGGGATTTGCTGGCACCTGGGAGCGCCAGGGACAAGTCATACGAGGAGCTGACTGAACTCATTCGTGACCAGTTGAAACTGAAGGAGAGCATCCTCACGGCCAGATACAAATTTTACCATCACTGCAGATCTGAGGGCCAGGATGTCACCTCAGGAGACTCGCGGCGCCGTGTGATTTTGGCGCACACCTTGACGAGGCGTTACGGGACATTTTCGTTATGGGGATTGGCCATGAGGGCCTCCTTCACAAGCTGTTAGCCACAGAACTCACAGTCACTCTGACAAAGGCCATCACCATCAGCCGGGCACATATGACCTCGACTTGCAGCACCAAGCAAATGATCCACACAATCTCGAACCCGACAGGCACTGTCCACAGGATAGCGCCCACCACGGACAAAACTGCAGAACGTGGCTCTGCCCGGGGCAGAGAGCACGGACCTCGGGGTCCTGGAACTCAGAGTCCGCTGAGGGGGGCCAATCAAGCAGCACCATGCTGGCGTTGTGGAGGAAGCCATGGGGCTCACCAGTGCAGGTTTGCGGAGTACACGTCCAATACCTGCCACACGAAAGGCCACCTTCAGTGTATGTGTAAAAGAAATCGGACTCACTATGTGGCTGAGGAGATGGGGGATGATCCACCATCCAGCGAGGAGCAGGCAGAAGATGATGAGGTGTTGGGACTGTACACGTGTACCGACGATTCGCCCCCAGTGATAAGGGAAGTAAAAATCAACGGAGTCCCTGTGAGTATGGAAGTGGACACGGGCTCGGGTCCGTCGTTGATGAGTCAGAGAACTTTTGATAAACTGTGGATTAACCCAGCTGCACGACCCAAGCTGGTCCTGGTCACGGCGAAGCTGCGTACCTACACCAGGGAACTAATACCTGTTCTTGGCAGAGCGATGGTGCAGGTATCCCACGGGGATGAGACGCACGGTTTACCTTTGTGGGTCGTTGCAGGCGATGGGCCGACACTCCTCGGCCGGAGGTGGATGGGGACGGTCCGTGGGAACTGGGAAGACTTCACCACTCCACAGGCTGCTGTTCCCCGGGGTGCTGCCATGCCCCGGGTCCCCAGAGAGCAGTGCCGACCGAGCTGGAGCTGCGGCCTCAATCCAACCACAGGCAAGCCCCAGGCCTGGACCTCACACAGAGACCCTGCAGCCTCAGCCCCCACAGGCAAGCAGCCCTGCAGAGAAGGGCCTAGTGGGGGGGGGGGCGGGGTGAGCCGCCGGCGGATCGGAGGGGCCCACGCAGAGGGAGAGTCGGGCGCCGGCAGCAGTTGGAGGTCGGCGGCCACGGTGGCTGCATGGGAAGCCGCTACGGAGGCCGTGGGGAGGCGGCAAGTGCGGCCGCTGGAGAGGCCATGACGGCCGCAGGGGAGGCGGCTATGGTGGCCGCCGGAGAAGTGATGACGACGGCCACAGGAGAGGCGGCAAGTCAGGTGGCAGTGGAGGGGAGCGGAGGCTGTGGCAGCGGAGGATATCCGGAGCGGCGGAGAGCAAGATGGCGATGGCCTCGGTCCAGAACATCAAAGATGGCAGCACCCAAGAAGAAGCCTCGTGGAATCCTCCTGCATCAACGATGGCGCCTTAAAAAGGAAATGCACCCGGGAGTCTTAAAAGGGCCTTACCATGCGGTGGTTCCCACAAAGGACTTCTGTAAGGCAGAGCGAGTCTAAAATGAGCTATGTTAATGTGAGATGACGAATTTATAATAAGAATTAATTTTTTAATGCTGAATGGCCACTGTATTTGTGTAAAATAATGGATATGAAGTACAATTAATGATAAGGACTAACAAGGAAATCAGGGATCCGTTACCAGTCAATAACTAGCTAATATACCAGATAACATGTACCATACTAACGCACTGTCTATGCCTACCTGCCTTCCGTTGGACAAGTGTGATATTATGTATTGATGTGTGTATCGTCGTTCTGTGTCCTGGTGGGGGGGGTGGGGAAGTGTGATGTTATGTATTGATGTGTGTATCGTCCTGGTACCTTAAATGTAATGTAAGCACAATGCTACACCACAGAGGGCGCTGTGGTGGGAAACCTGGAAGTACCTGCAGCAGGCACTATAAAAGGCTGACCACCACACCTGAGAGGCACTCTGGAGCTGAATAATAAAGGACAAAGGTCACAGCAGTTAGATTTACACCAGACCGTGTGGAGTCAGTGATTTGTGTGCTACATACACCACACATATTATATCAATGTTATAGTGAGAGGCTTCGGCACAATGAATATTAATGTGATATTTTCAGTGATTATTTTCTTATGATTCTATTCCAAGGTCATGCTGCTTCTGCGAGTATTACGCTTTAATTAGAATATAACTGGAACTCTGTAATTCTTTGGCTCTTTTTTCTTAGTCTATAGTTTCAGTTAGATATATTTACCAGTTATAAAAGTACATTGTTACAGAGCCTTAAGGTCTATTGTTTCCCCTTCCACATTCAATATTGTCTGTTATGCTATGCTTATTTTCTTGCATTTGAACTTAATAAAATGATTTTTTTCAGCATGTTTCTTTCTACATACTAAGTTGTCTCGATCCCAGGAGAGCTGTGCTCCATAAAGGCCCACAAGCTCCATGCACCACTCTGTGTACTTGGGGCATCTCTCCACTGGAATCTGGAGATCCTCCATTCCCATTGCAAAAAGGTTTTATTTTTAAATGAACACTCAGCAGCAGATCCTGAGAGCCACAAAATTGTGACTTTCCAATACTATCGGATTTCCAGTTTCCCATTTTATATTACAGTTTGTGGGAGTGATGTGCATCTGCAGTCAATGGTTCTCATCTCACATTGCTGTATTTCACTTTATGACCTATAAATTTGGCCACGCAGTGCTCGTTTGTCGGGCACGACCGGCCTACTGTATGGTGGGTCGGAAGCGCGCGCACATTTCCAGCCAGAAGCGCGCCGCCTGCAAATAAGGGGCTTAGCGCCTATTTGTGGCCCTCAATTCAAGATTGGTTTGGCTGAGGCAGTTTTTTCATCTAAAAGGTAATAAATTTATGGAATAAGTTATCAGGAAATTAACTATTTATTTTAGAGGCAATTAGTTGTGTTTTTGGAGAAAGAATGGATTCTAAAAAGGGCCTAATATCCTTATCCTGTTCCTAGAAATCCTTGCGTTCTTCAATTAGGAAATTGTCTGGATCACAGCACTATAAATACTTTTCCTTAGTGTTTTCAACTCCTTAGGGAAGAAGACAGGAAATGTTATTTGTGTGTTTTTTGCATGACACTGCCTGGTATCATGTATTTAAGTCGTCTTTAGTATGTAGAAAGAAACATGCTGAAAAAAATCATTTTATTAAGTTCAAATGCAAGAAATACAGGCCTGAAATGTGTTTTAAGTCTAATAATCCCACTCCACTTCTATTCAGTTGCACGCAATGACCCAAATTGTTGTCTACTTACAAGTGTACTTAAAGCACAACAAGTGCTTTACAAAAGGCTCACTCTCCTCCCCGTTATCAGCTAAAACTCTGATGGGCCAGCTTGCATCTGGTTACTGGCAACAACCGTAGTAATTAACATAACAAACTGGAAGGAGGGCTGGGATTCAGAAGGAATGGTACAATCTTGCTGTTTAACCTGTGATAAATAAAATCTACAATGGGCAGGGAGTTTTTTTTTAAACTAAAACAAAACTCAAGTCATGTTTCCTTGGCCAAGGATCAAGAAGGCAGATGCAGGTGCTGAGAACTAAAACTCACACACATAAAATTCTGTTTTACATAATCACTTTGGGCCCCCTTTGTTGTAGGATTTTTTCAGACAAGCAACATCGAATGCATTTCAATGTAGCCATTAGAGAGTTCCGAGGTGATTATCTTCCCAATAAAAAAACACTATACAGTAAAAGAAAAATTAAAAAGTTCCCCATCATTGAGCTGGGCGTCACACATGCCAAATGCTGAATGTGAGAGCATGGATCTAAACTGATGCTTTATCAAGGACTCAGCCTCCCAGGGGAGCTCAAGCAGAATGGGCTGAATAATGGCAGCAATCTCTACTGTGTCACATGGGCTTTGGAAACATCCATGCCCTCCAGTGAATAAACTTCAAGGGCAACAAAAGTCAAAGACCTCTGAGAGAACCCATTCTTTGGTTAGCAGTGAGAACAGCAACTCCCCTGGAACCAGAGGCCTAGCTACCTTTGTTCCAGCTCCCACCCTTTAGTGGGAATGTTCACGTTCAGAAATCACTAGCTGTTCAATTGCAAGTGGGAATGAAGGACATGACGATTACTGTTAGACAGCTGCAAATTACTCTTCCAGCAACAGTTTCAGTATGCTAATAGAAAACTGAAGCTGTTGATGGAGGTCTATGTTGGGAACGTTTAAATGCTCTGTCCTACACAACTAATTGTGTTTAATCATTATTACAACTTGATCCTATCAATCTCTGTTTCCTTTCTCAAATAAAAGAGTCTTGTCACATATTCAGCTCTCTATGGAGTCTGGCACCATTTACACCATATAAAATCTTAGCTAGATTATTCTGTGCTAATCACAACATTTTTGCTTCCTATTTGCTTTACTAAACACTTATTCATGGTGCAAATATGTAACACATACCAGTTTAACACTAGTCACATTTCTAGAGTGGTATGAGTGGAAGCTGCAAGTTATACTGCCCTACTCATTCCACTTTCTGCTCACCAAAGTAGAACTCCATTCACCAGCTTCCAACTGCAAGTGACATTTCTAATGTTAGAAAAGAACTGGTGGGACAGGTTAATCTTTTCCTACAGAAATTTAAGGCAGGCTCCTTTCAACTTCACTGTTACAGTTTAAAACATGGCCCAGAAACTGGATCAGGGCACGATCCTAGTGCTGCGTACAATATACGTGCCTAATGAGACCGGCAGCTGAACTACGGCAAATTGGCGCGTCAGCCTCATTTGTTTATTACTGGTGAGCTGTGAACCCAGAGGCAGCTTACTGCTTGCAGATAAGGAGTGAATTTGGTCAGCTCGACCTCGGCAAAGGTCGCCAAAAGAGTCCGGGGATGGGGAGAGGTGGCCAGCTGTGGCCTGTGGATTTAATGTGAGGCCAGGAGCAGCACTCCTGATCTTCCCGACTCCACAATAAAGTAAATTATTACCCCTTTGAAACTGAACGCAACTTCAGGAGTTAGCACATACGTATCCTAACGCGGGAATCCTGAAGTTGCAGTCAATGATTGTGCAAATTACGGCCCTATATTTGTTTTAAGTTTGTTCATATTTATTTCAGGTTTACCTTTTCCCCATGTGAGAGCCCCAATCTTTGATTTGCTTTCTATAACATTTTCAAAAAATCAGAATAAGAGCACCTTCTTCACTTCCTGCTTCGCTGTTTGTGAGAATTCTGCATTGTAATTAGCTGCTTAGACAACTTGGTGACGTCATAGCAGATGGTGCTGTAGAATTCCCACTACACTACACTGATTTCAATTGCATGTAAAAAAGGCAAACTTCTCGCTGCAGAGATCAGGAGATCTTTGTGGGCAGCTTTCTTCAGGGCCAGCGTCGAACACCTTTGCTTCCTCAATGATTGCAAATTCCAGGTCCTTGTCTCCTTTTTCACGACAATGTACAACGCGTGTTAACCTTTGTTTATCTGTTCAAAAAGAGTGCCAGCAGGTCATGGGAAATCCGAGCACTCTGGGCCAGTGAAACAAGCACAAGAATGTTAATGAAACTACTCAACTATTAAGATTAGGTTTATTACTGTAATAATAACTCTCTGCTACTAAAATAGACACTTATACACTTCTGCTCAGCCAATCTTCCTTGTCCCCTTCTCTTTCTTTTTCTCCACTCTTTGTTACATTTCTATAAATTCAACTTTACTTTTACTTTATTTCTATCTAATTTACTTTAATTGATCTATGCTATATCTTTATATTGTTAAAAAAAATACATTTAAGTATTTTACTTATTTATTTTCCTGTGTTTCCTGGATTCCATTATCTATTCTTAAGTTGCGAGTCAAATTCGAAAAGTGATCTTTGTCTGAAAACTGGTTCCAACGGCAGATTTTTAAGCTGTTAAAATGAGATATGAATTCAGCACCCACCTCAGTGCTGTTCGTGGGGGAGGGGTTTGGAGAATATGGCCTCACCGTCCAACACTTATGATCATCCCGCATCATTTTTGCTTGATGTCACTTACAATGCCGAATACACAGGACAGTCAGTGAACTGGAAACTAAAATATGAAACACAACTACATTTAAACTTCAACTTTAACACAATGAACTGGAATGGATGAGGGCATGGCTCACAGATACAAATACAAATTCCTGCTCTACTGTATTCTTTTACGTAGGATTCTAAAGACTTTGCGGATTGATATTTGTCAGCATTGAATTTGGTCTGCATAAGGAACCTAATCTGGAGGAATTCACAAACCACTAAAGAGTTGAACTGAAATTGTTCCAAAAACTGCTGCAAGACTTTAGGTTGTTTTGTGAAAGAAAGTTAACAAATTAGTAATAGCCTTCTGCATGACTTGTGAAATTGCATTGCACTGGGAGTGGTCAGTCTGGGTTGCATAAGATAAGAGTGCAAATATATGCCCATTGCTATTGTGGAGTGAGGATAGTCCTGTTGTTAATGTTCAGATGAAGCAGGAGAGCTGCTTATTGAATTCAGAGATGTTTATATTTTGGGCATGAACTAAATTCACCTAAAATAGATTGTCCTGTTTTGCAATTTCTGACTATGTTGCTACAAGAATCTGAGGGCATGAAATTCATCTTAGGCAGTAGTGCAAAGTAAGTAATTTGCAATTTGGCAGTGTGTTTTGTAAGCCACTTGATTTTCTATTCCATTGATTTGAATGAGGCTCGCTTAGTTAGCTTTGGCCTTGCAGCCTGGCAGCACAGAGAAAGGGCCATACACTTCTATGGGGTTGCTGGCTTCCCCAAAGTACAGCATGCCATTGACGGCGCCCACATCACATTGAAGGTGTCCACTGAACAACCCCTCACCGATATGGACACTCTAATCAATGTGCAGATAGTTTGTGACATCAGTCAGAGGATCTTTCGTATCAACGCCCGATATTCAGGAAGTTGTCATGACGGCTTCATCCTCTTGCAGTTGACCCTCCCTGACCTCTTCAAAGGAGAAAACCGTATCAGTGACTGGCTACCGGACAACAAAGCATACCCCCTGCTGCCATGGCCGATGACCTCGTTCCAACTACCCTGAGCAGAAGCAGAGGAGAGGTACAGCATGACACTTGAAGCTCTAGCGGATCATTGAGAGGACATTGGGGTACTGAAAATGCATTTTTCAGTATTCTGCAGTATGAGCCAGATAGGATCTCTCGAACTATGATAGCCTTCTGTTTCCCTCACAACTTTACCATCGAGGACAGGCTGTAGTTTGATATGGCTGAAGAGGAGGTGCTGGCTCCGGAGGATCTTGAACTTCAGGGAGCAGAATATCAGGATGCCATCCACTCAGAGGAGTCCTTATTGACAGCTGCAAGTGGCATCAGAGGGCAAATATTCCCAGAAGTTTTTTCTACGTGACTTTGTCTACATGGACGTCACGGCCTGATCTCCTTCTCCTCCGCTTGCAAATAAAGAGATAATCTTTCAAACCAATATCCTTCCTATCACATGACAGCACATCAGGCCTCTTTTTCCCAACATGATTTTACCAATAGTTATCACCTGAGCGAATAGGTTAGCATGAATTGCCTGCTCCCTTTCCTGTATGACTATCATTGCTATGAATAACAAATCAAAACATAAATGAAGATTCCACTTTAATATGATAATCTGACAGTCACCCTCCTGTTTGTTAATACTGTGCTTCCCCTGGATGCCTAGAGGTCCCTTTTTAATCATCTATTCTCGTGCTTCTTCTAAGTGCCACGTGAGTGCCATGATCACAAGAAATGGCTGGCTTCTTGTGTTGTACAGAAGGGTCGTGGTCTGAGATGGCACTTTACTTCTAGCATGGAACCACTGACTCTTGTTCCTGGGCAGCCTGCCATCACCTCCCATGTTTAACTGGTGTGCTGCTCTGAGGGGGTAGACCAGAGACCTGGCACGTGCTGCTGTCCGAAGAGACAGCAGTACAAGTGTGTCAACTCTAGCTGTTATATATGCAGACTATAGATATACTCTCTCTCTAGTTATTGTATAGTTGCATAAGATGGAGACTTGTTACCTGATATACTATCACTGTGTATATACTATGCTGGCACCACTAGAGGGTGCAATTGGTGGAGACATGGGTTTCCTGCCCCCGTGGCAGAGGCTGTCCACCAGAGGGCACTGCGGTGGGAGACCTGATGGTCACCTGCATTGGTGTGCAGGGCCCAGTATAAAAGGCTGCCCACCATGCTTGTGCCTCACACTGGAGTTACGAATAAAGGATCAACAACATTTTGAGTACAACACATTGTCTCGTGGAGTCATTCATAAGTGCATTATAGACATAACAACTGGCGACAAGAATACGGATTTTCATGCGATTATGGCTACCTTTGGCACACTAAAAGACTTTGCAGAGGGTGATGATTGGGATGCCTTCATGGAAAGGCTCGAGTAATGTTTCATGGCAAACGACCTGGCAGGGGAGACGGACACATTGGTGGAGAAGCACAAGGCCATACTGCTGACCAGTTGTGGGCCCAAGGTCTACCGCCTCATCAGGGACTTGCTGGCACCCACGAAGGCCAAGGATAAGACTTAATTTGCGACCAACTAAAACCAAAACAGAGCATCCTCACAGCCAGGTACAGATTCTACACTCACCGCAGACCTGAGGGCCAGGAGATTGCAAAATATGCTGCCGACCTCAGGAGACTTGCGGCACCATGTGATTTCGGCACGCACCTCAACGAAGCATTGCGAGACATCTTCGTTATAGGAATTGGCCACGAGGGCCTCCTTCACAAGCAATTATCTGCCAACACCACAGTCAACTGCAGAAGGCGATCAGCATCAGTCAGGCATTCATGACCTTGACCTGCAGCACCAAGCAAATTATTTATCCTGTGGACTCAAACCCGGCAAGTACTGTACACAGAATGGTGCATTTCATAGGCAAGACTGCAGAACATGGCTCTGCCCAGGGCAGAGAGCACAGACCTCAGGGTTCCAGACCTCAGAGGTGCTAATTGAGTGCCACCATGCTGGCGTTGCGGAGGAAACCATAGGGCTCACCAGTACTGCTCAAGCCTTTCCGTGAAGGCATCCTAATCATCACCCTCTGCGAAGTCTTTTAGTGTGCCAAAGGTAGCCATAATCGCGTGAAAGTCCGTATTCTCGTCGCCAGTTGTTATGTCTATAATGCACTTATGAATTACTCCACAAGGCAATGTGTTGTACTCACCAGGTTTGCTGAGTACGTATGCAAAGCCTGTAACACAAAGGGCCACCTCCAGCGTATGTGTAAAAGAAATACGACTCACCGTCTAGCAGAGGAGTCGGTAGATGACTTTGAATCCAGCGGGGAGTATGATGATTTGGCCACAGAGGCAGCTCAGCCCCAAGAAGAAGTGTATGGAGTGTATACCTGCACCATCGATTGTCCTCCAGTGAAGATGGAAGTTGAGATAAATGACGTTCCAGTCTTCATAGAAGTGGACATGGGAGCGAGCCAGTCAGTGATGAGCCAGGATGCCTTTGAGAGGCTATGGAACAAAAAACAACCCAAGCTGGTTCCAGTACAGGAAAAGTTGTGCACCTATACCAAGGAACTGATCCCAGTGTGGATGTAAGTGTAATCCATAACGGCATGGTGCACGTTAGCTCTGTGGATTGTTGCAGGTGAGGATCCAACGCTACACGGGAGAAGGTGGATGGCGAAGACCCAGTGGAAATGGGAAGACCTCTTCACTCCAGCAATCGATGTCCCCCATGCTCAGAGGCAGGGCAAAACCTCACCTTCGCTTGGGTCAGGCACCAGAGAACAGACCAGAGAAGCACCTGAGGCACAGACCGTCCATCATGACTGTGGCAATGATCCGACCGGAACGACTTAAAGGCACCTTCCCGACTCCAGTGGCAGGACTCCTGGGGAGGAAGATCGAATTTACAGGCACCCTTCCAGCTTTTGTGGCAGAATTGCGGGAGAGAAGGATCAAGGCAGTCGACCTCGAGGACAAGGCAAGATGGCATCCCTGCTGCAGCGAGGTGCTGCGTGGCTGAAAAAAAAGATGGCCACGGCCATACCATGCGGTGCAACGCTGAGGGATCAACATGTGGTGTCTAACAAAGGATTTGATTGGGTAAAGCCAGAAGGGTTCTCTTAAAGGAGACCTGCAACCAACTGAACTTAAAGAGACATTGTATGCATGGCAATCAACGTAACAAACCAATTAAGATTGTGAACAAAATGTTGTTGCGAGATGTCGGTACTATTCCTAATGTAAAGAACAAAATGTTATTGTGAGATGTCGGTACCAGTCCTAATGTAAAGAACAAAATGTTGTTGCGAGATGTTGTTGCGAGAGGCGGGAGTCGAGAGAGGCAGCGGCCTATAAAAGGCTCAGCAGTCCGGGGAGCGTCGAGAGAGGCGGGAGTCGAGAGAGGCAGCGGCCTATAAAAGGCTCAGCAGTCCGGGGAGCGTCGAGAGAGGCGGGAGTCGAGAGAGGCAGCGGCCTATAAAAGGCTCAGCAGTCCGGGGAGCGTCGAGAGAGGTGGGAGTCGAGAGAGGCAGCGGCCTATAAAAGGCTCAGCAGTCCGGGGAGCGTCGAGAGAGGCGGGAGTCGAGAGAGGCAGCGGCCTATAAAAGGCTCAGCAGTCCGGGGAGTGTCGAGAGAGGCGGGAGTCGAGAGAGACAGCGGCCTATAAAAGGCTCAGCAGTCCAGGTACCGGTGCAGCTCCAGCTGAGAGAAGTCAAAAAAGAAGTAGAAAGAAATCAAATGGTGACGTCACAGCCAACATGGTAAGTGATTGGCTGCTGATTGGTGAGTAGTTTTTCTTTTTCTTTATTAGTCAGTAACTTTTAACATTGTTGTCACCAATTTAAGTGTATCTAAGGGTTAAGTCATGGCAGGACAGCTCGGTCATGTGATATGCTCCTCCTGTACCATGTGGGAACACGGGGACAACACCAGTGTCCCTGACGACTACATGTGCGGGAAGTGTGTCCACCTCCGGCTACTGATGGTCCGCGTTGCGGAGTTGGAGCTGAAGGTGGATTCACTCTGGAGCATCCACGATGCTGAGAATGACGTGAGTATCACGTGTAGCGAGTTGGTCTTACCGCAGGAGAAGGGTCCACAGCCAGCGAGGGAATGGAAGACCAGCAGGAAGAGTAGTGCAAGGAAGGTAGTGCAGGGGTCCCCTGTGGTCATCCCACTGCAAAACAGATACACTGCTTTGAGTGCTGTTGAGGGGGATGACTCATCAGGAGTGGGCAGCAGCAGCCAAGTTCATGGCACCGTGGCTGGCTCTGTTGCACAGGAGGGCAGGAAAAAGAGTGGGCGAGCGATAGTGATAGGGGATTCAATTGTAAGGGGAATAGATAGGCGTTTCTGCGGCCGCAACCGAGACTCCAGGATGGTATGTTGCCTCCCTGGTGCAAGGGTCAAGGATGTCTCGGAGCGGGTGCAGGACATTCTAAAAAGGGAGGGAGAACAGCCAGTTGTCGTGGTGCACGTTGGTACCAATGACATAGGTAAAAAAAGGGATGAGTTCCTACGAAATGAATTTAAGGAGCTAGGAGCTAAATTAAAAAGTAGGACCTCAAAAGTAGTAATCTCGGGATTGCTACCAGTGCCACGTGCTAGTCAGAGTAGGAATCGCAGGATAGCTCAGATGAATACGTGGCTTGAGCAATGGTGCAGCAGGGAGGGATTCAAATTCCTGGGGCATTGGAACCGGTTCTGGGGGAGGTGGGACCAGTACAATCCGGACGGTCTGCACCTGGGCAGAATCGGAACCAATGTCCTCGGGGGAGTGTTTGCTAGTGCTGTTGGGGAGGAGTTAAACTAATATGGCAGGGGGATGGGAACCAATGCAGGGAGATAGAGGGAAACAAAAAGGAGGCAAAAGCAAAAGACAGAAAGGAGATGAGGAAAAGTGGAGGGCAGAGAAACCCAAGGCAAAGAACAAAAAGGGCCATTGTACAGCAAAATTCTAAAAGGACAGAGGGTGTTAAAAAAACAAGCCTAAAGGCTTTGTGTCTTAATGCAAGGAGTATCCGCAATAAGGTGGATGAATTAACTGTGCAAATAGATGTTAACAAATATGATGTGATTGGGATTACGGAGACGTGGCTCCAGGATGAGCAGGGCTGGGAACTCAACATCCAGGGGTATTCAACATTCAGGAAGGATAGAATAAAAGGAAAAGGAGGTGGGGTAGCATTGCTGGTTAAGGAGGAGATTAAGGCAATAGTTAGGAAGGACATTAGCTTGGATGATGTGGAATCTATATGGGTAGAGCTGCAGAACACCAAAGGGCAAAAAACGTTAGTGGGAGTTGTGTACAGACCTCCAAACAGTAGTAGTGATGTTGGGGAGGGCATCAAACAGGAAATTAGGGGTGCGTGCAATAAAGGTGCAGCAGTTATAATGGGTGACTTTAATATGCACATAGATTGCGCTAACCAAACTGGAAGCAATACGGTGGAGGAGGATTTTCTGGAGTGCATAAGGGATGGTTTTTTAGACCAATATGTCGAGGAACCAACTAGGGGGGAGGCCATCTTAGACTGGGTGTTATGTAATGAGAGAGGATTAATTAGCAATCTCGTTGTGCGAGGCCCCTTGGGGAAGAGTGACCATAATATGGTGGAATTCTGCATTGGGATGGAGAATGAAACAGTTAATTCAGAGACCATGGTCCAGAACTTAAAGAAGGCTAACTTTGAAGGTATGAGGCGTGAATTGGCTGGGATGGATTGGCGAATGATACTTAAGGGGTTGACTGTGGATGGGCAATGGCAGACATTTAGAGACCGCATGGATGAACTACAACAATTGTACATTCCTGTCTGGCATAGAAATAAAAAAGGGAAGGTGGCTCAACCGTGGCTATCAAGGGAAATCAGGGATAGTATTAAAGCCAAGGAAGTGGCATACAAATTGGCCAGAAATAGCAGCGAACCTGGGGACTGGGAGAAATTTAGAACTCAGCAGAGGAGGACAAAGGGTTTGATTCGGGCAGGGAAAATGGAGTATGAGAAGAAGCTTGCAGGGAACATTAAGACGGATTGCAAAAGTTTCTATAGATATGTAAAGAGAAAAAGGTTAGTAAAGACAAACGTAGGTCCCCTGCAGTCAGAATCAGGGGAAGTCATAACGGGGAACAAAGAAATGGCGGACCAATTGAACAAGTACTTTGGTTCGGTATTCACGAAGGAGGACACGAACAACCTTCCGGTTATAAAAGGTGTCGGGGGGTCTAGTAAGGAGGAGGAACTGAGGGAAATCCTTATTAGCCGGGAAATTGTGTTGGGGAAATTGATGGGATTGAAGGCCGATAAATCCCCAGGGCCTGATGGACTGTATCCCAGAGTACTTAAGGAGGTGGCCTTGGAAATAGTGGATGCGTTGACAGTCATTTTCCAACATTCCATTGACTCTGGATCAGTTCCTATGGAGTGGAGGGTAGCCAATGTAACCCCACTTTTTAAAAAAGGAGGGAGAGAGAAAACAGGGAATTATAGACCGGTCAGCCTGACATCGGTAGTGGGTAAAATGATGGAATCAATTATTAAGGATGTCATAGCAGTGCATTTGGAAAGAGGTGACATGATAGGTCCAAGTCAGCATGGATTTGTGAAAGGGAAATCATGCTTGACAAATCTTCTGGAATTTTTTGAGGATGTTTCCAGTAGAGTGGACAAGGGAGAACCAGTTGATGTGGTATATTTTGACTTTCAGAAGGCGTTCGACAAGGTCCCACACAAGAGATTGATGTGCAAAGTTAGAGCACATGGGATTGGGGGTAGTGTACTGACATGGATTGAGAACTGGTTGTCAGACAGGAAGCAAAGAGTAGGAGTAAATGGGTACTTTTCAGAATGGCAGGCAGTGACTAGTGGGGTACCGCAAGGTTCTGTGCTGGGGCCCCAGCTGTTTACACTGTACATTAATGATTTAGATGAGGGGATTAAATGTAGTATCTCCAAATTTGCGGATGACACTAAGTTGGGTGGCAGTGTGAGCTGCGAGGAGGATGCTGTGAGGCTGCAGAGCGACTTGGATAGGTTAGGTGAGTGGGCAAATGCATGGCAGATGAAGTATAATGTGGATAAATGTGAGGTTATCCACTTTGGTGGTAAAAACAGAGAGACAGACTATTATCTGAATGGTGACAGATTAGGAAAAGGGGAGGTGCAAAGAGACCTGGGTGTCATGGTACATCAGTCATTGAAGGTTGGCATGCAGGTGCAGCAGGCGGTTAAGAAAGCAAATGGCATGTTGGCCTTCATAGCAAGGGGATTTGAGTACAGGGGCAGGGAGGTGTTGCTACAGTTGTACAGGGCATTGGTGAGGCCACACCTGGAGTATTGTGTACAGTTTTGGTCTCCTAACCTGAGGAAGGACATTCTTGCTATTGAGGGAGTGCAGCGAAGGTTCACCAGACTGATTCCCGGGATGGCGGGACTGACCTATCAAGAAAGACTGGATCAACTGGGCTTGTATTCACTGGAGTTCAGAAGAATGAGAGGGGACCTCATAGAAACATTTAAAATTTGACGGGGTTAGACAGGTTAGATGCAGAAAGAATGTTCCCAATGTTGGGGAAGTCCAGAACCAGGGGTCACAGTCTGAGGATAAGGGGTAAGCCATTTAGGACCGAGATGAGGAGAAACTTCTTCACCCAGAGAGTGGTGAACCTGTGGAATTCTCTACCACAGAAAGTAGTTGAGGCCAATTCACTAAATATATTCAAAATGGAGTTAGATGAAGTCCTTACTACTCGGGGGATCAAGGGTTATGGCGAGAAAGCAGGAAGGGGGTACTGAAGTTTCATGTTCAGCCATGAACTCATTGAATGGCGGTGCAGGCTAGAAGGGCTGAATGGCCTGCTCCTGCACCTATTTTCTATGTTTCTATGTTTCTTACTACTAGGGGGATCAAGGGGTATGGCGAAAAAGCAGGAATGGGGTACTGAAGTTGAATGTTCAGCCATGAACTCATTGAATGGCGGTGCAGGCTAGAAGGGCCGAATGGCCTACTCCTGCACCTATTTTCTATGTTTCTATGTTTCTATGTCGGGAATAGAGTGTCCCCAAAAGTAGCAAGCGAACGAATTCGGGAGGGGAAAGGCGCTGATCCTGATGCCCTGCCCCAGGTGTCCCCACAAGTTATAGGTCAGCGAGCTCAGGAGGGTGAAGGCACTGATCCTGATACCCTGCCCCAGGTCTATCCCACGCTGCAGGCACCCGATGGCACTATTCGCCACGGACCTGGAAATGAAAATGGCGCCAATACGCGCAGTCAGCCGCCGTTGCCCACCACCCGGGTGGAGACGGTGCAGCCCCCAGACCCAGTCGCTACCTCGGCCATGTCCGGGAGCGACAGGTCAGAACCAACCAGTTCCCCAAACAGGACCTTGGACAGCCAGGTTCCCAACACCGTTAGAGAGCAGGCAGAAGATTCTGCAGCCCTCAAAGGAGGACAGGGAGGCCACACACATCTGTGGCTCTGCCCACCAGTAGGCAACGGCAAAGGCCCTGAGTCCTGGCTAGGTGAGCGAACCAAGCCCACCCCGCTAGCAGGGGGCGCAATGCTGCTATCAGACGATTAGGACCCTGTCCGGTTGCTCTGGAACCTGCGTCCTCACATACCTGTACTGCTACCTCAGTACTTAACATGACTGAACCATGAATGCAATCTACCCAATCCTGATGCTCGACCGCAAAACATAACGAATGTAAGTCATTGAACCAAGGTGTCACGAAAGAAACTGTAACTTCCTTTCTTTGTACTTGCACTGTGTCTGATCCTGTATGTTAATGTAATGGGCCTGCTGCATGATTAAGCTGTGGGGGGCGAGGAGGGGCGGGGAATGGATGTATGTAGTCATGGACGCACACATGGATCACGCCCAAAACCCACTGGAACCTCCATTGCATCATTAAACTGTCCAAACTGGTAACCACTACCCAACGTTGTGGCAAAAGGACTTGGGGGTTAACAGGGAGAGAGCCAAGCCAAAGCATAGCCAAGGTGCAAGGGCTATTGGCACTTAAGTCTGGGAAGAGCTAAGCCAGAGCACATAGTGCAAAGGTAATCGGCACAAAGGACTTGGGGGAGAGTGATGTTATATATGCAGACTATAGATATACTCTCTGTCTAGTCACAGTATAGTTGCATAAGATGGAGACTTGTTACCTGATGTACTATCAATAAGGTTTACACTGTGTATATAACTATGCTGGCACCACTAGAGGGTGCAACTGGTGGAGACCGCGGTTTCCTGTCCCTGTGGCAGAGGCTGTCCACCAGAGGGCACCGCGGTAGGAGACTTGAGGGTCACCTGCAGGGCCCAGTATAAAAGGCTTCCCACCATGCTTGTGCTTCACTCTGGAATTATGAATAAAGGACCAAGGTCACTACAGTTTGAGTACAACACTTTGCCTCGTGGAGTCATTCATAAGTGCATTACAGACATTACACTAGCCATCATCAGTACACTGGGCTCTGGATCAGTGGCCCCAATGATCAGTGGGATATCTGGTCCAATGGCAGCTATCAAATTCTGAAAGCCCTGAGACACAGCAGTTGCCATAGTCTGAAATCAGTGATCCATGCTATCTCCCTATTGCCTCGTGTGCTGCAGTCTGTGCTTCCTCGGATGTGGAAGCACAGACTGAACTCTGGCCATTCATTGCTTACCCGGTGATCCATGACAAATTTCAATGCAGTTGTCACTTGCTGCATTGGTGCCTGCAAGGAAAAGAAAGAACGACGTGGCTTTATATAGTGTCTTTCACGACCACAGGACGTTTCAAAATGCTTTACAGCCAATGAAGTACTTTTGGAGTGTAGTCACTGTTGTAATGTGGGAAACGCGGCAGCCAACTTGCGCACAGCAAACTCCCACAAACAGCAATGTGATAATGACCAGATAATCTGTTTTTGTTATGTTGATTGAGGGATAAATATTGGCCAGGGCACCGGGGATAACGCCCTGCTTTTCTTCAAAATAGTGCCATGGGATCTTTTATGTCCACCTGAGAGAGCAGATGGGACCTCGGTTTAATGCCTCATCCGAAAGATGGCAACTTTGACAGTGCAGCACTCCCTCAGCACTGCACTGGATTATCAGCCCAAATTCATGTGCTCAAGTCCCTTGAGTGGTCTTGAATCCACAACTTTCTGACTCAGAGGTGAGTGTGCTACCCATTGAGCCCAGCTGAGGAAGAAAAAGCTGTGATATTGCTGCAAAAGAGAGTTGCATACTCTATAGACAATCACAACTGGCAGTTGTCACACAACCTGGGAGAATGTCCTGAGAGCCTGCACTTAGGGATGAAGTTCCTCAATCATCCTTCCTTTCAGCTTCTGGGCCCCACCACTCCCAAGCCTTATGTAGCCTTAGCTCATTCTCCAGCTTACAAGGGGGCCACATCCTCCCCCACTTCCTGTGTATGTGCTGCTTCACAGGGCTGCCGTGACAACAGTGTTGATACTCAGTTACTAACCTGGCAATAGCTGAATGAATGTCTACGAGCTGAGTGAATGTCAATACGTCATCATTAACACCTTGGGGCCAAAATTGGTCGATGTTCCGCCGGCATATACTGAGGTCCCGCTGTAATTGTCGGTTTTCTGGGTGATTCCTCCGGAACCGCCCATTGGCCGTCGAGGGTCCACCCGGCAGAAGATTGGTGGGGAAGGGTTCTGCCGACGTCAGATCGTGCCGCCCGCCCATGCCGGATGTTGGAAAAGTGCCATTTTCATTAGTTATGCTGGTCTCTGGTTGACCTGCCGCCTGCCAGAAGGACCACTCGGGAAAAGCAGGTCTGACCTGGATGGCAGTCGCCCAACAGTGAGATCAGATGGGAGGGAGGGAGAGATGGACGGCAGTCAGGCAGCATGGCGAACAAGAGGCTGGTGATCTGATGGCAGTCGGGCAGCATGGAGAATGGGTGGGAGGAAGTGCTGGAGGCCATCACATCATAGCAGCCGGGTGGATGCTGCACCACATGAGTGGGACGGCTGGAAAAAAGTTAGGTGCTTGTTGCATTACTTTACTGCTGATGGTGATGTTTAAATTCGATGTCATAAAAGCGACTGAAATGTATCTAAGCTGATGGAGGCTTTTTTGTTGGACCTTGCTGAAAGTCCTTCACTGAGAAGACCAATGGCGAAGAGAAAATTATTATGAGTAACTGAAAATTGTTCAGCATGTCACATTTTGTACATCCAAGCTGATTCATTAATTGTGTCACACAATGTACTGCAATGTAACTGATGACCATGTCATCTCAGGGGTGGCACGTTTCCATGTGTGGCCGCGAAAAAATAGGGTTGAAGTGCAAACCTTAAGCTCTGCCGTGCAAGTAGTAAACTGAGAATAATTGAATGGCAGGCTTTCTGCATTGGTGACCCTTCCTTGTCGACTTGCGATGGCCTGATGACAGGACCCATTGTATATTGCAGTCAGATGTGGATGGGAAAATATTCCTGACGAAGCAGATGACCTGAGGGACAGATGTTTGTTTCTCACAATGCACCACACATGACATTAAAATGACACACGTACCAACAGAGTGGCTGCCATATGAGTGTATTTACAAGGCTACATAAGATTGTTCCATTTACATAAATTTACAGGAGCAACACCCACCCCTCTACCTGGCACCATGACCTCTCTTCTCCCCCTTGCAGCGATACCCGATATCCTATCCCTCCCCACGCCTACACGATGGCGTGGCGCTCCCCTGCCCGTCACTGCCTCTGGTTGAGGAGGCTGTGCAGAAGGGCAGCGGGATGTCTGCAGACATGTGCGTCTTGGTGAAAAGGTAGGGTGCGGGTCCGACTCCTCCGGATCTATCTGCCTTGAGGGTGTGGGGTCGGGGGTTTGCATTACGTGTGCATAAGCCATCTCTTGCCTCGTGGCCTCAACGCTTTCTGTTGTGCGCTCCAAGACTGTAATGTGCTGGTCCATCCTCTGATCATACTGCTGGGTGAAGGAGGCGACACTGCCAGCTATCCCAGCCATGGTCTGCAGCATGTCACAACCTATCTCCACGCTGCTGCTTGATAGCTGCACCATCTAGTTGAGTACAGAGCGCCGTGATACATCCGCAGGTGGTGGCTCGCTGCTGCTGGGTGCTGGCGCCTTGCTTGCCTACGAGCCACGGCCTCTGCGCTTGGTTGAGCTTGCATCTGTGGAGACCATTGGAAAACCCTCCGAGAACTTCTCCAGGATGCCCACAGTTTGCTGCATCTTTGCATTGGATTTGTATTCTCGTCGCCAGTTATTGTGTTCCTAACACAGATGAGGCTGCACACAGGGAGGTTAAAGTAACAGTGACCTCAGTCTTTAATAAGACACTCCAGAGTGAGGAACAGGCCTTGGGGGCCGGCTTATATACAGTGCTCCCAAGGGATGCTGGGATCCCTTGGGACTTCAGGGGATGAGCTCCCTGGTGGAGGAACATGGGAGTGCATGCTTTACAGATACACAACATCACTCCCCCCCAAAGTCAAAGTGAAAACTATTTACAAGTTGAGGTGGTCGGGAGCCTTGCTTTCCCTGGTGGACCGCCTCGGTACAAATGTCTGTTCTGGTGTGTTGGCTGTGCTCTCGCTGGGCTGGCGTGTTGATAGCCCTGCAGGGCTGCTAGGTGAACCTGGCCTTGCTGGGCTATTGGGAGTGATGGGTTCGATTTTCTGGTCCGGCGAGGTGTTGTTGATCCTTTGGGTGTGTGTTATGGGCTCGAAAAAGGTGGTGTCTGCTCTGGGTTGTTGAGGGCAGTCTGTGAACCGCAGCCTCGTTTGGTCCAGGTGCTTTCTGCAAATTTGTCCATTGTCTAGTTTGACTACAAACACCCTACTCCCTTCTTTAGCTATCACCGTGCCCATGATCCACTTGGGACCATTTCCATAGTCTAGCACATACACAGGGTCATTCAGATCAATTTTCCGTGACACAGTGGCGCGACCATCGTTTGCATTTTGTTGCTGCCGCCTGCTCTCTACCTGATCATGCAGATTGGGGTGAACCAGCGAGAGTCTGGTTTTAAGTGTCCTTTTCATGAGTAGCTCATCCGGGGGCACCCCTGTGAACGAGTGGGGTCTTGCGCGGTAGCTGAGCAGTACTCGGGACAGGCGGGTTTGGAGTGAGCCTTCTGTGACTCATTTAAGGCTCTGTTTGATGGTTTGTACTGCCCGCTCTGCCTGCCCATTGGAGGCTGGTTTAAACGGGGCCGAGGTGACATGTTTGATTACATTGCAGGGCATGAATTCTTTAAATTCGGCACTGGTGAAACATGGCCCGTTGTCACTGACCAATATGTCAGGCAGGCCATGGGTGGCAAACATGGTCCTCAGGCTTTCAATGGTGGCGCTGGCGGTGCTTCCAGACATTATTTCACATTCGATCCATTTTGAAAGAACATCCACCACCACCAGGAACATTTTACCGAGAAACAGGCCCGCATAGTCGACATGGATCCTCGACCATAGTCTGGAAGGCCAGGACCACAAACTTAGTGGTGCCTCTCTGGGCGCGTTGCTCAACTGAGCACATACGCTGCATTGCCGTACACAGGACTTGAAGTCAGAGTTGATACCGGGCCACCACACGTGGGATCTGGCTATCGCTTTCATCATTACTATACCCGGGTGTGTGCTGTAGAGATCCGAGATGAACATCTCCATGCCCTTTTTTGATAGCACTACGCTGTTACCCCACAACAGGCAGTCTGCCTGAATGGACAGCTCATCCTTTCGCTGCTGGAACGGCTTGATTAGCTCTTGCATTTCATCGGGGATGCTGGCCCAGCTCCCATGCAGTACACAGTTTTTTACTAGGGACAGCAGAGGATTTTGGCTGGTCCGAGTTCTAATCTGGCGGGCCTTGACAGGTGATTTATCATTTTCAAATGCTTCCATGACCATCAACAAGTCTGCGGGCTGTGCCACCATCAACAAGTTTGCAGGCTGCGCCATTTCCACCCCCGTGGTGGGCAATGGTAGCCGACTGAGAGCATCCGCACAGTTCTCGGTGCCTGGCCTGTGGCAGATGGTATAGTTATATGCTGATAGCGCGAGTGCCCACCTTTGTATGCGGGCTGAGGCATTAGTATTTATCCCCTTGTTTTCAGCCGTCAGGGATGTGAGGGGCTTGTGATCGGTTTCCAGCTCAAATTTGAGGCCAAACAGGTACTGATGCATTTTCTTTACCCCAAACACACACGCTAATGCCTCTTTCTCAATCATGCTGTAGGCCCTCTTGGCCTTAGACAAGCTCCTGGAAGCATAGGCGACAGGTTGCAACTTCCCCGCAACGTTATCTTGTTGTAATACACACTCGACTCCGTACGACGACGCGTCACATGCTAGCACAAGTCTTTTACACGGTTATACACTACAAGCAGCTTGTTGGAGCATAAAATGTTTCTGGCTTTCTCAAAAGCAATTACTTGTTTTTTTTTCCCCATACCCAGTTCTCACCTTTGTGCAATAACACATGTGGGGGCTCTAAGAGGGTGCTTAACCCAGGTAGGAAGTTACCAAAATAGTTGAGGATTCCCTGGAACGACCGCAGCTCTGTGACATTCTGTGGCCTGGGTGCGTTCCTGATAGCCTCTGTCTTGGCGTCCGTGGGCCGAATGCCGTCCACCGCGATTTTTCTCCCCAAAAACTCCACTTCTGTTGCCATGAAGACACATTTCGACCTCTTCAGCCGCAGCCCTACGCGATCCAGTCGCTGGAGGACCTCCTCCAGATTTTGTAGGTGCTCGATGGTGTCCCGACCCATGACCAATATCTCGTCCTGAAAGACCACCGTGTGTGGTACCGACTTGAGTAGGCTCTCCATGTTTCTCTGGAAGATCGCTGCAGCCGACCGAATTCCAAACGGGCATCTGTTGTAGATGAACAGACCCTTGTGCGTGTTGATGCAGGTGAGGCCCTTCGAAGACTCCTCCAGCTCCTGCATCATGTAGGCCAAAGTCAGGTCGAGCTTGGTGAACATCTTGCCTCCTGCCAGCGTCGCATATAGGTCGTCTGCCTTAGATAGCGGGTATTGGTCCTGTAGCGAGAAACGATTAATAGTTACTTTATAATCGCCGCAAATCCTGACCGTGCCATCACTTTTGAGTACTGGAACAATCGGGCTGGCCCACTCGCTGAATTCCACTGGGGAGATGATGTCCTCGCATTGCAGCCTGTCCAGCTCGATTTCCACTCTCTCCTTCATCATGTGAGGTAGCGCTCGCGCCTTGTGGTGAATGGGTCGTGCCTCTGGGACCAAGTGAATCCGCCCCTTCGCCCCGGAAAAGTTTCCAATGCCTGGCTCAAAAAGGGAAGTAAATTTTTTAAGAACCTGGGTACATGAGGTCTCAACGACATGTGATAGTGCTTGGATGTCATCCCAGTTCCAGCGGATTTTGCCCAGCCAGCTCCTTCCAAGCAGTGTGGGGCCATCGCCCGGGACACTCCAGAGTGGCAGTTCGTGCACCGTGCCCTCGTAGGTGACCTTGACCATGGCGCTGCCCAGGACAGTGATGAGCTCTTTGGTGTATGTTCTCAGTTTCGTGTGGATGGGGCTCAGGGCTGGTCTGAATGCTTTGTTGCATCACAGTCTCTCAAATATCTTTTTACTCATGATGGATTGATTAGTGCCAGTGTCCAGTTCCATGACTATGGGTGAGCCATTCAATTTTAGCATTATAGGTGGACACTTCGTCAAAAATGTGTGCACCCCGTGTAGTTCAGCATCTACCTCCTCTCTCTGAGGCTCGAAATTGCTTTGATCCACCATGGACTGATCTTCCTCTGCCACATGGCAGTTAGCAGGTTTTGCAGAGCTTGCAGCTCGTTTGCAAGCTCGTTGGAGGTGCCCCATTGTTTCACAGCTCTTGCAAACATACCTTTGAAGCGGCATGAATAAGCTGAATGGAAGCCTCCACAACGCCAACAGTGTGTGAATTGCCTTGCATTCATCCTTTGTTGGGGACTCTGAGTCATCTGGATCACCTGAGGCCTGCTGGCAGTTGCAGACTCGTGGTTTCTGCCCTGTACATTTCTGCTCGCAAACACAGTTCCAGTTAATTTATGAACATTGCTAGCACATGTGTGTTTGGTGTTATTACTGGTGGACATAAACGCCTGTGCTATCACAATGGCCTTACTGAGGTTTGGTGTCCCTACAGTCAAAGGTTTTCGTAGGATGGTCTCGTGGCCAATGCCCAGTACAAAAAAGGCTCTGAGCATTTGCTGCAGGTAGCCATCAAACCCACATTGTCCTGCAAGTCGCCTTAGCTCGGCGACGTAGCTCGCCACTTCCTGACCTTCAGATCGCTGGCACATGTAGAACCGATACCTCGCCATCAGCACGCTCTTTCTCGGGTTAAGATGCCCCAGAACCAGTGTACACAGCTCCTCATATGACTTATCTGTGGGTTTCACTGGAGCCAGAAGATTCTTCATGATGCTATAGGTCGGTGCCCCGCAGACTGTGAGGAGGACCGCTCTCCGTTTTGCAGCGCTTCCTTCTCCGTCCAGCTCGTTGGCTACAAAGTACTGGTCTAGCCGTTCGACATAGGCTTCCCAGTCCTCACCCTCCGAGAATTTCTCCAGGATGCCCACAGTTTGCTGCATCTTTGCATTGGATTCGTATTCTCGTCGCCAGTTATTGTGTTCCTAACACAGATGAGCCTGCACACAGGGAGGTTAAAGTAACAGTCACCTCAATCTTTAATAAGACACTCCAGAGTGAGGAACAGGCCTTAGGAGCCAGCTTATATACAGTGCTCCCAAGGGATTTTGGGATCCCTTGGGACATCAGGGGATGAGTTCCCTGGTGGAGGAACATGGGAGTGCATGCTTTACAGATACACAACAGGAAGGATCCGGTGTCTTCGGATATGGAGAACGTCGGGGTGGGAGATGCTGGGGTCTGATGGCCAGAGGTCAATGGTCTCACTAGATCCGTGCTGTCCGACTCATTATCTGCAAGTAGAGGTCAACATTTCTGTCCATGGGAGCGGGGGGGGGGGGGGGGAGGGGGGCGAGGGTGGTGGTGATCAAGTTGAGATGTGAGCCATTCCATCTCACATTATGCCAGCAAGGAGTTCAATCTGCACATGTCCACACCAATAATGGGTGAGAAAGTGTGCGTTCAACCGTGAGTGCCTTAACATTGCAAGTAGTTTCATGCCATGAGCGTCGCTGACACCAGAGATGAGCATAATCTTGTTACTGGGTAGCACCGGATCTGCATCAATGTCTGTGGTTGCACAACAACGGTCACCCACCAATGCCAACGCACGCTTCTCCAGCCTGGTCAATTCGACCACTTCTTCCGGGCCCCCTCC
This sequence comes from Pristiophorus japonicus, assembly GCF_044704955.1. Classification (NCBI taxonomy): domain Eukaryota; kingdom Metazoa; phylum Chordata; class Chondrichthyes; family Pristiophoridae; genus Pristiophorus; species Pristiophorus japonicus. Next base: position 72,165,027 of record NC_091984.1, on the reverse strand, counting down.
GGTCGCACTCAGGCTTGCTTGGTTGGCTGATTGTTTTTTCTGCACAAAGAAACATTGCAGCCTTTAGCCCCTTTGCTACTACCCCCACACACACTCCCACACACACATACATCTTATGCATAACGTTTTTGGCCTTGGAGAGGAAGGGGCGAATAAATTTGGACTCACTCTAGCTGACGCCAGCAAATCGTTCCAACATTTGCAGCATTGGTCCCCATCCTGCTCAATGTTGCCCATCTCACCATCTCACCGATGTCCATCCAAAGAGGTCAGTATTGGGCTGGTGGAGGCTTGCCATGACCATCCCGGGTGAGTTTGTTGTGCCTGCGCTCCACCTCCCTCACTAGATCCTCCCATTCCTATTCATTGAACCATGCAGCTCTGGGCCTGGTTTTTGCAGTCTTCATTGAAGATTTCTGGCCACTCATTGTCAATGATGAGAGGACTGGCTGCTGAAGAGTTTGTGGGTTTAAATTTCTCACACTGCCCTCTCTGCAACTCAGACTGCCCCCTCTCCAATGCCACCTCTCTGCTCTCTAACCAACTCTGTCCTCTGTCATGCCACCTCTCTGCTCTCTATCTTTCAACTCTCTCCTCTCCCTTCTCACACTCACAGGTGGAATAAAGTGCTCTCCTTTTATGCGCATACGCAGTTCCCCAATCAGCCTCCAAGGGCCACGAAAGGACTATACGTCGGATCAAGAAAACTACAAAAAAACCCGAAATCTCGCACATGTGCAGTGGAGGTCCTCCAAAGATCCCTGAGTGGAGAGGCTTCCAACTGACGCACAGTCGTGACATTGGCAGCCGAATCCCGCTCCCGCCTGCTCCCAGCCGTTGGCTGCCGCCTCCGCTGCCGTCCACACAACGGAGCCGAACATGGCTCCCGACGGGACCTGGCGGCAGTGGACGGCAAAAATGGACCTCCCCCCCGGGGGCTGCTGAGAAATCGGCGGGCTGTAGCTAGGACCAAATTCGGAACCCTTGTCCTTAAAAGGGGTGAAATGTTTGAAGGTGAGGATGCCTCCAACGGTGTACCTTGTGCACCAATTTCTCCAGTAAACAGATAAGTAAATGAGAATAGGGCTGTCTGTTGAGGAGTGTGTGTCAAATGACATGAGAGAGGTAAAGTAATAGATGTGGAAGTATGAGAGTGTTAAAGTGGGATAAAGGGGTTTGGGGGTTGTGCAAAGCAGCTCCAGGAACTATGTAGCATAGTACAGGATAGGGAGTGAGAGTCACCCTTAACCAGAGAGTAACGTGACGGGTTAGTTGTGTAAGTGTTGCTTTAAAAGAGTGAAGAGTGTGCTGGTTCCCAGCGTGGGAAAGGAAGAAGAGAAGAGTGTGGTCTGTCTGTTGTCTTGCCTGATCTAGTCAGATCATTGAACGTCTCGCTGCACTGGTCTGCAGTCATGGGGGTGAGAGTAGTACTCAATGCCAATGCCACCTCCCTCCAGTCCTGGCAGGCTTGGTGGAATGCGCACCCTGGAGTCTATATCTCGTGCCTTCAAACCCATCAAGTAAGAGTTGAAGTTCTGTATCACTGAAGTTCTCTGTTCTTCTTCTGGATGGAGCCCTACACTGTTGCCCTTTGCCACAGATGGCATTTGAGTGGTCATATGCTGACACCCAAAGTGACGTAACTCATTGAAACATGCAAAATTCTGAGGAGGATTTACAGGGTAGATGCTGAGAGGTTGTTTCCCCTGGCTGTAGAGTCTAGAACTAAGGGGCATAGTCTCAGGATAAGGAGTCAGCCATTTAAGACTGAGATGAGGAGGAATTTCTTTACTCAGAGGATTGTGAAATTATTGGAATTATCTACTCCAAAGGGCTGTGGATGCTGAATTGTTGAATATATTCAAGGCTGAGGTGGATAGATTTTTGGAATCTGGGGGAATCAAGGGATATGGGGATTAGGTGGGAAGGTGGAGTTGAGGTCGAAGATCAGCCATGGCCTTATTGAATGGCGGAGCAGGCTCGAGGGGCCATATGCCCTACTCCTGCTCCTAATTCTTATGTTCTTATGTTCTAATGTAATTTGAGAGAGAAATGAAAAAGCCATTCCTGTTCCTGTCTTAACTATTTGTCCTCCACTGTTCTGCTAAAGAGCACAGTCTAAATAGTGGTCTCAAAATGCTGCACATCATTTTCATGGTGGTTCAGCTGCTTACATACGTTTTACACTGCTGGGTATGCAAATAAGCATTACCAGGAAACTTGCATGTGACTTGCTCTGCAGATCACTGCCAGACCCAATCATTTTATTAGAGGGCCAATAAGCCACATCGAAAACATTCTAGGCCCATGTTTTTCTGAATGAACCTAGTTTTTAATCATTTACGTAAAATGTAAGAAGCCATACCATGTTTAATTTTTGTCACAAAAACCTTCTTGCAAAGTGTCATGTATTCAACCAGCATTGTAACCCATGTATAAACTGACCTAAGTTGTACACCGTGAGAACACTGACCACTAGGTGGGAGACACTCCTAACCTGGACCTTCAGGTATAAAAGGGGAAGCTCCACCCACCTTCATCACTTGAGTGCTAAGGAATAAAGGACAGGTCACAGACTGACCTTCTCTCAAGCATGGGCCTCGTGTGCATTTATACTGTGTAGTAAGGACGTATCAATGGCGACAAGAAACTGGGATTTAAACCACGCGAGCATGGCCACTAGCAGAACAGACGAGAGGTACTGTGTTAAGGAATGGTTGGGACAGAGATTCAAGATTGTTAAAGCAGCACACAGTTCTCCAGGCAGACAAGGGCAGTCAGGCATGCCCCAACATGTAGTCGAACCCAGAGGGGGAGTTCGACAGAGACAATGGCAAGCTGAACAGCGATTCACGCCATTGCAAGGGACAATGCGGCCAGTAATGGGGCCATCAACACCTGTTAATGGTGCACTCAAGGACAATAACAGGGGCAGTTAGGGACGATCGACTGGCAAGGGACCTTTTGTTTCAAACCGCAACTCATGCTGGAGGCGTGGAGGCATACATTCAGCCAGAGTTTGCAGAGATGAGCAAAATATCTGCAGAAATTGCAGAAATGGACACTGGGGGAAATCGCTGGAAGTTGAAGTTCAGCGAGTTCATGTGGAGCACGTATACAGTTCATACACCAGGACGCCACCGATAATGATGAAAGTGCCCCTCAATGGCATCCCAGTATCAATGGAGTTAGACACGGGTGACAGCCAGGACCTAATGGGTATCAAACAGTTCGAAAAGTTGCGGGCATCCAAGGCCAGGAGGCCAAAATTATCGCCGATTGCCGCACAGCTACGGACTTACACAAAGCAGATCATTCCGGTGCTAGGCAGCGCCTCGGTAGTCGTGACCCACAAAGATTCGGAGAACAGGTTGCCACTCTGGATTGTCCCAGGGGACGGTCCCGCACTACTGGGGAGGAGTTGGCTTGCTGTCATGAACTGGAAATGGGGCGATGTCAATGCAATTTCCTCTGTGGAGCGAGTATCATGCTCACAGGTCCTGGACAAATTTGACTCATTATTTCAACCCGGCATTGGCACTTTCATGGGGGCCAAGGTAGTGATTCACATAAACCCGGACGCCAGACCAGTACACCACAAGGCCAGAGCGGTGCCGTACGTGATGCGGGAAAAGATAGAAGGCGAATTGGACCGCCTGTTGAGGGAAGGCATCATCTCGCCAGTCGAATTCAGTGACTGGGCGAGCCCAATTGTGCCGGTGCTCAAGGCGGATAGGTCGGTCAGGATATGTGGCGATTACAAGGCCACCTTCAATCGGGTGTCACTCCAAGACCAGTACCCACTACCGAGAGTGGAGGACCTCTTTGCGACAATATCCGGTGGCAAACCTTTTTCAAAATTGGACCTGACCTCAGCTTACATGATCCAGGAGCTGGCGAGTGAGTCGAAGAAGCTGACCACCATCACAACACACAAGGGGTTGTTTGAGTACAACAGATGTCCGTTCGGGATTCGCTCGGCCGCCGCGATCTTCCAACGAAATATGGAAAGCCTCCTCAAGTCGATTCCAGGGACGGTGGTTTTTCAGGACGACATTCTCATTACGGGTTATGATACTGAAGAACACCTCCACAACCTGGAGGAGGTGCTACGCAGACTGGACCGGGTAGGTCTGCAACTGAAAAAGGCGAAGTGCGTCTTCCTAGCTCCAAAGGTAGAATTCCTGGGGATGAGGGTAGCAGCAGACGGGATCAGCCCTACTGCATCCAAGACGGAAGCGATCCAGAGAGCACCCAGACCCCGTAACACGACGGAGCTGCGTTCGTTCCTGGGGCTCCTGAACTATTTTGGTAACTTTCTTCCCAAATTGAGCATGCTGCTAGAGCCGCTACATGTGCTCCTACGCAAAGGTCGCGAATGGGTCTGGGGGGACAGCCAGGAAAGGGCTTTTAATAGAGCACACAATTTGTTATGTTCCAACAATTTGTTAGCGCTATATGACCCATGTAAGAAACTTGTGTTAACGTGCGATGCGTCGTCCTATGGTGTCGGGTGTGTGTTGCAGCATGTCAATGCTAAGGGTCAGTTACAGCCGGTAGCTTATGCCTCCTGGAGTCTGTCCCAGGCAGAAAGGGGCTACGGGATGGTAGAAAAGGAGGCGCTCGCATGTGTATATGCAGTAAAGAAAATGCACAGTACCTGTTTGGCAGGAAATTTGAGCTGGAGACAGATCACAAACCCCTAACGTCTCTTTTGGCCGACAACAAGGCCATAAATGCAAACGCATCGGCCCGCATACAGAGGTGGGCACTCACGTTAGCTGCCTATGACTACACAATTCGGCACAGACCGGGCACCGAAAACTGCGCCGATGCACTCAGCAGGCTCCCACTAGCCACCACTGAGGGGGCTACCGAGTATGGTGTTGAGATGGTCATGGTTGTTGAAGCTTTCGGAAGCGAAGGCTCACCCGTGACAGCCCGTCAGATTAAAGTCTGGACAAGTAGAGACCCGCTATTGTCTCTAGTCAAGAAATGTGTCCTGAATGGGGACTGGGCAGCCACGTACAGGGCATGCCCTGAGAAATTTAAACCATTTCACAGACGCAAGGATAAACTCTCGATTCAGGCCGATTGCCTACTGTGGGGAAACCGCGTAGTCATGCCCCAGATGGGCAAAGAGGTGTTCATCAGAGAACTCCACAATGGGCACCCGGGCATTGTCACGATGAAGGCAATTGCCAGGTCACACGTTTGGTGGCCAGGGATAGACGCAGATCTGGAACTTTGTGTTCGCAGGTGCAACATGTGTGCCCAGCTGGGCCATGCGCCCAGGGAAGCCCCCCTTAGCCCCTGGCCATGGCCCGCCAAGCCTTGGTCACGCATCCATGTGGACTATGCAGGTCCTTTCATGGGGAAAATGTTTTTGGTTGTAGTAAACGCCTACTCCAAATGGATCGAGTGTGACATTTTAAATTCAAGCACATCCTCTGCCATGGTAGAAAGTCTACGGGCAATGTTCGCCGCCCACGGTCTACCGGACATCTTGGTCAGCGACAATGGCCCGTGCTTCACAAGCACTGAATTCCAGGACTTCATGGCAGGCAATGGAATTAACCATGTTAGAACGGCACCGTTCAAGCCGGCCTCAAACGGCCAGGCAGAACGAGCAGTGCAGATAATCAAACAGGGGATGCTCAGATTCCAAGGGGGTTCCCTACAAACCCGTTTATCACGCCTCCTGTTGGCCTATAGATCCCGACCACACTCGCTCACAGGGGTTCCACCCGCAGAGCTACTAATGAAAAGGACGCTCAAAACCCGATTATCCCTTATACACCCCACCATGAAAGAAATTGTCGAGAGCAGGCGCCAGTCACAATATCACTACCATGACAGGAATGCGAGGGCGCGATGTATTGATGTAAATGATCCTGTTTTTGTCCTCAACTACGCTGCAGGGCCCAAATGGCTCGCAGGCACTGTGGTTGCCAAAGAGGGAAATAGGATTCTGGTAGTTAAACTTACCAATGGACAAATCTGCCGCAAACATGTGGATCAAACAAAAAGGAGGTTCAGCAACCCCATAGAAGAAGCAGAGGAAGAACACGATATAGAGTTCACTCCACCACAGGTGACCGAACACCGGAACCAAAGGGAGGAGAGCCCAGTCACTGTGGGCAGTCCGGACAGGCTGAGGCACTGCAAACAGCAGACACTCAGGCCAGCGCCCAACAACCAGAGCCCCAACTCAGGCGCTCTACAAGGGAGCGTAAACCACCAGAGAGACTCAACCTGTGATCCCAATAAGACTTTGGGGGGGGGAGGTGATGTCATGTATTCAACCAGCATTGTATAAACTGACCTAAGTTGTATACCGTGAGAACACTGACCACTAGTTGGGAGACACTCCTAACCTGGACCTTCAGGTATAAAAGGGGAAGCTCCACCCACCTTCATCACTTGAGTGCTAAGGAATAAAGGACAGGTCACAGACTGACCTTCTCTCAAACATGGGTCTCGTGTGCATTTATACTGTGTAGTAAGGACGTATCACAAAGCACCCAGGAAGTTTACATTGACTTACATTATTTTCTGGTGAGGGTTGAAAACAAATTATTTTGTGTTGATGGAATAACAACCCTTTCTATTTAGGTATATCATAGAATTGTTGGTCGTCACATGAATGGTTACATGCATACAGTCAATAATGCCCTCCAACTTGGGGAGGTTACTATTTTTGAAAAAATACCTGTAGAAAATCTTTAGCTGTCTCTGCTGATGGTTGATGCTGAAATGTTTGTAGAGGGGTGAGTGGCATAAGGGGCCTCAGTTACTTTCTTAATGGAGCGTTGCATGGCAAAGCAGCTGATTGCATGGGTACCTAGAAAGATCCTGAGGCATAAAAAGTGAGAGCAGTGGTGACCTTGACTGCCACTTTTAATGCAGTGTAAATTGTTGACTTGAATGTCATTCCTCTTTAACAGAGGTGCAAACCAATTTGAAAGAAAATAAGCGTGTTAGCAGATCTGTTCAAATAGTGGACAGGAAAATGTCATACAAATGTGTTAAATGCTCATCCCCTTAAGACTTTAGAGAAAGAGACAGTACATAAATTCAATTCATAGCAATGATATTTTTGCAGTCATAAATTGTCTGAATACCTTTACTGTCAGCACTCTCATTGAACATAAGAACATAAGAAATAGGAGCAGGAGTAGGCCATTTAGCCTCTCGAGCCTGCTCCGCCATTCAATAAGATCATGGCTGATCTGATCTTGGCCTCAATTCCACTTTCCTGTGCATTCCCCATTACCTTTGAGTCTCTTATCTTTCAAAAATCTGTCTATCTCCACCTTAAATATATTCAATGATCCAGCCTCCACTGCTCTCTGGGGTAGAGAATTCCACAGATTCATGGCCCTCTGAGAGAAGAAATTCCTCCTCATCTCAGTTTTAACAGAGTGACCGCTTATTCTGAAACTATGCCCCCTAGTTCTAGATTCCCCCATGAAGGGGAACATCCTCTCTGTCTCTAACCTGTCAAGCCCCTTCAGAATCTTATACATTTCAATAAGATCACCTCTCATGCTTCTAAACTCCAATGAGTATAGGCCCAACCTGCTCAACCATCCTTCATAAGACAACCATTTCATCTTAGGAGTCAAACTCGTGAACCTTCTCTGAACTGCCTCCAATGCAAATATATCCCTTCTTAAATAATGAGACACAAACTATGCAGTATTCCAGGTATGGTCACACCAATACCCTGTACAGTTGTAGCAGGACTTCTCTATTTTTATACTCCACCCCCTTGCAATAAAGGCCAACATTTCATTTGCCTTCCTGATTACTTGCTGTACTTGCATACTAACTTTTTGTGTTTCATATACAAGGACCCCTAGATCCTTCTGCACAGCAGCAGTTTGTAATCTCTCCCCATTTAAATAATAATTTGCTCTTTTATTTTTCCTACAAAAGTGGATAAACTCATATTTTCCCACATCTGCCAATTTTTTGCCCACTCACTTACCTATCTATATCTCTTTGCAGATTATTTGCGTATTCCTCACAAACATAGAAGCATAGAAACAGAGAAAATAGGTGCAAGAGTAGGCCATTCGGCCCTCCGAACCTGCACCACCATTCAATAAGATCATGGCTGATCATTCACCTCAGTACCCCTTTCCTGCTTTCTCTCCATACCCCTTGATCCTTTTAGCTGTCAGGGCCATATCTAACGCCCTCTTGAATATACCCAACGAACTGGCATCAACAACTCTCTGCGGTAGAGAATTCCACAGGTTCACAAGTCTCTGAGTGAAGAAGTTTCTCCTCATCACGGTCCTAAATGGTTTATCCCTTATCCTTAGATGGTGATCCCTGGTTCTGGACTTTCCCAACATCGGGAACATTCTTCCTGCATCTAACCTGTCCAGTTCCGTCACAATTTTATATGTTTCTATGAGATCCTCTCTCATTCTTCTAAACTCCAGTGAATATAGGCCCAGTTGATCCAGTCTCTCCTCATATGTCAGTTCCGCCATCCGGGGAATCAGTCTAGTGAACCTTCGCTGCACTCCCTCAAAAGCAAGAATGTCCTTCCTCAGATTAGGAGACCAAAACAGAACACAATATTCCAGGTGAAGCCTCACCAAGGCCCTGTACAATTGCATTAAGACCTCCCTGCTCCTATAATCAAATCCCCTAGCAATGAAGGCCAACATACCATTTGCCATCTTCACTGCCTGCTGTACCTGCATGCCAACTTTCAATGACTGATGAACCATGACACCTGGGTCTCGTTGCACCTCCCCTTTTCCTAATCTGTCACCATTCAGATAATATTCTGCCTTCATGTTTTTGACCCCAAAATGATAACCTCACATTTATCCACATTATACTGCATCTGCCATGCATTTGCCCACTCACCTAACCTGTCCAAGTCACCCTGCAGCCTCTCAGCATCCTCCTCACAGCTCACACTGTCATCCAGCTTAGTTTTGTCTGCAAACTTGGAGATATTACACTCAATTCCTTCATCTAAATCATTGATGTATATTGTAAAGAGCTGGGGTCCCAGCACTGAGCCCTGCGGCACCTCACTAGTCACTGCCTGCCATTCCGAGAAGGACCCGTTTATCCCTACTCTCTGCTTCCTATCTGCCAACCTGTTCTCTATCAACGTCAATGCATTACCCCCAATACCTTGTGCTTTAATTTTGCACACTAATCTTGTGTGGGTCCTTGGCAAAAGCCTTTTGAAAATCCAAATACACCACATCCACTGGTTCTCCCTTGTCCACTCTACTAGTTACATCCTCAAAAAATTCTAGAAGACTTGTCAAGCCTGATTTCCCTTTCATAAATCCATGCTGACTTGGACTGATCCTGTCACTGCTTTCCAAATGCGCTGCTATTTCATCTTTAATAATTGATTCCAACATTTTCCCTACTACTGATGTCAGGCTAACCGATCTATAATTCCCGTTTTCTCTCTCCCTCCTTTTTTAACAAGTGGTGTTACATTAGCTACCCTCCAGTCCATAGGAACTGATCCAGAGTCGATAGACTATTGGACAATGGTCACGAATGCATCCACTATTTCTAGGGCCACTTCCTTAAGTACTCTGGGATGCAGACTATCAGGCCCCGGGGATTTATTGGCCTTCAATCCCATCAATTTCCCAAACACAATTTCCTGACTAATAAGGATTTCCTTCAGTTCCTCCTTCTCGCTCAAACCTCGGTCCCCTAGTATTTCTGGAAGGTTATATGTGTCTTCCTTCGTGAAGACAGAACCAAAGTATTTGTTCAATTGGTTTGCCATTTCTTTGTTCCCCATTATAAATTCACCTGATTTTGACTGCAATGGACATACATTAATCTTCACTAATCTTTTTCTCTTCACATATCTATAGAAGCTTTTGCAGTCAGTTTTTATGTTCCCAGCAAACTTTCCCTCATACTCTATTTTCCCCCTCCTAATTAAACCCTTTGTCCTCCTCTGCTGAATTCTAAATTTCTCCCAGTCCTCAGGTTTGCTGCTTTTTTTGGCCAATTTATATGCCTCTTCCTTGGATTTAACACTATCCCTAATTTCCCTTGTTAGCCACGGTTGAGCCACCTTCCCCGTTTTGTTTTTACTCCAGACAAGATGTACAATTGTACAGCTCTACCCATACAGATTCCACATCATCCAAGCTAATGTCCTTCCTTACTATTGCGTTAATTTCCTCTTTAACCTGAGGAAGGACATTCTTGCTATTGAGGGAGTGCAGCGAAGGTTCACCAGACTGATTCCCGGGATGGCGGGACTGACCTATCAAGAAAGACTGGATCAACTGGGCTTGTATTCACTGGAGTTCAGAAGAATGAGAGGGGACCTCATAGAAACGTTTAAAATTCTGACGGGGTGAGACAGGTTAGATGCAGGAAGAATGTTCCCTATGTTGGGGAAGTCCAGAACCAGGGGACACAGTCTAAGTATAAGGGGGAAGCCATTTAGGACCGAGATGAGGAGGAATTTCTTCACCCAGAGAGTGGTGAACCTGTGGAATTCTCTACCACAGAAAGTTGTTGAGGCCAATTCACTAAATATATTCAAAAAGGAGTTAGATGAAGTCCTTACTACTAGGGGAATCAAGGGGTATGGTGAGAAAGCAGGAATGGGGTACTGAAGTTGCATGTTCAGCCATGAACTCATTGAATGGCGGTGCAGGCTAGAAGGGCCGAATGGCCTACTCCTGCACCTATTTTCTATGTTTCTATGTTTCTACTCCACCTCCTTTTCCTTTCTGTCTATCCTTCCTGAATGTTGAATACTCCTTGCTTTCCTACCTATCTTTGCATCATCAGCAAATTTGGCTACATTACACTCAGTCCCTTCATCCAAGTCATTAATATAGATTGTAAATAGTTGAGGCTCCAGCACCAATCCCTATGGCACTCCACTAGTTACAGTTTGCCAACCTGAAAATGACCCATTTATCCTAACTAGTTAGCCAATCCTCTATCCATGCTAATATATTACTCCCCATCTCCGTGAGCTCTTATCTTGTAATCTATTATGTGGTACCTTATCGAATGTCTTCTGGAAATCCAAATACATGACATCTACTGGTTCCCCTTTATCTACCCTGCTCGTTGCATCCTCAAAGAACTCCAGCATATTTGTCAAACATGATTTTGCTTTCATAAAACCATGCTGACTCTGCTTGACTATATTATAATTTTCTAAATGTCCTGTTACTACTTTCTTAATAACGGACTCCAGCATTTTCCCAATGACAGATGTTAGGCTAACTAGTCTATAGTTTTCTGCTTTCTGTCCTCCTCCTTTCTTAAACAGGGGTGTGACATTTGCAGTTTTCCAATCTGCTGGGACCTCTCCAGAATCGAGGAAATTTTGCTTGATTACAACCAATGCATCCACTATCTCTGCAGCCACTTCTTTTAAGACCCTAGGATGCAGGCCATCAGGTCCAGGCGACTTGTCCACTTTTAATCCCATTAATTTGCCTAGTACTTTTTCTCCAGTGATAGTGATTGCTTTAAGTTACCCCCTCTCAATAGCCTATTGATTGTCAATTAATGGGATGCTTTTAGTGTCTTCTACCGTGAAGATCGATACAAAATATTTGTTGGAATTCTCTGCCATTTCCCTGTTTCCAATTATTAATTCCCCAGCCTCATCCTGCAAGGGATCAACATTTACATTAGCTGCTTTCTTCCTAGATTTTACGCTTTTGTGCTTATCGCCCAAAAATGGGCATTATTTCCAGCGTGGGCGGTAAAAAAGGATTTTCAGATCGCCGGCTTCTCGCCCATTCTCAAAGCACTTAGTCTCCATTTTAAAAAATGGGCGTTACCGTGAGCGATATGAAATTGGCAGTAGTGTTAAATTTGTTTGACCTTCTGCCGCAAAGTGTGGCCGTCCTTAGCAACGGCATGGCAATGCTCGATTCCTGCGATTCAGGAGCTCAAGGGTCATCATGACATGCGCAGAAGAAGAGACAGAGAGAGAGGGAGCTCAGAGGGACTGAAGTTGTGTCTGGGTTTGGTGTGGCTGCTTTGGGAGGAAGGAAAGAGACTTTATAGCTTCACAACAGGTAGGCAAACAAAAATTAGCTGTTACCAGCCACATATTTGCCCGAATTTGGCCTTTATTGGAGACAGAGAAGGAGGCATCACAGCACGCTGTGGAGACTGACGCTGGAGAGAGCAGTGAGGTGGGAGAGGAACATATTGGAGGGCGCAAAAGAGCCAGGGGTTTCTCAGACGAGGCAAATGCCTCCCTCCTGCAGGAAGTCGAGTTACGCAGGGGTGATTTGATCCAGGGTGGGCATGGGAAGCCCACCCCAAAGGCCTACAAGAGGATTATGGATCGAGATAGCAGAGGTGGTCTCGGCGGCGACCAATGAGGTTCGTGAGGGCAACCAATGCCGCAAATGATGGAACGACCTTGTGGAATCCGCAAGAGTAGGTATTACATTGATTTACATGTACTTATGTATTTATCTAATTTGATTTGGAACAGTCATGAGCGACTATCAGCAGATGTGAGGTCTTTCACTTTTACCGGGAATGTTTTACTCAAAGCCTGCAGTCACGGTGCGCATCTTTAGGTAAAGAATGATAATTTTCATAATAATCATGATTTCATCTGTTGGTTATGTGTTGTATCACTCTCTGTGACATAATAGCATGCAATGATTTCATGCCATGTCGTCCTGTCATCTTTTACAGAAGAAGCTATCGGCGATGAGGTCTGTGCAGAGGTGAACGGGTGGGGGGTCACCAGTCCTCAGCGACATCACTGAGATGGAGGAGCAGGTGCTCGCACTCGTGGGGAAGCACCCCCGTACAGCCACGGATGCATCTGCAGATCCTGAAGTGATGCCACGTGAGTAAAGCTTACACCATTGCATCATGTAAAGTCTATAGATGCCACACCCACTCATATCCGAACAATCATATATGATAGATGATTTCTAAAATTGTCATAGAAATAATGATGGCCAATGAAAATCATTGCAATGCAAATGTGTTGATGGTCATGAAATGTGACGTCTGTGATGATTTTGAGAGCAGTGGTGCTTTTGTCGTGCATATGCTGTCTGTAGCGCTGGACTCACCTTGTGACCCTCGCACCCCTTTCTCCTCTTATAACTTCATTTGTGTTTTGCAGCTCAGCCAGTAGCGTGGCTCCAGGCAAGACCACAGAGGCCAGAAGGTGGGTGTACGGGGTCCGATTCTCTGGACGATCCTATATCTGGTGCTGAGGAGCTCTGATCCCTGCCCGTCAATCTGCTGGGTCTGTTCTCCACGGATGAGAGCGCGGACTTCGAGGAAGCTGCATCGCTACCCTCCAGAAGCCATTCCACCCCAAGGCCATTTAGAAACATAGAAACATAGAAAATAGGTGCAGGAGTAGGCCATTCGGCCCCTCGAGCCGACACCGCCATTCAGTAAGATCATGGCTGATCATTCCTTCAGTACCCCTTTCCTGCTTTCTCTCCATACCCCTTGATCTCCTTAGCCGTAAGGGCCATATCTAACTCCCTCTTGAATATATCCAATGAACTGGCATCAACAACTCTATGCGGCAGGGAATTCCATAGGTTAACAACTCTCTGTGTGAAGACGTTTCTCCTCATCTCAGTCCTAAATGGCTTACCCCTTATCCTAAGACTATGTTCCCTGGTTCTGGACTTCCCCAACATCGGGAACATTCTTCCTGCATCTAACCTGTCCAGTCCCATCAGAATCTTATACGTTTCTATGAGATCCCCTCTCATCCTTCTAAACTCCAGTGAATAGAGGCCCAGTTGATCCAGTCTTTCCTCATATGACAGTCCAGCCATCCCTGGCATCAGTCTGGTGAAATTTGCTGCACTCCCTCAATAGCGAGAACATCCTTCCTTAGATTAGGAGACCAAAACTGAACACAATATTCCAGGTCCACTAAGGCCCTGTACAACTGCAGCAAGACCTCCCTGCTCCTGTACTCAAATCCCCTAGCTATGAAGGCCAACATACCATTTGCCTTCTTCACCGCCTGCTGTACCTGCATGCCCACTTTCAGTGACTGATGAACCATGACACCCAGGTCTCGTTGCACCTCCCCTTTTCCTAATCTGCCGCCATTCAGATAATATTCTGTCTTCGTGTTTTTGCTCCCAAAATGGACAACCTCACATTTATCCACATTATACTGCATCTGCCATGCATTTGCCCACTCACCTAACCTGTCCAAGTCATCCTGCAGCCTCTTAGCATCCTCCTCACAGCTCACACCGCCACCCAGTTTAGTGTCATCTGCAAACTTGGTGATATTACACTCAATTCCTTCATCTAAATCATTAATATATATTGTAAAGAGCTGGGGTCCCAGCACTGAGCCCTGCGACACTCCACTAGTCACTGCCTGCCATTCTGAAAAGGACCCGTTTATCCCAACTCTCTGCTTCCTGTCTGCCAACCAGTTCTCTATCCACGTCAGAACATTACCCCCAATACCATGCACTTTGATTTTGCACACCAATCTCTTGTGTGGGACCTTGTCAAAAGCCTTTTGAAAGTCCAAATACAGCACATCCACTGGTTCTCCCTTGTCCACTCTGCTAGTCCACTCCTCAAAAAATTCCAGAAGATTCGTCAAGCATGATTTCCCTTTCACAAATCCATGCTGACTTGGTCCGATCCTGTCACTGATTTCCAAATGCACTGCTATTTCATCCTTAATGATTGATTCCAACATTTTCCCCACTACTGATGTCAGGCTAACCGGTCAATAATTACCCGTTTTCTCTCTCCCTCCTTTTTTAAAAAGTGGTGTTACATTAGCTACATTAGTGGTCCTCTGGTCATTTCCGCCTCCACTCTGGAGGTATTAGCCCTAAGCACCTTGCCACAGGGCACCTCATTTGTCTGCAGGATGGCGCCGACCACGCGGTGGTCTCGCGGATGCGGGGGTCTGTTCCACCAGCGCCACATGAGAGCGGAGAGATGATACAGTTGTTCAGGAGGAATGTAGACATTGGTGACCAGCTCATTGAAGCATTGGGGGGGCATATCCCAACAGCTGGCCACCATGACTGAGTACATTCCACGGATGGCAGAGGCCCTGGATGCAATAGCCAAGAATACTGCTGTCACTGGCCTCCCAGTGGTCCCAGAGCGCGGCACTCCACCCCTAGGTTCATCACCACCACTGCGAACGACAGATGAGAGCAAGGACCAAGATCCTGCTTCTGCATCAGAGAATGTTGCCCCCTCGGCACCCCCTGCCCCCGTACCCGTACAACCACCGCATCTGCCTTCATCCCCCCCAATGAGGCACAGCCTGAGGAGCTCCTCAGCCAGGCGCCGTGGAGCGAGGAGCGGAAGGGGTAGAGGTGGGGAGAAGAAGGGAAGTGAGGTGCATGTCCGCAGGTGATGGCTGTGTTATATCTCCATCTGGGTGTATGCAATTTGTTGTCATGTATGGGGGCTGGGGACCACGCTCCTGCTTTGCCTTTGTATTCTGTGTTGCTGGACATGTTTGATTGATATCAATGGTGGAAAAAGTGGGGTGTGGGTGAGGGTTGGGTGTTATTGCCTGTGATACTTATGATTCCAGACCAATGTTGGTATAAAATTTTTTTTATTGAACATAACCTTGTTGCGCATTTTCTCAGGTAACTGGATTGTTACACACTGGTGATTCCTTAACATAAAAAGGTTAATTAAAACTTAACTTCAATCAACGTAAACTTTAACTGGCACCAAGGTGATGGGCACCATTGATGTCTGAGTTGCACACACACAACAATGTGTCAGCATTGTCACTCACAGCAATGCTCTTTCAGGCAAATCGTTCCGATATCAGCTCCTGACGTAAGAGTCTTGCAGCTATGTAGCCACCACGGGACCTTTCCTGCAGTCTGGAGGGGGTCGCGGGCATGATTGCACAGCCAGCCTGATTGTCTGGCCCTAGGTCAGCGTCCAGCCCCTCATCGTCCTCTTCCTCTTTCTCCTGTAGGTGGGGCATCAGTGCCTTCTGGCAATTCTTGGCCCCTCCTGACAGCCAGATTGTGCAGCATGAAGCATACGACCATGAATTTACCTACTTGCTCAGGGTTGTATCGTATTCCGCTCCTGAGTGGTCAAGGCACCTGAAGCGCTGCTTAAGCACAGTTATTGTTTGCTGGCCCCATTGCATTGAAAGTATAATAGCGATTGATCAGAAGCAATGATTTCCTCACTAAAATACACCTGGAGTAAACCTCCAATAGTCCAGAGTCTGGAAATATTTCTGTCGAGATGTTCATTTCACCTGAGAAGAACTCCAGAGTCAATGCAAACTCCCCCGAAGTTGAAGCAGCCTTTTGAATGAAGCGACTTGCGGTTTTAAAAATGGCAGCCACACCGCTGGTGTTTGTTCAGAACAGTTCCACTTTTTCTGGGTGTTTTTTTGGGCAAGTAATATTGTGGGCAATATGTGTGCGAGGTGGTGAAAATGATGGTGGGTGATCTCCTGAGCATTAGTTTTACCAAATATGCTCTTTACAACAAAAAAAAGTGGGCGGGCAGTATTATTGAATCTCGGCATTAATTCCGTGTGGAAAGTAATGCTGGGAGATATTATGGGTGTTGACTTAGCCCATAATGATGATGCCGCCCCCAAAAAATGGGCAGGCGATAATATTTTTTCCCGGCGTTAAGCACATGGCGAAAGTAATGCTTGGCGATAAGTTTCCTAAAAATGTCCGCCTGTTTCTATTTTGTGCCAAAATGGGTGATATATGAGCGTTATACGTCATTTCAGCAGTAAAATGGGCGTTGTGGGTGTTAAGCATGCAAAAAAGTGGAGGTTTTAGCCTTATTTTCCTGTAGAAGCTCTTACTGTCTGTTTTTATATTTCTTGCTAGTTTACTCTCATAATCTATCTTCTGTATCTTTATAACTTTTTTAGTCATCCTTTGCTGCTTTCTAAAAAATTCCTAATCCTCTGGCCTTCCACTAATCTTCGCAACATTGTATGTTTTTGTTTTCAATTTGATACCATCCTTTGCTTCCTTAGTTAGACATGGATAGTTCATCCTTCTCTTAGAGTCTTTGGGGCTGAAATTCATCATCTCACAGCCCGCTGCCGCTGACTGCCAACCACTCTCACCGACATTCCTCATCAAGATCCATCCAGTGCCACTTTGGAGGTGGCCTGGAGTGGGCTGGAGCGGGTGGGAGGAGAGAGCCGCGGGGAACTGCACGCTGATATCAGCGGGCGGCCGAGTGGCGCAACTGACCTACTGCCCGCTGAGCTCCCAGATTCCTGCAGGTGGGAGTTGGCGGGACTTGGTGGCAGAACAGATGAAGAAAAGGTAAGTGAACATTTAAAAAAAAAAATTTCAACAGCAACTTACCTGCATGGGGTACCCTGTAGGTCTTCGGATCGTTTTTTTATTTTTTATTAGTGATTTTTTTTTTCAGCTCTTTGACCCTCCGTGGGCCCGACTCCATCCTCGGTGGCACTTGGGCGGTAAATGACTCTGCCGCCGAGAATGAGGCCTCCCGCTCGCTGTCACCCAGATTGGCGGCGTACCTCGTCCATTTGCCACCTCCCATCCTTTGAGAGACCTTGACCATGAATATCCCGCTCAAAGTACCGTCCGGTACCACGGCTGCCATCGGCAGCACTTTGGGCGGCACTTGGGGAGGCGGAGGCCTTGATGAAAATCGGCCCCTGTCTTTCTCACTGTAATATATCTTTGCTGAGAGTTATGAAATATCTCCTTAAATGCCTGCCACTGCTTATCTACCATCTTATTCTTTAATCTATGTTCTCAGTCCACTTTAGCCAACTCTGCTTTCATACCTTTGCAATTGCCGTTATTTTTCAGGACACTAGTTTGAGACCTAAATTTCTCACCCTGAAACTGAATTTGAAATTCTATCTTGCTATGATCACTCTTCCCAAGATGATCCTTTACTATGAAACATAGAAACATAGAAACATAGAAAATAGGTGCAGGAGTAGGCCATTCGGCCCTTCTAGCCTGCACCACCATTCAATGAGTTCATGGCTGAACATGCAACTTCAGTATCCCATTCCTGCTTTCTCACCATACCCCTTGATCCCCCTAGTAGTAAGGACTTCATCTAACTCCTTTTTGAATATATTTAGTGAAATGGCCTCAACAACTTTCTGTGGTAGAGAATTCCACAGGTTCACCACTCTCTGGGTGAAGAAATTCCTCCTCATCTCGGTCCTAAATGGCTTCCCCCTTATCCTTAGACTGTGTCCCCTGGTTCTGGACTTCCCCAACATTGGGAACATTCTTCCTGCATCTAACCTGTCTAACCCCGTCAGAATTTTAAACGTTTCTATGAGGTCCCCTCTCATTCTTCTGAACTCCAGTGAATACAAGCCCAGTTGATCCAGTCTTTCTTGATAGGTCAGTCCCATCATCCCGGGAATCAGTCTGGTGAACCTTCGCTGCAGTCCCTCAATTGCAAGAATGTCCTTCCTCAGGTTAGGAGACCAAAACTGTACACAATACTCCAGGTGTGGCCTCACCAAGGCCCTGTACAACTGTAGCAACACCTCCCTGCCCCTGTACTCAAATCCCCTCGCTATGAAGGCCAACATGCCATTTGCTTTCTTAACCGCCTGCTGTACCTGCATGCCAACCTTCAATGACTGATGTACCATGACACCCAGGTCTCTTTGCACCTCCCCTTTTCCTAATCTGTCACCATTCAGATAATAGTCTGTTTCTCTGTTTTTACCACCAAAGTGGATAACCTCACATTTATCCACATTATACTTCATCTGCCATGCATTTGCCCACTCACCTAACCTATCCAAGTCGCTCTGCAGCCTCATAGCATCCTCCTCGCAGCTCACACTGCCACCCAACTTAGTGTCATCCGCAAATTTGGAGATACTACATTTAATCCCCTCGTCTAAATCATTAATGTACAGTGTAAACAGCTGGGGCCCCAGCACAGAACCTTGCGGTACCCCACTAGTCACTGCCTGCCATTCTGAAAAGTCCCCATTTACTCCTACTCTTTGCTTCCTGTCTGACAACCAGTTCTCAATCCATGTCAGCACACTACCCCCAATCCCATGTGCTTTAACTTTGCACATTAATCTCTTATGTGGGATCTTGTCGAAAGCCTTCTGAAAATCCAAATATACCACATCAACTGGTTCTCCCTTGTCCACTCTACTGGAAACATCCTCAAAAAATTCCAGAAGATTTGTCAAGCATGATTTCCCTTTCACAAATCCATGCTGACTTGGACCTATCATATCACCTCTTTCCAAATGCACTTCTATGACATCTTTAATAATTGATTCCATCATTTTACCCACTACCAATATCAGGCTGACCGGTCTATAATTCCCTGTTATCTCTCTCCCTCCTTTTTTAAAAAGTGGGGTTACATTGGCTACCTTCCACTCGATAGGAACTGATCCAGAGTCAATAGAATGTTGGAAAATGACTGTCAATGCATCCACTATTTCCAAGGCCACCTCCTTAAGTACTCTGGGATGCAGTCCATCAGGCCCTGGGGATTTATCGGCCTTCAATCCCATCAATTTCCCCAACACAATTTCCCGACTAATAAGGATTTCCCTCAGTTCCTCCTCCTTACTAGACCCTCCGACCCCTTTTATATCCGGAAGGTTGTTTGTGTCCTCCTCAGTGAATACCGAACCAAAGTACTTGTTCAATTGGTCCGCCATTTCTTTGTTCCCCGTTATGACTTCCCCTGATTCTGACTGCAGGGGACCTACGTTTGTCTTTACTAACCTTTTTCTCTTTACATATCTATAGAAACTTTTGCAATCCGTCTTAATGTTTCCTGCAAGCTTCTTCTCGTACTCCATTTTCCCTGCCCTAATCAAACCCTTTGTCCTTCTCTGCTGAGTTCTAAATTTCTCCCAGTCCCCAGGTTCGCTGCTATTTCTGGCCAATTTGTATGCCACTTCCTTGGCTTTAATACTATCCCTGATTTCCCTTGATAGCCACGGTTGAGCCACCTTCCCTTTTTTATTTTTACGCCAGACAGGAATGTACAATTGTTGTAGTTCATCCATGCGGTCTCTAAATGTCTGCCATTGCCCATCCACAGTCAACCCCTTCAGTATCATTCGCCAATCTATCCTAGCCAATTCACGCTCATACCTTCAAAGTTACCCTTCTTTAAGTTCTGGACCATGGTCTCTGAATTAACTGTTTCATTCTCCATCCTAATGCAGAATTCCACCATATTATGGTCACTCTTCTCCAAGGGGCCTCGCACAATGAGATTGCTAATTAATCCTCTCTCATTACACAACACCCAGTCTAAGATGGCCTCCCCCCTAGATGGTTCCTCGACATATTGGTCTAAAAAACCATCCCTTATGCACTCCAGGAAATCCTCCTCCACCGTATTGCTTCCAGTTTGGTTAACCCAATCTATGTGCATATTAAAGTCACCCATTATAACTGCTGCACCTTTATTGCACGCACCCCTAATTTCATCTTTGATGCCCTCCCCAACATCACTACTACTGTTTGGAGGTCTGTACACAACTCCCACTAATGTTTTTTGCCCTTTGGTATTCTGCAGCTCTACCCATATAGATTCCACATCATCCAAGCTAATGTCCTTCCGAACTATTGCCTTAATTTCCTCCTTAACCAGCAATGCTACCCCACCTCCTTTTCCTTTTATTCTATCTTTCCTGAATGTTGAATACCCCTGGATGTTGAGTTCCCAGCCCTGATCATCCTGGAGCCACGTCTCCATAATCCCAATCACATCATATTTGTTAACATCTATTTGCACAGTTAATTCATCCACTTTATTGCGGATACTCCTTGCATTAAGACACAAAGCCTTCAGGCTTGTTTTTTTAACACCCTTTGTCCTTTTAGAATTTTGCTGTACAATGGCCCTTTTTGTTCTTTGCCTTGGGTTTCTCTGCCCTCCACTTTTCCTCATCTCCTTTCTGTCTTTTGCTTTTGTCTCCTTTTTGTTTCCCTCTGTCTCCCTGCATTGGTTCCCATCCCCCTGCCGTATTAGTTTAAATCCTCCCCAACAGCACTAGCAAACACTCCCCCTAGGACATTGGTTCCGGTCCTGCCCAGGTGCAGACCGTTCGGTTTGTACTGGTCCCACCTCCCCCAGAACCGGTTCCAATGCCCCAGGAATTTGAATCCCTCCCTGCTGCACCACTGCTCAAGCCACGTATTCATCTGCGCTATCCTGCGATTCCTACTCTGACTATCACGTGGCATTGGTAGCAATCCCGAGATTACTACTTTTGAGGTCCTACTTTTTAATTTAGCTCCTAGCACCTTAAATTTGTTTCGTAGGACCTCATCCCTTTTTTTACCTATGTCGTTGGTACCAATGAGATCATTAATTAATCCAGTCTCATTACACATGACCAGTTCTGAAATACTCTGCTCCCAGGTTGGTTCCACAACATATTGTGCTAAGAAACCATCCTGAATACACTCTATGAACTCTTTCTCAAGGCTACCTTTGCCAATTTGATTTATCCAATCAATATGAAGATTAAAATTACCCATGATTATTGCAGTACTTTTCTTACGAGACTCCATTATTTCTTGACTTATATTCTGTCCTACAGTGTGGCTACTGTTAGAGGTCCTATCGACTACTCTCACCAGTGACTTATTTCCCTTCGTATTTCTTATCTCCACCCAAACTGATTCTACATCTTGATCTTCTGAGCCAATATCATTTCTCACTACTGCACTGATCTCATCCTTTATTAACAGAGCCAACCTACCTCCTTTTCCTTTCTGCCTATCCTACCAAAATGTCAAATACCCCTGAATATTCAGTTCCCAGCCTTGGACACCTTGCAACCACATCTCTGTAATGGCTATCAGATCATACCCATTTATTTCTATTTGAGCCGACTCGTCTATCTTGTTACGAATGCTACGTGCATTCATATAACGAGCTTTAAATTTTATCTTTTTACCATTTTTCCCTACTCTAACCCCACTTTCTGATGTACTCATTTTATATGCTCTGTCCCTTCCTGTCACACTCTGGTTATTATTCCCCTATCACTACCCAGCCTTTTGCCTTCTCCTTTCTCTTTGACGTTTTAACTTTCCATTCACTTGATCCCTCCACCCCACTGCTTGGAAGAACGTTTTCATCATGTGTCTGTAGTTCAACTAGTGAGCATGTGCAACAGTGAGCCTCTTGTGTATGTCACAGTATTAGGCACTGCATGGGGAAGGGGAGAATCGGACTGCAGGGAAATGGCAATACACAGTTGCAGTCTACTGAGCCCACTCACAAGGTTAGTAGAGGTCCTGTTACACTATCTTTTAGGAAATATTTGTATTTTTATTATTTTTTGAGAAAGTATATATTGGGACTAGTCAGATAGTTGGTGATGGTGCTGCAACATTAAAGATCCTGATAAAAACAATGTCAATTTAAAGAAGGAATATATACCAGTTAGTATTGCATGCAAATTTTGACATGCAGAATAATTTGTTCCATAATGGACTTCAATGCTCCATAAACAGAGAGCTATCTATTGAAGGGCTTTTAAAGAATTCATTCTCAGGATGTGGGTGCTGCTGGTAAAGCCAGCATTTAGTACCCATCCCTAATTACCCTTCAGAAGGTGGTGGTGAGCCACAATCTTAAACCACTGCAGTCCCTGTGGTAAAGGTATTCCCATAGTGCTGTTAGGTGGGATGTTCCAGGACTTTGACCCAGCGACGATGAAGGAATGGCAATATATTTCCATGTCAGATGGTGTGTGAATTGGAGGGGAACTTGGTGGTGGTGGTATTGCCAAGTGCCTGCTGCCCTGGTCCTTCTAGGTGGTAGGGGCCATGGGTTTGGGAGATGCTGTCGAAGACGACTTGGTAAGTTGCTGCAATGCATCTTATAGATGGTATACACTGCAGTCATGGTGCACTGGTGGTGGA
Organism: Pristiophorus japonicus; assembly: GCF_044704955.1. Lineage (NCBI taxonomy): Eukaryota > Metazoa > Chordata > Chondrichthyes > Pristiophoridae > Pristiophorus > Pristiophorus japonicus. Next base: position 72,142,093 of record NC_091984.1, on the reverse strand, counting down.
GGGAGCGATGGTGAATGGGGTGCCAGTGAAGTGGGTTGCTTTGTCCTGAATAGTATTGAGCTTCTTGAGTGTTGTTGAAGCTACAGCCAGGTGTTGTCGGGGACCATAGCCTTTGCTGTATCCAGTGCACTCAGCCGTTTCTTGATTTCATGTGGAGTAAATTGAATTGGCTGAAGATTGGCTGATTGATGTTTGGGATATTCTTGCTGAAGATGATTGCAAATGCTGATGGCCCGCAGCACCTCATGGATGCCCAGTTTTGAGTTGCCCAATCTGTTCTGAATCTATCGCATTTAGCACGGTGGTAGTGCCACACGACACGATGGAGGGTGTCCTCAATGTTAACACAGGACTTTATCTCCACAAGGACTGTGCGGTGATCACTGCAACCAATACTGTCATGGACAGATGCATGTGCGACAGATAGATTGGTGAGGACGAGGTCAAGTATGTTTTTCCCTGTTGTTGTTGGTTCTCTCAACATCTGCCGCAGGCCCAGTCTGGCAGATATGTCCTTCAGGACTCAGCCAGCTCAGTTATTATTCATGCTACTGAGTCACTCTTGGTGATGGACATTGAAGTCCCCCACTCTCTTGCTACCCTCAGTACTTCTTCCAATGGGTGTTCAACATGGAGGAGTACTGATTCATCAGCTGAGGGAGGGTGGTAGGTAGTAATCAGCAGGAGATTACCTTGCCCACGCTTGATCTGATGTCATGAGACATCATGGAGTCTGAAGTCAATGTTTAGGACTCCCAGGGCCACTCCCTCTCTCCCATGCACCATTGTGTGACCACCCGTGGTGGCTCTGTCCTGCCAGTGGGACAGGACATACCCTGGGATAGTGATGGAGGAGTCTGGGATGTTGGCTGTAAGGTATGATTCTGTGAGTATGACTATGTTAGACTGTTGCTTGACTAGTCTGTGGGACAGCTCTCCCAATTTTGGCACAAGTCCCCAGATGTTAGTGAGGAGAACTTTGCAAGGTCGACTGGGCTGGGTGTGCCATTGTCGTGTCCAAATCTGGTGCTTGGTCGATGTTGGATGAGCCATCCGGTTTTATTATTTTTATTGTTTTCTGTAGCGGTTTGGTACAACTGAGTGGCTTGCTAGGCCATTTCAGAGGGTATTTAAGAGTCAACCACATTGCTATGGGTCTGTAGTCATACATAGGGCATACATAAGGATGACAGATTTTCTTCAGGACATTGGTAAACCAGATGGGTTTTGAACCTCATTTCAGTGCATTAGAAAGAAAGCATTTAACTGGGTTTAGCATTATGGCTTATCTATGGAAATGATATAAATTCTACCTAATATTTGCTAAACATTATACCTGTATAGTTAAACATTTCCATGGACGGTAACTAAAACTGAATTATGTTGGCTGAAGCCTTTACCCCTCTAATAAGTACTAAAGAAATTTTTTAGCAGTTTAAATATTCACTTAATGACTAAGTTCAAAGATGAACCAGAATGGTAAGCCACGTACTTATGCCTGCAATTCACCAGGCATAAGCACGTGGCCTGCCATTTTCAAATTTGCCCATATATCTAGGGGAGGTTTCAGGTTAGATCTGGGAGTAGAATACCAATCAATAAGCCAGAAATTAGTGATTAGATGATACTAAGCTTGAATTTATAAAAATTGTAAATTGTAGAAGGAATGGAAGACTGTGAGAGGTAAGGAGTTGCACAATTTTGAGGTACCTGATAACTGAGGAGCTGTGAGTTCAGCAGCTCCGCTTCACCAGGGAGGCTGTGTCATAGCCAGGTCACCTATTACAGCACAAACTGAAATCCCACACCAGGTTACACACTGTCGCTCTGAAGGTTACTGTGGCCCTGAATTTCTATGCCTCAAGATCACGCCAGGCTGCAACAGATGACATTAGCAATTTGCAGTGAATTGCTGCATCAAGCAGGTGACTGATATGTTTCTTGCTAAGCAAAATTAATTCATCACTCTCCCCATGGAGGCATAAAAGCTGGAAGACAGAGCTCTGGGCTTCACTGGGATAGTTGGTTTCCCCCAGGTGCAGGGTAAAATTGACTGCACCCACATGACCTTGAATGTACCATGTATATGAACAGGAAGGGCTTCCATTCACTCAAGGTTCAACAGGTATGTGATTGCAGGCAGTGCATCAGGCAGGTGTGTGCCCAATTTTCAAGCAGTTTTCATGATGCCTTTATTCTGTGCAAGTCACCAATTCTCCCCTTCCTTCAACTAGAAGTCGCCAAAACCTCTATAAATGGAGGCCCCACTGCACTGTGCATAGAGGTGACCATACACTCCGTGGTTGACTACATTGCTTCCGTGCCCTGCACGATGACTCCACACAAGTGGACACCTCCGTACTGTCCAACGTTGTCCACAGGCATGTTGGCAGGCAGTCCAATTCGCTGAGCACTCAGTTGTGCACAGTCATCAGTTGTTGTCCATAATCTGAGCCATTGAAGTCAACATTTGTGTTCTCTGCAACAGGGCTAGGATGCAGGCTTACCCTCTGGCAAGCAAGTTCCTGGGCTGTCTGATCCCACTGCCTTTGCTCCTGTGCACTTGGTAAATCTCCCTGTGCAGAGCATTTGAACTGATGCTCTAAACTATGTGGAGTGCCAATCTCTGAGCTGGTGCCTGGTGCCTATGGTTGACTAATGATATGGCTTCAGGAGGGCAATCTTCCTGTTTCTCTCCTGCAGCTAAATAATGAAGCTGGAAACAGAGAGGGACAATGGTTAACAATTTGTGACAAGTGTAAGCAAAGACAGATGAGTGACAATGCAAAGTAGAACCACTTTGTCATGCAGAGTGTGTGAGAGAAAGATTTAATTGAGAAGAGATGGCTAAATACCCTACGGAACATGTCCTACAGCCCCACCAATCACAACGCTCCTTATTTGGGGCACAGGACTTGTAGAGCTATTAGCCTTCCTTCTGTCCTCCACTGCTCCTAGGTATTGCTGTCAAAAAGAAGAGGAATGTGTAAATGGGTGGCCTGGTGAAAGGTTGTGAAGATGTGTGTGTCAGACTAAAATAGTGTGGATGGTGCATGAAATATACCACAGCTGTGGGAAAGTGAGGGGAGTAATTGTGAGGACAGTAGCAGGTGCAGAGTGTACAAATAGCAGCAGAAGGAGCTTTAGTGATGTGTGCTGCTGTGATTGCAGAAGATGTTAGGAAGTGGGAGAGTGAAGGCTTGTGAGTGCTGGGGCTAGAGATGGTGCAGGGGTAGGAGTCTTACCTTAGCAGCTCAGGTCAAATTATTTAATTTCTTGCTACATTGCCACCAGGTGGTGAGCACAATGCTCCTCATATTAACCTGCTCTCCCACGTCTGACCACTGCTGCCTTTGCATTCTTCTCCCATTGTCTGGAAATAGTACCTCCCTCCTCCTAGCCATCTCCTCCACAAGGAGCAAAAGAGTGCAGTCGGAAATTCGGGGCACCCTTGTAGAACTTGTTCTAGCCATTATTTTCACTTTACAGCAATGACTCAAAACAGCCAAAGTATACCTTCCCTTTAAGGGCTGCAGGCTGCCTTTAAATGACATCACTGCAACCCAATTACCTGAACCCCCCCCACACCACTGCCACCATTTGGCAAGCAGCCAATAAACAGCATGAGTATTGCTGATTGCTCGCTAATCATAATCAAATAATGTGCGAGCAGCAACATGGCTCATACCTCTTGTCGATGTAATCGGTGTGCAGGACAATTAGCATCGCCCATTTTGCAGCCGTTTTTGGCGCAAGTTGAATTTCTGCTCCATGGAGAACTATATTGTTAATCATTCAGCCAGACCAATTGACAACTCCATATTCTAAGTAACTCCTGAACCATTACCCTTCATGTTGATTTGACCCTGAAATGAGCTTTCGACCACATATCCGCAGCATAACTAAGACCATCTATTTCCACCTCCGTAACATCGTCCGTTTCCACCCTTGCCTCAGTTCATTCGCTGCTGATGCCCTCATCCATGCCTTTGTTACCTCTAGACTTGACTATTCCAATGATTCCTGGCTGGCCTCCCACATTCTACCCTATGTAAACTAGTGGTGATCCAAAACTCGGCTGCCTGTGACATAACCCACACCAAGTCCCGCTCACCCATCACCACTGTGCTCGCTGACCTACATTGGCTTCTGGTTAAGCAATGCCTCCATTTCAAAATTCTCATCCTTATTTTCAAATCCCTCCATGGCTTCGCCCTTCCCTACCTCTGAAATCTCCTCCAGCCCACAAGCTCCCGAGATGTCTGCGCTACTCTAATTCTGCTCTTTTGAGCGTCCCTGATTGTAATCACTCAGCCACAGGTGGCCTGCCTTCTGTTGCCTAGGCCCCAAGCTCTGGAACTCCCTGCCTAAACCTCTCTGTCTCTCTTTCCTCCTTCAAGACGCTTCTTAAAACCTACCTCTTTGAACAAGCTTTTGGTCACCTGCGCTAATTTCTACTTATGAGGTTTAATGGCAAATTTTTAATGATATTTCTGTGAAGCGCCTTGGGATGTTTCACTACATTAAAGGCACTATATAAATACAAGTTGTTGTTGTTGATAACTTTAAATGAATTGATTTTCAAAGTAAAATGCAGACAAATAAAATAGGGGGACAAAATGGTTAACCCCAAAAATGGGTAGATTGGGGTTAGGTGGCAGGTGAAAGAGTTAAAACACTGAATTTTGGCCCAACCCACTTCCAAACCAGCCACTTCAAGTTTTAACGGAGGCAGGATGGGGGACGTGCAGACAACCCGCTCGCAAGAGGCGGGTTGGCACTTTAAATATGATAATGTGGCTCTGTGCCTCATGGTAATCCAACATTTCAAATTTAGCTGTGGGCGGACGGGTTTCCCAGACCTTCGAGAACCCGGCAGCTAAAGGGAGGTGAAGACTGCTAGATTCAGGAGGTAAGGCCCTTCCCGGTTACCTGCTGGATCCAGTGTCCCTGCCTCACCAAACTTCGTGATTGGACACACCGCGACTCTTCCGATCTGCCCCCGATGCCTCCGATTCCACCCATCCCTGTCTGATCCCCAACAAAACCTCCGACTTCACCCACAAGGCCAAGACCTCCAATCCTCCCTCCGATCCCTAATCCCCCTTCAGCCTTTGAACCTCGGCACCGGCCCCCGATCCCCCATCCGCCCCACCCCCCACCCTCCAGCCTCCGATTGCCTTACCGGCCTTCTGACCTTTCCCCCTCCGATCCCTGATCACCTTCCCAGCCTACCCACTTCCACCCCCCACCCCCAGCCCCAATGTCCCTCCGGCCACCTCCACTCCGTCCCCAATCCTCCTCCAGACTACACCCCCCCCTTCCCCGATCCTCCTCCAGCCTGGCCCCTCCAGCCCCAATCCCCATCCAGTCTAACCCCCCCACTTTCCCAAATCCTCATCTAGCTTGCCCTATCCGGCCTCAATCCTCCTCCAGCCCGAATCCTCCTCCAAACTAGCCACCCCTTCCCCAATCCAGCCACCCCCCTCCCTACCCACCTCCAGATTAAAATTCCACCCAATGTTACAACAGAGCACAAACTAGACCCATCATATTCTTTGTTTTGCCTCGATCCTCTCTGATGGCAGTTCTAATATTGGGAACTCACTATTTTAATTTTAACCACTTGGGTGATAAACTGGGGAAGCAGATCACGTGACCATCATAAGAACCCATCCAATTTTCATTTCCATCGATTTGAGTGGAATGAAAATCAGGTTCTACAATGGGTTAACATTCTACTCCACCAGGTTACAACCCAGGCAGAGAAGGTGAAAATTACCCTGACTGTGTGGAAATTATAGCCACTACACTGCTGCTCAAAGAACATTTCTGCAAGAGTTTCCCTAAGCACTTTAAGTTACACCCTCCAAAAACACAACAAATAGATTTGCATTTAGTTTTCAGTGTTTTTATTTCACAATTTTTCCAATTGCATTGACTTTAGTTTTCCATTGATGCTTTCATTTTTCTATAATTAAAATGGTAAAAATCTGGGCTAAAAGCAAAGGTTAAGACTGGAAACCCAATGTATCAACCTCGAGCTGTACATTTCAGGGAACCAAGCATTAATTACGGAGAAGGGGAAAGTTGGGAATTTGGAACTTTGTGCATATCGGGTACCAGATTTACCTACATACCAACAGTGCCTGCACTTAGGAAGTAATTCATTAGTTGAGAAGTAATTGGGGATGTCTAGAGGTTGTTAACCGTATTATATAACTTGAAGGTTTTTCTTTCAGAGCTTCAAATAATGTGGATATATCTCACGGTGCAGATACTAACGTGTCTGTTCTGATTTAGAATGTATCCACCACCAAGGCAAGTACACGAAGAAGGGCCTTTACCAAATGTCCAAACTCACAAAATTCAATCACAACAAACCAGCCAATGAGAAATATGGAAGCAAAATACTGCCGATGTTAGAATCTGAAATAAAAACAGAAAATGCTGGAAATACTCAGCAGGTCAGGCAGCATCTGTGGAGAGAGAAACTTCGTCAGCTTGTTCTGATCAAGGACCATTGACCTGAAACGTTAACTCCGTTTCTCTCGCCACAGATGCTGCCTGACCTGCTGAGTATTTCCAGCATTTTCTGTTTTTATAATGAGAAATATGGGAGTGAATTTCCAGAGTGGTTCTCCCGCTTGTCTGCTTTAACTTTGGTAAAAGAGCCTCGGAAGGGCGGTGGAAAGCGACGGCTTAAAAGATGTTTAAACCAGCGTTTCCAAGCTCTCCTCCCGAAGCTATGCCAGACAAACGGGAGATTCCAGCAGAAATTGACCCCTAAAAGTGCGAATCAGACTAAATTGCCTGGATTCCATGGCCAGATTGCCAGGGCTCCGGCTAATGTGGCCGATGGGTCTTAGTTTGGACACCTTTCACGTGAAAGAGACTCTGCGCTCAACGGCTCCATCCATGTTTGAAATTAATTTGCTACTAAGTCTGGCTTTTCCTTTAACGCGTGTTTTACTTTTTGGCAGCGTTTTCATTTATATAAGGAAAAGGATTATCCCTCGGATTTGATATTTATCCAAAGACAGACTCAGTATCACAGTGCAATGCTAACTAACTGTATCGCTTATACATGTTGGGGCGGATCGCCAATGTATACCCAGCGTATGGCCAACATGTGCTCTTGATAGCTGAAATTTCACTCCGTTGTGCACTGTACCAAAGCAGAAACCCCGGATTACTGAATCAGAAACATTACGATATAATTGCACTTCCAGGCTGTTCTCGAAAGATTAACATTAAAAATATGTATACTGCGACTGAAAGCTGCAACTCAACAATGCAGAGGATTGGTAAATTAATCACTAAATTCATAAAATGCAATAAAACCATACAATGAACTTGGTTAATATTCTGGATATGCACTTTCGTTACAAAAGTGAACAGTTGTCATACTGAAAAATATACATAGATTATAGTTCATGCGATCCACGCAGTTTATGCCACACAATTACAAACACACCTCCGGCAAAGGCGTAACTAATAGAGAATAATGTTCTCAACCGCATTTCCCTTCAACAGGACGATATTCCGATAGAAGCAGGCAAGTATTGAACATTTTTTTAATATCCTGTACGAATCACCATGAAATAAAAGACCACATCCAATTTTGAATAATTTCTTCTTGGCGTTCTTATATGTATTATTAACGACAGACAAACCGACCATAATTACAGTAAAGCATATATTTGCGTTTCCTTAAGATAGCTCTCTTTAAAATAAAAGTAAATGAATGTCGAAGATGTTCACGAGGCGTTCAAGATCGGAAGACGGTTGGATTAATACCCTATGTTAGATTTTAATACTGCATTGAGAAGTTATTTAAAAGGCTGAAACACGTTTTCTAGTATACATCAGTGGGTAATGATAGGCACATAGAACATGCTCACATGTTCTCCGTTATATATAACCATATAGCGCAGCTATATAAACATGTTCGCTAATATATACCACATATACAGTAGTTTGTAGTATATGTGTGTTATCCAGTATAAAATGCAACATATATGTAAAATAATCACATGTTCCCTGGTATGTGGTCTACACTGTATGTACTTGCACATGGTGCTCCGTGTACAGCAAATTGTGCAGTGTAGGTACATGTACCTGTCCCCATTCTACGGTGGCTGTACATGTGAATATATGCACCTATTCTCTGGTTTATAGTGATGTGTACAATATGAGTATATACACCAGTAGGGAGCAGGGGGTTATATTCCATCCATATATACGTGTTCCCAAACGTATAGTGTAGATAAGACTATCAATGGATCATGACCATCTCCTCAGTATCTGATTACAATTGTTTTTTTAATATTAATATCCCAGAAAAATCTGAAGCCAAAAGTGAAAAATGTATTTTAACTCGTGGGCTGGAATGTTGTATGTAACCGATTCCTTATTTGTACGAAGTCATCTTTTGGAGAAATATGAGTATAAGCTATGGCAGGGGGAGGCTGTTCAGTTAAATTGTATACAATTTATTAAAAGTAAATTCTTGGTAATATAACATTGCATATATTTTACAACAATACATGATATACATACTGCACGCAAACTTTGCAGCCACACTGGGCTTTACAAAGGATATCCATCGAGAATCACCTTGTCAGAATGTACATTGTAGTAATTTGCTTAAGTTAACAAGTTTCGTTACCCAACTTCTGCAAACGCAGAAAAAAAACAATCACATACAAAATGTACTGAAAGTGCAGTGTGAAGTATATACTATGGTATTCACAATACATATAGCAGGCAAGAGCGAACGTGGAAAATAAGGAGTGTACCATAATTTTTATACTTTTAAATAAAATAAACACACGTTGTCCATTGAATTATTAAATACATGATTTTCTTCTCTTTCGCAGAATGTTAAAGTACTTTAGGAAAAATGTCACAATTTGTACCCATTAAAATTGCCTGGTGTTACAGTTGTGTCCAAAATCTGAATTGTCGAGCACATGGAATAAATAATAATAGTTTGTTCATAAGAAATAGAAAACAAGGACCTTTGAATAGCTGAAAGTGGCCCAATTTTCGACCAAACCATGAACGTATACAAAATATTTATCCTCGGAAATGTAAATTTTCAAAGATTGAAATCCTTCCTCGTTTTATTTTAATTTCAATATACTCAACAATGCAATTGCATGTATGTTTTTTTTTGCTTTCTAATTTAGACACATTGTCTCATCCATTTCTGTTTAAAATTGTAGTATCCCTTTTCGGGGATCCGACTTGTAATGTAAAACAAAAGTACCTCACTCTCCCGCTCAGTGCTTCTTTGACATGTTATTAGTGTGTTCCGCTTGGAGCTCTGCTGCAGTGCACAGACTGGTGATTGAATATGTAGTTGAAAGAAAAGCTAACATGCGATTCACTAGAAAAGGGATGCTACTGTTTTAAAAGAAACAAATCTTGGTGCTCTTAGAATTTACATTACAAAAACGTGTTATTTTTTTTCCATAAACGGCGCTCGAAGCTTGAAAGACAAACTCGTACGATATTTACATGTACCTCGATTTTAAGAAAAAAATTAAATTTTGTCTTTAAACAAGAGTCAATGATAAACCCGGTAACAGACTTTAAGAAGTTAAATGCAGAAGGACAGAAGTTTAGTATTTATGTGTACCTGAAAATGTTAGAGATACAGAAAATGTAATGGAAATAAAACGCTAATCGATTGGGCAGTCAGTGGTAAAACAGTAGTCTGTGTTATCTTTAGCTGCAAGTTCCCATTCTCCCTGTCGGATATTTTTTTCAAGGATATCACCGTTGTCCATTGACATCTGGAGGAAGTATGGAGTGGTGGTGGTTTCCATGTCGTGACTCGAGATGATCGTGTTCTTCGCTTAGACTTTCCGGGCTTCCTGTTCCATCGAAACAGCTTCCACAGCTCGAGTCTGGAGACATCTCCTGGATGTCATCGCTGGCCAGCCTCGTACTGTCCGCCTCCTTAATCTGTAACCCTCGCTGCTCGCCATCCTGCTCTTGATCGCTCAGCAGTTTGGCCAAGAAGTTGATGTATTTCATGGCCAGGCGCAGGATCTCATTCTTGCTCAGTTTCTTGTCGGGCGGATGAGTCGGGATGAGTTTGCGAAGTTCTGCGAAAGCCCCGTTGACATTCTGCTGCCTCCACCTCTCCCTGCTGTTCGTGAAGATCCTGCGTACAATCTTAGGCTGCGAGCCACCTAGAAGTAAACATGAAGCAATAATGATCGTAGGAATTTGGAGTAATAAAAATTTCATAAAAAGGTGTACAAGTAGAGACATGCATGGTGTTCGTGTGCGCGCGCGCATGCCCGTGTCTATCCCTGTGTGCTTGCCTGTGTATAAACACATAGTCAAAGCATGCATCTACAAAGACCTGTTGAAACACAGCACAAACAAGGGAATAAAATAGGCGTTTATTATGAGAAAGATTTCAGATGCATTTTATTAATGCACGTATTTATCCCCGTGTTTTGTTCTACATGTCACTAACTATGTGTCTCGCAATCTGTTTTGCAACACATTCCCTTACGTAGTTCTAGTCAGTTATCTGGCAATTGTATCGACACTCGAGCGGCGTTGTGTACGGTTTAAGATGTGGTTAATTGTAAGGCTGATTGTGCATACCAGTGACTTCCACTTCGTAAGGAGCTGGCCTTCTTTTCACTCGGTTACTGGGGAACATGTTGAAGGGTTCTGGATCACTGATGTAACCATTGCAACAAGAAAGGAAAATTTGCGATGAAAATCTCGAATCTTAGTTTACTGATAGACACTGTTAAATGCTGACAATGGCTTTAAAAGAGTTAAATATTCGGAGTGACAACAACCTAATGACATAAGTTATTCCTTAGCTTGTATTGATCGACAATAATGATCACAAAAGCAAAAATAGCGAACGCCTCTCAGTATAGAGGCACTCACATCCCTTCGTTCAGTGACAATGTCATGTCTTAGATAATCGTTATTTTGAATGAACATTCAAATTCATTACATATTTTATTAATCATAGATTATTTGTATTAAATCAAATTATAATCACTCGTTAATCTGGAAGCAATCAGCAACAATTTAAATTATTTTATTTTGAGCCTGAGTTACATCAATGTGCAATCCTATTTTTATCCCGTAACCATTAAGCTTCTACAACCTAAAATAAATGATAATAAAAGGAGGGTTTTCCAATCCGACTATTTTCTATAATGAGACTGACCTGTTTAAAAGCGGCAGGGTCTGATACTGGGATGTGCTGTTATACAGCATCGCTCTGGCTGCAGGCAGGGGGAGATGAGCTGTCGTTAACTGGACCATCCGATTCTCACTCACTGAGCTCTGAAGAGTCAGAGGCACCGGGGGTCTTGACAACTCGGTGGTCGGTACTGAAAGAGTAAACGTGCCTTTCTGATCACTCTCATTTATAGGCTGGACCCCTCTTTGCATCAGGTTTATGACTGGTACTTCCGATAGGGGATCGGGGGAGTCGTGCCTCGTTTCCTTGGAAACCCCATCATCTGACGCAGATTGCTGCTGAGCCTGGACCTGCTGGCCCTCAGTGGATTGCTCTGCAGACTCGCTCGTGTCTTCCGCTTCATGGCGCTCTGCTGTCTGTCTGGGGGAATCTGTCTCAACAGGACTCAGATCATCGCTGCGATTTTCACCAAGATCCGACCCGACTTTTTCCATCATCGTGCCGAAAAGCGGAAATCTTCACGGTCTTAACTGCTTTACCCTTAGATCTCAAAAGGATGGAGAAATGCTGAAGCAACTTCATCTGAAAGAAATATTCCCAACAGACAAAATAAAAAAACTCTAACGACAAGAAGACTTAGTAATTAAATTATTTGCATTATAATGAATTAAACTTTCTCATGACCTTGGCAGTACATTGCCTTAGTTAACAGTTTAACGTTTAATGAAATGTAGGCCCATCTATATACATAACCATGAATAACACCAGCTATTATACACCGAGTCATTTAAAATACGTCAAGCGTTTATCGAGTTATGTGTGAATTTAAAAGACTAGTCTAAAATTCACCATCTATTTTCAACGCACAAGCGAATGCAATGTAAAATTAATAGATTAAAAAAAAAGCTTAATTACAAATTATTTAAAAATTGCAAGGCAATCAGAAGTCAGGTTTGTTTCTGTGTACAGTGCGAAACTCTAAACTGTAAATACAACTCGGCCATACTGTAGAAGTGAAAATATAAGCCAGTGATTCAAACTATATATACGATAGGTTAGTGCACTTCTGTATATCAATAATCTAAACATAATGTGCTAATCCATTCATGATCTTTTATCCAAAGAAATCCCGCCAGTTTATTGGTTTCAGCCCATTAATGAAATGATAATATTCTCCTTGGCATCTATGCAGTATTTTACTGAAGTCATCTTTTGATACTTATATAACGCGTCTGTTTTTATGTGTGTCACCTTACAATGCAACTGAAATCAAACATTTACAACGAGTTATTGGCCGCTTCTATTTGCACTGTGCTGTTGGATCTTGCTGTGCTAAACTCACTGGGGAGCTGGATTCGTTTCTAGTACTGGAGTGGGCAGAGGCAGCTCAGCACCTGCAGCATTCCATGCTGTTTTATTTTTTATAGAAAAAAAAAGCCTTTTGGACGGATTAAGCATTTCGCAGTTTATGCAAAATCAACCGAGATACTTAAAACAGTTGATCAATTGAGGATTAGGTTTAAATACTCTCTAAATTCTAAAGCTGCGGGGCACGTTGTAATCTTTTCCCCAATGAATTGTGTACGAACTCAGAAACGTACATATTATTAGAAGATTGACATTTTACCTTGAGATCATACTGTGTATAACGCATTCAAAAATAAAACAAAACCAAGGTGGTAATGCGGGCTGCAATGCGTTCAGTTTTATAAATATGTCCTCAGAAAAAAAACTCCTTTCCTAAAATATACCAACAGTTTGGAAATTGAAGTACGAACTAAAATGAACACCCCCACGTCCATACAATCAATTCCACTGTTTTGCTCACGTCAGCTAACACATTTAGAGTCTATAAAAATAGTGAAAGTTAATGTGAGTCTCCCGTGCAAAGGGAACATTCCCAACACTTAGTTGCTCCAATAGAAAAAACATATATGACATATATGGTGGACGAATTTGTGTCCGTTTAAACTAACGTTCGGATTAACGGTGTCCTATTGAACAGTCCCGGGCTGTATATATATGTAAAGGCCGTCCAAACTGAGGCCTTCGTGCAATGCAAAGCACAAAATAAACACACGAGGACAATAGGACAAATTCGCTTGAAGACACGTAGGCAGCCAGTCCCCATCGCTAATGTCTGTATCATTGTTACAATATATTCCAGCTTCTAAAGCATTCGGTGTTTAGCGTTGGGGTTTAAAGTGACCTCCCCATACTGTGAACGAAAGCCTGAATCAGAACAATAACCGATATTTATTGGTCCTTCCTTTTGCACGGAATGGTGCCAAGAGATTGTATTTTGACTGCAGTTCAGAAATAAAACAACTTTAAAATCAAGATCTCACAACACTGTCCCGAAAATTGCTCCCCACCCCTCTGTAAATAAATATTTGGTGGACCAAATTCCCATCACCACTACGAGTGAGTTAATTTATAGCGGACAAGTGGTCTGTAAGTTCTTGGAACGAATCTGAGCGAAAGCAATCGGCTAATTTGTACTAAACGGTAGCTTAAAAGGAGCCAAATCAATGTTACAAACTATTTTTCGCCGGAAAACATATCCGTTGTTTTCTCCCATCAATTAATTACTATTGAGAGGAACTTTTCTTTCTCTCGCAAAATCTTCAGATGAGCAAGATGGCAATGTTGAAAAGATATTGGATCGTCACATTAAATTGAAGCGTCTTCATCCGTTTCTGTCACTGTGCTGGTATTTCCCTTCGAAAAATCATCTCGTTTTATACAAATCAAATTAAAACATCATTAGAGATTGTATTATACACAATCCATTCAGCAATTCGAAAATGTCCCCAAAAAGACTCCTCACTCCTGGGATTATTACAAACAATGCTCGCAGCCATTTCCATTTTTAAAAATTTATCTCGCTGTATTTTTTTTAAAGTGCTTTTAAGCCGCAATTATTTACACTCAATTCGAAATCAGTTATAATTCGGCATTTGAAAATGCAGAAGAATAAAACACACCCTTAAGAGGTGGCAATTAGAAATCTACTCACCGTCCTTGTTTATTAGAAAAGTGTTAGCAGCCATTTTCAGCCCCCTCCATGGCTGATCTTTGTGCTGTAATAAGTTTTTTTGGCAGCTTAAGCCTTGGAGAGTGGAGTAGATTTTACATCACGTTCGATTTCCTATTTAGTATGGGGAGCGGAACACTACAGCAATGTGGCCAGGCGAGATAAGAAACCAGCACTGGCCGCCCTGCCCAGATAAGACAGCCAAGCCATTATTTATGAAATGATTCATTATTATTTGGCAATTTTATCGAGGGAAAGCGGAAAAATATTGCATGGATATGCATAGGAATAACTTTGGAACGCAAGGCATAAAAACCCTATATAGATTTGTTTTGTGGCACTAAAAGACACTGCAGAATAGCAAAATACTCTTGCCTGCCTACCTGAATTGTAATTTATATATTTTTTCTTTGTGGTAATTATTCCGTGTTTTCATTAAATTGGAAACACCTACTCAGCCCTTAATTAATTTTAATGACGAAGTCAAATATATCCAGAGGACTGTTGGTTTCTTTCTCTCTCGATGATAGAACCAAACAAAGCCGCTGTTAAGGAAGGACATTGAGTAAAATAGTTTCCCATGCTTCCTCGCCAGTTTGAAAATATAGACATTTCCTAGACAGGCATTTTACCATCAGCAGTGTTAAAGTCCGGTATATTTCAAGTCTTAAGAGAAATGATTTTTATCAGGGATGTGATTGTACTACAATAGCCCAGGACAAATTCAAGATTGGGCCTAAGAGGGAAGATGCCTTATCCAAATGTCCTTAAAGATCTGTTCAAAGGCCGATTATTTGATTATATTTTAATTACCCAAATTGGATTTCAGGGCTAAAATCATTCCTTATTATTTTCAAAATAATAGGAAGATTGTATTTTTTCATTTTAAAATAAAATACATTACATTTAGTTTTTCTTATTATATTGCATCAAATCATTAAACAAATGAACATTGATGAACAATTAGTTGATATCACAAGTACACATTAAATACAATTGAAAGATGAATCCTCATGTTAGGCAAACACTGTTGAGATTGTGGATATAACGCTAAGATACATATATTTTTTCCACAAAGGAGTAAAGGCTGTTTTAGTTAAAAGGCGACACCCATGGGAGCGTAATCACTGGATTTAATTCATGGCTTCTCCCCCCCCCAACCCCCCACCCCTCAATAATAGGTGAACTGCGTTTCTGTAACTCTTGTCATCGTAGAAAGGATTGGATTCGATCTGTATTGGTAAGATTGTCTTGATCAACAGAATATTTTCTTCGTGCAATTACTTTCCTACACAAATAATTTAGATAGATATTAACCCTTTGATAGTCACGGCAATGTTACCTACATCCTAAAGAAGAATACATGGTCTTCCTTCCTGCGGTGCTATGTACACATTCTGCAGCCGCGTTAGATAGAATTTAATTCAGGTAAAAAAAATAGAAAAGAAGTGGGAGGATGTGTTGTGAGAATATACCTAAAGTCTTTAGAACCAGTGCTGTTAACACATTGCAGTGTTTTACTATATTAATCTCCTCAGAGTCCCATATCCCCATAAAGATACGGGGACATCCATTATGACCATTAGTGGATAGATAGTAACTTGGCTGTTAAGCTTGTCCACCAAATTAATATTATTACTATTTATTATTGACCGAAATCTTAACCAATAAGATAGCCAGGTTCAATGGTCTATCTATGAATTTCTGGCATCAACCCTGGAGACTAAAGATAAATGAGTCAGTTTAGTGCATTATGCAGTACTCCCCTCCCATCCAGAGCTCTACCACGCCGTATCACCTTCTATGACTGATGTAGGCTACATTGGAAATTTCATGTTGGTTTATCTGTACATTCATATTTTCTGCATGGGTAACTGCAGCAAAATACAAAATAAAATAGATAGCTGTAAATACAGCTACAGCTTAGCAGGGCTTGTTCCAAAATGTAATGAATAACTATGAGCTGTAACTGTCTTGAATGTCTGGCAGGGTTACCTTATCGCAAACAGCTGTATTTGTAATACCCGACGATGCCCACAAAAACTGGGACCAGAGTTATAAATACTGCTGAAAATTGGCAATGGTAGTTCGTGTGGTGTGAATGTTTATGTATTTGCCCTATTGTTATTTTTCTGTTAAATTGTCCAGCTGACTAACTTTGGTTGACCATTACAAACACGTTGACATAAACGCGGCAAAGCCATTTAGAAAATAAGATCTGACTATTTAAAAGGGAGTAAAAGTAACGCGACTTGTAATTATTTACTGCAAATTATTACATTCTTGATTTTAGTAGAAGAACCCTTTCAATCGCAACATTTCCCCATAGATTATTTTAAGAGAGAACTCTGGTTTTAGACATTAGGACAATCTTATTTTTCATGAAGTAAATTCAGGTTGTCCGTAAAATGTTATAATACAAATATACAGATTGTGGTACATATCTAATATAAATGGCATATAATAATATTGGCAATAGCATCGTGCACAAGTTCTCATAACTTGCATCTGCAATTTCCTTTTCCAATAAACTGCCAAATTCAGAGATCCAAAAAGAGCTAACCCTTAGTACTTGCAGTCAGATTGGATGGGGATAATTGTAGCCAGACCAGTTTAGAATCTGCCCGTCAACAGTTTGCAGATTTGACACTTTAATAAGATGCGTTTGCTTGAGAAAGAAACCACTTTAGTTAGGGATGAAATATTTGTAAGAAATCAAGTATTCCTTTATTATAGGTCGGCAAAATAAATCAGGAAATGGGAATAATACAATAAAAATGTTCCACATATCCAAGAAATAACTTATTTGCATGTTCTACGTTTGGTCTATGTGCAAAGGGAAAATATTAATAAAGTACCTCAGTTCGTCATCTTTTCTACCAGCTATTCATTCCACGGTAGAGAAATTAAGACTACCTAACTGACATAATTTCCCATTTAGAAAGATGAGTTAAGTCCCAGATCTAGTTAGATTGTTTTATGGTGATATTTTCCAACGGGAATTCTTTCGCTGGAAAATGAAGGGCAACTTTCCATGTCCCCAAGCATAATTGTGTCACTCTCCATGAAACATCCACCTCACTTGAAGAAATAAATACACTTATAAACCGTTTCCTCCACAATCAAGACGAGCCAACATTTGAAAGAATCGCGCATTAATTAAAGTAAATCGTCTTAAGATTGCTGTTTATTGTAACAGCACGAACCTCTTTGCCATATTGCATTATATTGGTCTGGTCTATTGTGTGATGCCCCCAAAGACTGAGCCGCAACTTCCCAGTCACGATCATAGCAATTTTATTTGAGCTCTTATGGTCACGATTGTCTGATAGCCTTCGTTAGGTTTGTCTTTGGACCTTTTCCAGGAAATAGTCGATCAATAACAAGTCGACCCATCAAGTTGGGAGGAAGTGCTGGACCATAACATGATACACCGAGTAAATTTGATTAGGGAAGGCCTATTTTGTAGAGATAAATGTGGTAGGAAATATATAACAAATTCGCAGGTAATATAAGATGGAAAACAAATGATACACTATCTCAGGTAATAGTCTCCAGCCTTTGAGGCTGAAGATTGTAGGTTGATGGTCCTACTACAGGACTTGAGCATCTAAGCTAGGCTGGTACTTCAGTGCAATAAGAGGGAGTGCGGCTTTATCAAAGGCATTATTTTCTGGATGAGGTATTAGACACAGACCCTGTCTGCTCACTCAGATGAATGTAGGAGATCCCATGACAATATTTGTGAAAGAGCCGGGAGTTCGCTTGGTGGCCCAGCCAGCACTCGTCCCTCAACCACCACCACCACTAAAGCAGATGAACTGCTCACTTATGTCATTTGTGTTTGTTAGACCTTGCTCTATGCAAAAGTGGTTGTCATTATGGAAAAAACAAATGACCACGTGATAAAACAGTTCATTTGTTGTGAAACACTTTGGGATGTTCTGAGAATGTAGAAAGCATTATATAAATGCACGTTTTTTTTCTTCTGTCTTCCTTAATCCAATTACCATATTATTTTACATGCCATATTTTATGTCATAATATGGAATTAAATGTTTTTTTTCGCAACAATTTCTCGTTTTTTGACTATGATGCAATTACATGGGCATCAGTCACCCTACAATTCCAAATGACGATTACTCATGCCTGAACCTCAACAGTAAATGGGGGCATTAAGGCAGACACAAACACCTTCAGCAGTGTTCAATAAATAGTAAGTGGGAGCAGGCACCCTGATATATTTTTCCATCATGAATCCAAAATTACTGAGGACAATTGTGGCAACCAGATTGCTGTTCCAAGCTGAGCTCAGTTAACTCAGCACAGACCAGAGATCAAACCTGAACCTTCCTGGTCCTCTAAAGTTCCGTTATCCATAAGTGCTTAATTATGGGGCTTCACTGAATAGCTCAACTACATGCATTTCTGAAATAATTACACGAGCATTACATGTAATTGTTTCAAACATAGTCAATGGGCCCTCAGCTAATATAACTTTACACTGATAAGAAAGCATCATCTAGAAGTCTACAAATGTTTTCTCCCTAGCCAATCAGCAACACAAGGTATCTGTTCTCCAACCCAAATATATGAAATGTACGAAAAGGTACAGGTAAAGACCAGCTAGTCCTTGGTACCTGTCCCTTCCTGGCATGTTGTAATCTTTGCACACACTCTTCCCTCCCATCGCCCCCCCACCAATCCATGTAGCCATACAATCGCCTGGCAGAGGCAAGAAAAACAGCTTGGCCCAGAAATTGCTGGAGTACTGCATCTCACGGCAAGCATCACAAATTCAATTTTTTTCCCTCACCCTTCAGATTGTAATATTTTTGAGGAGCAAGTTGCTGGGAAAGCGAGTTGATGATGACACAGTGACGTCAATGGAGAATCTGGGACCTCATGAATGTCAGGTCCAATGGTCTAGCTCCTTAACTAATTAAATTTAAGGATAGGGAACAAAACAGAGTGAATGGCAGAGAAAGAAAAAGGGTGAATTGGAGTCAAATTAGATACAGAAAGAGAAATAAAGATAGGGAAAGAAAGAATCATAGAATCGTTACGGCACAGTAGGAGGCCATTCGGCCTGTCGAGCCTGTGCCGGCTCTCTGCAAGAGCACTTCATCCAATCCCAATTCCCCGCATTTTCCCTGCAATTTCTTTCCTTCAGGTAGTTATCTAATTCCCTTTTGAAAACCACGATTGATTCAGCTTCCACCACCCTTTCAGGCTGTGCAGTCCAGATCATAACCAATCGCTGCGTTCAAAAGCTTTTCCTTGTGTCGCCTTTGAATCTTCTGCCAATCGCCTTAATTCTGTGTCCTCTGGTTCTTGACTCTTCCGCCAATGGTAACAGTTTCTCTCTATTCTTTATATTCTCTCTATTCGCTATTTCTTTCTTTTTTGGTCTCATAATATTCCTGTGAAGCACCTTGGGATGTTTCACTACGCTAAAGGTGCTATATAAATACAAGTTGTTGTTGTTTTTGTTGTTGCTGTTATCTACTCTGTCTAGACCCCAAAGATTGGATTAAGAGTGAGAAAAAAGAGACAGAGAGGAATATTAATTAAAAAAATTAAAAATTAACAAACCTCTAGGAACAATTTACTACCTGCAGGAGTAAGATTCTACAGTTTCAATTGTTCCCTTTCTCGGCCTCCAAGGATGAGTTTTATATCTAGACCATAAATTACATAATTTGCAGGGTCCTTATGACACAACATACCAGCCCTAAATATCTGCGGCAAGATTCATTTGTATCTACGGTGCAAATCCAACAATTTATTGCACTCATTGGGAGGTTGACGGACGGCTCTTGTTTTTGCGAAGCTAACAGCAGAGCAGTGCAAATCGTTCAGCAATGTGTGGTCATTCGCAATTCATGGCACATCTCCTCCTCACCACAAAATGCTGGGTATTTTACGCACCAATAACGGCGGACACCATGAACTCATCATTATTTTTCCAGCAATTTCTGGGCCTATATGTTTTATACTTTTCACTGATAGAAATCTGTTAATCTATATTTATTAGCTATCAGTCAGAGTTTCAAGCTCTGTGGTGAATCTTGTGAGTACATTCTTTAAAAAAATCTAATTTAAAGATGAATGTAAAGGAAACAGGATTTCAATTTGATTGGTACAGCTATTCACATTCCATTTGAACTAGCTCCATGAAACTTACAGAGCTGTGAGATAATGTAAGGCTGGACTGGGAGTGGTGTACCATTCAAACTGGGATTCAGAGATACCAATTGTAGCACCATTATCGCCAACACATTTGAGATCAGCTATCTCAGCACAGGCCAATGATTGGACCTGGTAAAGGCCAGTACTATTAGCTTTCTAGTCCCTCAGTACCATAAATCACCTTTTTTTCTCTGTCTATAACGTTATAGGTGATCTTCCTGGTCTGCATGTCTCAGCAGCAAGCCAGACTGTACAGTTACCCTCTGAGCCATCAGGCTAAACTCATCCATCTCACAATAGTCTGTTCATAACTAATATCAAATAAAATAAATACATAAAAATATTTGACATTTATGATACTCAGTGTGGGGAGTGTGAAGTATGAAAATAATTCCAGTCATAAAATAGAGCAGATCTTTATCACATGAAATATCAAGTCAGATTATTTCTCTATATTCTTAATCTCAGTTTATAAAAATATCTTGGGATTCAGATATCCATAAAACAATAAAATATGAAACTGCAGAAATTCTGCAAGTTTAAAAAATAGTCTGACATATATCTTCAACACAGTAAACCTCACAGTTCTCAGTTTAATTTGGATCTTTTAGTCAGTAATAAAACTGTAGCATTTAGTCAATATGTTCAGATGCTGGCGTAAGAATGAAGCTTAAGCCTTATAATTACTGTGAGCAGCATGTAATATTCTCAGATCACAATGCACAGAATATCAGCACAATCCACAATATGTGGTTTATAAACATCTGGAGATCCTGGACCAATGGAACACTGCCACATGTTTTTACTGCATTATAGACATGCAATATAATGAGTAAATGTTAAGACCTAGCATCTACACTGAATATTGAGGCTGTATAATATCCTTATCCTTTTTAGCTCTCTAAAAATGGAAAAATTCTGTTTGTCTCCCATCTAGTGCTAACATCTATTTCAAGAATCAGTAAAGTGGAAGTAGTGTAGATACAGACTGGTCCCACCTCAGAGAGAGGAAGATATCTTCCAGCCATTGTCCACAGAGGAGGTGGAGAGAGCATTGAGTTTCATGAAAGCAGGAAAAGCTTGTGGCCTTCACAAGATTTCACCAGAAATTCTATAATGCCTTGGAAAGAAGAGCAAAAAATGGCTGTCAATTCCTATGTTGCATGTCATCCAAAAGAGCAAAATGCCTAAGACATGGCAGAAAACTATAGATATAGCCAAACCAAAACCAGGGAAGAACCACTCCCTTCCAGATCTGTAATACTTCTCAGCTGTGCTTACAATCATCTGGAGCAGCTAATTCTGCAAACAAAATATGCCCAGAGTAGACCAGGCTCTGAAGAGTGACCAGGCAGACTTCAGACCAAATAGAACACTAGTAGTAAGGACTACATCTAACTCCTTCTTGAATATATTTAGTGAATTGGCCTCAACAACTTTCTGTGGTAGAGAATTCCACAGGTTCACCACTCTCTGGGTGAAGACGTTTCTCCTCATCTCGGTCCTAAATGGCTTACCCCTTATCCTTAGACTGTGACCCCTGGTTCTGGACTTCCCCAACATTGGGAATATTCTTCCTTTATCTAACCTGTCTAAACCTGTCAGAATTTTAAATGTTTTCATGAGATCCCCTCTCATTCTTCTGAACTCCAGTGAATACAAGCCCAGTTGATCCAGTCTTTCTTGATATGTCAGTTCCGCCATCCCAGGAATCAGTCTGGTGAACCTTCGCTGTACTCCCTCAATAGCAAGAATGTCCTTCCTCAAGTTAGGAGACCAAAACGGTACACAATACTCCAGGTGTGGCCTCACCAAGGTATGTTATCATCTGGCACACTGGCCTACTGGTAAAGATGTCAAAGATGTTATCTCAATGGTTTGCAATAGATACAGAGTTGATGTTTTGAGACAGATAATTCCAGATGATGCTCACCAAAAAGCAGACCTCGAATTGTTCCAGTTCAGCTACAACACTGGCATCTATCTGACAATGTGGAAAATTGGCCAGGTAGGTCCTGTCCACAAAAGGCAGGACAAAACCAACCCAGTCAATTACTGTTCTATCAGCTACTCTCAATATTCAGCAAAAGGAATCATCAACAATGCTATCAAACAGCACTTACTCACCAATAACCTGCTCACTGATGCTCAGTTTGGGTTCTGTGATGACCATTCGGCTGTAGACCTCATTACAGCCATGGTCCAAATATGGACAAAGGAGCTGCATTCTAAAGGTGATGTCAGAGTGGACTGCCTTTGACATTAAGGCAGCATACAACCGACTTTGGTACTAAAAGTCCTACTAAAACTGATGTCAATGGGAAAAGGGTGAAACTATCCACTGGTTGGAGTCATACATGGCACAAAGGAAGATGTTTGTGGTTGTTGGATGTCAATGATCGCAGCCCCAGGACATTGCTGCAGGAGTTCATCAGGCCAGCAACCTAGGCCCAATTGTCTTGACCTTCCCTCCACCATAAGGTCAGAAGTGGTGGGGCTGTTAACTGATGATTGCAGTGATCAGTTCCATGTGCAATTATTCAGATAATGAAGTAGTCCATGCCTGTACACACATAGACCTGGACAACATTCAGGCTTGGACTGATAAGTGGCAAGTAACATTCACGCCACACAAGTGCTAGGCAATAACCATCTCCAACAAGAGAGCATCTGAACATCTCCCCTTGACATATAATGGCATTACCATTGCCGAATCCCCCACCATCAACATTCTGTATGTCACCATTGATCAGAAACTCAACTGGACCAGCCACATAAATGCCATGGCTATGAGAGCAGATCAGAGGCTGTGTACACTGTGGCAAGTGGCTCACCTCCAGATTTCTAAAAGCCTTTCCACCAGCTATGAGGCAGAAGTCAGGAGTGTGATGGAATACTCTTCATTTGCCTGGATGTGTGCAGCTGCATGCAACAACAGTCAAGAAGTTCAACACCATTCAGGACAAAGCAGTCCACTTGATTGGCAATCCATCCACCACCTTAAATGTCCACTCCTTCCACTATCGCTGCATTGTGTGTACCATCTACAAGATGCAATGCAGCAACTTGTCAAGGGTTCTTTGACAGCTCCTCTCAAAGCTACAAACTCTACCATCTAGAACGAGAAGGGCAGCATGTGTATGGGAACCCCTTTAAGTTGCTTGGCATCTGGAGGACTGGCACAGCCAGCTCACTAGCTTTTAAATGGAGAAACCGTGCATACACAGAATTTTGAATGGGCCACACGGCCCATTAAAGAGGGCATGCAGCCCCCCAAAAATTAGAGGGAATATTGAACATTACCACCTCCATGTTCCCCTCCAAATTACATATCATCCTGATTTGGATATATATCTCCATTCCTGCTTCATCATTGGGTCAAAATACAGGACCTCCCTACCTAACAGCACTATGGGAATACCTTCATCACATGGACCACACTTTCTCAAAAGCAACTAGGGATGGGCAATAAATTCTGGCCTTGGTAGTGATGCCCACACCAGAAGAATTGTCTCCCCCATGGACCTCTTCTTGCTTAAACTTTTTCAACATATTCAACCACATCTGGAGTACTGTGCACAGTTTTGGTCTCTTTATTTGAGAAAGGACATACATGTGTTAGAGGCGAAGGTTTGTCCTATGAGGAGAGATTGAGTAGTTTGTGCCTATATTCTCTGGAGTTTAGAAGAATGCGAGGTGATCTCATTGAAATATATAAGATTCTGAGGGGATTGACAGGGTAGATGCAGAGATTATTTTCCCTGGCAGGAGAGTCTAGAACTAGGGGTCTCAGGATAAGGGGTGGGCCTTTTAAGACTGAGATGAGGAGGAACTTCTTCACTCAGAGGGTTGTAAATCTTTGGAATTCTCTACCCCAAATGTCTGCGGATGCTGAGTCGTTGAGTATATTCAAAGCTGAGATAGATTTTTGGACTCTAGGGGAACCAAGGGATATGGAGATCGGGCAGGAAAATGGATTTGAGGTTGAAGATCAGCCATGATCTTATTGAATGGCAGAGCAGGCTCGAGGGGCCATATGGCCTACTCCTGCTCCTAATGCTTATGTTCTTATGTTCTTATATTTACAAATGGTCTACATTACAACAGTAACTACACTCCAAAAATACTTCGCTGGCTTGAGATGTTCGGTGGTTGTGAAAGATGCTTTATAAATTCAAGTCTTTCTTTCTTTACATCAGGCAATTCCTTCTCAGGTGGATGTAAAAGATCCGAGAGCACCATTTAGAGAAGAGCAGGAGAATTCCCCTGGTGTCCAGGCCAACGTTTATCCCACAACCCAAAACCATGGGATAATAATGAGCAAAATGAGATAGGAGGCCAAGAATGTTTGCTCCCACATCATTTGAATTCTTACATAGCCCTGTGTCTATTGCAGGTGCCACTAATTTTAGGAAGCCGAAGAAATCCCAAAGCATTGTAGTGGGATTGAAAACTAGATGCAATAGATCTCAATCCTCATTCCTTCTTTGCTGCTTCAGGGAACCAATCATTTCCCAGTTGCAAGGAATATGTTCCCTAATGTGAACAGCATTCTCTTGTTTGTCTTGTGAATCATTTGCGTGGGTTATATGGTCGGCCTAAAACATTGCATGCCGGAACTTTGACGGGTGTGAACCCTTATGATGGCTTGCAATCAAAGGCATGTATCTTTTCTTCTCATCCAGCTAGTAATCTTGCATACATTAATATTTCACGGATGTGAGGTAGTTTCTGAAACAATTAACTTAGGACAACTGACAACAACATCACCTGCTCCAGATCACTATCCAGTGCCCATTTTTGGAAGGTTGAATGAAGAAAATATCAAGCTCAGTTCTGATGCCTCCCAAGTTTGACTAGCCTGCTATCGCTTATTGACTAGAATCATAGAACCATAGAATGGTTACAGAACAGAAGAAGGCCATTCGGCCCGTCGAGCCCATGCCATCTCTCTGCAAGAGCACTTCAGCTCATCCCACTCCCCCGCCCTATCCCTGTAGCGCTGCAAATATTTTTCCTTCAGGCACTTATCCAATTCCCTTTTGAAAGCTACAATTGAATCTGCCTCCACCTCTCTCTCTCTTAGGCAATCCCTCAAAGTCAAGGATGACTTGCTTCCACACTAAAAATGAGGTCTCAAGTGACTGAAGAGTCCAATGCGGGACCTACAGTCTCTGTCACAGGTGGGGCAGATGGTGGTTGAAGGGACGGGTAGGTGGGGTGCCTGTGTTGCCGCGCACTCCTTCCGCTGTCTACGCTTGGCTTCAGCTTACTCTCGGCGATGAGACTCGAGGTGTTCGGCGCATTCCCGGATGCTTTTCCTCCACTTTGGGCGGTCTTGGGCCAGGGATTCCCAGGTGTCGGTGGGGATGTTGCACTTTTTCAAGGAGGCTTTGAGGGTGTCCTTGAAGCATTTCCTCTTCCCACCTGGGGCTCGCTTGCCGTGTCGAAGATCTGAGTAGAGCACTTGTTTTGGGAGTCTCGTGTCAGGCATGCGGACAATGTGGCCCACCCAATGGAGCTGATTGAACATGGTCAATGCTTCGATGCTGGGGATGTTGACATTGGTGCATCTATCCCGCCAATGGATTTGCAGGATCTTGCGGAGGCAGAGCTCATAGTACTTCTCCAGTGTTTTGAGGTGCCTGCTGCACATAGTCCATGTCTCTGAACCATATAGGAGGGCGGTTATCACTACTGCTCTGTAGACCATGAGCTTGGTGTCGGGTTTGAGGTCCTGGTCTTCAAACACTCTCTTCCTCAGGTGGCGAAAGGCTGTACTGGCACACTGAAGACAGTGTTGGACCTCGTCTTCGATGTCTGCTCTTGGTGACAGTAGGCTCCAGAGGTATGGGAAATGGTCCACGTTGTCCAAGGCCTCACTGAGGATTTTGATAACCGGGGTGCAGTGCTGTGTGGTGGGGGCAGGTTGGTAGAGGACCTTTGTCTTACGGATGTTTAGTGTAGGGCCCATGCTCTTGTATGCCTCAGTGAAGATGTTGACAATGGCTTGGAGTTCGGCCTCCGAGTGTGCGCAGACACAAGCGTCGTCTGCGAACTGTAATTCAATGACAGAGGATGGGATGACCTTGGATCTAGCCTGGAGGCAGCGGAGGTTGAACAGATTCCCGTTTGTTCTGTAATTTAGCTCCACTCCAGCGGGGAGCTTGCTGAGGGTGAGATGGAGCATTGCAGCGAGGAAGATCGAGAAGAGCATTGATGCAATTACACAGTCTTGCTTGACCCCAGTCCGAATATGAATTGGGTCTGTGATGGACCCGTTGGACAGGATCATGGCTTGCATGTCATCGTGAAGCTGGCAGAGGATGGTGACACACTTTTGATGGTAGCCAAAACGGAGGAGGACGCTCCACAATCCCTCACGGTTAACAGTGTCGAAGGCCTTTGTGAGGTCAAAGAAGGCCATGTACAAGGGTTGGTGCTGTTCCCTGAATTTTTCTTGGATTTGTCATGCAATGAAGATCATGTCCATTGTGCACCTTAGTGGGCAGAATCCACATTGCGACTCTGGGAGGAGCTCTTTAGCCACAGGGAGAAGGCGATTGAGGAGGATTCTTGTGCTGACTTTTCCTGTGGTCGACAACAGGGAAACTCCTCTGTAGTTACCGCAGTCGGACTTGTCAAATTTCTTGAAGGTGGTCATGATTACAGCATCTCTGAGATATCCTGGCATGCTCTCCACCTTCCAGATAAGAGAAAGGAGGTCGTGTATTCATGCCAATAGTGCTTCTCCACCATGTTTTAGTGCTTCGGCTGAGATTCCATCTGCTCCTGATGCCTTGTTGTTCTTCAGCTGTCGGATGGCCTTTTCTACCTCATGCCGGGCTCGATTTGTGTTGAGATGGTGGCTTATAGCATGCTGCGGGATGGAGTTGAGGACACTCATGTCGAAGACAGAGTCTCAGTTAAGGAGATCATCGAGATGCTCCTTCCAGCGGGCACTGACAACCTCTCTGTCCTTGATGAGTATCTCTCCGTTCTTGGCCAGCAATGAAGTAGAGGCTTGGGTGCTTGAGCCATAGGTGGTCTTGACTGGGCTAAAGAATCCTCACACATCGTGGTTGTTGGCTAACTGCAGTTTCTCCGCCAACCATCTGTTCTTTAGGTCACGGGTTTTTTGTTGGACCTCGGCCTTCAGCCGTCTATAGAGCTGCTTTCTTGCTCTCGAGTTGTGTTGCTGTTTCAAGTTCAGAAATGCCTTGCCCTTGCGGCTTATTAGCTCCTGGATCTCCTGGTCATTCTCGTCGAATCAGTCTTGGTGTTTCCTGGTCGAATGATCGAGCGTCCCTTCGCAGGAGCTAGTTATGCAGGCCTTGAAAGCAGACCAGGTGCTGTGGGCACTCTGCGTCTCTGGGTGACTGGGAGTTGTCAGGTTGGCAGTAAGGTGCTGGCTGAATAGGGCTTTCTTAGCGGGATCTTTGAGTGCCCCAGCCTTGATTTTCCTGCAGCATTGTTTCTGTTGCTGTCACTGCTTTGGGGCTACATTGATGTTGATGACAGAGCGGATTAGGCGGTGGTCCGTCCAGCAGTTGTCAGCCCCTGCCATGGTGAGGGTGATGCGCACGTCCTTGTGGTCCCTTGCTTGAACGATGACGTAGTCGAGCAGATGCCAGTGTTTGGAGCGAGGGTGTTGCCATGAAGCCTTGTACTTGTCTCTCTGACAGAACAAGGTGCTGGTTTTGACAAAGCCATGTTCTAAGCATTTTGTCAGGAGCAGGGTACCGTTGGAGTTGGATTTCCCTACCCACTCTCTGCCGATCATACCTCTACAGAAGTCTGTGTCCTTTCCAACTTTGGCGTTGAAGTCGCCAAGGAGGATCAGCTTGTTACCCGTTGGGACTCAGGACAAGGATTGTTCGAGTAGAATTCCTCTTGGTCTCGTCTGTAGCTTCCACTGTTGGGGCATACGTGCTGAAGACCATAGCACACTGGTTCCAGGCTAGGCTGGGCCGAAGAATCATGAGGCATTGGTTTATCCCATAAGGGGAGACTCTGAGATGGCCCACTAGCTCATTCTTTATGGCGAAGCTTACCCCATGGAGGTGGCGTACTTCTTCTGGTTTACCTTTCCAGAAGAAGGTGTAACCACCATGTTGTTCTTTGAGCTGGCCTTCCCCTGCCTGCCGGGTCTCGCTTAGGGCGGCAATGTCTATGTCGAAACGCTTGAATTCCCAGTAAACTATAGCAGTGCGACGTTCCTGTCTGTCGCTGTTGGGGTTGTCCATGAGGGTCCTGAAGTTCCAGGTCCTGAACTTCATTTTGAAGGGTGGAAGATGCCTGTTTATGAATTCTTTTAACGTGGGGTGGCCGTTGCACACCAGCTACCACACGTTCTTGGCAGAGCAAGGTTTTGGTCCAGTGACAAGGGGATCCAAGACGACTGGAGACCAGGCTCTGCTGCATGGGCCTAGTTCATTCACACACACACATACTCCTGCTGTCCTCCTTTCTCCTTCCCGCAGGTCCATTCTCCCTGGGCATCAAGACCTCGCTGCTGGCCCGTGCTGCTCTTCACTGGGCCTCGGCCTTGCCGGTCCTGTCCTCCCTCTCCTCGCCGACCTCTCCTGGGTCCCGACCCCACCGCTGGGCTCGACCTCGGACCAATCAGCTGCCTGGGATCTTGTGACATTGTATTTTGTCGCCCACTATGGTTCTGTTGCCTTCTGAGGGTGCCATGCGCTGCTCCCTGCGGTGGCTGGCTCCTGCTCTGCTCCTGCTGATCACACCCAGGTCGGATCTGCCGAGGGCCGCACTAGGTCCTGGGGCATTCCTCCTTTATGCTCCTGCTCCTGCTCCTGCTCCACTCCCACTGATGTTCCCACTCAGGCCGGGTCTGCCGACGGCTACCACCACCCTTTCAAGCAGTGCATTCCAGATCCTAACCACTTGCTATGTAAAAAAGTTTTTCCTCATGTTGCCTTTAGTTCTTTTGTCAATCACCTTAAATCTGTGTCCTCTGGTTCTTGACCCTTTTGCCAATGGGAACAGTTTCTCTCTACTCTGTCTAGACCCCTCATGATTTTGAACACCTCTATCAAATCTCCTCTCAACCGTCTCTGCTCTAAGGACCCAGCTTCTCCAGTCTATCCAGGTAACTGAAGTCCCTCATCCCTGGAACCATGGTGCATGGCTGATCCCAGACATGGTACACAGCCACTTGACAGTGAGAACTGGAGAGGGATGCAGTCATAGATTTTGGCATGTAGCTTAATACACATCCAGTTTTTTAATATAATATTTCAAAATTAATTATTATGAGGCACTTTATCTAACAAAAATAATAAGGAAGATGCATATCTTAAATATTTTTAATACTCTTGTAAAAATAGCAATTTGTTAAAAGTTAATTTTAGGAAAATAAGAATCAGAAGCACACTAAATATTGTAGAAGTTGTATTATTGGTTTTAGCTGAATACTTGTGGATAGAAATTAGAAATTGCTCTTCCAGAAATTGAGAAACTTCTGTTCTTCTCCTAATCATCTCTTCCTAGAAATTAGAAATGTTTTCTTATCTATCTATTATACTAATTCTTGCTATTCATTTATTTGTAAATGTAAATTTGTGGAAATTCATTATCTCTAAATGGTTTTCATCACTTTAATGTCACTTTTTATGTCAAACCTTATAAAATACAAAGGTGAGAGAAATAGAATTATATTTAACCTACATGTAATGGTGCTGTAGATATCAGCATATAAAATTCCTACATACATGCACACACACTGACACAGTTACTCACTTTTAATCCCAGACAATCATGAGGCAATCAATTTGTTCACAGTATAGAAATTAAACACACAGTTGAAGTCAATTTACATTAACTTTTTGGTTCTGATATTAAGGGAGGAACTGAGATTATTTGGACCTGGATGAGTAACTAGACTGAAGAAATTATATATTTTTTCCTGATCTGGTGTGTTACCTGACTTTGTTCTAAACATTAAAAAAATGTATTTTCCTACTTCTCTTGAAATCCCATGTTTTTAATTTGAAAGTATATAATTAAATATTTTGCATCTTGCAGATGTTCAATCCTGTAGAGAATAAAGCATGTTCAAATTTCAGATTTATTAAAAAGCAACCCTTTAAAAGTAATTTAAACATTTATTTTACTACAACAACAACGTATTTATATAGCACCTTTAACGTAGTTCACAGGAGTAATATGAGATAAAAAATTTGACACCGAGCCACATAAGTAGAAATTAGTGCAGGTGACCAAAAGCTTCGTCAAAGAAATATGTTTTAAGGAGTGTCTTGAAGGAGGAAAGAGAGGTAGAGTGGCGTAGAGATTTAGGCAGGGGGTTCTAGAGCTTGGGGCCGAAGCAACAGAAGGCACAGCCATCAATGGTTATCCAAAAGTATCCTAATGCTTCCAAAAATTCCTATTCCCCCCAAAAAGGAAACAATCACATCCCTCAATTGTTTTTCTTCAAAGTCCAATAACATTCCTCTGCATTTGGTTTCCCTATGAGGCCCAGGCTTTCCTTATGTTCTGTTTGCAAAGCTTGGATCCTTCAGCTGGGCTTTGGGTCCGAATAATTTTCAGATTTCCGTGCATGCTTTTAAATGTACAGAGCTGAATTTCCCATCCTGCTGTCACTGGATTTTGAGCACATGCAGTGCAGTCAGGACT
Source organism: Pristiophorus japonicus (assembly GCF_044704955.1). Classification (NCBI taxonomy): domain Eukaryota; kingdom Metazoa; phylum Chordata; class Chondrichthyes; family Pristiophoridae; genus Pristiophorus; species Pristiophorus japonicus. The sequence goes on along the minus strand of NC_091984.1, from coordinate 72,111,011 downwards.
AGGAAATATGGCAAGAAACTGTTCCGCTGTCTCTCTGGCATTTGCTATCACTTCCAGGATTTTCTCTCATATTTGTCAAATATGATGTTAATGAGGTGAATGTGTCACTCGACCTATTTTCCATTAAAGAGCAATGACCACGCAGGACTGTTGATCAACAATGGGAAATTTTTAAAAAGGAGATTGCAAAGTTGTAGAAGAAATAATGCACCATTAAAAAGGGAGACTATTTCAAGTTTTAGGATGCCATAGATAAATAAAGAGGATTGAAACAAGTTACATGTCGGACCTGTCAGTATGATAAGTGATAAAAAATAAGAGTGAATATGTGAAAATAAGGAAAGAATTTAAGAAAGGGATAAGGAAAGTAAGAAGGGAGTCTGAGGAAAGAATCTCAAAAATATTAAAGAACAGGAAATTATTCTACCAATATATCAGTAAAAAGAGAAAAGTTAAATGTGAGGTGCAACTCCTGAGTGGAGAAGATAGTGAGTTAGTAGAGGATAAGCAGAAATTGGTGGGGATACTTAACAAGCACTTTGCTTCAGTGTTTATGCAAGAGAAGGATACTGGGGACAAGCCAAATCTTGACTGGTTAAAAGTGAGATGAGAAATATCACAATAATAAAAGGAAAGTATTAGAGAAGTTAGTTAAGCTAAAGGAGGACAAAAGGCCGGGACCTGATAGGATACATCTAAAGATCCTGAGGGAAAAGGGAGAAGAAATAGCAAAAGCATTAGAAATTATATTTCAGGGTTCTGTTGTGAGAGGATGTGTGCCAGAGCACTGGACAGTGGCCAAAGGAAGCTGCAAGGGATATTGATAAAATAATGGAATAAGCAGCAATGTGCCAGATGGCATTCAATGCCAGTTTAAAAAAAAGTAATAATTATACTTTGAATGGGAAAGCTGAGTGATGTGGATGAGCAGAGGAATTTGGGGTTTCAGGTTTACAAGATATTAAAAGCAACATTTTAAGTAGATATGGTCATAAAAAAACTAATGGGCTATTTTATGGCAAGAGGTATAGTATGCAAAATTGGAGCCTTTGGCGCTGGCCGTTAAGGCTGGTTTTGGAAGAGAAAATGGCAGCCGCCTCTCTTCTGCCCATTTCAGGTGGGTCCCGCGGCAGCCGCCATTTTGGGCAAGTCGGCAGCACTGCCATTGTCTGCGCTCGCTGCAGATATTTAGATGAGGCAGATCTTGACGTCAATGATTGTGCAACGCTGATTTGACGCATGACCTGCCATTGTTTATGTCGTCGCTCTATTTAACGCTCCCTCCTAATCACAACCAGCTGAACATCCGTTAACCAGCAGTAAGAACCCCCCCACCAGTGCTATTTAAAGGGATCATCAACAATTTGCAGATGATTTGGTTTTTCAGTTCTACTGGCTCTTTGTAAGTTTGTGCAACTGTTTGGAGCTTTCTAGATTTGTTAAAATTGTTGATGTGACAGGGAGTGTTGCTGCAAGTGGAGAACACCTTGATTCAAATTTAAAGGGTTCTGCTTACACACTTGCTCCCAGTCGTGAGGGGTCAACTTGCAGTCCCCCTCATGCTCGAGAGGAAGATAGAGCGGAGGCAACGAAGAAGAGGACAAGATGTTCACAGAGGGAGGAGGATGGCTCTCAGCAGGAGGCCGTACCCACCTCGGGTTTCAGGGAGCATTTCTCCTACCTGCACCAAAGCTAGAAGCAGTATATTAGAAGGCTCTGCTTCACCAGCGAACTCTGCCACCTCCTATAACCCAGACCTGCAGCCTCATAGCAGGGTGATGACAGCTGGCCCAGTGGCCCTCAAGGTCACTGTGATCCTCAATTTGTTTTGCCACTGGATCTTTCCAGTCTGGAGCAGTCAACATAGATAACATCTCCCAGCTCACTGTCCATCACTGCATCCGGGTGGTCACAGAGGCTCTGCACTCCAGAACAGAGAGAAAATGGAGGAGCGCGCATGTGGCTTTGCCAGGATATTGGGCTTCCCCATGGCAGACATGCAGACATGTGGCTTTGTGGGTGCTGTATACCAATCCTAAGATGTTCTGTAACTGTAAAGGCTACCACTAACTTAATGTGTAGTTGTTATGTGACCATACCCAGTGCATCATGATGGTGAATGCCCGGTATCCTGGCTGCAGTAATGATGCCTTAATCCTGCACCAGTTCGGTGTGCCAGCAATCTTCTAGCCACCACGTCGAACCCGAGGGTGACTGCTTGGAGACAAGGGCTACCCGCTTTACACCTGACTGATGACTCCCCTCAGCAAACCCACCATTCGTGGCCAACACTTATATAATGACAGCCATGCATCATTGAGCAGAACATCGGGGTGCTGAAGCAATTGTTCTGCTGCCCTGACTGCTTGGGAAGAGCCCTTCAGTACATGCCGAAGCAGGTGTCCCATTTCATGGTCTGGCCTAGAAGGCCCGGCTGTAGACTGCACCATTTCAGCCTGGGTGGTAGCAGTCTAGGCTGGCTGGATGACAGGCAGCAGTAAGGGCACTGGCAGAGTGGTAGTGGTGAGAATAGGAATGCCGTCATCCAGAGAGAGGACAGCATGTTCTTGCTCCATGGAACCACTGCCACACCCCCGGGGTGGCATCTCAGCATTCCTAGCTATCTGTTTGGGGCCAGATTGCTGAGTGCTGTGAGTCCCTGCAAGGCCCTTTCCACACTCGTGAACCCAAACAAGCTTCCACGTTGAGTCGCCTCTGCCTCTGCTGTAATGGAAGCTGCAACATCTCCCATCACACCCAGGATCATAGCTCGATCAACAAGATCTCTCATCAAGTTGCCCATCATCATCATAGGCCATCCCTCAAAATCGAGGAAGATTTGCTTCCACTCTAAAAGTGAGTTCTCAGGTGGCTGTACAGTCCAATACGGGAATTACAGTTTCTGTCACAGGTGGGCCAGACAGTGGTTGAAGGGAAGGGTGGGTGGGGAGCCTGGTTTGCTGCACGCTCCTTCCGCTGTCTGCACTCATTTTCTGCATGTTCTCGGCGACGAGACTCGAGGTGCTCAGCACCCTCCCGGATGCTCTTCATCCATTTTGGGTGGTCTTGGGCCAGGGATTCTCAGGTGCCGGTGGGGATGTTGCACTTTATCAAGGAGGCTTTGAAGGTGTCCTTGAAACATTTCCTCTGCCCACTTGGGGCTCGCTTGCCGTGTAGGAATTCCAAGTAGAGCGCTTGCTTTGTGGGGTCTCGTGTCGGACATGTGGACGATGTGGCCCACCCAACGGAGCTGGTCGAGTATGGTCAGTGCTTCGATGCTGGGGATGTTGGCCTGAGCGAGAACACTGATGTTGGTGAGTCTATCCTCCCAGTGGATTTGCAGGATCTTCCCAGAGATCCTCCCAGAGTCGTAATGCGGATTCCGTCCACTAAGGGGTACAACGGACATAATATTCACCATGCGACAACTACGAGAGAAATGCAGGGAACAGCATCAATCCTTGTTCAGTTGCTCATTATTGCCATCCTGGAAATTTTGGGCTCCAAGCTCCATGCAGAGCCCCGTCCAATGTTTGAGCCGGACTCCCCCATGCTCCTTGACACTGACAAGAAGTTCTCTGGCATGCCTGCCATTACATTAAGCATTACTTTGTCCACGCCCATCACCCTTCTTCTGATGGCCGTCCCATCGGTGAACTACCCTTTCACCCTCAACTGGCTGAAGCCTACTCATGCTTGGTGACTCACCACATGCACTCTACTCATTGGAATTCAGAAGAATGAGAGGTGATCTTATCAAAACGTATAAGATTATGAGGGGGCTTGACAAGGCAAATGCAGAGAGGATGTTTCCACTGATGGGGGAGACTAGAACTAGAGGGCATGATCTTAGAATAAGGGGCCGCCCATTTAAAACAGAGACGAGGAGAAATTTTTTCTCTCAGGGGGTTGTAAATCTGTGGAATTTGCTGCCTCTGAGAGCTGTGGAAGCTGGGACATTGACTAAATTTAAGACAGAAATAGACAGTTTTTTAAACGATAAGGGGATAAGGAGTTATGGGGAGTGGGCAGGGAAGTGGAGCTGAGTCCATGATCAGATCAGCCATGATCTTATTGAATGATGGAGCAGGCTCGAGGGGTCATATGGCCTGCTCCTGTTCCTATTCCCTATGTTCTTATGCAGATCCTGCCTCTGTACTACCCTCTAAAGTTCGCACAGTGCCATTTTCTGAGCTGGTATCTACGAGTGTCAGATGCAATGCCATCTTCTCTATCACTTTCCTCTATCACTTCAGGGACAGGCTGGGCTGCTGGCAGCTCCTGGGTATCTGAAAGGAGAAATGCGCAAGGGTTGTGGTGAGGGGAAACAAGATATACATGTATACACCATTAGCAGCTTGTAAGTGAGACGAGATTGTGGGATGATAGGGAAGTGAGATGTGAGAAGAAGGAGTAGGTATGAGCGTACCTTCATCATCAGCAATGTTTTCAACTTTCCCGCACACTACGATCTCTGTAACTGCCCCTCCAATTATATAGAGAACTACTTCCTCCAGCTCCATGAGGTTCTGAAGTCTGCCTTCCCCTTCATCCATCTGCTGGTGCTCCTGGCAGTTGTGTGCTACCTTTGCCTGCAAGAGAAATAGAAGTGTGTTAGTGAGTGTGGTGCAATGTGTTTGAGTGATGTGCCTTGCTATAGTTGAATAGCTGGCAGTGTGCGCAAGGTGTGAGATGTGGGTGTGAGTCTTGCAGCAGTGGTAAGTGTGTGAGGGTGAAGTGAAGCTATGATTGTGAGATATGAGTGGTGATAGCTAGAGATTGTTGGTAGGTAAGTAATGTGGGTGTGGTGCATTGAGCAGTGTGTGGGATTGTGGTACAGATGATGGGATATGGCATTTGATGATGCATTCACTCACCTTGACCACTCATGTGAGGTCATTAAGCCTTTTGCGGCATTGGATCCAGGACCTGAGGACAACACTTGTCACAATGACGGCTTGAGCGATCTCCTCCCACAGCCTTCAGGCATCCTGGCCACCTGTTGGTACAGGACCTCACGGCATCTTTCTACTCCCAGGACCAAGGCCTCCAGTGCTGCATCAGTAAATTTCCTTGCCCTTTGCCTTGGTATGGTAGTGGGTGCAAACAGTTGCGGGTGGAGTGGGAAAGTTGTTATTTTTGACAGGGGGTTGGGAACCCACTGCCATTTCGCTCCCACGCGCCTTTCCCCCCCAGGCGTTTCTGTCATCACGGAGCCGACCCAACCGGCAACGGCAGGGCACCCAATTGAGATGATTAACAAGTAGTTTACAGGCACTTAGCCTTTTTTTGATTATTTTTTAGATTTCCCTGCATGACCACAGGATTCACGCAGCTCGGGAACCACGTCTATCAACCCGAGGCAGGAGTTCCATGGCTGCAGCTGATTACTTGACAGCATAAAATGTTCAGTGACAGGTCCCACCTGACAGATGATCACTTTCCTCAGGCAGAAGCTGTTGCTCAGCCCTTTTCCAGCACAGATTCTGGAGGCTGCAGCTTTTTCCAACAAAATCTCCATCCAGTGTCACCTCATTGGAAGAACTCTCTCACCATTGACAGAGTGCTTCTGTCATCTGTACTTCACCTGCCATCTATTCCATCAACATGGGTGCCATCTATACTGTTTTACCTTGGTCCTCAGAATCGGACCACAATGAACCCCAACACCAACAGCACTAGGTACACCAGCAGCACCAACAACAACACCAACCTTCTCTGCAATCTGATGCTGCACAGAATACAGGGCATCAGCACCGAAGCAGAGAGAGAGAGAGAGAGAGAGAGAGAGAGAGAATGAATGAATGAATGAATGAGAGAGAGAGAGAGAGAGAGAGAGAGAGAGAGAATGAATGAATGAATGAATGAATGAACGAATGAATGAGAGAGAGAGAGAGAGAATGACTGAATGAGAGAGAGAGAGAGAGAGATAAAGAGAGAGAGAGAATGAGAGAGAGAGAGAGAAAAAGAGAGAGCGATAGAGAGAATGAATGAGAGAGAGAGTGGGATGGAGCCAGCAGCGGGGTCGGGACCCGACATGACCACCATTGCACCGGACCTGCCAAGGGAAAGAAATTACCGTCCAATGAGGTGCTTCTGCAACAAAGCACCCTTTAGGTAATGCAAAGGGCCAAGGCCAAACCTATTGGCCAGTAGACTACACCTGATATTAACCACCTGTTCAGTGCTAAGCCAATCAACAGCATGTTTAGCGCTGAGATCAGCGCTGCAATCATTATAATGAGCAGGCAGCACGAATTTTGCATGCTGCCTGCGCCACTTTGAACAGGTGCAGGCACATAGTGCTCCGCGTTGCCCCGCCCGTTTTCAGGGCTTATCCAATTTCTAAGCCATAGAATATAAAAGTTGAGATGTACATCTACATAAAACTATAGTAAGACCACAGTTGGAATAGAGTGTGCAGTTTTAGGCTAGGGTAGGAAGAGACCCACTGGTCCATCCCTCCTGTCCAATTCAGATATGATGCCTTGTGCGTCACAATACATACACTCCATGCCCCAAGCAGAAGACATGTAACCTCCTGGGAGAGGTGAAAAACCAGATAAAAACCCAGGCCAATTAGGTAAAGAAAAACCTGGAAATTTCTCTCCGACCCCTTAGGTGATTGAAAACTAGTCGAGGAGATTACACTTGCCTTGATTAACACTATTAGGTACCTACCACTTGTACAAGGACATCTCTGCCCCAGCCACAAACAGGTCCAACCCTTGCTTGAAGGAATTCAGCGTATCAGAGTTCACTGCAGGATCTGGCAATCTGTTACACAGTTCCACTATTCCCTCGGAAAAGAAGAAGTGCCTAACATCTAAGCATCAAAAAGAGGAGGCTTGTGTGGGGTATAAACACCAGCATAAACCAGTTGGGCCATATGGCCTGTTTCTGTGCTGCAGATTCTACGTATGTAATTAAAATGGAGAAAAATTGCAAAGTGCTGCAGTACAGAGGGACCTGGGGGTCCTTGTGCATGAAACACAAAAAGTTAGTATGCAGGAACAGCAATTAATCAGGATGGCAAATGGAATGTTGGCCTTTATTGCAAGCGGGATGGAGTATAAAAGCAGAGAAGTCCTGCTACAACTGTACAGGGTATTGGTGAGGCCACACTTAGAGTACTGCGTACAGTTTTGGTCTTCGTAGTTAAGAAAGGATATATTTGCATTGGAGACTGTTCAGAAAAGGTTCACTAGGTTGATTCCGGAGATGAGGGGGTTGACTTATGAAGATATGTTGAGTAGGTTGGGCCTCTACTCATTGGAGTTCAGAAGAATGAGAGGTGATCGTATCGAAACATATAAGATAATGAGGGGGCTCAACAAGGTGGATGCAGAGAGGCTATTTCCACTCACAGGGGAAGCTAAAACTAGGGGACAAGGCTCAATTTTCCCCAGTGATTTGCGCCTTTTTTTGGCACACGCCGCTATTTTTGGCGTAAGTTAAAAATTAAAGTTTCCCCAAGGAACATGCGCCAGTGTAACTCAGTTATGATTTTTTTAGGTTAGATTTTTTTTTGCGTAACCTGATGTCTGCGGCTGTTTTTGTCAATTATGGAAGTTTGTTCCCCCAAAATTCTCCTAGGTCGGCGTATGTGACCACTCCCGAAAAACCTTCGGGTGAATTAAGAAAAAGCAGCACACATTGAAAAATCGGTGCAGAAAGACGCCATTGTTTTTCAGCGACGTTTTGGAGGGAGTCAAGAAGACATAAATATTTATAATAAAGATTACATTTTTTTTTTACCTTATAACGCAGTAAATCGAAGTTTGATGTAATTCTGTAAGTTTTCATATTTTCTTCGACTCACATGCCACCGCCAAATGTCTGCAAGCTGGAGGGCCGGAGCATTGGCCGGCAGAATCGGTCCCGCGCCTGGACACAGGGGCTCGGAGCTCTGGTGCAAAAGAAGCCCGGGGTGGGTGAGCGGGGGTGTGGAAGGTGAACAGAAGGCAGTAGAAACCTGCACGACACATCAAATCAAGCCCAGGTGTGTGGGAAGGCGATCGGAAGGCATCACAAGACTGTTGGGGTGGGGCGGCAGGGGGTTAGGGGTGGGTGGTGGCTTCCTGATCACTGCGCCTGCGCAGACCTGGATGTGATTCGTACAGACCTGTGAGGAGAGAGAACAAGAACCTTGTCCTGCTGGCCTGCCATTTTGAGCTTCTTGCAAAGGTAAAATTTAAGCATGGGGGTAATACTGACAATGCAATACCTTGTGCAAGTCTTTTGCTTGATAGTGCTGCAGAGGAGACAATTGATTCAACGTCATCGCATGACGAACCTCAGAGCCCATAGGGTGATGGGCGGGAGGCCTTACCCACCTCGGGTATATCAAGACAGGTATCTGTACTTGCACCTGAGTGATGCAGACTGTGTCAGAATGCTGCGTTTCCGCAAAGAAGTTGTAACTGAGATCTGTGAGTTGGTAAAAGCAGACCTGTAACCTAGAAGCGTCAGGAGGACTGCTTTCTCAGTTGACGTGAAGGTTACAGCTGCACTTTCATTCTATGCATCTCGATCGTTCCAAGCTACAACTGGGGATATGTGCGCCATTTCTCAACATGCATCACGTGTCTGCATTCGGCAGGTGACTGCTGCACTATATGCCTGGAGGAATGACTACGTTAAGTTCTCCATGCGTGTCAGGGCTGTGGGCTTCTCCAAAATTGCTGGTTTCCCAAAGATACAGGGCTGCATTGATTGTACCCAAAATGCCTTGTGAGCACGTTTGGAGGATTCTGAGATGTACAGGAACAGAAAAGGTTTCCACTCCATTAATGTGCAGTTCGTGTATGATGACATGCATTGCATCATGTCAGTTGATAGAAGATACCCTGGGAGCAACCATGATGCGTTCATCCTACGTGAGAGCATTATATCTGCCATGTTTCAGCAACAGCCAGAAGGGCAGAGCTGTCTACTGAATGATAAAGGGTACGGCCTCGCCACCTGGCCCTTACGCGTAACCTGGACGGAAGCTGACCGGGAACACAACATGTCGCACATTGCGACGCACAGCATAATTGAAAGGACCATTGACATCTTGAAACAGTGTTTCCGATTCCTGGACCATTTAGGAGGCTACTTGCTGTACTCCCCTGAAATTGTCGGTCAGTTCACTGTTGTATGCTGCATGCTGCATAACTTAGCCATCATGAGGCAACAGCAGATGATAGTAGAAGACCCACCTGAGGTGAGAGTGGCTGATGACGAGGAGGAAGATGCAAATGACGAGGAGGACGAGGATGAGGAAGCCATGCAATTACCTGAACCCGGAGTACGATGGCGGAGGAGGGTGGGCTGTCATGCCCCTTTAATGATTGCTCAAGCCTTGCACTAGCAGCTCAACCGTGAATGCTTCGCTGCCTGAAGGTTCAGTGGCAACTATTCGAAATGGACCATATTTACTGTTTGGACCAGTCCCGTAATGTTGTGTGGTGTTAATCGAACAAATAATGGAAATGATTCAGTTATAATTTAAAATATATTGTATTCAAAAGTTTAACAAATATTTGTTTGTACTTAACTGTAATAAAAATATTCTTGTATCAAACTTTAAAGATTTTGTTATGTATTTAACCCTTTGCAATCTGTATCACACCACCACCAGAGGGCCTACCTGTTGGAGTCCCAAGGGATCCCAGCATCCCTTGGGAGCACTGTATATTAGCAGGCCTCTCACGCTGTACCTGCACTCTGGAGTCTAATTAAAGGAGCTAAGGTCACACTTACTCATTGCATACAGTACTCAGTTTCATCCTTTATTATGAGCATAATAGTTTTCAGTTAAGATCACTTACAAACGTTAAGATCACTTGCAATCCCGAAGATCACTGAAAAACTTTAAGATCACTGACTAACTTTTAATCTTGTAAATTTACATAACTTATAAAAAACTTTTAATTTGAGAACAGTTACAACAGTAACAACAACAATAATAATAATAAGAACAACAACAGCAGCAGCAAAGAAAGGCTGCACCCATCTCTCCTCCACCTTATTCTAAGATCGCCCGCTGCGCTTGGTCTTGTTGACTCCACCCCTGCCCGCATGCGGTAGCGCAGTGTTTTTCGGGTTGGTACCAAGCTTATTCTTTCAAACATCTCAGGTAATGCGCACTTCTTGATGGGTGGGGGGTTGGGGTAGGGGTTGGGGGGTGTGGGGTTGGCGTTAATGTGGAAGGCCCGGGTTGGGCCTCTTCAGAGGCTGGTCTGGAGATTGGAGTGGTAGTGGCAGTTGATTCTGTTAATTGGCGTAGGATCTGGGCATGTTCCCTCATTGCAGCAGCTATCTCCGACATTCCCTCCCTCATGTGCATTGACAGTCTCAACTACCTCCAAAATTCCCTCCCTCATGTTCGCCGACAGTGTCTCACCTACCTGTGACATTCCCTCCCTCATGTTCACCAACAGTGTGTCAACTACCTGCAACATTCCCTCCCTCATGTTCATTGACAGTGTCTCAGCTACTTGCGGCATTCCCTCCCTCATGTGCACCGACAGTGTATCAGCTGCCTGCAACATTCCTTTCCTCATGTGCCCGGACAGTGTTCCTATTTCTCGTGAGAGTATTGTTACTTCTCCTGACAGTCCCGATACCTCATCACCCATCCCACTGATGGTGTCCAGGAGTGATCGTGTAAGGTCAAAGCTCTCCGCACTCATTGCCATCATCTGAACCACATCTATTAGATCCTGCACCTCAAGAGAGCGCTGTCGAGCTCTCCTTCCCCTCCTCACCCTGGATGTGGCTCACTGCATCCCACTGGGACCCACAGCCTTGGACGGTGGGGCCTTGGATGTGCCTTGCTGCATCCCACTGGGACCCATAGCCCCAGACAGTGGGGCCCTGGGTTTACCTCGCTGCACCCCACTGGAATCCCCGGACTGTGAGAAACCATGGAATGTCCCAACACTCGTACCACTCAGGAAAGGGCCTGACACCTCAATGGGCTTCATCCATCACTTCCCCCTCCCTCTAACCCCCTTGCTCTTGGTCTGGTAGGTGGGATTGGAAGATGTTCTCCTCTTCAGGCTCGTCCGCGTCTGAATCTTCTTCTGCATCGGCTTCAGCCTCGTCAGGGGTGGCCTCAAGTTCTGCAAAATATAACAGAACAGACAAATGGTTAGCAGCAGAGGAGGGGGCAGGGTGGCATGAGCAGGCTCACACAGCGCAAGCAGAAGGCTGATTTGAAGGACCATGATGAATGATAGCACATTGCATCAACCGAAGCGTAGCTGACAGAGAAATCCTCATGAACCGAAGCATGACTAGCCCACGCAGTACTTAACATTTAGCAAAGCCAGACTGTGGAATTTGCAGGACTTACCCTCTCTCTCAAGTGTGGGCCCAGCTTGTGCAGTGGTGGTTGCTTTTCTCCAGGCAGAACCCAAAGCAGCGACCCTGTCTTCCAAGGGTGTCAGTGTTTGTAGATTTGCCGGGCCTCCTCCTGGTTGAGTTCTTTCCCTTTTGTCGTGTGCCACCTTCCTCTGCAAAGTTGAAAATATAACTTTTTAGAGAAGGTGTCTTTCTGTTGGGTGGGACATATACAGATGGTCGCATTTACAATTGCAATTCCATTGAATAAATGAAAATATTACTTACACCAACGACTTGACTAAGGTCCTGCCATTTCTTTTTGCACTGGTCTCCAGACCTCGGGGTGGTCACCATAGCACAGTAATCTTCTGCAAGTTGGTTCCAGCGTTTCGTAATTTCTTTTGGTGAAACTTTTATGTGACCTTTGCTGGTGTCCAGCTCGTGCCATCTGCCCTCAATTACAGTAACCAGGGCTTCCACTTCATCCTGTAAGAAATTCTTGATCCTTGAGCCGCATTGCATTTTGTATTGCAGCTCCGATTTTTCCAACAAGAATTAAAGTTCTCATACAGAAGCGGCTCTTTAAAAATGGCCGAATGCAGACCGGGAGCTGTACTGGGCATGTGCAGCCTTGGCAGTCATATCAAAAACGTGCTTTTTTTTCACACACGCTCAGAAGGATGGGGTGGGGCATCGTTTTTTTTGGCGCAGACATTAGGCTCCACGCCCCTGAAGCTAAAGGACAGGCTGTGCGGCGTCAACTTCAAAAAATAGAATGGGGATGCTTGCTAGTTATTTTTTAGAGTAGTCGGGGCCAAAAAAAATGGGCGTAACTCTTGCAATATGCCAAAAAACGGCATGGGGAAAATTGAGCCCATAATGAGGTTGTAAACTGGTGCTGAGAATGTGATTCTTCCACTACTTCCCAAAATGTTCACCTGTGACTAAAGGAATATTTGCAGGAGAAGTAAGGGGGTGTGAGGTCTATTGTCAGGACAGAGGAGATGGGTTGTGGGGATTATTTGACTCAGTGAGGGCAAGGTGTCTACAACTGTGAAGCATGTTTATTACAGTGCATTGTTTTAAAGTATGACTGCCTCCTGACCTGTTACCTGGGAGAACTCATATGTGACCTCACCCTCCGACGAGCTGGCAATTGTGCTACCCTTGCACCCTGCCCTGGCTGCTGGCCACTCATGCCTGGTTTCTCACCAAGTGCTGATCTCGCCTCTAAGCTATCCTCTAAATTATGTGCAGTGTCAGCACTTGAGCTGTTGGATGTGAGTGTGAAATCACATGATGGTGTTTCGTCATCGTCACTGTCTTCTTCCTCTTCCACTTATTGCTCTTCCACCACTGCCTGGCTAGTTGGCAGTTCTGGGTATCTGAAATGCGAAAGGCACAAGTGTAGGGTTGTGGTATGTTGAGGGAGGAAAATAGTTGTATGCTTACACCATCTGAAGCTTGTAAATCAGAAGAGATTGTGGGATGAGGGAGAAGTGGGATGTCCAAGGGAGGATTAAGAATGGGGATACCATCATCTTTTATCGTTTCAGCCCCACCACTGGCCACGGACTCAGCGATGATTGTTCCAATGAATGCGAACACCATCTCCTCCGTGGTGTCAAGGACATGCGGCCGCGTCTGTTTCTCGCCAGTTAGCTTCTGCTGCCTCCGGTTATGTGCCATCTTGTCCTGCAAGAGAGAGGGAAGTGTGTCAGTGAGTTTGATCCTATATGTTTGAGTGATGTGGCTGTCATGGTCAAATAGCTGGCAGTGTGTCCAAGCTGTGAGATGTGGGTGTGAGGCTTGCAGCAGTGCTAAGTGTGTGAGGGTGAGGTGAAGCTATGAATCTTAGGTATGAGTTGTGATTGACAGAGATTGTCGGTAGGTGAGTGATGGGGGTGTGGTGCATTGAGCAATGTGTAAAGCTTGTGGTGCAGTTGGTGGGATATGGCATTTGAAGATGAATTCACTGACCACTCATGTTAGGTCATTTAACTTTTTGCGGCACTGCACCCAGGTCTCGAGGCTTGACTCCTGGCATTGAATGTCACGGCTATCTGATCCCACTGCCTTTGCAAAGTTTGTCTGGAGGATCTCCTGACCCCTTGCGGTGAGAGCACATCTCTCCTCTTTTCCACCCACTCCAACAAGGCCTCCAGTGCAGCGTTGGAAAATCTTGGAGTCCGCTCTATTCCCTGTTGTGCAATTAGTACATCTTCTTCCCAGTCAGGTTGTCTTCCACAACCACTTCCAGCCCCTGCTACAGGCACATTGCACCTCTCCTTTAAGCAGTGCAAGCTGGCTTAAAGTAGAGCAGGCTAGCTTTAAGTGGTGCTAGCCTCACACAATCATGGGCTCCCTGCTCAGGTGTTCAGTCATTCAAAAGCACGGCTCACGCTGGCTACACGCACCTATCATGTAAATTAGCAGGCAGCATGAAGTTGGCGTGCTGCCTGCATCAGAAGCAACGAGTGTGGATTAATCGCATATTGCAATCCTTATGCCCGTTTTCGGGAGCTATCGAATTTAGCCCCCATGGTTTCTGAGAGTCCCCCACTTACTGGTGTGTTTAATTAATGTTTGTCTCTCAAGAAGTTACAAATATCAAATAAGCTGCTAAAATGCAGTGTGTCGACCTGTTGTCTCATATGAAGTATTCTTCAATACTTGTTGCAGCTGCTTTTTTGAGATAAGCTAGATATTCCCTTGTGCGAATGCAAATTGCTTTATTTGACAATTAATGTCACTGCACTTGTGGAATTGCCAAGGTTTAGAAATAAAATTAAGAGTGGGGGTGGAGTGATGTATTATACTTCAGTTGGGCTGTTCACCTTAGAACAGAGAACATAAGAACATAAGAAATAGGAGCAGGAGTAGGCCACCTGGCCCCACGAGACTGCTCCGCCATTTAATAAGATCATGGCTGGTCTGATCATGGAATCAGCTCCACTTCCCTGCCTGCTCCCCATAACCCTTTATTCCCCTATTGTTCAAAAATTTGTCTATCACCCTTTATTCCCTTATCACTCAAAATTCTGTCAATCTCCGCCTTAAATATATTCAATGACCCAGCCTCCACAGCTGGCACCTGTGGAGAGAATTGCATAGATTTACAACCCTCTGAGAGAAGAAATTCCTCCTCATCTCAGTTTTAAATGGGCGACCCCTTAGTCTGAGACTATGTCCTCTAGTTTTAGTTTCCCCTATGAGTGGAAATATCCTCTCTGCATCCACCTTGTCGAGCCCCCTCATTATCTTATATGTTTCAATAGATCACCTCTCATTCTTGTGAACTCCAATGAATATAGACCCACCCTACTCAACCTCCTCATCTCCGGAATCAACTAGTGAACCTTCTCTGAACAGTCTCCAGTGCAAGTATATTCTTCCTTAAATATGGAGAAAATAACTGCAGACAGTACTCCATGTGTCCTCACCAATACCCTGTACAGTTGTAGAAGAACTTCTCTGCTTTTATACTCTATCCCCCTTGCAATAAAGGCCAACATTCCATTTGCCTTCCTGATTACTTGCTGTAACTGCACACTAACATTTTGTGTTTCATGCACAAGGACACCCAGGTCTCTCTGTACTGCAGCACTTCGCAATTTTTCTTCATTGTTGCTTTTCTATTTTTTCTGCCAAAGTGGATAAGCTCACATTTTCCACATTATACACCATTTACCAAATTTTTTCCACTCATATATGCCTGTCTATATTCCTTTTGTGTGCTCCTCACAATTTGCTTGCCCACCCATCTTTGTATCATCAGCAAACTTGGCTCATTACACCCAGTCCCTTCATCCAATTCATTAATATATATTGTAAATAGTTGAGGCCCCAGCACCGATCCCTGCGGCACCCCATATAGTTACTTTTTGTCAACTGGAAAATTACCCATTTATCCCCACTCTCTGTTTTTTGTTAGTTAGCCAATACTCTATCCATGCTAATATATTACCCCAACCCCGTAAACTTTTATCTTGTGCAGTAACCTTTTATGTGGCAGCTTATCGAATGCCTTCTGGAAATCCAAATACACCGCATCCACTGGTTCCCCCTTATCCACCCTGTTCGTTACATCCTCAAAGAACTCCAGTAAATTTGTCAGATATGATTTCCCTTTCATAAAACCATGCTTGATTGAATTATGCTTTTACAAATGTCCCACTACTGCTTCCTTAATAATGGACTTCAGCATTTTCCCAACGACAGATGTTAGGCTAACTGGTCTATAGTTTCCTGCTTTTTGTTTACCTCCTTGTTTAAAGGTTAAGAGGAGATTTGATAGAGGTATTCAAAATCATGAACGGTTTTGATATCGTAAATAAAGAGAAACTGTTTTCAGTGGCAGAAGGGTCGGAAACCAGAGGATACAGATTTAAGGTAATTGGCAAAAGTACCAGAGATAATATGACGAACCATTTTTTTACACAGCGAGTTGTTGTGATGTGGAATGCACTGCCTGGAAGCAGATTCAATAGGATAATTCAAAAGAGAATTGGATAAATACTTCAAAGGGAAAAAAATTACAGGCCTGTGGGGAAAGAGCAGAGGAGTAAGATTAATTGGATAGCTCTACCAAGGAGCTGGCACAGGTCTGGGCCGAATGGCCTCCTTCTGTGCTGTATCATTCTATGATTCTATCCCCTGTGGCTCGGTTAGTAGCACCCTCACCTGCTGAGTTATAAGATTGTTGGTTCAAGTCCCACTCCAGAGACTTGAGCATAAAATTCTAAGCTGACACTCCAGTGCAGTATGGAGGGAGTGTGGCACTGTCAGAGGTGCTGCCTTTTGGACGGGACATTAAACCAAGGCCCCGTCTGTTCTCTCAGGTGGACGTAAAAGATCCCATGGCACTATTTTGAAGAAGAGCAGAAGAGTTATCCCCGGTGACCTGGCCAATATTTATCCCTCAATAAACATCACTAAAACAGATTATTTTTGGTCATTATTGCATTGCTGTTTGTGCGGGCTTGCTGTGTGTAAATTGGTTTCCTACATTACAACAGTGACTACACTTCAAAAAGTACTTAATTGATTGTAAAGCATTTTGGGATGTCCTGTAGTCATGAAAGGCGCTAGATAAATGCAAGTCTTTCTTTCTTTTCTTTGCCTGTCAACAATCCAGCAGTTGGTAATCCTTAACACAAAGAATTTCCACAGCAAGTGGACAAATGAAGCTAAAGTGGTCCAAAATGGCCTCCAAGTGACATTTCTGTTTTACCAGCACCTCTGGTAAGCTGCAATGCCACTGAGCTACTGGTGAATATTTTGGGGGGCGATAACCTGGTATTGAGAGAGCGAAATGGATTGTTGCGCAATTAATATTCATTGCACAAGGGTTTTAATGGTGGGTGCAGGTTTTCAGTGGATACATGGGGGGGACTAACAATGGGCCTGTAAGAAATACTAAAACCCTTTTGGATCAGTGGAGTTTTAGCACGAAGCCACTCAGCTACATTTTATTCATTTAGTCCCAAGTTTACACCAAGAACTGACTTTAAAGCAGAGGAGAATCTAACCCACAGAGGCCCAGATTTTAGAAACTTTGGGCTAGATTTTGCACTTTTTTTGCACGCACAACGCCCACTTGACGTTCATTTTACCGCTGAAATGACGTACAACGCCCAGATATCGCCCATTTAGCCACAAAATGGAAACTGATGCCTATTTTTCAGACACTTATCGCCGAGCGTTACTTTCCCCATGTGTGTAATGCCGAGAAAAAATAATACCGCCCGCCCACTTTTTTTGGGCGGAATCATCAGAATGGGCGAAATCAAAGCCCATAATATCGCCCAGCATCACTTTCACCACCTTGCACACATCTCGCCCACAATATCGATCGCCCAAAACACCGCTCAGAAAAAGTGGAACTGTTCTGAATGAATCACAGCGGTGTGGGCGCCATTTTTTAAATCACAGGTCGCTTCATTCAAAAGGCTGCTTTAACTTCGGGGGAGTTTGGATTAACTCTGGAGTTCTGCTCAGGTGAAGTGACCATCTCAAGAGACATATTTTCAGACTCTGCACTATTGGGAGTTTACTCTAGGTGTATTTTAGTGAGGAAATTATTGCTTCTGATCAATCGCTATTATACTTTCATTGCAATGGGGCCAGCCATTTCTCAGCCTGCATCGATTAATACGCAGATGGTTCAATGTCTGATGCACATCATTATGTGCCCAATTTAAGACGTTCCAAAATGAGGAGGAGGTCCAGACCATACACACCCCGTACTTACAGGGAGAAGAGGTCTTACCTCGACATGTCCGAGCACACCTGCCTAGAGATACTGCGCTTCCACAAGGTGGTGATCAATGAAATATGCAAGCTCATCAGGCCACATATGCAGCCTGCCATCTGGACATCAGTGTCCGTCGAGGTCAAGGTCACCGTGGCACTGTCTTTCTACGCGTCCAGTTCCTTTCGGGCCTCCTCGGTTGAGATTTCCCCTCTGTCTCATCATGCCACCCATTGCTGCATTAGACAGGTCATGGAGGCCCTGTACGCACGAAGGATGGACTTTATCAGCTTCCCCATGATCGCGGAGGCTCAGACTGACAGGGCTGAAGCATTCTATCGCATTGCTAAGTTCCCCAGGGTGCAGGGAGCAATACAGTGCACTCACATCGCCATGCGGGCACCTTCTCAGGACCCAGAGCTTTTTTGTAACAGAAAAGGATTTCATTCCCTGAAGGTCCAACTAGTTAGAAACATAGACATAGAAACATAGAAAATAGGTGCAGGCGTAGGCCATTCGGCCCTTCTAGCCTGCACCGCCATTCAATCAGTTCATGGCTGAACATGCAACTTCAGTACCCCATTCCTGCTTTCTCACCATACCCCTTGATCCCCCTAGTAGTAAGGACTTCATCTAACTCCTTTTTGAATATATTTAGTGAATTGGCCTCAACAACTTTCAGTGGTAGAGAATTCCACAGGTTCACCACTCTCTGGGTGAAGAAATTCCTCCTCATCTCGGTCCTAAATGGCTTACCCCTTATCCTTAGACTGTGTCCCCTGGTTCTGGACTTCCCCAACATTGGGAACATTCTTCCTGCATCTAACCTGTCTAACCCCATCAGAATTTTAAACGTTTCTATGAGGTCCCCTCTCATTCTTCTGAACTCCAGTGAATACAAGCCCAGTTGATCCAGTCTTTCTTGATAGGTCAGTCCCGCCATCCCGGGAATCAGTCTGGTGAACCTTCGCTGCACTCCCTCAATAGCAAGAATGTCCTTCCTCAGGTTAGGAGACCAAAATTGTACACAATACTCCAGGTGTGGCCTCACAAATGTAGCAACACCTCCCTGCCCCTGTACTAAAATCCGCTCGCTATGAAGGCCAACATGCCATTTGCTTTCTTAACCGCCTGCTGTACCTGCATGCCAACCTTCAATGACTGATGTACCATGACACCCAGGTCTCTTTGCACCTCCCCTTTTCCTAATCTGTCACCATTCAGGTAATAGTCTGTTTCTCTGTTTTTATCACCAAAGTGGATAACCTCACATTTATCCACATTATACTTCATCTGCCATGCATTTGCCCACTCACCTAACCTATCCAAGTCACTCTGCAGCTTCATAGCATCCTCCTTGCATCTCACACTGCCACCCAACTTAGTGTCATCCGCAAATTTGGAGATACTACATTTAATCCTCTCGTCTAAATCATTAATGTACAATGTAAACAGCTGGGGCCCCAGCACAGAACCTTGTGGTACCCCACTAGTCACTGCCTGCCATTCTGAAAAGTCCCCATTTATTCCTACTCTTTGCTTGTGGACCACAACCAGATTATAATGGTAGTGAATGCCAAATGTCCGGGCAGCTTCGATGAGGCTCACATCCTGTGTGAGAGCGCTGTCTCTGACATGTTTAAGAGTCAGCCACAAGGACAATGCTGGATGCTTAGTAACAACCGATATGGCCTAGCCACCTGACTGATGACCCCCCTGCGTGACACCCAAACCGAGGCCGAGAAGCGATACAACCAGAGCCACAGAGACACATGCAATGTGGTCCAGAAAATAATAACTGTGCTTAAGCAGCGCTTCAGATACCTGGAGCAATCAGGAGGGGAGTTACAATACAACCCTGAGCAAGTAGCTAAATTCGTGGTCGTGTGCTCCATGCTGCACAACCTGGTTATCAGGAGGGGATAAGAATTACCAGAAGGGACTGATGTTCCACCTCAGGAGAGAGAGGAAGAGGAGGACGAGGGGCTGGACACTGACCTCGGGCCAGACAATCAGGTTGGCTATGCAACTATACCCACGACCCCCTCCAGACCGCAGGAAAGGGCTCGTGGTGGCTACATAGCTGCAAGACTCTTACGTGAGGAGCTGATATCTGAACGATTTGCCTGAAAGAACACTGCTGTGAGTGACAACGCTGGCACACTGCTGTGTGTGTGCAGCTCAGACATCAATGGTGGCCTTCACCTTGGTGCCAGTTAAAGTTTACGTTGATTGAAGTTAAGTTTTATTTAACCCTTTCATGTTAAGGAATCACCAGTGTGTAACTGTCCAGCTATCTAAGACAATGAGCAACAAGGTTATGTTCAATAAAAAATCTTTTATACCACCATTGGTCTGAAATCATAAGTATCACAGGCTAAAACACCCCACCCCAGCCCACGCTCCACTTTTTCTACCATTAACATCAATCAAATGGTCAACATGTCCAGCAACACAGAATACAAATGCAAAGCTCCCCCCATACATTACAACAAATGGAGATATAACACCGCCATCACCTGCGGACATGCACCTCACTTTCCTTCCCCCCTCTCCTTTTTCTCCCCACCTCTACCCCTTCCCCTCCTCGTTCCACGCCACCTGGCTGAAGAGCTCCTCATGCAGTGCCTCATTGGGGGGGGGATGAAGACAGAGGCGGTGGTTGGACGGTATGGGAACGGGGGTTGCCGAGGGAGGAACATTCTCTGATCCAGAAGCAGGACCTTGGTCCTGCCTCTCATCTGTCATTCTCAATGGTGGTGCGGAACCTAGGGATGGAGTGCCGCGCTGCAGGACTACTGGGAGGCCTGTGCCAGCAGTGTTCCTGGCTGTCGCCTCCAGGGCCTCCGCTATCCGTGGAACGTACTCAGTCATGGTGGCCAGCTGTCGGGATATGACCCCCAATGCATTGAGGATCTGGTCACCAACGTCTACAGTCCTCCGGACAACTGTACCATCTCTCCACTCTCATGCTGCGCTTGTGGACCAAACCTGCCGCGCCCATGAAATTTCCGCGGGGTCGGCGCCTTCTTGAGGACAAAAGGGGTGCCCTGTGGTGAGGTGCTTGGGGCCGGTACCTCCAGAGTGGAGGCAGGAATGAATGGAGGAGCACTAGATGGCCTTGGTGTGGAATGGCTTCTGGAGCTTGGCGATGCAGGTTCCTCGACGGTTCCTCCGTGCTCTCATCTGTAGAGAGCAGACCCAGCGGATTGACGGGTGAGAATCAGAGCTCCTCAGCAATGGTGTAAACTTTACTCACGTCGCTTCACTTCAGGGTCTACAGATGGTTGCGTGGCCATCCGGGGGTGCTTCCCCACGGGTGTGAGCACCCGTTCCTCCATCTCAGTGATGTCGCTGACCCCCACCCGTTCGCCTCTGCAAGGACCTCATTGTCGTTAGCTTCTTCTGTAAATGGCATGGCATGAGATCATTGCGTGATATCATTGCTAGGTACTGTCACAGAGGCTGATACAACACATAACCAACAGATGTAATCATGATTATTATGATAATTATCATTTTTGAGACGTGCACCGTGACCGCAGGCTTTGACTACAACATTTCCAGTAAAAGTGCAAGACCTCACATCTGCTGATCGTCACTCATGACTCTTACAAATCAAATTATATAAATACATGTAAATAAATGTAATACTTACTCTTGCAGATCCCACAAGGTCGTTCCATCGTTTGCGGCATTGGTTGTCCTCACGCACCTCATTGATCGCTGACGAGACTACCTATGCT
The DNA here is from genome assembly GCF_044704955.1 of Pristiophorus japonicus. Lineage (NCBI taxonomy): Eukaryota > Metazoa > Chordata > Chondrichthyes > Pristiophoridae > Pristiophorus > Pristiophorus japonicus. Next base: position 72,089,678 of record NC_091984.1, on the reverse strand, counting down.
ATCTCGGTCCATATCCTCTGGTAGGCCTTTGGGGTGGGCTTCCCACGCCCTCCCTGGGTCAAATCACCCCAGCGTAACTCGACCTCCTGCAGGAGGAAAGCATTTGCCTCGTCCGAGAACCTCCTCACTCTTTTGCGATCTCCAATGTGCTCCTCTCCTAGCTCACTGCTCTCGCCATGTTCATTCTTCACAGTGTGCTGTGATGCCTCCTCCTCTCACTCCATTATACATTATATTGGGAAAATTTGGACAAATATCTAGCTGGTAACAGCTAATTTTTGTTTCCCTATTTTATCTAAAGCTCTAAACTCTCCCTCCTTCCTCCCAAAGCAGCCATACCTACACATGCCTTCAGTCCCTCTCAGCTCCCTCTCTATCTGTCTCCTCTTCCGCGCATGTCATGATGATCCTTGACCTCCTGAATCGCGGGAATCGAGCGTTGCCATGCCGTTGCTAAGGATGGCGACATATTACGGCAGAAGGTCAGAGATATTTAACGCTACCGCCCATTTCATATCGCTCGCGGTAACGGCCAATTTCAAAAATGGAGAGGCTAGGAGCTTTAAGACTGGGCGACAAGCCTGCGATCTGAAATCTCATTTTTACCACCCATACCAGAAATACCGCCCATTTTTGGGCGATCTGCATAAAAATGTAAAATCTAGCCCATAGAAACAGAAACATAGAATTTTACAGGGCAGAAAGTGGCCATTTCGGCCCATCGCGTGCGCACTGGCCGACAAAAAGCCACATGGCCCTTGGTCAGCAGCCCTGAAGGTTACATATAAATCTATGAAAAATGAACAATGGCAGGCAGGTAAAGAGCATCGACCCAACCAGTCTGTCCCACACAACTGCGATACCCCATGTATCGCAGCATTTTACGCTCCATCCCACCCGGAGCCGTGCGACCTCCTGGGAGAGGCAATAAACCAGATGAAAACCCAGGCCAATTGGGGAAAAAAATCTGGGAAAATTCCTCTCTGACCCATCCAGGCAATCAAAACTAGTCCAGGAGATCACTCTGGCGGTATTAGAATCCCTGAACTACTTTTACCATCGTATCTGCGCCAGCCAACAAGAGGTTATCCAGTCTAATCCCACTTACCAGCTCTAGGTCCGTAACCCTGCAGGTTACAGCACTTGAAATACACATCCAAGCACCTTTTAAATGTGGTGAGGGTTTCTGCCTCTACCCCCTTTCCAGGCAGTGAGTTGAAGATTACCACAACCCTCTGCGTGAAGAAGCTTCCCCTCAAATCCCCTCTAAACCTTCCACCAACCACCTTAAACTTATGCCTCCTCATAATTGCCACCTCTACCAGGGGAAATAGGCCCTTGTAATCCAATATAAATTTTATACACTTCAATGAGGTCTCCTCTCAGCTTCCTCTGTTCCAAGGAGAACAAACGCAGCCTATCCAATCTGTCCTCATAGCTAACATTCTCCATTCCAGGCAGCATCCTCGTAAATCTCCTTTACACCCCCTCCAGTGCAATCACGTCCTTCCTATAATACGGCAACCAGAACTGCATGCAGTATTCCAGCTGTGGCCTAACCAGTGTATTATACAATTTAAGCATAACCTCCCTGATCTTGTATTCTATGCCTCAGCCAATAAAGGCAAGCATTCCGTATGCCTTCTTAACCACTTTATCCACCTGGCCTGTTACTTTCAGGGATCTGTGGACAAGCACAGCAAGGTCCCTGTGTTCATCTCCACTTCTAAGTGGCCTACCATTTAATGTGTATACCCTTTCCTATTAGCCCTCCCCAAGTGCATTACCTCACACTTCTCCGAAATAAATTCCATTTGCCACTGTTCTGCCCACCTGACCAGTAGATTGATATCCGCCTGCAGTCCATGACTTTCCTCTTCATTATCAACCACACAGCCAATTTTAGTGTCATTTGCAAACTTCTTAATCATACTCCCTATATTCAAATTTCGGACAGGATAAATCTACATTTAGAAAGGCAAGGATTAATCACGGACTGTCAGCACAGCTTTGTCATGGACTGCAGGCGGATATCAATCTACTGGTCAGGTGGGCAGAACAGTGGCAAATGGAATTTATTTCGGAGAAGTGTGAGGTAATGCACTTGTTGATCATTGATGTATACCACAAAAAGCAAGGAACCCAGTACTGAGCCCTGCGGAACCCCACTGGCAACATCCGTCCAGTCACCAAAAACATCCATCAACCATTACCCTTTGCTTCCTACCTCAAAGCCAAGTTTGGATCCAACTTGTCACTTTGCCCTGGATCCCATGGGCTTTTACCTTCATGACCAGTTTGCTATTTGGGCACTTATCAAAAGCTTTGCTAAAGTCCATATACACTTTATCATACGCACTACCCTCATCGACCCTCCTGGTTACCTCCTCGAAAAATTCAATCAGCTTAGTCAAACACGATCTTCCCTTAACAAAGCTGTGCTGACAGTCCGTGATTAATCCTTGCCTTTCTAAATGTAGATTTATCCTGTCCTTTAGGATTTTTCCAATGATTTTCCCATCACTGAAGTTAGGCTGAAAGGCCTATAGTTACTCGGCCTATCCCTTTCTCCCTTCTTAAAGAAGGGTACCACATTAGAAACATAGAAACATAGAAAATAGGTGCAGGATCAGGCCATTTGGCCCTTCAAATCTGCACCAACATTCAATATGATCATGGCTGATTATGCAACCTCAGTACCCCACCTCTGCCTTCTCTCCATACCCCTGATCCCTTTAGCCATAAGGGCCACATCTAACTCCCTTTTGAATATGTCCAACGAACTGTACTCAACAACTTTCTGTGGCAGAGAATTCCACAGGTTCACAACTCTCTGGGTGAAAAAGTTTCTCCTCATCTCGGTCCTATATGGTTTATCCATTATCTTTAGACTGTGACTCCTGGTTCTGGACTTCCCCAACATCAGGAACATTCTTCCTGCATCTAAACTGTCCAGTCCCGTCAGAATTTGATATGTTTCTATGAGATCCCCTCTCATTCTTCTAAATTCCAGTGAGTATAAGCCTAGCTGATCCAGTCTTTCCTCATATGTCAGTCCTGCCATCCCGGGAATCAGTCTGGTGAACCTTCGTTGCACTCCCTCAATAGCAAGCACGTCCTTCCTTAGATTAGGAGACCAAAACTGCACATAATACTCAAGGTGTGGTCTCACCAAGGCTCTGTACAACTGCAGTAAGACCTCCCTGCTCCTATACTCAAATCCCCTCAATATGAAGGCCAGCATGCCATTGGCTTTCTTTACTGCCTGCTGTGCCTGCATGCCTACCTTCAATGACTGATGTACCATGACACTCAGGTCTCATTGCACCTCCCCTTTTACTAATCTGTCACCATTCAGATAATAATCTGCCTTCCTGTTTTTGCCACCAAAGTGGATAACCTCACATTTATCCACATTATACTGCATCTGCCATGCATTTGCCCATTCACCTAACCTGTCCAAGTCCGCTGCAGCCTCTTAGCATCTTCTTCGCAGCTCGCACTGCTACCCAGCTTAGTGTCATCTGCAAACTTGGAGATATTACCTTCAATTCCTTTGTCTAAATCATTAATATATATTGTAAATAGCTGGGGTTCCAGCACTGAACCCCGCGGCAGCCCACTAGTCACTGCCTGCCATTCTGAAAAGGACCCGTTTATTCCCACTCTTTGCTTCCTGTCTGCCAACCAGTTCCCGAGCCACGTCAATACATTACCCCCAATACCATGTGCCTTAATTTTGCACACTAATCTCTTGTGTGGGACCTTGTCAAAAGCCTTTTGAAAGTCCAAATACACCACATCCACTGGTTCTCCCTTATCCACTCTACTAGTTACAGCCTCAAAAAATTCTAGAAGATTTGTCAAGTATGATTTCCCTTTTATAAATCCATGTGACATGGACCAATCCTGTCACTGCTTTCCAAATGCGCTGCTATTACATCTTTAATAATTGATTCCAGCATTTTCCCCACCACCGATGTCAGGCTATAATTCCGTTTTCTCTCTCTCTCCTTTTTTAAAAAGTGGGGTTGCATTAGCTACCCTCCAATCCATAGGAACTGAACCAGAGTCCATAGAACGTTGGAAAACGACCACCAATGCATCTACTATTTCTAGGGCCACTTCCTTAAGTACTCTGGAATGCAGACTATCAGGCCCCAGGGATTTATCGGCCTTCAGTCCTTTCAATTTCCCGAACACAATTTCCTGACTAATAAGGATTTCCCTCAGTTCCCGTTTCTCGCTAGACCATAGGTCCCATAGTATTTTCGGGAGGTTATTCGTGTCTTCCTTGGTGAAGACAGAACCAAAATATTTGTTCAATAGGTCTGCCATTTCCTTGTTCCCCATTATAAAATCACCTGATTCTGACTGCAAGGGACCTACTTTCACTAATCTTTTTCTCTTCACGTATCTATAGAAGGTTTTGCAGTCAGTTTTTATGTTCCCTGCAAGCTTACTCTCATACGCTATTATCCCCCTCCTAATTAAACCCTTTGTCCTCCTCTGCTGTATTACAAAATTCTCCCAGTCCTCAGGTTTGCTGCTTTTTCTGGCCAATTTATATGCCTCTTCCTTGGATTTAACATTATTCTTAATTTCCCTTGTTCTCCACAGTTGAGCCACCTTCCCTTTTTTATTCTTACGCCACACAGGGATGTACAATTGTTGTAGTTCATCCATGTGATACTTAAATGTCTGCCATTGCCTACCCACTGTCACCGCTTTAAGTATCATTCTCCAGTCTATCCTAGCCAATTCACGTCTCATACCATCGAAGTTTCCTTTCTTTAAGTTCAGGACCGAAGTCTCTGAATTAACTGTGTAACTCTCTATCTTAATGAAGAATTCTACCATATTTTGGTCACTCTTCCCAAGGGGCCTCGCACAACAAGATTTCTCATTAATCCTCTTTCGTTACACAAGACCCAGTCTAGGATGGCCTGCTCTCCAGTTGGTTCCTCGACATATTGGTCTAGAAAACCATCCCTTATACACTCCAGGAACTCCTCCTCCACAGTATTGCTACCAGTTTGGTTAGCCCAATCAATATGTAGATTAAAGTCACCCATGATAATTGCTGTACCCTTATTGCACGCATCCATAAATTTTCTGTTTGATGCCATACCCAACCTCCCTACTACTGTTTGGTGGTCTGTACACAACTCCCAATTACGTTTTCTGCCCTTTGGTGTTTCGCAGCTCTACCCATTTAGATTCCACATCATCCAAGCTAATGTCCTTCCTTACTATTGCGTTAATCTCCTCTTTAACCAGTAACGCTACCCCACCTCCTTTTCCTTCCTGTCTGTCCTTCTTGAATACCCCTGGATGTTGAGTTCACAGCCTTGTTTACCATGGAGCCATGCCTCCGCAATCCCAATTACATCATATCTGTTAACAGCTATCTGCGCAGTCAATTCATCCACCTTATTACGAATGCTCCTCGCATTGAGACTCAGAGCCTTCAGGCTTGTTTTTTTAACACTCTTTGCCCTTTTAGAATTATGTTGTAATGTGGCCCTTTTTGATTTTTGTCCTTAATTTCTCTGCCCTCCCGTCTTGCTTTTCTCCTTCCTACCTTTTGCTTCTGCCCCCTTTTTACTTTCCTCTGCATAGATTCCCATCCTCCTGCCATATTAGTTTAAACCCTCCCCAACAGCACTAGCAATTACTCCGCCTAGGACCGGTTCCGGTCCTGCCCAGGTGCAGATCGTCCGGTTTGTACTGGTCCCAACTCCCCCAGAACCGGTTCCAATGTTCCAGGAATTTGAATCCCTCTGCCTTGCACCATTCCTCAAGCCACGTAGTCATCTGAGCTATCCTGCAATTCCTACTCTGACTAGCATGTGGCACTGATAGCAATCCTGAGATTACTACCTTTGAGGTCCTACTTTTAAATTTAACTCCTAGCTCCCTAAATTCAGCTTGTAGGACCTCATCCCGTTTTTTTACCTATATCGTTGGTACCTATATGTACCACAATAGCTGGCTGTTCACCCTCCCCCTCCAGAATGCGCTGCAGCCGCTCCGAGACATCCTTGACCCTTGCACCAGGGAGGCAACATACCATCCTGGAGTCTCGTTTGTGGCTGCAGAAACACCTATCTATTCCCCTTACAATAGAATCCCCTATCCCCTCTCCCACTCTTTTTCCTGCCCCGCTGAGCAGCAGAGCCACCCCTGGTGCCATGGACTTGGCTGCTGCTGCCTTCTCCTGATGAGCCATCTCCCCCAACAGTACCCAAGGTGGTATATCTGTTGTCGGAGGGAGATGTCCGCAGGGGACCCCTGCACTACCTTCCTTCCACTGCTCTGCCTGATGGTCACCCTTTCCCTATCTGGCTGTATAACCTTTACCTGCAGTGTGACCAACTCACTAAACGTGCTATTCACGACAACCTCAGCATCGCAGTTGCTCCACAGTGAATCCATCTGCAACTCCAGTGCCGCAATGCAGTCTGTCAGGAGCTGCAGCTGGATACACTTCCTGTACAGGTAGTAGTCAGGGAGACTTTGATTTCCCACATAGCATAGGAGGACCATGACATGGGTCTGGGCTCTCCTGCCATGACTTAACCCTTAAATTAACCTAATTGGTAACAACACCAAAGGTTTCTTACTGATAAAAAAAGAAAAAGATAAAGAAAAAAGAAAAACTACTCACCAATCGACCAGCCAATCACTTACCCGCTTGGCTGTGATGTCACACTTGATTTCTTTCTACTTCTTTTTTGCCTTTTGTACCTGAACCTGCTCTCCCTCCCTTGAGCTGCTCTCCCAGCTTCCGCTCTTTTATGGGCCTCGCTCTCCCTCTGTTGAGTTGCTTTCCCCTCCTCCAGTCCTCTGGCACCATGCCCAAAGCCAAAGAGGACTGGAAAATGATGGTCAAGGCCTCTGCTATTTCCTCTTTTACTTCGCTCAATGGCCTGGGATGCATTTCATCCGGGCCTGGGGACTTATCCACTTTCAAAGCTACTAAACCCCTTAATACCTCCTCTCTCACTACGTTTATTTCATCCAGAATTTCACACTCCTCCTCAATAGCAGTATCTGCATTGCCCCTTTCCTTTATGAAAACAGACCCAAATTATTCATTGAGAACCATACCAACATCTTCCGCCTCCACACACAGATTACCCTCATGGTCTCTAATAGGCCCTACCCTTTCTTTAGTTATCCTCGTGCTCTTAATATATTTATAGAACATCTTTGGGTTTGCCTTGATTTTATTTGCCAAGAATTTTTCATGTTATCTTAGCATTCCGAATATCCTTTTTAATTTTACCTCTGAACTTTCTATAATCCTCCAGAGATTCTATAGTATTTAGTTGTCGGTATATGACATTAGCTTCCCTTTTTTTCTTTATCCTTCCCTGTCAGTCCTTAGACTTCCAGGGGGCTCTAGAATTGTTATTCCCACCCTATTTCTTTAAGGGCATATGTTTGGCCCGAGCCCACCTGATCTCCTCCTTGAATGCCTCCCACTGTTGCGACACTGATTTACCTTCAAGTAGCTGTTTCCAGCCCACTCTGGCCAAATCACTTCTCAACTTAGCAAAGTTAGCTTTTCCCCAATTTGGGACTTTTATTCCTGGTCTATCCTTGTCCTTATCGATAGCTACCTTGGATCTGACTGAATTATGATCACCCAAGTGCTCTCCCACTGATACCCCTTCCACCTGCCCAGCTTCATTCCCCAAAACTAAATCCAGAACCGCCCCCTCCCATGTTAGGCTTGTTACATACTGACTAAAAAAAGTTCTCTTCAATGCATTTTAGGAATTCCACACCCTCTACACCCTTCACATTATATTTGTCGCAATCAATATTAGGATAGTTGAAATCTGTTAATATTACTGCCCTATGGTTTCTGGACTTCACAGAAATTTGCCTACATATTTGCTCCCCTCTATCTCCCTCCCACTGTTTGGGGGATCTATAATACACGCCCAGCACTGTGATTGCCCTTTTTTTATTTTTCAGTTCGACACATATGGCCTCATTTGATGATCCCTCTAAGATATCATCCCTCCTCACAGCTGTAATAGTTTATTTAATCAATGCTGCGCCCCTTCCCTCCCCACCGCCCCCGCCCCCGCCCCCCCCCCCACACACACACTTTTTACCCCCCTCTCTGTCCTGTCTAAAAATCCTGTAACCAGGAATATTTTCTGTCCTTCCTCTGGCAATTTTTCAGTGGAACTCGCTGGGTGAGGATATAAATGGACTGGGGACCCATGCCATTGGGTCCCTGTTCACTTCAGGCCACAGCGGTTTCCTATTAGAAGTGAAAGGGGTGTATAATACATCCACCGATACATGGGTGGGTATATTGTAATGATCATCCAACAATTTTTTCATAATTTGCAGCGAAGCAACGCTGGATGCAAGACATGCCTGTTTCTCCCTGGTGCCCAGTGTTGCTATGATGACAGAGGGGTTATTTAAGTTTCACATAGACTTTATAGCACAGAAAGAGGCCATTTGGCCCAACCGGTCGATGCCAATGTTTATGCTTTACGCAAGGCACCTTCCACTCTATTTATTTCATCTCACCCTATTCATATATTCTTCTATAATTTTCTGTTTCATATACTTATCTAGCTTCCCCTTAAATGTTATTTGCCTCCACCACTCCATGTGGTAACGTGTTCCATATTCTCACCACTCTCTGATTAAGAAGTTTCTCCTGAATTCCTTATTGGATTTATTAGTGACCACCTTATATTTATGGCTCCCAGTTTTCAACTCCCCACAAGTGGAAGCATCTTCTCTATGTCTATCTACCCTATCCAACCCCTTCATCATTTTAAAGACCTCTATCAGCTCACCTCTCAATCTTCTCTTTTCATGAGAAAAGAGCCGCAGCCTGTTCAATCTTTCTTGATAGTTGTACTCCCTATTTAAAGGCAACCAAGCTTATACAAAATAATCAGCTGCAAAGGTTTAGGTGCTGTTTTTTTTTAAATGGCACATTTTTCACATTGCCAGGCAGCACTGAATCCAGCAGCCATGCATGGCATGGCAGGCTTCTGAAGGCTGTGTCAGCCACTCGCCACATCTCTCCCAGATGGACTCCCAACAGACGCCAGGGAGCCGGTGGTCCAGGCACATTCTTGTGACAGGTGGAAGTTCCATCCACTGCACTTCTGCAGCATTATGGCTGAGCGGAAAACCGAGGCGCGACAATGTGGAGAATCAATTGCCCTCTGCCCTGGAATCTGTCCAGAAAAGCATTCAAGAAACAAGGGCAGAGTTCAAGGGGGAACAAGAAAGAACAAGGACAGAGTCCAGCGAGGGGAGCCTTCACTACTACCCTTACGCTCAACATCCGTAAGACAAAGGTCCTCCACCAGCCTGTCCCCGCCACACAGCACTGCCCTCCAATCATCAAGATTCACGGCGCGGCCCTCGACAAGGTGGACCATTTCCCATATCTCGGGAGCCTCTTATCAACAAAGGCAGACATTGATGCGGAAATTCAACATCGCCTCCAGTGCGCTAGTGCAGCCTTCGGCTGTCTGAGGAAAAGAGTGTTTGAAGACCAGGCCCTCAAATCTACCACCAAGCTCATAGTCTACAGGGCTGTAGTAATACCCGCCCTCCTGTATGGATCTGAGGCATGGACAAGGCACCTCAAGTCGCTGGAGATATATCATCAAGGATGTCGCCGCAAAATCCTGCAAATCCCCTGGGAGGACAGGCTCACCAACATCAGTGTCCACGTCCAGGCTAACATCCCCAGTATTGAAGCACTGATCGCACTCGATCAGCTTCGCTGGGCAAGCCACATAGTTCGCATGCCAGATACGAGACTCCCTAAGCAAATGCTTTATGTGGAGCTCCTTCATGGTAAACGAGCCAAAGGTGGGCAGCAGAAGCATTACAAGGACACCCTCAAAGCCTCCTGGTAAAGTGCAACATCACCACTGACACCTGGGAGAGTGTGGCCGAAGACCGCCCGAGGTGGAGAAAGTGCATCCGGGAGGGCGTTGAGTTCTTCGAGTCTCAACGCAAAGGGCATGATGAGGTCAGGTGCAGACAGCGGAAGGAGCACGCGGCAAACCAGCCCTACCCACCCCTTCCCTCGACGAATGTCTGTCCCACCTGTGACAGAGTCTGTGGCTCTCGTATTGGACTATTCAGCCACCAGGAAACTCACTTTGGGAGTGGAAGCAAGTCTTCCTCGATTCCGAGGGACTGCCTATGATGATGATGATTTTTCAAACTCTAAAACAGACAAATAAATTAAACAACAGAGAATTTTTTTTTGCTGTGTGATTGAGGTTTGTCTTATCAATAAAGCAAACATGACAAGTTGTAAGATGATTTTGTTAGAGATGATTCACATTAATCTTTGGATTACAAATAGCTAGTGATTATCATTAAACTTATATAATCAAGTAAAATTAAAATTTCTTCTTCTGTATATTGTTCTGCTAACTAAAAATTGCAGAACCAGCTAGCTTGCACATCATGACCAATTCTGGCAGACGTTAAGGTTACACAATGTAGAGTAAACCCTTGCGTTTCGCCATTTACCAAAACTTTTGCACTATAGGTTTCATAACGTGAAATAGTGGGATGAGATATATTTGTGAAATTAAATGTTGTAAACTTTTAATTACCATGATAAAATGTGTAATAACATTTTAAGTTTCTGTTTGGAAAAGTAGAAACAAAATCATTCAAAAATATATTTTGATAAAACAGCATAGTGCTGAACCGTGGTGCTCGAACAGTCAGTGGGAGAATGCTCAGTTTCTGATCTGAGTTGCATGAATAGCGTTGATGCCAAACATAGTCTGTGGTCTTCCCAGTTGGAGCAAAGAAGATTTCCCCAGAATAATACAATCTGGTCAAAAATTCATGACGATTAGAAGCTTCCCAAAAGAAATGTTGGTAGAGATCTTGGAGCAGGGCACTTGTGAGCCTCTTGGCAGAGAGAGAGAGAGAGAGAGAGAGAAGTGTGGGACCAGACAGATCAAGAGACTATTAGATTTATTTCCTGAGAAAGATATGGTGAAGAGGCAGCTATCTTTGACTGAAATCAAACAAAAAAGAATGGGCTTATTGGTCCTAATGGCTTTTTCCCAATTCTAAATATTCTTATGAACTATAGAACAGGGATAATTGAATTACCCATAAAGTGATACTCAATATAACAAATCTCAATTATTTTGGTGAAACAGAATTGTTGATCTCCTTGAAACTCTTGATCCAGCACCTAGAGGTGTGTGAATGACACATTGTTCCAACAAGAATTCACTGAACATTCATTCGTCCAAAATAAATTTTAGGAATAGGAAAAGGCCATTAGGTCCAAACTATCGTAAATCAACCTCATGAGATTAACATCACAAACCTATCAGCATTAAAGGGCAGAGAACATGTTGAACATTCACTTTGTCACACTTTCTCATTTACTGCTTAATTTAAACCAGTGGTCACTTATCTTTTTATGGTTTGATTCACTGCCAGAAATCATCCCCCTTTTTCATGCTTTGCATTCAACCCAAAAATTGATCCCTTAATTTCAACATTTTTTTCTGATAGTGTAATATTATTTTAAAAGCACTGTTCATTTATTAGTTATGATAGTCACTCAGATCTTTTTCAGTCTAAATTATCTTCCCCTTGACAAAAGATATTTCGAGAACATTTACACATTAGCTGGCTAATCTGAAGGAAACCAAAAGAAAGATACTGCCTTTTTAGCAACTACTTAAGCTGCTGTTTAGTCAGCAGTGGGGATATTTCCATGCAGCAGTGATTAGAACAGCAGAGAAACTGCAAAAATAGGTTGACTACTCATGTATGACCAGAGGTATTGACTGTCAATGTAATTATTACAGTGCTTTTGATTATCTACAATCCTCCATGGAAATGTCTCAGATTATTCTTTCATGTTTGTGCATGTTTTTCTTTCTACAAATTAATATTGTTGCTTACAATAATGGAAATGGATAGACAAGTAATAATTATTGTCCTCATTAAAAATCACTTTTGGCTGCCCTGATGTCTCACTTGGTAAATGTTAGTCAAGTCTGAGCCAGAGCTGTAAAGACCAGAAAGGTCCCAGGTTTAGTTCCTAATCTGTTCTTTTAGCGGATCTGGTCAGGGTAATTGTTTGAAGTAGTCCTCAGTCTCAGTGAGGTCCATTTTGACTTTTGGTCGATCTATGGGCACAATGTGTCAGTCACCTGTACCCAGGCTGATAAGGCAGCCGTGGATTTAAGTCACTGGCCTCATTAACATCAGGTGGTGAGCTGCAGGGTGACAAACAGATGTCCCGATGCAGCTCGCCAGATTGAGGCCTCCTAATATCTGGCCATCCCCAGTCACCAGGAAAGCAAGGGGTGAGGGTCGTGATCATAGAGGGTGAAGGCCTTGTCACACAGATTACTTTTGTGGGGTCCGGAGGAATGCTCCTGCTCCTTCAGGCCCCACAAAACTAATTCCAAATTTACCTGGGTTGGGCCTTTTTGGCTCCATCAGATGTGGAACAGGTCTGTGCACAGTGCACAGTGCACACTCTGACCAATTCTGACCTAAAATGGCAATCAGGATCCTTTAAGAGGCCAGCCACCTGACATAGGGGCCACCCAGCCTTAGGTTCCTTCCAAAATGTTGCCGGCCTCTTCATCTGTGTAAATGGGGTGCTAAGGCTCCTGATTCCATTTTGAGGCCATTACAGTCCCGTTATTGCCAGGTGATAGAAGTGAAAATTGACCCGTGTCTCAGTGCAGGGTGAAATCAGCCAGGATTCCCCCTCTTGATCACAATCCAATATATATGTATATATTAGGTGAGAACGGGATCGGGCTTGGCTGTGATGTCACCAGTGGTCAAAAAGCTTGTCGATCCGGAAGCCTAGATTTCCCAATCTGGAACACCCACTTTTCAACTGTAGACCCATAGAAACATAGAATCATAGAAACATAGATGCAGGAGTAGGCCATTCGACCCTTCGAGCCTGCACCACCATTCAATAAGATCATGGCTGATCATTCACCTCAGTACCCCTTTCCTGCTTTCTCTCCATACCCCTTGATCCCCTTAGCCGTAAGGGCCATATCTAACTCCCTCTTGAATATATCCAATGAACTGGCATCAACAACCCTCTGCGGTAGGGAATTCCACAGGTTAACAACTCTGAGTGAAGAAGTTTCCCCTCATCACAGTCCTAAATGGCTTACCCCTTATCCTTAGACTGTGTTCCCTGGTTCTAGACTTCCTCAACATCGGGAACATTCTTCCTGCATCTAACCTGTCCAGTCCTGTCAGAATTTTATATGTTTCTATGAGATCCCCTCTCATCCTTCTAAACTCATATGTCAGTCCTGCCATCCCGGGAATCAGTCTGGTGAACCTTCTCTGCACTCCCTCAATAGCAAGGACATCCTTCCTCAGATTATGAGACCAAAACTCAACACAATATTCCAGGTGAGGCCTCACCAAGGCCTATACAACTGCAGTAAGACTTCCCTGCTCCGATACTCAGATCCCCTAGCTATGAAGGCCAACATGCCATTTGCCTTCTTCCCCGCCTGCTGTACCTGCATGCCAATTCAATGACTGATGTACCATGACACCCAGGTCTCGTTGCACCTCCCCGTTTCCTAATCCTGCTGCCATTCAGATAATATTCTGCCTTCGTACTTTTGCCCCCAAAGTGGATATCCTCACATTTATCCACATTATACTGCATCTGCCATGCATTTGCCCACTCACCTAACCTGTCCAGGTCACCCTGCAGCCTCTTAGCGTCCTCCTCACAGCTCACACCGCCACCCAGCTTAGTGTCATCTGCAAATTTGGAGATATTACACTCAATTCCTTCATCAAAATCATTAATGTATATTGTAAATAGCTGGGGTCCCAGCACTGAGCCCTGCGGTACCCCACTAGCCACTGCCTGCCATTCTGAAAAGGACCCATTTATCCCAACTCTCTGCTTCCTGTCTGCCAACCAGTTCTCTATCCATGTCAGTACATTACCCCCAATACCATGTGCTTTAATGTTGCACACCAATCTCTTGTGTGGGACCTTGTCAAAAGCCTTTTGAAAGTCCAAATACACCACATCCACTGGTTCTCCCTTGTCCACTCTACTAGTTACAGCCTCAAAAAATTCCAGAAGATTTGTCAAGCATGATTTCCCCTTCATAAATCCATGCTGACTTGGTCCGATCCTGTCACTGCTTTCCAAATGCACTGTTATTTCATCTTTAATAATTGATTCCAACATTTTCCCCACTGCTGGTGTCAGGCTAACTGGTCTATAATTACCCGTTTTCTCTCCCTTCCTTTTTAAAAAGTGGTGTTACATTAGCTACCCTCCAGTCCATAGGAACTGATCCAGAGTCGATAGTCTATTGGAAAATGATCACCAATGCATCCACTATTTCTAGGGCCACTTCCTTAAGTACTCTGGGATGCAGACTATCAGGCCCCGGGGATTTATCAGCCTTCAATCCCATCAACTTCCTTAACATAATTTCCCGCCTAATAAGGATATCCTTCAGTTCCTCCTTCTCACGAAACCCTCGGACCCCAGGTACTTCCGGAAGGTTATTTGTGTCTTTCTTAGTGAAGATGGAACATACCGGTAAGTATTTGTTCAATTGGTCTGCCATTTCTTTGTTCCCCATTATAAATTCACCTGAATCTGACTGCAAGGAACCTACGTTTCTCTTCACATATCTATAGAAGCTTTTGCAGTCAGTTATTATGTTCCCGACAAGCTTCCTCTCATACTCTATTTTCCCCCTCCTAATTAAACCCTTTGTCCTCCTCTGCTAAATTCTAAATTTCTCCTAGTCCTCAGGTTTGCTGCTTTTTCTGGCCAATTTATATGTCTCTTCCTTGGATTTAACACTATCCTTAATTTCCCTTCTTGGCCACGGTTGAGCCACCTTCACCGTTTTATTTTTACTCCAGACAGGGATGTACAATTGTTGAAGTTCATCCATGTGATCTTTAAATGTTTGCCATTGCCTATCCACCGTCAACCCTTTAAGTATCATTTGCGAGTCTATTCTAGCCAATTCATGTCTCATACCATTGAAGTTACCTTTCCTTAACTTCAGGACCCTAGTCTTTGAACTAAAGGTATCACTCTCCACCTTAATAAAGAATTCTACCATATTATGGTCACTCTTCCCCAAGGGGCCTCGCACAACAAGATTGCTAATTAGTCCTTTCTCATTACCCATCTAGGATGGCCAGCCCTCTCGTTGGTTCCTCGACATATAGAAAGCTTCTATAGATATGTAAAGAGAAAGAGGTTAGTAAAGACAAATGTAGGTCCCCTGCAGTCAGATTCAGGGGAAGTCATAACGGGGAACAAAGAAATGGCAGACCAATTGAACAAGTACTTTAGTTCGGTATTCACTAAGGAGGACACAAACAACCTTCCGGATATAAAAGGGGTCAGAGGGCCTAGTAAGAAGGAGGAACTGAGGGGAATCCTTATTAGTCGGGAAATTGTGTTGGGGAAATTGATGGGATTGAAGGCCAATAAATCCCCAGGGCCTGATGGTCTGCATCCCAGAGTACTTAAGGAGGTGGCCTTGGAAATAGCGGATGCATTGACAGTCATTTTCCAACATTCCATAGATTCTGGATCAGTTCCTATGGAGGGTAGCCAATGTAACCCCACTTTTTAAAAAAGGAGGGAGAGAGAAAACAGGGAATTACGGACCGATCAGCCTGACATCGGTAGTGGGTAAAATGATGGAATCAATTATTAAGGATGTCATAGCAGTGCATTTGGAAAGAGGTGACATGATAGGTCCAAGTCAGCATGGATTTGTGAAAGGGAAATCATGCTTGATAAATCTTCTGGAATTTTTTGAGGATGTTTCCAGTAGAGTGGACAAGGGAGAACCAGTTGATGTGGTGTATTTGGACTTTCAGAAGGCTTTCGACAAGGTCCCACACAAGAGATTAATGTGCAAAGTTAAAGTACATGGGATTGGGGGTAGTGTGTCGACGTGGATTGAGAACTGGTTGGCAGATAGGAAGCAAAGAGTAGGAGTAAATGGATACTTTTCAGAATGGCAGGCAGTTACTAGTGGGGTACCGCAAGGTTCTGTGCTGGGGCCCCAGCTGTTTACATTGTACATTAATGATTTAGACGAGGGGATTAAATGTCGTATCTCCAAATTTGCAGATGACACTAAGTTGGGTGGCAGTGTGAACTGTGAAAAGGATGCTATGAGGCTGCAGAGTGACTTGGATAGGTTAGGTGAGTGGGCAAATGCATGGCAGATGAAGTATAATGTGGATAAATGTGAGGTTATCCACTTTGGTGGTAAAAACAGAGAGACAGACTATTATCTGAATGGTGACAGATTAGGAAAAGGGAAAGTGCAACGAGACCTGGGTGTCATGGTACATCAGTCATTGAAGGTTGGCATGCAGGTACAGCAGGCGGTTAAGAAAGCAAATGGCATGTTGGCCTTCATAGCGAGGGGATTTGAGTGCTGGGGCAGGGAGGTGTTGCTACAGTTGTACAGGGTCTTGGTGAGGCCACACCTGGAATATTGTGTACAGTTTTGGTCTCCTAACTTGAGGAAGGACATTCTTGCTATTGAGGGAGTGCAGCGAAGGTTCACCAGACTGATTCCCGGGATGGTGGGACTGACATATCAAGAAAGACTGGATCAACTGGGCTTGTATTCACTGGGGTTCAGAAGAATGAGAGGGGATCTCATAGAAACGTTTAAAATTCTGACGGGTTTAGACAGGTTAGATGCAGGAAGAATGTTCCCAATGTTGGGGAAGTCCAGAACCAGGGGTCACAGTCTAGGGATAAGGGGTAAGCCATTTAGGAACGAGATGAGGAGAAACTTCTTCACCCAGAGAGTGGTGAACCTGTGAGATTCTCTACCACAGAAAGTTGTCGAGGCCATTCACTAAATATATTCAAAAAGGAGTTAGATGTAGTTCTTACTACTCGGGGGATCAAGGGGTATGGCGAGAAAGCAGGAATGTGGTACTGAAGTTGCATGTTCAGCCATGAACTCATTGAATGGCGGTGCAGGCTCGAAGGGCCGAATGGTCTACTCCTGTACCTATTTTCTATGTTTCTATGTTTCTATATTGGTCCAGAAAACCATCCCTAATACACTCCACCATATTGCTACCAGTTTGGTTAGCACAATCTATATGTAGATTAAAGTCGCCCATGATAACTGATGTACCTTTATTGCATGCATCCCTAATTTCTTGTGAAGTCGACACTCCCAAATTTCTTCCCATTTTGCCTCTTTTTGATACTTTAATTGGAATTTCGAATTTAAGGTCTAATCTCTGAGCAAATGCATTTAAATCAGTGTGCACCAATAGCATAATGTATTACATCCAATGTTCTATCATTTGTATCAATTTCACACTGTTTCCTTTACTTACCCCTTAAGCTGGCATTTCTGGGTTACTAGCCACTGATATAAAAATCAGTTTAAAAAGACCAGTAATGTGATTGCAACATTGGCAGATGAAGGCTGTAGATTTTTCATGTTTACTTTCCTGTTGCCACTGAGATATGGCTCTTGCAGCAATCCTGCCTTTTTTCTGTACTTGCTGCCATAAGGTCAGAATGACTTTCTCACTGGGAATATCTGTACTTTCTACATCGGAGGAAGAGGATACCAAGTAGGTAAGGCTGCACTTTAGGCGATCAGCACCCACCTGTCAGTGCCCTCACATAAGAATACATAGACAGAGACATACATACCTCCGGTTATCTGAGCAACAGTAACTACAGGGGCTTTAATTCACTATTCATACCAATCCAATAATCCCCTGAAGAATTTCTTACTGAACACAATCGTGGCAACACCATCAGCTCAAGGACTGCAACGGTTCAAGAAGGCTCACCACCACATGTCATGACAAACAAGGATGGATAATAAATGAGGTGATGCCAGCATTATTCACATCAGAGAATATATTTAAAAATCATCTACATGGTCTCAGACTAAGGGGTTGAAATTGGTATTCTTTGCACCCACTTTTCAGGCATAAAGCATACCAATTTAACAGTGGGACAGCCTGCCCCCAATCAACTTGGTAATTAGGATTTTCTTCAATACTGATGATTTCCTCTAGTAATAAAGATAGGGCTGTTGATTTGTCCAATATCTAATGTTTCATATTCCTTTACTAACATTATTTCATCTTGGTCTCTCTTACTGTACCTCTGAGCAAACTGATTGAATACCAATAATTGATTAAGACTGCTTAGAAATAAGAAATATCAAGTAAAATACTTTAAAAAGTCAGAATTACCTTTAATATTGAATGGTTTTTGTCCCATTAGTTGAGAGCTTCTTGTTATTCCTTTGAGAACCTTCTGGTATATAACTGAGAAAATAATTTTGTAATCGGACTAGTTGGTATACTGGGTTAAATTGGCTCAGAAGATCAAGATGCAGAATCAGTTTGGTTGGAGATAAGAAATAATAAGTGGAAGAAGTCACTGGTGGGTGTAGTCTATAGACTCCCTAACAGTAGCTACACTGTTGGACAGAGTATAAATCAAGAAATAATGGAAGCTTGTAAGAAAGGTATGGCAATAATCATGGGTGATTTTAATCTTAATATTGATTGGATAAATCAAATTGGCCAAGGTAGCCTTGAGGAAGAGTTCATACAGTGTATCTGGGATGGTTTTCTTGAATTGTACATTATGGGACCAACCAGGGAGCAGGCTATCTTAGATCTGGTACTGTGTAATGAGACAGGATTAATAAATGATTTCATAATAAAGGATCCTCTAGGAAAGAGTGATCATAGCCTGGTTGAATTTCAAATTCAGTTGAGAAAGTTGGGTCTCAAACCAGTGTCTTCATCTTAAATAAAGGTGATTACAAAGGTATGAAGGCAGAGTTGGCTAAAGTGGATTGGGAAAATAGACTAAAATATAAGACGATTGATGAGCAGTGGCAGACATTTAAGGAGATATTTCATAACACTCAACAAAAATATATTCTAGTGAGAAGGAAAGAGTGTAAGAGAAGGTAGAACAATCCGTGGCTAACTAAGGAAGTAAATGGTGGTATAAAATTGAAAACAATGGCATACAATGTTGCCAAGATTAGTGAGAGACCAGAGGATTGGGAAATTTTTTGAAAGCCAGCAAAGGACGACGAAAAAAATAATAAAGAAAGAGAAGATGGATTATGAGAGTAAACTAGCAAGAAATATAAAAACAGACAGTAAGAGCTTCTACAGGTATATAAAAAGGAAGAGAGTAGCTAAAGTAAACGTTGGTCCCTTAGATGATGAGACTGGGGAATTAAAAATGGGGAACAGGGAAATGGCAGAGACTAAGAACAAATATTTTGTATCAGTCTTCATGGTAGAGGACACTAAAAACATCCCAATAATAGATAATCAAGGGGCTATAGGGAGGGGGGAACTTAAAACAATCATTATCACTAAAGAAAAGTACTCGGTAAAATAATTGGACTAAAGGTGGACAAGTCCCCTGGATCTGATGGCCTACATCCTAGGGTCTTAAAAGAAGTGGCTACAGAGATCGTGAATGCATTGGTTGCAATTTACCAAAACTTCCCGGATTTTGGAGAGGTCCCAGCGGATTAGAAAATCACAAATGTAATGCCTCTATTTAAAAAAAGGAGGGAGACAGAAAGCAGGAAACAATAGACCAGTTAGCCTAACATCTGTCGTTGGGAAAATGCTGGAGTCCATTATTAAAAAAGCAGTAGCAGGATATTTGGAAAAGCATAATACAGTCAAGCAGAGTCAGCATGGTTTTATGAAAGGGAAATCACGTTTGACAAGTTTGATGGAGTTCTTTGAGGATGTAACGAGCAAGGGAGTGGATAAGTGGGAACCAGTGGATGTGGTGTGTTTGGATTTCCAGAAGGCCTTCGATAAGGTGCCACATAAAAGGTTACTGCACAAGATAAGAACTCACGGGGTTGGGGGTAATATATTAGGATGGATAGAGGATTGGCTAACGAACAGAAAACATAGAGTGGGATAAATGGGTCATTTTCCGGTTGGCAAACGGTAACTAGTGGGGTGCCAAAGGGGCCTCAACTATTTACAATATATATTAATGACTGGATGAAGGGACTGAGTGTAATGTAGCCAAGTTTGCTGATGATACAAAGATGGGTGGGAAAGCAAGTTGTGAGGAGGACACAAAGAATCTGCAAAGGGATATAAACAGGCTAAGTGAGTGGGCAAACATTTGGCAGATGGAGCATAATGTGGAAAAGTGTGAGATTATCCACTTTGGCAGGAAAAATAAAAAAGCTAATTATTATTTAAATGGAGAGAGATTACAAATGTTGTAATACAGAGGGACCTGGGGGTCCTTGTGCATGAAACACAAAAAGTTAGTATGCAGGTACAGCAAGTAATCAGGAAGGCAAATGGAATGTTGGCCTTTATTGCAAGCGGGATGGAGTATAAAAGCAGATAAGTCCTGCTACAACTGTACAGGGTATTGGTGAGACCACACCTAGAGTACTGCATACAATTTTGGTCTCCTTATTTAAGGAGGGATATACTTGCATTGGAGGAAATTCAGAGAAGGTTCACTAGGTTGATTCCTGAGATGAAGGGGTTGACTTATGAGGAAAGGTTGAGCAGGTTGGGCCTATACTCACTGGAGTTTAGAAAAATAAGAGGTGATCTTATTGAAACATATATGATACTGAGGGGACTCGGCAAGGTAGATGCAGAGAGGATGTTTCCACTCATAGGGGAATCTAGAACTAGGGGGCATAGTCTCAGAATAAGGGCCGGCCATTTAGAACTGAGATGAGGAGGAATTTCTTCTCTCAGAGAGTCATAAGTCTGTGGAAATCTCTGCCCCAGAGAGCTGGGTAATTGAATATATTTAAGGTGGAGATAGACAGATTTTTGAATGATAAGGGAGTGAAGAGTTATGGGGAGCGGGCAGGGAAATGGAGCTGAGCCCAAGATCAGATCAGCCATGATCTTATTAAATGTTAGAGCAGGCTCGAGGGGCCTACTCCTGTTCCTATTTATTATGTCCTTATGTTCTTAAATGGATCATTATACTACACTTATATGGAGAAATGTAAGATTGACAAAGTTGAATTAGATTGTCAGCTACACCTTTGTTCAAAATGGGAGAGAAGCATAAACTGGGTAATTATAAACCAGTTACTCTAATGCCAGTTGTGGTCAAACTCTTTATAATTTTCATAATTCAAGGTGAAATTAATGAGCATTAAGAAATATAAATCAGTGAGCATTGTTAAATGGAAATTATGTTTGACAAATTGAATACAGTGTTTTGAAGAATTGACTGAGTGGATAGATAATGGAAATGTAGTAGATGTAGGATTATGTGGATTTTCAGAAGGGATTCAATAAAGTTTCTCAGAAGAGGTTTGTTAGAGTAAATCAGATTTTGGTATAAAAGGAAATGGAACAATAAAAATAGAATACTAGTTGATGGACAGGAAACAAAGAGTTAGGATAAATCAGTGCTCTTCAGACTGGAGAAGAGTTGGAAGTGGTGTACCCATGGGTTAGTACTGTGTCCACTTTTGGTCTCAGTATATATAAACATGACCTGGATTTGGGCATAGGAACACAATCTCAAAATTTGCTGATGGCACAAAAGTAGGAGGTTTGGCTAACAGTGAAGAGGCCAGTGAAATAATTCAGGAAGATAGAGCCAGGCTTAAACAAGGGGCTAACAGTTGGCAGATGAAATTTAATGTGATTAACTGTGAAGTCATATATTTTGGAAGAAAACGAATAAGGTATAGGAGTATACACTCAATGGAAAGATACTGAAAGATGTGGATGATCAAAGAGATCTTGGTGTTCAAATACATAGGCCTAGAAATTCCATTAAGCCCAAAGACGGGCGTTGCCAAGGTTAACGACCACCTGCAAAAAGAGCACAGGAATCTCTGGTATTTTGGTGCTGCCTGCTGATTCGTGCAACGCGTTCTTTCCAGCGGTAACATCAGCAGAAGGTGCTCAGCACGGATTTGTTAAGGAGAGGTCGTGTCTGACTAACTTAATTGAAGTTTTTGAAGTGGTATCAACGAGGGTCGTTGAGGGTAGCACGTTTGATGTCGTCTACATGGATTTTAGCAAGGCTTTTGACAAGGTCCTTTATGGCAGACTGGTTAGAAAAGAAAAAGCCCATGGGATCCAAAGGAAAGTGGCAAGTTGGATTCAAAATTGGCTCAGTGGTAGGAAGCAAAGGGTAATGGATGACGGGAGTTTTTGTTTTCAGTGGGGTTCTGCAGGATTCAGTGCTGGATCCTTTGCTTTTTGTGGTATATATCAATGATTTAGACTTCAATGTAGGGGGCATGATTAAGACGTTTGCAGATGATACAAAAATTGGCCGTGTGGTTGATAGTGAGGAAGAAAGCTGTAGACTACAGGAAGATATCAATAGACTGGTCAGGTGGGCAGAAAAGTGGCAAATGGAATTCAATCAGGAGAAGTGTGAGGTAATGCATTTGGGGAGGGCTAACAAGACAAGGGAATACACAATACATGGTAGGACACTGAGAAATTTAGAGGATCAGAGGAACCTTGGAGTGCATGTACATAGGTTCCTGAAGGTAGCAGGACAGGTAGATAAGATGGTTAAGAAGGCATATGTGATCTTTTCCTTTATTAAGCAAAGCATAGAATACAAGCGCAGGGAGGTTATGCCTAAACTGTATAAAATACTACATAGAATTACATAGGATATACAGCACAGAAACAAGCATTCGGCCCAACCAGTCCATGCCGGCATTTATGTTCCACTCAAGCCTCCTCCCATCTTTCCTCATCTAACTATCAGCACAACCCTCTATTCCGTTCTCCCTCATATGCTTATCTAGTTGCCCCTTAAACTGTACTAGTCGCTTCATCTACTCCCTGTGGTATCGAGCTCCACATTCTTACCACTCTCTGGGTAAAGAAATTTCTTCTAAATTCCCTATTTGATTTCTTGGTGACTACCTTATATTGATGGACTTTAGTTTTGTCTTCCCCATCAGTGGAAACACTCTCTATCAAAACCTTTCATAATTTTAAAGACCTCTTTTCGATCTCCCCTCAACCTTCTCTTTTCAAGAGAAAAGAGACCCAGCCTGTTGATCCTTTCCTGATTGGTATACCCTTGCATTTCTGGTATCATCCTTGTAAATCTTTTTTGCACCCTCTCCAATGCCGCTATATCCTTTTAATAATATGGCGACCAGAATTGTATGTAATACTCCAAGTGTGGTCTAACCAAGTTTCAATACATGTTTAGCATAACTTCACTACTTTTCAATTCTTGAGAAATAAACTCTTGGTTTGCTTTTTTATGGCCTTGTTATCCTGTGTCACTACTTTATTATTTGTGTATTTGTACGCTGAAATCCCTTTGCTCTTTTACCCCATTTAGATTCGTATTTTCCAAGTAATATGTGATCTCCCTATTTTTCTTCCCAAAATGTAATACCTCACATTTATCTTTGGTAAATTTCATTTGTCAATTATACACCCATTCTTCAAGTTTATTAATGTCTTCTTGTAATTTGTTGCAATCCTCCTCATTATTGACTATCCCCCCTCCTCCCCCCTGCAATTTGGTGCCATCTGCATATTTAGAAATTATGTTTTTGATTTCAACATCTAAATCGTTAATATGAATTGTGAACAACAGTGGTCCCAGCACTGATCCCTTGTGGATCACCACTTCCCATCTTCTGCCACTCGGAATAACTATCCTTTACCCCTACTCTCTGCTTGCTGCCTTGAAGCCAGCTAACTATCCATTCTGCTACTTGTCCCCTAACTCCACATGCTCTGACTGATATGTCCTTACTATACAGTATAAATGCACATGAGGCCCATACTTGAGAGAAGGTCATTCTGTGACCAGTTACCTTTATTACCAAGACCTCAAGTGTTGAAGGTTGGTGGAGCTTCCACTTTTATACCTGAAAGTCCAGGTTAGGAGTGTCTCCCACAAGTTCACCCCCTTGTGGTCAATGTTCTCAAGGTGTACAATTTAGGTCAGCTTATGGGTTACAATGATAGTTGAATACATGACATCACCTCCCCCCCAAAGTTTTATTGGGATCACAGGTTAAGTCTCTCTGGTGGTTTATGCTGAGTTGGGGCTCCGGTTGTTGGGCGCTGGCCTGAGTGTCTGCTGTTTGCAGTGCCTCAGGCCTGTCCAGACTGCCCACAGTGACTGGGCTCTCCTCCACTTGGTTCCGGTGTTCGGTCACCTGTGGTGGAGTAAACTCTACGTCGTGTTCTTCCTCTGCTTCTTCTATGGGGTTGCTGAACCTCCTTTTAGTTTGATCCACATGTTTGCGGCAGATTTGTCCATTGGTAAGTTTAACTACCAAAACCCTTTTCCCCTCTTTGGCAATCAGAGTGCCTGCAAGCCATTTGGGCCCTGCAGCGTAATTAAGGACAAAAACAGGGTCATCGACATCAATACATCGCGCCCTTGCATTCCTGTCATGGTAGTCACATTGTGACTGACGCCTGCTCTCAACAATTTCTTTCACAGTAGGGTGTAAAAGGGATAACCTGGTTTTGAGCATCCTTTTCATTAGCAGTTCTGCGGGTGGAACCCCTGTGAATGAGTGTGGTCGGGATCTATTGGCCAACAGGAGGTGTGATAAGCGGCTTTGTAGGGAATCCCCTTGGATTCTGAGCATCCCCTGTTTGATTATCTGCACTGCTCGTTCCGCCTGGCCGTTTGAGGCCGGCTTGAACGGTGCCGTTCTGACATGGTTGATTCCATTGCCTGTCATGAAGTCCTGGAATTCAGTGCTTCTGAAGCACGGGCCATTGTCGCTGGCCAAGACATCCGGTAGACCATGGGTAGCGAACATTGCCTGTAGACTTTCTACCGTGGCAGAGGATGTGCTTGAATTTAAAATGGCACACTCAATCCATTTGGAGTAGGCGTCTACTACAATCAAAAACATTTTTCCCATGAATGGACCTGCGTAGTCCACATGGATGCGTGACCATGGCTTGGCGGGCCAGGACCAGGGGCTAAGGGGGGGCTTCCCTGGGTGCGTTGCCCAGCTGAGCACATGTGTTGCACCTGTGAACACAAAGTTCCAGGTCTGCATCTATCCCTGGCCACCAAACGTGTGACCTGGCAATTGCCTTCATCATGACAATGCTCGGATGCTCATTGTGAAGTTCTCTGATAAACACCTCTGTGCCCCTCTGGGGCATGACTACTCGGTTTCCCCACAGTAAGCAATCGGCCTGAATCGAGAGTTCATCCTTGCGCCTATGAAACGGTTTAAATTCCTCAGGGCATGCCCCGTACGTGGCTGCCCAGTCCCCATTCAGGACACATTTCTTAACTAAAGACAGTAGCGGGTCTTTATTTGTCCAGACTTTAATTTGACGGGCTGTCACAGGTGAGCCTTCACTTTCGAAAGCTTCAACAGCCATGACCATCTCAGCATCATGCTCAGTTGCCCGCTCAGTGGTGGCAAGTGGGAGCCTGCTGAGTGCATCGGTGCAGTTTTCAGTGCCCGGTCTGTGCCGAATTGTATAGTCATAGGCAGCTAACATAAGTGCCCACCTCTGTATGCGAGCCGATGCATTTGCATTTATGGCCTTGTTGTCGGCCAAAAGGGACGTTAGGCGTTTGTGATCTGTCTCCAGCTTAAATTTCCTGCCAAACAGGTACTGGTGCATTTTTTTTACTGCATGTACACATGCTAGCGCTTCCTTTTTTACCATCCCGTAGCCCCTTTCTGCCTGGAACAGACTTCTGCAGGCATAAGCTACCGGCTGTAACTGACCATTGGCATTCACATGCTGCAACACACACCCGACTCCATAGGACGACGCATCGCACGTTAAAACAAGTTTCTTACACGGGTCATATAACGTTAACAATTTGTTGGAGCATAACAAGTTGCGTGCTCTATCAAAAGCCCTTTCCTGGCTGACCCCAAGACCCAATTGCGACCTTTGCGTAGGAGCACGTGTAGCGGCTCTAAAAGCGTGCTCAATTTGGGAAGAAAGTTATCAAAATAGTTCAGGAGCCCCAGGACCGAACACAGCTCCGTCGTGTTACGGGGTCTGGGTGCTCTCTGGATCACTTCCGTTTTGGACGCAGTGGGTCTGATCCCGTCTGCTGCTACCCTCCTCCCCCGGAATTCAACCTCTGGAGCTAGGAAGATGCACTTCGCCTTTTTCAGTCGCAGCCCTACCCGGTCCAGTCTGCGTAGCACCTCCTCCAGGTTGTTCTTCAGTATCGCGACCCGTGATGAGGATGTTGTCTTGAAAAACCACCGTCCTTGGAATTGACTTGAGAAGGTTTTCCATATTTCGCTGAAAGATCGCGGCAGCCAAATGAATCCCGAGTGGACATCTGTTATACTCAAACAACCCCTTGTGTGTTGTGATGGTGGTCAGCTTCTTCGACTCACTCGCCAGCTCCTGGGTCATGTAAGCTCAGGTCAGGTCCAATTTTGAAAAAAGTTTGCCACCGGATAGCGTCGCAAAGAGGTCCTCCGCTCTCGGTAGCGGGTACTGGTCTTGAAGCGACACCCGATTGATGGTGACCTTGTAATCGCCACATATCCTGACCGACCCATCCGCCTTGAGCACCGGCACAATTGGGCTCGCCCAGTCACTGAATTCGACTGGCGAGATGATGCCTTCCCTCAGCAGACGGTCTAATTCGCATTCTATCTTTTCCCGCATCACGTACGGCACCGCTCTGGCCTTGTGGTGTACTGGCCTGGCGTCCAGGTTTATGTGAATCACTACCTTGGTCCCCATGAAAATGCCGATGCCGGGTTGAAATAATGAGTCAAATTTGTCCAGGACCTGTGAGCATGATACTCGTTCCACTGAAGAAATTGCATTGACATCGCCCCATTTCCAGTTCATGACAGCGAGCCAATTCCTCCCCAGTAGTGCGGGACCATCCCCCGGAACAACCCAGAGTGGCAACCTGTTCTCCGAATCTTTGTGGGTCACGACTACCGTGGCACTGCCTAGCACCGGAATTATCTCCTTTTTATATGTCCGTAGCTGTGCGTCAATCAGCAATAATTTTGGCCTCCTGGCCTTGGACACCCACAACCTTTCGAACTGTTTGATACTCATCAGGGACTGGCTGGCCCCCATGTCTAGCTCCATTAATACTGGGATGTCATTGAGGAGCACTTACATCATTATCGGTGGTGTCCTGGTATATGAACTGTATATGTGCTCCACATGAACTCGCTGAACTTCAGCTTCCAGCGATTTCCCCCAGTATTCATTTGGCCTTGAATGGCTTACATCGGGCCCATCCTCCTCGTACATCAACCTTCCTGCAGGCTTCCTGCACATATGCGCCAAGTGACCGCTGACGTTGCAGTTTCTGCAGGTATATTGCTGATACCTGCAAGCTCTGGCTGGGTGTTTGCCTCCACACCTCCAGCATGAGCTGGAGGCCCCGTTGTTGGAAACAAAAGGTCCATTACCAGTCGATCGTCTCTGACTGTCTCTGTAACTGTCCTTAAGCACACTATTAACAGGTGTTGATGGCCCCATTACTGGCCGCATTGTCCATTGCGATGGCATGAATCACCCTTCAGCTGGCCATTGTCTCTGTTGAATTCCCTCTTTGGGTTCGGCTACATGCTGGGGCATGTCCGATTGCCCTTATCTGCCTAGAGAACTGTGTGCCACGTTAACAATGTTGACTCCCTGGTCGTTTACCGTATTTGAGCCAAGATTTTTGTCAAACATCATTCTGGTCTCTTCCTCCCCTGAGATAAATGTCTGGCCTATCAGAGCCGCCGCTTCCAAGGTCAAGCCTTTGGTCTCAATCAGTTTCCTAAAAACCCCAACGTGCCCAATGCCCTCAATAAAAAAGTCTCACAGCAGCTCCGTTCTGCATGCATCTGGGAATTTACATAGGCTCGCCAGTCGCCGGAGATCTGCCACGAAGTCAGGAACACTTTGCCCTTCTCACCGCCGGTGCGTGTAAAACCGGTGTCTCGCCATGTGCATGCTGCTCGCCGGTTTAAGGTGTTCCCCGATCAACTTATTAAGCTCTTCGAACGTCTTGTCCGCCGGCTTCTCTGGCGCTAGAAGGTCCTTCATCAGGGCGTACGTTCTGGATCCATAAACCATCAGGAGATGAGCCCTGCGTTTGTCGGCCAAATCCTGTCTCAACCATTCCTTAGTGACAAAACTTTGCGGTAGTCTCTCAATAAAGTCGTCCCAATCATCACCAACACAGTACCTCTCTTCTGTGCTGCTAGTGGTCATGCTCGCGTGGTTTAAATCCCAGTTTCTCGTCGGCAATGATATGCCCTTACTATACAGTATAAATGCACACGAGGCCCATACTTGAGAGAAGGTCACTGTGTGACCAGTTACCTTTATTGCCAAGACCTCAAGTGATGAAGGTTGGTGGAGCTTCCCCTTTTATACCTGAAAGTCCAGGTTAGGAGTGTCTCCCACAAGTTCACCCCCTTGTGGTCAATGTTCCCAAGATGTACAACTTAGGTCAGCTTATACATGGGTTACAATGGTAGTTGAATACATGACACTGACCTTATTCATTAGTGCACTATGTGGTACCTTATCGAAGGCCTTTGAAAATCTAGATAAATTACATTCTCTGCATTACCCTTGTCTGCATTACTCTTTGTTACCTCTTCAAAAAATTCAATGAGGTTGGTCAAGCAAGGTTTTCCCTTTTGAAATCCAAGCTGACTATTCATTATTATATTTTTGGTTTCTAGTTAGGCCACAGCTAGAGTACAGCATATAGGGCCCAAGTTTCGGGCTGCGCCTAGAACGGCGCAGCCCCAACCTGGACGCCCGTTTTTCATGCCACAAAGTGCGCCTGAAAAAAACTTCCAGATTCTCCGGCTCCCTGCTGGTCCTCTGGCCCTCGACGCGGTGCAGCACAAGCTGTAGGGGGCGGAGCCAGGTCCCTGTGCTGAAAACAGTGCCGGGACCTCTGCACATGCGCGCTACAGTGGGCGTGCAAGTGCAGTAGCTCCAGGCGCCCAAAACTGTGTGGGAGGGGCCCGAAGCACGCAGCCCCTAGCCCTGGCCGAATGGCCTCACTGGGGCTGCGTGAATAAGGCTGCCTCCCAAGGCCAGCTCCTGCTTCCTCCGGACCAGACCGGACCCGACTTGACTCCCGCTCCCACCCCCCCCACCGGACTGCTGCCCCCCCCCCTCGACCCGACCTCTGCTTCCCCAGCTCCCGACCTTCCCCCCCCCAGACCGACCTCCGCTCCCGACCGATCTCCCCCGCCCCCCCGACCGATCTACCCCCGCCCCCCCGACCGATCCCCCCTCCCCTCCGCCCCGACCCGCGCTCCCCCCGATCCGCGCTCCCGACCCCCCCCGGACCCGACGCCACCTACCTGTCAATCCGGTAAGTCTAAGCTCGAAATCTTGGGCCCGGCCGGGCCCGGCCCGTTCAGCCTCCCTCTCCTTTCTTTCTCTCTCTCTTCCCCCCTTCTCTCCCCCCATCCCCTCCCTCCCTTCTCTTCCCCCCTCCCCTCCCTCTATCCCTTCTCTCACCCCCTCTCCTCCCTCCCTCCCTTCTCTTCCCCCCCTCTCCTCCCTCCTTTCTCACCCCCCTCCCCTCCCTGCCTTCTCATCCCCCTCCCTTCTCACACCCCCCTCCCCTCCCTCCCTCCCTTCTCAACCCCCTCCCCTCCCTCCCCTCCCTCCCCTCCCTCACTTGTCACCCCCCCTCCCCGCCCACCCCCTCTTCCCCACTCCACCACCCCTCCTCCCGTCCACCCCCCCTCCCCCTCCCCTCCACCCCTCGCTGTCAGAAACACAGACACTGACAGACAGAGAGTGAGAGACACAGACAGACAGACAGACAGACAGAGAGATAGAGACACTGACAGAGACACACTGGGAGGGGGCATCCCAGCATGCTGTTGGAGAGCTCCCGGTGCTGCAGTCGGTAAGTAGAAAATGTTTTATTTATTGATTTAAAAAAAAATAATTATTTCTTATTAATTTTTTTTGATTGGTTTATTGGTTGATTTATCGATGTTTTTATCATTTATTATTGATGATGGCTCTTTATTTGTAAAACTGAAGTGTTTAATGTTTGTAAACTTCCCTTTAACCCCCCCCCCCCATTCCCTACACCTGATTTGTAACCTACGCCTGATTTTCTAAAGTGTAGACAAGGTTTTTTCGAGCGTACAAAAATCTTCACTTACTCCATTCTAAGTTAGTTTGGAGTAAGTTTTCACTGCCGAAACTTTGAAAACAGGCGTAAGTGGCCGGAGACGCCCCCTTTTGAAAAAGAAATTCTGTTCCAAAGTGAAACTGTTCTAACTGACTAGAACTGGAGCAAACTAAATGCCGAGAATTTGAATTTCTAAGATACTCCGTTCTACACCAGTTGCTCCAAAAAATCAGGAGCAACTGAGGCCGAAAATTGGGCCCATAGTTCTGTCCACCACATTATAGGAAAGATGCGTTTGCATTAGCGAGCTGGTCGAGGGCACCGGTCAGCTCTGCCAGACTTAGCAGAGCATCCAGATGTTTGGCGCCCTCTGGGCCGGCCTTCGGCAAGTCTTCCCACAAAACTCAGTGCGCATCCTGGCTGGATGGATCTGGAGAGAACAGAGCCTCGTAATATGCCTCGGCTCCGGCACTGATGCTCTCTGGATCCGAGACCAGAGATCCGTCGTCGGCCAGAAGCATCAAGAGCTGCTTACTAAACCACCGTCTTTTTTCCAGCGAGTAGAAGAAATGGAAGCCGCGGTCCAGGTCCCAGAGGAACTGGATCGACAACCTCACCTACATGCCTCGGGACCCGACGAGCTGCCAGTCCTTCAGAGTGTCTTTTCTCTTTGTACACCTTCCACAGGGCTGGGTCTTCGACGACCTGACTGAGACGGGACTCCAAGTCGAGCACCTCCTTCTCCAGGCGCCTAATCCGAGCCTCCCGTCTCTTGGTTGACCCCTTTGCATACTAAGAACAATAGAAATAGGAGCAGAAGTAGGCCATTTGGCCCCTCGAGCCTGCTCTGCCATTCAATAAGATCAAGGCTGATCTAATCATGGACTCAGCTCCACTTCCCTGCCTGCTCCCCATAACCCTTTACTCCCCTATCGCTCAAAAGTCTGTCTATCTCTGCCTTAAATCTATTCAATGATCCAGCCTCCACAGCTCTCTAGGGCAGAGAATTCCATTGATTTACGATCTTCTGAGAGAAGAAATTTCTCCTCATCTCAGTTTTAAATGGGTGGCCCCTTATTCTAAGACTATGTCCCATAGTTTTAGTTTCCCCTATGAGTGGAAATATCCTCTCTGCATCCACTTTGTCAAGCTCTCTTATTATCTTATAAGTTTCAACAAGACCACATCTCATTCATTCAACCTACTCAACCTATCTTCATAAGTCAACCCCCTCATCTCCGGAATCAACCGAGTGAACCTACTCTAAACAGCCTCCAATGTAAGTATATTCTTCCTTAAATACGGAGACTAAAACTGTACGCAGTACTCTAGATGTGGCCTCACCAATACCTTGACAGAAGAGACAGACGTGAGCCTTACCCATATCCCAACCTAGCCTGAAGGAGGGGAAGCCTCCCTGCTTCCTTCTCCAGTCACGAATCCCAGAACCACTCTTCCTCCAGCAGCAGGTTGTTAAGATGCCAGTACGCGGATCCCAAGCGCGCGGAGCGGAACAAGCTCCGCCCACACTAGGTGATGGTCCGAGCACAGCACTGGCCGCATGGAAGCCGTTGGAATGCAGGAGACGTACACCCGAGAAACGTAAATGCGGTCGATTCTGGACCTTCCTCTTCCAGACCGCACCCAAGTGAAGCTGCTGGATTTGGGATGGAGATTTCACCAGATAGAAACATAGAAACATAGAAATTTACAACGCAGAAGGAGGCCACGCTGGCCGACAAAGAGCCGCACGGCCCTTGGTCAGCAGCCCTGAAGATTACATATAAACCTATGAACAATGACAGAAAGGCAAAGAGCACCCAGCCCAAACCAGTCTGCCTCACACAACTGCGACACCCCTTATACTGAAACATTCTACACTCCACCCCAACTGGAGCCATGTGATCTCCTGGGAGAGGCAAAAACCAGATAAAAACCCAGGCCAATTTAGGGAGAAAAAATCTGGGAAAATTCCTCTCCGACGCATCCAGGCGATCGAAACTAGTCCAGGAGATCACCCTGGCCATATTCGATTCCCTGCAGTACTTATCATTAATACTGCACCGGCCAACAAAAGGTCATCCAGTCTAATCCCAATTACCAGCTCTAGGTCCATAACCCTGCAGGTTACGGCACTTTAAGTGCCCATCCAACCATCTCTTAAAAGTGGTGAGGGTTTCTGCATCCACCACTCTTCCAGGCAGCAAGTTCCAGATCCCCACAACCCTCTGCATTATGAAGCCCCCCCCTCAAATCCCTCTAAACCTTCCACCTTAAAACTATACCCCCTCGTAATAGACCCTCCACCGATGGAAATAGGCCCTTACTATTCACTATGTCCAGGCCACTCAATATTTTGTACACCTCAATGAGGTCTCCTCTCAATCTCCTCTGTTCCAATGAGAACAAACCCAGCCTATCCAATCTGTCCTCATAACTAAAATTCTCCATTCCAGGCAGCATCCTAGTAAATCTCCTCTGCACCCTCTCTAGTGCAATCACATCCTTCCTATAATACGACGACCAGAACTGCATCACAGTACTCCAGCTGTGGCCTAACCAAAGTATTTATACATTGTAAGCATAACCTCCCTGCTTTTATATTTTATGCCTCGGCCAATAAAGGCAAGCATTCCATATGCCTTCTTAATCACCTTATCCACCTGGCCTGCTACTTTCAGGGATCTGTGGACAAGCACTCCAAGGTCCCTTTGTTCATCTGCACTATTAAGTAGCCTACCGCTTAATGTGTATACCCTTTCCTTATTAGCCCTCCCAAAGTGCATCACCTCACACTTCTCTGAATTAAATTCCATTTGCCATTGCTCTGCCCACCCGACCAGTGGATTGATATCCTCCTCCAGCCCATGACTTTCCTCTTCATTATCAACCACACAGCCAATTTTAGTGTCGTCTACAAACTTCTTAATCATACTCCCTATATTCAAATCTAAATTGTTGATATATACCACAAAAAGCAAGGGACCCAGTACTGAGCCCTGTGGAACCCCACTGGAAACATCCTTCCAGTCACAAAAACATCCATCAACTATTACCCTTTGCTTCCTACCTCCAAGCCAATTTAGGATCCAACTTGCCACTTTGCCCTGGATCTCATGGGCTTTAATCTTCTTCACCAGTCTACCATGTGGGACCTTATCAGAAGTTTTGCTAAAGTCCATATACATTACATTGTACGCACTACCCTCATCGACCCTCTTGGTTACCTCCTCAAAAAATTCAATCAGTTTAGTCAAACACGATCTTCCCTTAACAGATCTGTGCTGACTGTCCCTAATTAATCCTTGCCTTTCCAAATATAGATTTATCCTGTCTTCCAGGATTTTTTCCAATAATTTTCCCACTACTGAGGTTAGGCTGACATTACTTGGCCTATACTTTTCTCCCTTCTTAAACAAGACTACTACATTAGAAATCTTACAATCCTCCGGCACTATGCCCAAATCCAAAGAGAACTGGAAAATGATGGTGAAGGCCTTTGCTATTTTCTCTTTTACTTCGCTCAACAGCCTGGGATGCATTTCATCCGGGCCTGGTTACCTATCTACTTTCAAAACTGCTAAACCCGTCCACCAAGTCCAAGGACCCGACCAGGTCCCTCAACCTCTCCATTGCCGCCAACCTCTGCGGGGCACTGGAGCGGTCCCTCACCTCGAGGATGTAGTCGCCGACATCGATGGAGCCTAAAAGAGCAGATACTTCTTCAAAGATGCACACTTGCTGCGCACCGGGCTGAACGGCATACACGTTCACTAAATGGAGCGGCATGTCCCCCAGGCAAACAGTGACATGGAGCAATCAGCCTGGCACAGGCTCCTTCACCCCCAAGATCACCAGCTGAAAATGTGGGACCAGCAAGATAGCAAGGTGGCTCATGCGGGCCTCTCCTTGCCATTTCAGGAGCCATGTGGCCTTGTCTCTCGGAACGATGTGGGTTTCTTGCAGGATGCACACCGCATACTTCCCCTCCTTTAGGAGCGAGAAGTTATTAAATCTGCAGCATGCCTCTCTGCTGCCGCAGGTACAGAGGAGATTTATGAGGATGTTGCCACAACTGGAGAATTTTAGCTATGAGGAAAGAGTGCATAGGTAGTGGTTCTTTTCTTTGGAGCACAGGAGGCTGAGGGGAGACTTAATTGAAATTATGAGGGGCCTAGATTGAGTAGATAGTAAGGACCTATTTCCCGTAGCAGAGAGATCAATAACCAATAAGGGGGCATAAATTTAAAGTAAGTGATAGAAGGTTTTGAGGGAGTTAAAGACAACTTTTTTCACCCAGAGGGGATTGATGGGGATTTGGAACTCACTACATGAAAGGATGGTAGAGGCAGAAACCCTCATCATGTTTAAGAAGAACCCTTATATCCACTTGAAGTACCATAACCTATAGGGTTACTGACCAAGAGCTGGAAAGTGCGATTAGACTGGATAGTTCTTTTTCGGCTGGCACAGACCCGAGTGGCCTCCTTCTGTTCCGTAAATTTCTAGATTCTATGATTCTAAGTGTAATATATTTGCTTCATGGGTTCTTTGCTTAAGAATTCATAACAATACATTACTAGTAAAAACTAGTTGGTTTATTAGCAAACGGTTTAACAATCACACTACACATTACTTTACCAGTTCATCCACCCGGCTCACAACCACATGCCTCATCATGAATCCCCCAAACCCAACTGGATGGGGTTTTATTGAGTCTTGTGAACATCATATGACTGGCTAAGTTACTCCCAACTCAACAGCTCTGTAACTCTTTTGGGTTGAAGACAATTAAACAATTAAATCAAGTACCCCTGATTAAAGAGGGGGACACTCCAAAAATTTTCAAGCATGTGCCCCCTCGTTTTTTTTTGGTTTTTTTGTTTTTGTTTTTTTTTCTTGTTTTTTTTTCTTTTGGGGGACGGGCACTAAAACCAAAAATTATACAAGTGCCCCCTGGCTAAAAGGGAGGGGACACTAAAACCCGGCACAATAAACCAATTAAACTTTAAAACATATAAAATCAAATTAAAATTCGGTTGCCGGGGGTGATGATGCACTCCAGTCCCTCCGGCGCCCACCTCTCATGGAAGGCCGCGAGCGTACCGGTGGACACCGCGTGCTCCATCTCCAGGGACACCCTGGCTCGGATGTAACCGCGGAAGAGAGGCAGGCAGTTGGGCTGAACGACCCCCTCGACCGCCCGCTGCCTGGACCGGCTGATGGCCCCCTTGGCCGTGCCCAGGAACAGTCCTACGAGGAGGCCCTCGGACCCAACAGCTCTACAACTCTTTTTGGGGGTGGAAAAAATAAACATTAGATCAAGTGCCCCCCCGATCTGGGGGACAATCCAGACACTTTTAACTGCCCTCTTTTTTAATTTTTTGTTTTTTATTTTTTTTTGTGTTTTTTTTTGTGCTTTTTTTTTGTGCGTTAAAATCATATATTTTACAAGTGCCCCCTATATAAGAGGAGAGGGACACTAAAACTGGCAATTAAAACAAATTAAACTTTAAAACATATAAAATCAAATTAAAATTTGGTTGCCGGGGGTGATGATGCACTTCAGTCCCTCCGGTGCCCACCTCTCACGGAAGGCCGCGAGCGTACCGGTGGACACCGCGTGCTCCATCTCCAGGGACACCCTGGCCCGGATGTAGGCGCGGAAGAGAGGCAGGCAGTCAGGCTGAACGACCCCCTCGACCGCCCGCTGATGGCACCCTTGGCCGTGCCCAGGAGCAGTCCTACGAGGAGGCCCTCGGACCTACCCGCTCCCCTCCATGCAGGGTGCCCAAAGATCAGGAGTGTGGGACTGAAGTGCAACCAGAAATTGAGGAGCAGCCCCTTTAAATAATGAAACAGGGGCTGTAACCTCGCACACTCCATAAAAACGTGGAACACGGACTCTTCCAAACCGCAGAAATTGCAGGCGGCCTGGGAGCCCGTGAACCGGCTTAAAAATTTGTTGCACGGGACTGTTCCGTGCACCACCCACCAGGCCAAGTCCCCGATAAATAGTGGGAGGACTCCCGCACAGAGTGCACTCCATCGGGGATCCCGCCTCCTCCGGACAGCAAGATGGTACGCCATGGCGTGTCCGGACGGCAGACGAGGATGGCAAGGTTGAGAGTGTGCAGGAGCAGCCCGTACAGGAAACCCCTCCACGCAGAACTGAAAGGCACGGAGGGGATTTCCCCGAGGCGGCTCAAGTTGTAAGGCGCCAGCTCCCGAGGGAGGTTCCGGGATTTGGCGCCGATGAGGAATTCCGTCCGGACGGGGGTCAGTTCGGACGGGATCTCCCCACGTGCTTGAGCTTCCTCGACACACCTATTGGAGTCAGGGCCCAGAGCTCCAACAGCTCTACAACTCTTTTGGTTGGATACCAATAAAACAGTTAAGTCAAGTGCCCTCCAATCTGGGGGACACTCCAAACATTTTTCAAGGCCCTTTTTTCCTTTTCTTTTGTTTTATTTTTGGGGGTATTTTGTTTTTTTTGTGTTTTTGGGCTTTAAAATCATAAATTTTACAAGTGCCCCCTATAAAAGGGGAGGAGGACACTAAAACCCGGCAATTAAAACAAATTAAACTTTAAAACATATAAAATCAAATTAAAATTTGGTTGCCGGGGGTGACGATGCACTCCAGTCCCTCCGTCGCCCACCTCTCGCGGAAGGCCGCGAGCGTACCGGTGGATACCGCGTGCTCCATCTCCAAGGACACCCTAGCCTGGATGCAGGTGCGGAAGAGAGGTAGGCAGTCGGGCTGAACAAGCCCCTCGACCGCCCGCTGCCTGGACCGGCTGATGGCACCCTTGGCCGTGCCCAGGAGCAGTCCTATGAGGAGGCCTTCATGGCCGGCACTAAAGGTTCAAATTTCTATCCCATAATTCCCTGAAAGTGTGACTGCAATTAGATAAAACCATTGAAAAATACCAACAGCATTTTGGATTTTATAAATAAAGGCATAGAGTACAAAAGTAAGGAAGTAATGGTAAATTTGTACAAAACATTTGTTTGGCCACAGTTATAGGACATGCAGTTTTGGACATCCCATTATAAAATGCCATAAAAGCCATATGGAGCATAAAATATAGAGTTACCAGGATGATTCCAGGAATGAGAAACTTGAGATAATGGGACTATTTCCACAGAAGCAGGGATAGATATGAAGAGATTTAATAAATATTTCACAGAGTGAATGCTTTGCCACAGGGAATGGTTGAGACAGAGAGCGTTGCATCCTTTAAGGGAAAATTGGGTATTTGAAGCAGAGGAAGATACAGGGCTATGGGGAGAAAGCAGAGCAGAAATATTAGTTTTGAATTGGGCTAGCAAAGAGCCAACAGAGTCACGATAAGTTGAATGGCCTCTTTCTGTGCTGTAAAACGATAGTTCTATGATTCTCTACATTACTCTTTGCCCATGGACAATGAAACTTTGTTATGGATTTGCATTTGTGCCCGCAATTGTGCTCACTGACTTCCAAATGTTAGTTAAATATTAATGTTAACCAATCTCACTGCTAATACTTAAAATGGAGCTTAAAACATCCCCAGTGGCACTGAAGCCAATTGTGGCATCCCTAACTCGGCATAGATGACCTGGTATGTATGGCTCAATTTTCTAATAGGCAAAGATTTAATAACTGGGCTTTCAGAAGGGCTGCTACAATTCTATCTATCTATTATATATTAAAAATGCTGAGGGGTAAAACATCATTGTATCTCAAAGTACATTGAAAACTCCTATGTCAGGCTCTGTATATGGCAAAATCAATTATAAAAGTGTTAACAGTTATCTGCAGAACCCGTTACACTTATAGGCAGCACTGCAATTGACATTTTTAATGCTAAACTCCCTGTCACATAGTGTTAGCTGAAGTGCCCCTTCAGGTACTGTATTTTGGCTCTGGGTCAGCATATGTGTAAGCTTACAGCTGTATTGCAAAGCTACTGGATGGCAATACAGGAATGTGTTTGTCTTTAGTATGCAGTCTCAAGGTAAGGATAAAAAGCTGTTAGGTCAACTGTTTAGCCTTTGACCCGCCATTCATCGCGATACTTCTGCAGCTATCAATCTGCTCACTCACTCCCTCCCTCACCACCATCTTTGATGATCTTGTCCCCAATAAAATCCTTATCTCTCCCACCCTGCTCATTCCTCCTGGTACGGCACCCATCTTCAGTCCAAGGGGTGCAGACTTAAATGTATCTGGCGCACAATTGGTTTAACTATTCATTGCTACATCTGGTTGGAACATATCAAACAATATTGGACCTTCCTCTCCTCGGCCAAAACTGCTCATTTTGCCAAAATAACCAACAACTTCTTTACTCCACTACCAACCCCCTCCTTAAACTCCTCTCCCCTGCATCCTTCACCCTCACCTCAAACAGGTGAGGAGCTTATGGATTTCTTTGTCACTGAGATAGAGACAATCCATTCAACTTTCTCCATTGCATCCCTTCCTATTCATGGCCAACCGTGCCAAACACACCCCAAGGTTGCCCCATGCCCTAGCTCTGAACACATGTCCTTCTCTAGTTTCTCTTCTATCTCCCCTCATGCCCTCTCTAAGCTTATCTTATCAATGAAACCCACCTCCTCATCCTTCTTGACCTCTCTGCAGCCTTTGACACAGTTGACCACACCATCCTCCTCCAATGCTTCTCCTCCATTGTCCAGCTGATTGGGACTGGTCTCGCCTAGTTTCACCGCTTAGCTATCTAATCGCAGTGGCTTCTCTTCCCACTCCTGCACCGTTACCTCCGGAATCCCTGAAGGGTCTATCTTTGGCTACGTCCAATTCTTTGGCTACTTCCGATTCTTTGTCTACATGCTGCCCGTCAGTGACATCGCCCAAGTACATGCTGTCTGGTTCCACATGTACACTGATGACATGCAGCTCTACCTCTCCACCACCTCTCCCAACCCCTCGATTCTCTTTGTGCTGTCAGTGCATTTGTCCAACATCCTGTCCTGGGTGAGCCACAGTTTTCTCCCATTAAACCATGCAAGGACTATGGCCACTGTTCCCAGCTCTCACCACAAACTCCATGCCCTAGCCTCTGATTCCATACCACTGTTGTCTCAGGCTGGATCAGACTGTTAGCAACATCAGCATCCTATCTGAACCTGAGCTGAAGTATATGAATGCAAGTTTTGTTATTATTCAATTAAAATTATTTTTCTCACTGCAGCATTTATACAGCCACCTTTCCCTCGATGTGCCTCTCCAAATGTCACTGCATTCTGACAATGAACTATGACTGTTGACTCTCTCAGGTTGCATACCAGGATTGCAACTTAAAATTCCTCTGTGCCCTCTTCAATGAATTTCCCGCCTCGGATCACAAGTTATCCAACAGAAGATTTAACTATTCAGGCTAGACTATGAAGGATCTTTAAAGCTTGCCAACTGTCTCCCCACTTCTCACTTGATAGGTCCATCAATGCTTCTCGTGACCTCTCCTCGGTTGATAATTGGCAGGTCAATGGAAATTTTCATTGATGCAGCCTTGGCACAGATTGCCAGACTGCTACACCGCGCCCCCTCCCCCCCCCACCGAAAGATCTTAGGTGCATCAAGGAGGATGCAGTCTGCTAAGCAGCACCTCACATTCCCCCTCCCCTACTCCTCACAATCCCTTGCACCACTCCCCCATTTCTCATCTAATCCTCTCCCTCTTCCCATTCCCTATCCTCTCCCTCCTTCTCTCCCCACCTCTCTCTGCTCTACCTTCTCCTCTCTGCTCCATCCTGCCATTGAGTGTACCCTCCATGGCCCCCAACTCTGAAATTTGCATTCACAGCATTAGATGCCTGTCACATAACATTAGGTACAAAATCCTTTAATGGTGCTGTATATCAGCCCTGAAAGTGAGCTTAGTTCCAGTATGAAGACACTGGTTAATAGCATATGAATATATGACCAGTTCTCACAGGATCTCAATTAATATTTGATCAAATTAAACAACTAAAAGTTTCCTTTTGTTAACTAAAGTAATACTAAAGTCAGTTTGATCCATCTGTGAAGTCAGTTTTTTAGACTTTGTACTTGTGTCCCAAGAGAGGCCCAAACTGCAGCATTCAGCGGTCCAGGCTTTTTCCCCCCACCTCAAACCAGGCAATGGACATTCAAAAAGCCGCATTCCCTGACAATTTTCACCCATCCCTGTAGTGTCTCTGCACCTTGTTAAAAAACTCACACGAGGCATGTATATATCAGACACGGTCACTCTGTGACCTTCACTTTATTCCCAGGACGAAGGACCAAGGACCAAGGGATCTCCCCTTTTATACCTGGAAACCCAGGTGAGGAGTGTCTCCTGCAAGTTCACCCCCTGTGGTCAGGGCGTGCATTTCAAGGGTACAGATACAGTGTGCATGAGTTACAGTTACATAACTATTGTCATTGCAAGATGGTGAAATACATGACATCACCTGCCCTCCTTAAGTCTTTTAGTTTCAGAGGTTAAGTCTATCGGGTGGTCGACGCTCTCTCGTGGAGCATCGCAGTTGTGGCTCTGGTGGCTGAGCCTCAGCACGCTTCTCTGTCACTTGAGGTGATTCTGGCCTGTCCGGGCTGGCCGCCGGGACTGTGCATGCTGAGGGCTGTCTTTGTTGCTCGTACGCTGGCAGTGGTGTGAGTGCTATCTCATCATGCTCTTCTTCAGGTTCCTCCGTGTCTATGCTGAACCGGTCCAAGTGTTTGCAGCATATCTGCCCATTGTTTAGTCTGACCACCATGACCCTGTTTCCTTCTTTGCCGGTTACAGTGCCATCAAGCCATTTGGGTCCCAAAGCATGGTTAAGAACAAATACCGGGTCATCTATTTCTATACACCTCCCCCTTGAGCCTCGATCATGGAGCTCGGTTTGGGACTGGCATCTGCCCTCAACAATGTCTGCCAGGTCTGGGTGAATGAGGGACAGCTGCGTCTTGAGTGTGCGTTTCATGAGGAGTTCCGCTAGCGGGACTCCTGTGAACGAGTGCGACCGGGACCTGTAGGTCAGCAGGAGGCGCGATAGGTGGAACTGCAGGGAGGGTCCTTGGATGTGTAGCATGCCCTGCTTTATGACTTGGACTGCCCGTTCTGCCTGGCCATTGGAAGCTGGCTTGAATGGCGCTGTCCAGACGTGCTTGATCCCATTGCCCGACATAAATTCCTGGAATTCATGGCTGGTAAAACATGGGCCATTGCCACTGACCAGGATGTCCGGCAAGCCATGGGTCGTGAAAACCATACGCAGACTCTTCACAGTGACGGATGTCGTGCACAAGTTCAATATGATGCACTCGATCCACTTCTAGTATGCATCGACAACGATCAGGAACATTTTCCCCATGAACGGGCCCGCATAGTCTACGTGAATGCATGACCATGGCCTGGTGGGCCAGGGCCACGGGCTGAGTGGGGCCTCCCTGGGGGCATTGCCCAGCTGGGCACATGTCGTGCACCTGTGAACCCAGTGTTCCAGGTCTGAGTCAATCCCCGGCCACCATACATGTGACCGGGCAATGGCCTTCATTAACACGATGCCAGGGTGCTCGCTGTGGAGTTCCCTGATGAACGCTTCCCTTCCTTTCTGGGGCATGTCTACCCGGCTGCCCCATAACAGGCAGTTGGCTTGGATGGAGAGTTCATTCATCCATCTCTGAAACGGCCTGACTTCCTCGGGGCACGCCCTGTGTGCGGGCGCCCAATTCCCAGTCAGAACACATTTCTTTATCATGAATAGGAGGGGGTCCCTGTTGGTCCAGAGTTTGATCTGTTGCGCTGTGATGGGGGAGCCCGCAGTGTCAAAAGCCTCAACAGCCATGACCATCTCGGCGCTCTGCTCCGATGCCCCCTCGGTGGTGGCCAGTGGGAGCCTGCTGAATGCGTCAGCGCAATTTTCAGTGCCTGGCCGGTGCCATATGGTGCAGTCATACGCAGCCAGCATGAGGGCCCATCGCTGTATGCGAGCTGATGCGTTAGCGTTGACAGCCTTGCTGTCGGACAACAGGGATGTTAGCGGCTTGTGGTCCGTCTCTAGCTCGAACTGTCTACCGAAAAGGTACTGGTGCATCTTTTTCACACCGAACACACACGCGAGTGCCTCCTTCTCGACCATGCCGTATCCACGCTCTGCCTGGGAGAGCGACCTGGAGGTGTAAGCCACCGGTTGGAGTCGGCCGTCATCGTTACCCTGCTGCAACACACAGTCAACCCTGTAGGATGACGCATCGCATGTTAAAACCAGTTTTTTACAGGGGTCATACAAAGTCAACAGGTTGTTGGAACACAGCAGGTTCCTCGCCTTATTGAAAGCCCGTTCTTGACAATCCCCCCAAAACCATTCACACCTTTTACGGAAGAGCATGTGTAACGGCTCCAACAATGTGCTTCAGTTCGGCAGAAAGTTCCCAAAATAATTCAAAAGTCCCAGGAATGATCGCAACTCCGACGTGTTGCCGGGCCTGGGCGCCCAGCGAATCGCTTCAGTTTTTGATTCAGTGGGTCGGATCCCGTCTGCGGCAACCCTCCTGCCCAGGAACTCGACCTCTGGGGCCAAAAACACGCACTTGGCCTTTTTCAGCCGCAAACCTACCCGATCCAATCGGCATAGCACCTCCTTCAGGTTGCGGAGGTGTTCCTCGGTGTCTCGACCCAATATAAGGATGTCGTCTTGGAATACGACCATTCCAGGGATGGACTTGAGAAAGCTTTCCATGTTTCGCTGAAAGATAGCTGCCGCCGAACGAATGCCAAACGGACACCTGTTGTAGACAAATAATCCTTTGTGCATCGTGATGGTGGTCAGAAGCTTGGAATCTTCCGCCAGTTCCTGAGTCATGTAGGCCGAACTGAGGTCCAGCTTCGTGAACAGCTTTCCACCTGTCAGCATGGCAAAGAGGTCCTCTGCTCTCGGATGCGGCTATTGGTCTTGCAGCGACACTCGGTTGATGGTGGCTTTGTAGTCGCCACAAATCCTAACCGAGCCATCTGCTTTGAGGACGGGAACGATGAGACTTGCCCAGTCGTTGAATTCAACGGCCGAAATTATGCCCTCTCTGAGCAGCCTGTCCAGTTCACTTTCAATTTTCTCACGCATCACGTACGGCACCGCTCTGGCTTTGTGGTGCACTGGTCTGGCGTTCAGAGTGATGCGTATCACTACTTTAGTGCCCTTGAACGTTCTGACACCGGGAGTGACTCGAATTTTTGCAATACCTGCGAGCATGAACTTCACTCCACGGATGAAATGGCGTGCACCTCCCCCCATTTCCAATTCATCTCAGCTAGCCAACTCCTCCCCAAAAGCGCGGGGCCATTTCCCGGAATAATCCAGAGTGGCAGCCGGTTCTGTAATCCATTATGCATTACCACCAAGTTTGCACTGCCCAGCACT
Source organism: Pristiophorus japonicus (assembly GCF_044704955.1). Classification (NCBI taxonomy): domain Eukaryota; kingdom Metazoa; phylum Chordata; class Chondrichthyes; family Pristiophoridae; genus Pristiophorus; species Pristiophorus japonicus. The sequence continues at coordinate 72,046,091 of NC_091984.1, read as the reverse complement.
GGGATTATCTCTTTGGTGTACGTACGTAGCTGTGTCTCAATGCGTTCCAGTTTCGGCCTGCTAGCTCTGTGTGGCCATAGTCTCTCAAATTGTTGGGCGCTCATGAGTGACTGGCTAGCTCCGATATCCAGCTCCATGTGCACCGGGATGCCATTCAGTAAGACTTTCATCATCATGGGTGGCGTTTTAGTGTATGAGCAGTGGACGTCAGCCACATGAACTCTCTGAACTTCAGCATCCATGGTTGTTCCCCAGGCCTCATCCTGCATTACAGACCCCTCGTCTGGTTCCTCTGTCTCACAGACTAGCCTCGCTACTGCCTTTTTGCACATCCTGACCAAGTGTCCACTGACATTACAAATCCTACAGGTATAATGCTGGAACCTGCAGCTTTAGGCAGTGTGTCTACCCCCACACCTCCAGCATGAGCTGAGATTGCTGTTAACAAAAGGACTATTCACAGGCATTCCTCTCTGATGGCCCGTTTGGCTGTTTCTAAGCACTCTGATGGAGGGTGTTATTGGTCCCATTGTTCCTCGTGATGGCGTGAATTGCTGATCCCCTTTTCATTGTTCCTGTTGCGGGCCCACCCTGGAGCTTGTTGCCGCCTGGGCGGTGTCGAATTGCCCTTGCCTGCCTGCCTGGGCGGTGTCGAATTCCCCTTGCCTGCTTGCGGGGTTCTGTATCACTTTTACAACATTAACTCCCTGATTCATCGTAACGTTAAAACCAGGGCTGCGTGCGTAAATTAGCTTGGTCTCCTCTTCCCCTGCCATAAAGGTCTGAGCTATCAATGCCGCCCCTTCTAATGTCAAGTCCTTAGTCTTTATGAGCTTCCTGAAAATGCCGGCATGATTAATGCCCTCGATGAAAAAGTCCCTTAACATCTCCCCCCTGCAGGCATCGGAGAACTTACAGAGACTGGCCAAACGCCGCAGTTCCGCCACGAAGTCCGAGACATTTTGACCCTCCCGACGCTGGTGAGAGTAGAACCGGTGCTGGGCCATGTGTATGCTACTTGCTGGCTTGAGATGCTCACTGATCAGCTGGCTGAGCTCTTTGAAGGGCTTGTCCGCTGGCTTTTGGGGTGCGAGCAGGTCTTTCATTAGCGAATACGTCTGTGGACCACAGCTGGTCAGTAGATGCATCCTCCGCTTGTCAGCCGCTGTCTCTTCCAGCCAGTCCTTTGTGACAAAGCTCTGCTGGAGTCTTTCCACAAAGTTGTCCCAGTCCTCACCCACACAGTACCGTTCCTCTGTGCCACCGGTGGCCATCCTCGTGGTTCGGTGATTCCCGTTTCTCGTCACCAAATGTAGTGTCTCTGCACCCTGTTACAAACTCACACGAGGCATGTATATGTCAGACACGGTCACTCTGTGACCTTCACTTTATTCCCAGGACCAAGGAGTGCTGACCCTGGGTGGGACCTCCCCTTTTATACCTGGAAACCCAGATGAGGAGTGTCTCCCGCAAGCTCACCCCCTGTGGTCAAAGTGTGCATTTCAAGGGTACAGGTACAGTGTGCATGAATTGCAGTTACATAATTATTGTCATTGCAAGATGGTGAAATACATGACAATCCCCACCCCCATAACTTAGAGAGATACAGATCTCACCCTCTCCCCCACTCCCCCCATAATAAGTTGTAATACTGAAACCCCCATCCCCCAAAGTGCTTCATTATCAAATGCTTCCCCCACTCTCCCTGAGCAGGAATATCGGCACCCGCCCCACTGAGAAGCAATGCTGGATCACCCCATCCACTGGGGCAGTCCCCCCCCCTTCCCCCGCCCACCTTATTGATGGCAGTTTGCCATCTTCTCTTGCCCCTCCCTTCTTCTCCCCCTCCTTATCTACACTATCCCCCAACCTACTTCTCTCCTTTCTCCCTCTCTCACTCTCTCCTCTCCCATCCACTCTCTCCTCCTCTCTGAGGTCTTCTATCCCTGCCTCTGCCTCCCCTCCTCTCCCTGACTCGCTCCATCTCTTGTTGTCTCCCCTCCTTTCTACCCTTCCTTTTACTCTCATCCCCACCCCTCCTCTCTCCTTCCCCACCTTGATTCAATTATGCAGCTGCCCTCTAACCTTGCTTGACCTGAATACTGCACATGGGTTTGAATCCCCATGTGCAATGCCTGGGGAAATTGACTAAGTTTATCAAAGACCTTGTAGCCTTGGTCCCTGAGAGAGAGCTGCAACACCCAATGCATGCCATAAGTTATGCCCCGGGAAAGCCTGTAAGAAAAATCAGGTAAATACTGACTTTATATATGATACCAGCTATGATTTCAGCAAGACTTGTCATACTGAAGTGATAACCTCAGTGAAATCCTTATTCTGTGTCCCCTATGTTGCTCTAATGCAACTATATTCAACATGCTTTAGAAAATCTGTTTGAGGTCCAACAAAATGAAGATGCTTTTACCGTCAGATCCCAAAATCAATCCCTGTTATCTTCTAAAATACAGAATACATACAAGTAAGGGAGATTAGTGTATAATAAGAGTAGTAAACATTTTCCATAACATGTTTTACATAAAGGTGCCTCAAAATTGTTTTAACTATTTATTTCTGTATGGTTTGTATTTGTGGATATTCTATTGTGCTCATGAGATTGAGGCTTTCCACTGTTGTCATAGTGATGGGTGGAACTCAGAGTGGTTTGAGTTTAGGATATTTAATTATATTTACAATTACCACAAAGTTGTTTGATAGCTGTGTTTTACTCTCAGAAGAAGATTCATATTTTTTATTGTATTGAGAAAACTAGGTTAAGAGCTGAGGCTCATAGTGGATGACAGCATCAAGGTTGAAAAGAGTAGGGGGAAAAACAGGTAAATCAAGAAGTAGTAATTAATTGATGCCAGGCTTGAGTTTTTTTTAACTGCAGATTGTATGAGAAAGGAAAGTCTGAAGGAGGTAAATAGTTCCACAGTTTCGAAAACCTGGGAAAGAATGAGTTAGACAACAACAACAACTTGCATTTATAAAGCGCTTTTAATGTTGGAAAACATCCCAAGGCACTTCACAGGAGCATAAACAGATAAAACTTGACATCGAGCCAAAGAAGGAGATAATAGTAGTGGTGATCAAGGAGCATCTTGAAGGACGAGACAGAGGTAGAGAGGCGGAGAGGTTTAGGGAGGGAATTCCAGAGGTTAGGGCCTAGGCAGCTGAAGGCACGTCCACCAATGGTGGAGTGATGAAAATTGGGGATGCTGAAGAGTCTAGAATTGGAGGTGCACAGAAATTGAGGAGGGTTGTAGAACTGGAGGAGGTTACAGAGATAGGGAGGGGCGAGGCCATGGAGGGATTTTAACACAAGGAAGAGAATTTTAAAATTGCGGCGTTGGTGGACCAGGAACCAATGTAGGTCAGCAAGCACAGGAATGATGGGTGAGCGGCCCTTGCTGTGAATTTGGATACGGGTTGCAGAGTTTTGGATGAACTTGGGTTCATGGAGGATGAAAGATGGGAGGTCAGAGCACTGGAAGAGTCAAGTCTGCATGTAACAAAAGCATGGATGATTTTTCAGCAGGAGATAAGCTGAGGCAGGGGCGGACATGTGCAATGTTACAGTGGTGAAAATAGGCGGCCTTTGTGATAGAGAGAATATAGTTCAGAAGCTTCATTCAGGATTACATAGGAATTATTCCCTTTCCTGTCCAGAAAAACAATAATTTGCATATATATAGTGACTGCAAAGTTATAGCGAGAGATCAGGAAAAATTCCAAGGAGATGATGTCAACTGATGGAAATGGGAAAAGTTCCATTCTCCAGCACCAGCATCCTTCACATTGATGAGCACAAGAAAAATAAATATGGCAATTAAGGATCTAATCCTCCTGGAGCAAAGTAGTTCATGGAATAATGCAATTGGTTTCAGATTATGTCATATGCTATGAGAGTAAAACTATAATTGAACGCTGAGATTATTTAAGAGGCTTAACATCAGCCTCAACTATCTGCCATTTATAATACTACGTGATCTGCTGTGGCATCACTTGCAGTTAATCTGGAGTGTGGCTGTGATGCTTAGCAGGGTCCATTCTGAGCCAGGGAATGGAACATATTTCAGCTTGAAGGTTAACAAAATAAATCGACGTTATTTGATTTGATCAAGAAAATGGGATGTACACTTTTAAGGTGCAATCCCTTGTGTGTGATGCTTACACATGTGGGCATGGTTCAAGAATTTTATTTATAAAGATCTACTAGCAGATATCTTGGGACATTGCTCACGGGTCCAGAATGCAGTTTGTATTATTGAAAATCTCCACACTCTGATCGCTAATCCATTTTCCATATCATGCTGAACTACTACCCCATCTTAAACGTCGATTATGTATAAGATTATTATCTGCTTTACTGTGCATAAAGGCAACAATTTGCGTGAAAATAGTGCCTTCAATATAAGAAGTGCTCGACAGAGGGGAAAATTGAAAAGAACAGAAGCCAATTTATGATGGGAGAGTAATGAAAAGTGACCAAAAGCTTGATCAAAAATATAGGCTTGTAGAAAACTTTTAAAGGTGGAAAGAAAAAAAGAGGCAGAGACATTTGGGGATGGAGTTCCAGACAATAAGGCCAGGACCAAGACACTGATTAATGGTGGGGAGAAGGGAAGGGGTGCATAGAAGGCCAGAGTCAGAGGGGCAAAGGGTGCTGGAGGAGACGCAAGGCTGGAGAAGATTACAACAGTAGGGCAAAAGTATAGAGGGATTTGAAGAGGATAAGGAGTTTAGAATTAGTGCATTAGATGATAGGGAGCCAGGTTAGATCAGGGAGGATGGATGGGGGGAGGGGGCTGGTGGGGGAAGAGGGATGGGTGCAAAGGCCTTAGTGTGGGGCAGGATATAGATGGCTGGGTTTAAAACAAGCTGGAGTTGATGGAGGAAGGAGTACATTGGAGAAATTGAGTCTAAAAGTGATAGAAGCATCAATGGCAAGGGAATTATGTAAAGGCGCAGGAGAGCAATGTTGTGGAGGTGGAAGTAAGCAATTTTGGGAGATGGATAGGGTGTGAGGTTTGAAACTCAACTCTGGTTTGAATGGGAGGCCAAGGTTTATGCCTGAATCAGCCTGAGTGAATGGCTGGAGAGTGGAATCAAAATAGTGGAAAGAGAGTAGAATTTATGGCTTCTTTCTTCACAAGGTTGAATTGGGGGAACTTTTCATTCAATCATGACTTAATGTCAGCCAGGTAGTCTGAGACCACAGAGTTGTGGGGGCGAGGGAAGAGGTGGACAGATTTAACTGGGGCCCTCACAATTTGTAAGCACGAGGGTCTCACTTTTTGCGTGCATGGAAGTCTAATTTTTTTGTGTATGCGGATCCAATTTTTGGGAGTCTCACTTTTTGTATGTCGGGGTTTTATTTTCTCTTCATGAGGATCTTGCTTTTTGTGTGTAAATTGCCTCTAAATTGTCAGACTACTTGCCCAACATTCAGTACTGGATGAGTAGAAATGTCCTCCAACTAAATATTGCGAAGACTGAAGTCATTGTCTTTGGTTCCCTAGCCAGCAACTCCATTCCTCTTTCTGGCAACTGTCTGAGGTTGAAATCAGACTGTTTGCAATTTTGCTGCCATATTTGACCCAAAGATGGGCTCTGTGCCAACACTAAGACCACCTATTTCCACCTCCATAGCATCGCCCAACTCGCCCCGCCTCAGCTCATCTGCTGCTGAAACCCTCATTCACACCTTTGTAACATCCTGACTTCACTACTACACTCCTGGCCAGCCTCCCACATTCTACCCTCCATAAACCTGAGGTCATCCAAAATGCTGCTGCCCATGTCATAAATTGCACCAAATCCCGTTTACCCGTCTTCCTTGTTCTCGCTGACCTACATTGGCTCCCGGTTAAGCAACGACTCAATTTTAAAATTATTTTCAAATTCCACCATGGCCTTGGCGATCCCTTTTTCTGTTATCTCCTCCAGTCCCACAACCCTCCGAGATATCTGCACTCTCTAATTCTGGCCTCTTGAGCATCCCCAACTTTAATCGCTCCACCATTGGCGGTCGTGCCTTCAGCTATCAGGGGGATGGGAACCAATGCAGGGAGACAGAGGGAAACAAAATGGAGACAAAAGCAAAAGACAGAAAGGAGATGAGTAAAAGTGGAGGGCAGAGAAACCCAAGGTAAAAAACAAAAAGGGCCACTGTACAGCAAAACTCTAAAGGGTCAAAGTGTAATAAAAAGGCAAGCATGAAAGCTCGGTGCTTCAATGCGAGGAGTATTCGGAACCCAGGAGAGGGCTCTGAGCTAGTTAGAGTGGGTGAGAGCTCAGATGAACAGGACTCCAAGAAAGAATGCAAAAGGCAGGAGGCAACAGAGCAGAGTAGCACAGGGGTAAGTGTAAACCACAAGGTGATAGGAAGGGACAATATATATGAATATAAAGGGGCTGCAGGAGGGGTCAAAACTAAAAATCATGGTTTAAAAACTAGAATTAAAACACTCTACCTAAGCGCACGCAGCATTCGAAATAAAGTAAATGAGTTGACGGCACAAATCATTACAAATGGGTATGATTTAGTGGCCATTACAGAAACGTGGTTGCAGGGTGGCCAAGACTGGGAATTAAACATACAGGGGTATCTGACAAATTGGAAAGATAGACAAGAAGGGAAAGGAGATGGGGTAGCTCTGTTAATAAAGGATGATATCAGGGCAGTTGAGAGAGATGATATTGGCTCTAATGAACAAAATGTTGAATCACTGTGGGTGGAGATTAGAGATAGTAAGGGGAAAAATCACTGGTGGACGTAGTTTATAGGCCCCCAAATAATAACTTCACAGTGGGGCGGGCAATAATCAAGGGAATAATGGAGGCATGTGAAAAAGGAACGGCAGTAATCATGGGGGATTTTAACCTACATATCGATTGGTCAAATCAAATCGCACGGGGTAGCCTGGAGGAGGAATTCATAGAATGCAAATGGGGTTGTTTCTTAGAACAGTATGTTATAGAACCTACAAGGGAGCAAGCTATCTTAGATCTGGTCCTGTGTAATGAGACAGGAATAATAAACAATCTCCTAGTAAAAGATCCTCTCGGAATGAGTGATCACAGTATGGTTGAATTTGTAATACAGATTGAGGGTGAGGAAGTAGTGTCTCAAACGAGCATACTATGCTTAAACAAAGGGGACTACAGTGGGATGAGGGCAGAGTTGGCTAAAGTGGACTGGAAACACAGACTAAACGGTGGCACAGTTGAGGAACAGTGGAGGACTTTTAAGGAGCTCTTTCATAGTGCTCAACAAAAATATATTCTAGTGAAAAAGAAGGACGGTAAGAGAAGGGATAACCAGCCGTGGATAACCAAGGAAATAAAGGAGAGTATCAAATTAAAAACCAATGCGTATAAGGTGGCCAAGGTTAGCGGGAAACTAGAAGATTAGGAAAATTTTAAACGACAGCAAAGAATGACTAAGAAAGCAATAAAGAAAAGAAAGATAGATTACGAAAGTAAACTTGCGCAAAACATAAAAACAGATAGTAAAAGCTTTTACAGATATATAAAACGGAAAAGAGTGACTAAAGTAAATGTTGGTCCCTTAGAAGATGAGAAGGGGGATTTAATAATGGGAAATGTGGAAATGGCTGAGACCTTAAACAATTATTTTGCTTCGGTCTTCACAGTGGAAGACACAAAAACCATGCCAAAAATTTCTGGTCACGGGAATGTGGGAAGGGAGGATCTTGAGACAATCACTATCACGAGGGGGGTAGTGCTGGACAGGCTAATGGGACTCAAGGTAGACAAGTCCCCTGGTCCAGATGAAATGCATCCCAGGGTATTAAAAGAGATGGCGGAAGTTATAGCAGATGCATTCGTTATAATCTACCAAAATTCTCTGGACTCTGGGGAGGTACCATCGGATTGGAAAGCAGCTAATGTAACGCCTCTGTTTAAAAAAGGGGGCAGACAAAAGGCAGGTAACTATAGGCCGGTTAGTTTAACATCTGTAGTGGGGAAAATGCTTGAAGCTATCATTAAGGAAGAAATAGCGGGACATCTAGATAGGAATAGTACAATCAAGCAGACGCAACATGGATTCATGAAGGGGAAATCATGTTTAACTAATTTACTGGAATTCTTTGAGGATATAACAAGCATGGTGGATAGAGGTGTACCGATGGATGTGGTGTATTTAGATTTCCAAAAGGCATTCGATAAGGTGCCACACAAAAGCTTACTGCAGAAGATAAAGGTACGTGGAGTCAGAGGAAATGTATTAGCATGGATAGAAAATTGTCTGGCTAACAGAAAGCAGAGAGTCGGGATAAATCGGTCCTTTTCGGGTTAGAAATCGGTGGTTAGTGGTGTGCCACAGGGATCGGTGCTGGGACCACAACTGTTTACAATATACATAGATGACCTGGAAGAGGGGACAGAGTGTAGTGTAACAAAATTTGCAGATGGCACAAAGAGTAGTGGGAAAGCGGGTTGTGTAGAGGACACAGCGAAGCTGCAAAGAGATTTGGATAGGTTAAGCGAATGGGCTAAGGTTTGGCAGATGGAATACAATGTCGGAAAATGTGAGGTCATCCACCTTGGAAAAAAAACAGTAAAAGGGAATATTATTTGAATGGGGAGAAATTACAACATGCTGCGGTGCAGAGGGACCTGGGGGTCCTTGTGCATAAATCCCAAAAAGTTAGTTTGCAGGTGCAGCAGGTAATCAGCAAGGCGAATGGAATGTTGGCCTTCATTGCGAGAGGGATGGAGTACAAAAGCAGGGAGGTCCTGCTACAACTGTACAGGGTATTGGTGAGGCCGCACCTGGAGTACTGCGTGCAGTTTTGGTCGCCTTACTTAAGGAAGGATATACTAGCTTTGGAGGGGGTACAGAGACGATTCACTAGGCTGATTCCGGAGATGAGAGGGTTACCTTATGATGATAGATTGAGTAGATTGGGTCTTTACTCGTTAGAGTTCAGAAGGATGAGGGGTGATCTTATAGAAACATTTAAAATAATGAAAGGGATAGACAAGATAGAGGCAGAGAGGTTGTTTCCACTGCTCGGGGAGACTAGAACTAGGGGGCATAGCCTCAAAATACGGGGGAGCCAATTGAAAATCGAGTTGAGCAGGAATTTCTTCTCCCAGAGGGTTGTGAATCTGTGGAATTCTCTGCCCAAGGAAGCAGTTGAGGCTAGCTCATTGAATGTATTCAAATCACAGATAGATAGATTTTTAACCAATAAGGGAATTAAGGGTTATGGGGAGCGGGCGGGTAAGTGGAGCGGAGTCCACAGCCAGATCAGCCATGATCTTGTTGAATGACGGAGCAGGCTTGAGGGGCTAGATGGCCTACTCCTGTTCCTAATTCTTATGTTCTTATGCCATGGGCCTATGCTCTGCAATTCCCTCCCTAAACCTCTCCGCCTCTCTACCTCTCTTTCCTCCTTTAAGACGGTCCTTAAAATCTGCCTCTTTTGTGCCTTAATAGCTCCTTATGTGGCTCGATGTCAAATTTTATTTGATAATGCTCTTGTGAAGTGCCTTGGGATGTTTTACTATGTTAAAGGTGCTATATAAATACAAGTTATTGTTGTTGTTGTGTATGGGTGTCTTGCATTTTGTTTGCGTGGAGACTTACATTTAACCATAATCATACGCCTCCCATTCACTTTTTGCCACATGTATCTGGTCCCCATTCCAAAATGTTGGACAGTCCTGCTCTAGTTTATGCTCCACCACACCCCTGTACACAAATCTAAGAAATTCAAGGGATACTTCACATGGAAAATTGATTTCTTTATAAAAATTGTTTACTTTTTGTTATTCATAGGTCCACTGACAGATTCATGCAAAACATCTCCTGAGCACTCCCCATGATTTAGACCCCATTCCTGTTTTAGATATCAGAAAAATAGTACTGGCTGTCCTCTGATCCTCACTTACTTCCCCTCTGTTTATGGAGCTCCGAAAGTATTAACTGGATCCTCACCTTTTTCCTCAGAGTATGTACCAATACTGTTGTTTATTGTGTAATAGTCTTTTCCTGAGATAGTATTTGAAATAACTGCCTAACTCCTTCCACCAAAGTTGGATGACATTACATAACACAAGTAAAGTCAGTTCCTGTTAATTTTGAGAAGAGTTTGACTTCAGGAAACTTTAAAAAGGAAGAAGAGAAATTGTATAACATATTGGTAATTTTCGCAATGGATTGGGTATGGCTTAATTTGATTGAAAACTGATTAAACCAATCACAAAAAAAGAGACACTAATCAGTGTAAAATTAGCTAATAGTTAAATGAGAACCCATAATTGTTAGTCAATATAACTAATAAAAGCTTTTTCATCGTATCTTCAAGTCTTGTATTTAGAAAAGATAATAATTTGAAGGGCTTCTTGTCTCTTTTTTGGCAGTTAATTGCTCAAAGAGTTTCACTGAAACCATTTGGATTGCAAGTATTTTTTATTTTTATTCACAAAGTTTGATTCTGTTGTTTCAAAACATTGCATATTGGTAGCAGTGATTAATATAATTATTAGTGCATCCCTGTTTGTGGTTCGAGACTGAGGCTGAGTTATACGCATCCCATGCTATCCCCTGTCTGTGATGTGGCCTTTGGCCTTTTAGTCTGGTTAGGCTTGTTTTGTGCTTACCTTGCTCTCCCATTGTTCCTACTGTCACTGCAGTCAGTTAAAGGGAAGCGTCAATTTTCTGCAAGAATATCTGAAACAGCAGCATCCTCAGGGGATTATAGCAGCTAGAAGAGCTTCACACATTCTTGGAAGCACCCACAGAAGCTCTTTTGGCAGAAGTCAGGGCCAGAATAGCAAGATTTCTGGACACTGAAGAAGTTCAATGACCTCACAAGGGTATCTGCAATAAGTCTCGTCACAGGTTATCAATAAGCATTTTCTACCACTTGTATTGCCTCCCTCACCTCCCTAACCTTTCTCCCTCTGCACCCGTGTTATGAAAACTCATTAATGCAAAGCAAAACCTTGCAAAACACTCAACCAAACTGACAACTACTCGGTCAACTCATATAGCCTGCCAGAAAGAGCCTCTGTCAGTCTTCATTGACACTTCATTTAAAAGGAAAATGAACCTCCAGGTCTCATAAATATGATGAGCATTTACTCATATACCACTCACATAGCTTTAACTTTTTTCTCTCCCTTTAATGGAGAAGCTAGCCTAATATTACTGAATGATGCATGCAATTGGGGAAAGAGCGCCAGTGCTCTATATTCTTGAGTCTACAGGAAGAGGAGGCCTTAAATATCATAGGCAGACAGGCGGGCGAAGTTGTGGGAGTGAACAAGGTTGGAGGTGATGTGACAACAGAAGGTTGATAAAAGCTGGGAAATAGAATCATAGAACGGTTACAGCACAGAAAGAGGCCATTCGGCCCATCGAGCCTGTGCCGGCTCTCTGCAAGAGCATTTCAGCTAATCCCACTCCTCTGCCCTTTCACTGTAACCCTGAAATCTTTTTTCCTTCAGGTACTTCTCCAATTCCCTTTTGAAAGCCACAATTGAATCGATCTCCACCACCCTTTCAGGCAGTGCATTCCAGATCCTAACCACTCGCTGCATAAACAAGTTTTTCCTCATGTCGCCTTTGGTTCTTCTGCCAATCACCTTAAAAGGTTCTTGACCCATCTGCCAATGGGAACAGTTCTCCATCTACTCTGTCTAGAGCCCTCATGATTTTGAACACCTATATCAGATCTCCTCTCAACCTTCTCTGCTCTAAGAAAAACAACCCCAGCCTCTCCAGTTTATCAACATATCTGAAGTCCATCATCCCTGAAACCATTTTTGTAAATCTTCATCATGGGTAATCTCAGCTTCACGTGCTTTCTCAAAGTATTGCAGTGCCCTTATACTCAGTAACTATTTCTTCAAGGGCAAATGTCTATGTACACAGCTAAACAAACTCTTCAAGGGGAAAGAGGCCTATGTTTCACGTCATGGGAGATGCCTTACAGGAAGATGCCAACTGCACTGGGCAGATCCAGTTCCACAACATCTGCCATTTCTTCACCAACTCAGTCATGGCATCTTACTTGCTCATGCACCAGCACAGAGACACCCACTTGGGAAGAAATGGCTAGTGAATCAAGAGGGTTGTCAGTGGGTGAAGCACTGAACACTGGTGAGAATGCAGATCTGGGAGCAGACGAGAGGTAGAGACCCATTCCTTCGCAGAGAGTGGAAACACTATTGCCATCAGCTGAGGCTCTTAGATCTCAGGGCTCAGTTTTCAAAAAAGCTACGATTTGGGAGCACTGATCTCATGTGGAGGTAGTGGAGATGGTTTCTACACATTTTATTGAGGTGATAGAGAAGTGTTAGGAGTCCACTGCCTACATCCGGAACACATTGCAGCATGTTTTCCATGACTGCCAAGTTTCCTTCCTTCCCGCCCCATGAGCAATGCTCTCTCGCTCTCTTCCACTCCCAGATCTTCATTCGCACTGGTGCGCAGTGACTCACCTCATGACAACCCTACTGATATTCTAACTAATTCCTCATAAGTAGGGGTCTCTGCTAGTGCTTGCACAAGTAAGATGCCAGGACAGAGCTCGCAACAATGTAGCAGCAACTATTGATCTGGAAGTTCCCAGGCCTCTTCCTCCTTAAAGACTAACAGAAGCCCTTATGATAGGCAAAATGAGTTAAGACAATGGTGTTGAGTAAGAAAAGCTGTTTGAGTGTTTGCAGAGTTTGCCCTCTGCAGAAGTGAGTGTCCCTGAGACCCAGGTGCTGAGAGAGAAAAAGTATGATGGAAAAAGGTGTGCGTGAAGTATCTAAGTGGTATATTTGACCAGCCAGCCTTGCATGTAGACTTACATATTGGCCAGGATTCTTCCCAGTTGGCTCCAGATAACTGATCAATGTTCTAACAACAGGGACAAGTAGCAGAAAGGATAAAACTGCTCTGTGCTAGTAAGCTGCGCTGTTTCTGCAAGTTAAACACCAGCAGTTCCTTGTACACACTTGGAGATCCCCAAGGATCTCTGGTAATCCTGTGCTTTGAATGGAACTGAATCAAACCAGCACTGATCTCATGTGGAGGTAGGGAAGAGGAATAAAACTGTTGGGTTGAATGGTCAATGTTTCCTTCCCTTTCAAAACTACGATCATCACACTCCTAAATAAAACCCAGCCTTGAACCCTCTGTCCTTTCACACTTCTATTCCATCTCCAACTTTCCTTTCCTCTCCTAAGTCCATGAACATATTGTCGATTCCCAGGTCCCTCCCATCTCCTGCACCTCACAGTTTAAATCGCTCTAATCAGGTTTCCACTTCTTTCACAGTACTGAAACGACTCTTACCAAAGGCATGAATGACACTCTTTGCGACTGATGGTGGTGCATTATCCTTCCTTGCTCTCGCTACAGCCTTTGATACGGTTGATAATACCAACATCCTCCAACACCTCTTCCTTTGGTGTCGAGCTCGCTGGAACAGCCCTTGCTTGGTTCCACTCTTCCTTGTAGCGAGAGCATCTTCACAATGGTTTCTCTTTTGACCTCTGCACTTTTACCTCAGACATACCCCAAGTTTTCATCCTTAGCCTTCTCCACTTCCTCATCTACATGCTGCCCCTTGGTGACATCATCTTCGGCTTCATGTACACTGATGACATACGCCTCTATCTCTCCATCACCTCTCAATTCTTTCACTACCTCTATGCTGTTGGAGAATCACTCCAACATCAGTCTTGGATGAACCACAATTTCCTCCAGTTAAACATTAGAAAGACTGCAGGCATCATCTTCAGCCCCTGCCACATATACTATACGCTCACCACTGACTCCATTCCTCTCTTTGGCCATTGTCTCAAATTAATCCTGACTATTTGCAACCTCGGTGTGCTATTTGAACCCAAGCTGAGCTTCTAACTCTCTATCCTCTCCATCACAAAGACCACCTATTTTCACCGCCATAACTGCTCCACTGCGTCAGAAGAGTCGGGATTCAGGAATTTCCAGGCCACTATATTTATAACCGACGAAGGGTCGTCGACCTGAAACGCTAACTGTTTCGCTTTCCACAGATGCTGCCTGACCCGCTGAGATTTCCAGCATTTTCTGTTTTTATTTCAGGTTCCAGCATCCGCAGTATTTTGTTTTTATATTTATAATTAATGGGGACAGGAGTCATAGGAGATTTAATGGTGAGGAGACTTTTAAGAAATTCACAAAACCAGGAAGTGGATTCGAAAGACGTATAGAAATGAGAGAATCAAACGCTGACAGTGAACCTGAAAAATAAAAACACTGGATGTACGCGTAAAGAAATCCAGAGTGGGAGTGAGATTAAAAAAAGATGTACTGGGAGTAGTACTCAAACTGGAAATAGTACATCTCTAATTGCATTAAAAAAAAACAGAAATAGTGGAAGCGCTGCTAAAAATAACCCACAAAAGGTTGGATTGACAAAAACCCTATAAGCATCGAGAGTGGGAGAGACAACCAATAGCAGAGCCATGTTTTAAAAAGCAGTGGAAGTTAGGAGCTAGAAGGAAACAACAGTTACAGTTCAAAACAGAAACTTTGGGAATAACAGTAAGAAAAAGTGTATAAAAAGCAGCAGCAGGACTAATAATAACGCAGACATCACATCAAAAGGTTGATTTTAACTCCCGATGGGTGTTGTGTGGGTGGGGGCTGAAGCGAATGGCAAACCATCCGGCCCTCCGCAACGTGAGCCCCTGGAAATTCTATCTCTTGGGCTCATCTGCATCGGCCCAGCCAGTCTCCTCTTGGATGTGTCTTGTGGTTGGGGGAGGAGGAGGAGGAGGAGGGAACCCGGGGCGGGGAGGCCAAAAGTTTCCTTTTGGAATCCGGAGGTAAAAATGCCTAAAGACTGAATGAGGATCAAGATGGTTGTTTTTTTTTTTTTAAAAAGGACATCGATTTGAATCCATTGTATTATCCCTATAAGCTTAAAAAAAGCAGCAATGTTTTTATTGTGAAAATTACATTTTTCTTAAATTTGAAATCTAACTGGAGCATAGTTTCAGCCCTTCATCTTGTTAAAACTTCAAATATTTTCTTCAAAAACCCTAATTATTTGTTTTCAAAATATGCTGGAGTGCAAAATTTAACATCTCCATTTAAAGTGCCAAAGAAGCATGGTCACCTTACCAAACTACCCACAAATCTCTCAAATATAAACTGGATACCAAAGTCTGTATTTTAAAATAGAAGTCCTTTGCCCATTTACTTTGGTGTCTTATGTGGAGGCAGTTGTTATTAAGGTTCCCAACAAAATTTCATCAGCACCAAAGAAGACACGATCGTGCCTTGTACCGCACTTTTATCCTATGGGGTTTGGATTTGGCAAAAGAAAGCAACCCATAAAAAATGAATGAAACTCTCATGCCAATAGCTTATTCATCTCTGCTGCAAATAAGAGTTGTGGATTGCCACCTGCTGGCCACACACTAAATTTATTTGCTACTGTTAAATTTGTATAAATTACAATTCATGATTATCATCCCAGTTTTTTGTGAATGGAAAGACCTCACATCGGTGTTCATAGCGCTCTCCTAAATGAATAAGGTAATCAAGATGAATGCACAACTACAGTGGCCGCAACAGAAGTACAGTATTACTTTTACTGCCAGATGGTTAACTTGAACATTTCTCTGAGGAATTCTTGATGTTGCACTACAATGACAATCTGAAGTAAATTCTTTGACTAACTTGAAAATTGCTTTAAATTAGAAATTGACAGATGCAAAATTCATTTATTATTTTTTCCAGTCTTTAAGAAAGCTACGTTTTTCATTCTTTCAGAAAATATATTGCCTCCTAGAATTTTGCTCATAATTGTATTAATTTTCAGCTATAAATTTATATTTTTCTAGGCGGAAATGCTTTATTTAATCTTTGCCCAAGCCATAAATGTAGATTTCTTGCACCGGATCATTTTCAGCTTTAAACTTAACTATAATAAAAGGATTTTTTGTTAAGTCAGTAGCGAGAGCTATCGCAGTTCTAACATAAAAAATTGGATCAAAGGGTTAATAATATTCGCAAGACAATGTCAACTGAAGCGCTTGAAAAGCTAACCAAACATCTACTGTGAAACTGGCAGAAGACTGTGCTGGAACCGGGTAATCTAACATGAATCTTGACTATCGATGGCAAATCCATTACCTGAACTAAAAGACAGTACCCTTGTGGCACCTCATTGTTTGTGAGTCTAGAATGTATTATCAGGCTAGTTGAACATTGCAGGGGTGGGGGGCATTAGCGCTAATCCCAATCCTCCCCTCCCCTGATAACCATATGCATGCACTTTTTAAACAGAGGTCACTTAATAGCCACTACAAATGAGAAGCTCAACTGATTCGTTTTTATTATTCTCTTTCCCAACCCTGAGCCCCACTGCTGCTGAATGAACTACTCTCAACCAGAAAATCATTTGATTTGAGGCATTGGCCTGGAATTTCCTGAAAACTTGCGCCGTAATAATGGTACATCTACAGCAACACCATTACCATAATGCGGACTTTCCAGGAAATTACAGTGTGGGTAACTCAGGCTTTACTCACTTGGTGGGGAATCCACAACAAGAGGGTATGATCTTAAAATTAGAGCTAGGTCATTTAAAAGTGAACTCAGTATGCACTTTTTCCACACCAAGTGTAGTGGAAATCTGGTACTCACTCCCTCAAATGCTATGGATGCTGAGTCAATTACAATTTTCAGGACTGAGAGCGATACATTTTTCTTAGACAAGGGTATTAGGATATGGAACAAAGGTGGGTAAATAGTTGAGGGACAGAGCAGCCATGGTGTAGTTGAATGGTGGAACAGATTGAGTGGCCTACTCATTGTTCTTATGACTGCCAGGGAAATCTGACCCAGCAGGCTTTCGGGCACCAGGACAGGCATTGCTCAAGGGGCTGGTGATTGTGTATATGCTATCATTCTGAGAGATGACATGTTTCACTCTCATTGCATAAAGGCCCTTGCCATTGGGCTATGACTCAGTACTCCTACTGATCTATGGAGGAGCAGACTACAGAAGAATCACAGAATTGTACAGCACAGAAGGAGGCCATTCGGCCCAGCGTGCCTGTGCCGGTTCTTTGAATGAGCTATCCAATTTGTCCCACTCCCCTACCCTTTCCCCATAGCCCTGCAATGTTTTTCCTTTTCAAGTATCTATCCAACTCCAATTTGAAAGTTATTATTGCATCATCTTTCCCACACCCTTTCAGGTAGTGCATTCCAGATTATAACAACTCATTGTAGAAAAAAAAAAACATGTTTGCAAACTCCACCTTCATGTACGAGAATGTAACTCAGGCCGTTTACCTATTAATGAAACAGTGGAGTAACAGTTCAGAGGCTGGTGTTGCAGGTACAGCACGGTCTGGCACGTAAGCCCTAAGTGGAGGTGCAGGCAAGGTATTGTTCCTCATGTTTAGCTGAAGGATGCAGCAGAATGCTCCCAAAGAGATGCTGTTTGCTACCGGTGTCTCAGGCTGATGTAGGGTTCAGTAACATAATGGTTATGTTACTGGACTAGTAATCCAGGGCCCAATGATCGGGATACACGAGTTCAATTCCCACCTAGGCAGCTGTGGAATTTCAATTCAGTTAATTTAAAAAATAAATCTAGAAATAAAGCTAGTATCAGTAATAGTGCCAATCAAGTTACTGGTTTGACGTAATAACCCATATGGATCACTAATGTCCTTTAGCAAAGGAAATCTGCCATCCTTACTCCAGACCCACAACAATATGGTTGACTCTTAGCAAGCAACTCAGTTACTCCAAACTACTACCAAGAACTAGACTAAGAATAAAACCGACTGGACAATCCAGACATGACAAAGGTACTCCCAGCCCAGTTGACCCTGTAAAGTCCTCCTCATTAACATCTGGGGACTTGTGACAAAACCCAGACTAGTGAAGCAACAGCCTGACATAGTCATACTCTCAGAATCATACCTTTCAGCCAACATCCCAGACTCATCCATCACCATCCCTGGGTATGTCCTGTCCCACCGGATGTGGCAGCACAGTGGTATACAGTCAGGAGGGAGTGGCCCTGGGAATCTTCAATGTTGACTCCGGACCCCATGAAGTCTCATGGCATAAAAAGAAAAAAAGACTTGGATTTATATAAGCACCTTTCATGACCACCGGACATCTCAAAGCACTTTACAGCCAATGAAGTATTTTTTGGAATATAGTCACTGTTGCAAAGTAGGAAACGCAGAAACCAATTTGCACATAAGCAAGCTCCCATAAACAGCAATGTGATAATGACGAGATAAATGTTTTTTTTTGTTATGTTGATTGAGGGATAAATATTGGCCAGGACACCGGGGATAACTCCCCTGCTCTTCATCGAAATAGTGCCATGGGATCTTTTACGTCCACTTGAGAGAAGATGGGACCTTGTTTTAACGTCTCATCCGAAAGTTGGCACCTCCGACAGTGCAGCGCTCCCTCAGCACTGCACTGGAGTGTCAGCCTAGATATTTTGTGCTAGTCAACCTTCTGACTCAGAAGCGAGGGTGCTACCCACTGAGCCACAGCTGGCACTGTAATGGGACATGTACAAACTTCCAGCTGATTAATAAGTGCTGCTCCATGTTGAACACCACTTGGAAGAAGCAATGAGGGTAGCAAGGGCACAGAACGTACTGTGAGTGGGGGATTTCAATGTCGCTGAGGCGCGAGTCCGGGGAGCGTCCGAGGCCTATAAAGGCCGTGAGAGGCAGCTGGAGTTCGTGGTCGCTGAGGCGTGAGTCCGGGGAACGTCCGAGGCATATAAAGGCCGCAAGAGACAGCGGGAGTTCGTGGTCGCTGAGGCGCGAGTCCGGGGAGCATCCGAGGCATATAAAGGCCGCGAGAGGCAGCGGGAGTTCGTGGTCGCTGAGGCGCAAGTCCGGGGAGCATCCGAGGCATATAAAGGCGTGGTGGTGCAGCTACAGCGAGAAGGCAAAAAAGTAGAAAGAAAACGAAAGGTGACGTCACAGCCAAGAGGGTAAGTGATTGGCAAGTAGTTTTTCTTTTTCTTTTTCCATCAGTAAGTAACCTTTTAACATTTTTGTTGCCAATTTAAGTGCATCTAAGGGTTAAGTCATGGCAGGACAGCTCGGACACATGTTATGCTCTTCCTGTACTATGTGGGAAGTCAGGGACGCTTCCGGTGGCCCTGATGACTACATGTGCAGGAAGTGCATTCGCCTCCAGCTCCTGATGGACCGCATTGCGGCGCTGGAGCTGCGGGTGGATGAACTCCGGAGCATCCACGATGCTGAGAATGACGTGAATAGCATGTTTAGTGAATTGGTCACACCGTAGGTAAAGAGTACACAGCCAGATAGTAAATGGGTGACCAACAGGAAGAGCAGTGCAAGGAAGGTAGTGCAGGGGTCCCCTGCGGTCATCCCCCTACAAAACAGATACACCGCTTTGAGTACTGTTGAGGGGGATGACTCATCAGGGGAGGGCAGCAGCAGCCAAGTTCATGGCACCATGGCTGGCTCTGCTGCACAGGAGGGCAGGAAAAAGAGTGGGAGAGCGATAGTGATAGGGGATTCAATTGTAAGGGGAATAGATAGGCATTTCTGCGGCCGCAACCGAGACTCCAGGATGATGTGTCGCCTCCCTGGTGCAAGGGTCAAGGATGTCTCAGAGCAGGTGCAGGACATTCTGAAAAGGGAGGGTGAACAGCCAGTTGTCGTGGTACATATAGGTACCAATGACATAGGTAAAAAATGGGATAAGGTCCTACGAGACGAATTTAGGGAGCTAGGAGTTAAATTAAAAAGTAGGACCTCAAAAGTAGTAATCTCAGGATTGCTACCAGTGCCACGTGCTAGTCAGAGTAGGAATCGCAGGATAGCTTAGATGAATACGTGGCTTGAGCAGTAGTGCAGAAGGGAAGGATTCAAATTCCTGGGACATTGGAACCGGTTCTGGGGGAGGTGGGACCAGTACAAACCAGATGGTCTGCACCTGGACAGGATCGGAACCAATGTCCTAGGGGAAGTGTTTGCTAGTGCTGTTGGGGAGGAGTTAAACTAATATGGCAGGGGGGATGGGAACCTATGCAGGGAGACAGGAAAACAAAATGGAATCAGAAGCAAAATATAGAAAGGAGAATTGTAAAAGTGGAGGGCAGAGAAACCCAAGGCAAAAAACAAAAAGGGCCACATTACAGCAAAATTCTAAAGGGGCAAAGTGTGTTAAAAAAACAAACTTGAAGGCTCTGTGCCTCAATGCAAGGAGTATTCGGAATAAGGTGGATGAATTAACTGCGCAGATAGCAATTAACGGATACGATGTGATTAGCATCACGGAGACATGGCTCCAGGGTGACCAAGGCTGACAACTCAACATCCAAGGGTATTCAGCATTTAGGAAGGATAGACAGAAAGGAAAAGGAAGCAGGGTGGCGTTGCTGGTTAAAGAAGAAATCAATGCAATTGTAAGGAAGGACATTGGCCTGGCTGATGTGGAATCGGTATGGGTGGAGCTGCGGAATTCCAAAGGGCAGAAAACGCTAGTGGGAGTGGTGTATAGACCACCAAATAGTAGTAGTGAGGTTGGGGACAGCATCAAACAAGAAATAAGGGATGTGTGCAATAAAGGTACAGCAGTAATCATGGGCGACTTTAATCTACATATTGGTTGGGCTAACCTAACTGGTAGCAATGCGGTGGAGGAGGATTTCCTGGAGTGTATTAGGGATGGTTTTCTAGACCAATATGTCGAGGAACCAACCAGGGAGCTGGCCATCCTAGACTGGGTGATGTGTAATGAGAAGGGACTAATTAGCAATCTTGTTGTGTGAGGCCTCTTGGGGAAAAGTGACCATAATATGGTAGAATTCCTTATTAAGATGGAGAGTGACAAAGTTAATTCGGAAACTAGGGTTCTGAACTTAAGGAAAGGTAACTTCGACAGTATGAGGCGTGAATTGGCTAGAATAGACTGGCAAAGGATATTCAAAGGGTTGACGGTGGATAAGCAGTGGCAAACATTTAAAGATCACATGGATGAACTTCAGCAATTGTTCATCCCTGTCTGGAGTAAAAATAAAACTGGGAAGGTGGCTCAACCATGGCTAACAAAGGAAATTAAGGATAGTGTTAAAGCCAAGGAAGAGGCATATAAATTGGCTAGAAAAACCAAGAAACCTGAGGACTGGGAGAAATTTAGAATTCAACAGAGGAGGACTAAGGGTTTATTTAGGAGGGGGAAAATAGAGTATGAGAGGAAGCTTGCAGGGAATATAAAAACTGACTGCAAAAGCTTCTATAAATATGTGAGGAGAAAAAAAATTAGTAAAGACAAACATAGGTCCCTTGCAGTCAGATTCAGGTGAATTTATAATGGGGAACAAAGAAATGGCAGACCAATTAAACCAATACTTCGGTTCTGTCTTCACGAAGGAAGATACAAATAACCTTCCGAAGGTACTAGGGGACAGTGGGTCTAGTGAGAAGGAGGAACTGAAGGATATCCTTATTAGGCGGGAAATTAGGTTAGGGAAATTGATGGGATTGAAGTCTGATAAATCCCCAGGGCCTGATAGGGATGCATCCCAGAGTACTCAAGGAAGTGGCCCTAAAAATAGTGGATGCATTGGTGATCATTTTCCAACAGTCTATCGAATCTGGATCAGTTCCTATGGACTGGAGGGTAGCTAATGTAACACCACTTTTTAAAAAAGGAAGGAGAGAGAAAACGGATAATTATACACTAGTTAGCCTGACATCAGTAGTGGGGAAAATGTTGGAATCAATCATTAAGGATGAAATAGCAGCGCATTTGGAAAGCAGTGACAGGATCGGACCAAATCAGCATGGATTTATGAAAGGGAAATCATGCTCGACGAATCTTCTGGAATTTTTTGAGGACGTAACTAGCAGAGTGGCCAAGGGAGAATCAGTAGATGTGGTATATTTGGACTTTCAAAAGGCTTTTGACAAGGTCCCGCACAAGAGATTGGTGTGCAAAATCAAAGCACATGGTATTGGGGGTAATATACTGACGTGGATAGGGAATTGGTTGGCAGACAGGAAGCAGAGAGTCGGGATAAACGGGTCCTTTTCAAAATGGCAGGCAGTGACTAGTGGAGTGCCACAGGGCTCAGTGCTGGGACCCCAGCTCTTTACAACGTACAGTAACGATTTAGATGAAGGAATTGAGTGCAATATCTCCAAGTTTGCGGATGACACTAAACTGGGTGGCGGTGTGAACTGTGAGGAGGATGCTAAGAGGCTGCAGGATGACTTGGACAGGTTAGGTGAGTGGGCAAATGCATGGCAGATGCAGCATAATGTGGATAAATGTGAGCTTATCCACTTTGGGGGCAAAAACACGAAGGCAGAATATTATCTGAATGGCAGCAGATTAGGAAAAGGGGAGGTGCAATGAGACCTGGGTGTCATGGTTCATCAGTCATTGAAAGTTGGCATACAGGTACAGCAGGCAGTGAAGGCGGCAAATGGTATGTTGGCCTTCATAGCTAGAGGATTTGAGTATAGGAGCAGTGAGGTCTTACTGCAGCTGTACAAGGGCTTGGTGAGGCCTCACCTGGAATATTGTGTTCAATTTTGGTCTCCTAATCTGAGGAAGGACGTTCTTGCTAGTGCAGCGAAGGTTCACCAGACTGATTCCCGGGATGGCAGGACTGAATATGAGGAGAGACTGGATCAACTGGGCATTTATACATTGGAGTTTAAAAAGATGAGAGGGGATCTCATAGAAACATAAGATTCTGACGAGACAGGTTAGATGCAGGTAGAATGTTCCCGATGTTGGGGAAGTCCAGAACCGGGAGGAACAGTCTTAGGATAAGGTGTAGGCCATTTAGGACTGAGATGAGGAGAAACTTCTTCACTCAGAGTTGTTAACCTGTGGAATTCCCTACTGCAGAGAGTTGTTGATGCCATTCATTGGATATATTCAAGAGGGAGTTGGATATGGCCCTTACGGCTAAGGGGATTAGGGGTATGGAGAGAAAGCAGGAAAGGGGTACTGAGGGAATGATCAGCCATGATCTTATTGAATGGTGGTGCAGGCTCGAAGGGCCGAATGGCCTACTCCTGCACCGATTTTCTGTTTCTATGTTTCTATTCTCCACTCCCGGCAACATCCTCGTAAATCTCCTTTGTACCCACCGCCAGTGCAATCACGTCTTTCCTGTAATGCGGTGACCAGAACTGCATGCAATAGTCTAGCTGTGGCCTAACTAGTGTTTTACACAGTTCAAGCATAACTCTCCCTGCTCTTGTATTCTATGTCTCTGGTGTGAGGCTTGAACCCACAACCCTCTGACTCAGAGGCGAGGATGCAACTAACAGCCACAGCTAACACGTTTAGTTTAGTCTTCAATTTCGGTAAATTTTGCTAAAATAGCAATTTCTTATAAAAATACTCAATAGATTATACTTAAAAAAGACAAAGAATCATAGAAATTTACAGCACGAAAGAAGGCCATTTTGGGCCATCGTGTCTGCGCCAGCCGACCAAGAGCTATCCAGCCTAATACCACTTTCCAGCTCTTGGTCCGTAGCCCTGTGGGTTATGGCACTTTAAGTGCACATCCAAGGATCTTTTAAATGTGGTGCGGGTTTCTGCTTCTACCACCCTTTCAGACATCTATTGGATTAATCAAAAATGAAGCCAAAGTTCAACTACAAACAAAATGCACTAGGAAATAAGTGAGCATTATAGATTTAGGTAGTGGAGAACAACCTTAATATAGGTCAATTAACTACATGTAGAAATTGTGCAAGCATTTTATTTATAAATTGTTCAAAAAAGTCCAGTGATTGAATAATTAACAAAAATAGTTGTGCAAAAGCCACAGAAAAGTAGCAAAATATCCAATAGCTCTGTATAATGACAAACTGACCGAAATCTCAAAAGGAAACATTGATAAACACCGCACACAGGAATGTAAAAAAAACCCACTAATATCCCTGAATTTCTGTAAACTTTAGATTAGTTATAAGGTTGCAGCCAAAAATGTCAAAACAGTCACTGGCCAATTTGAGTTAGTGGAGGGAGCACAAATACTGCCTCAGGATGATTGACGAGTTAACAACCAGAATCTTCCTCCATCGTTCCATTAATGCCATTTTTTTTTTAGCTGACATCAATTTTCCTACTTTTTTTCTCTTGTTCGCGCCCCGCCCCGCCATGAACTCTTATCTCTCTTATCTACCTGCAACAAACTCTATTCACAGCCCAGCAACCGATGAAACCCTTCCCCTTCACGGAATAACATTTTAATTAAATTAGCGTGCACTCTGATATTTCACACCAGTTTTGTATATAGGAATTTCTAGCTTGCAATTAAGAAGTGTGTGAAAACCAATCTTTGGAAGTACTGACCGAGAAAGAAATGAGATCTGGAAATTAAATTTCCAGAGTCCCTTTCTTAGAATTTTGGAAGCATTCATCACCAAAAGGAGTCTAATCACATCTCAGTTTGTTCTCCACTGGTGGCAAGACCACAAACACCAATGTAGAACAAAGGTGACTATTGGGAATGTGTGATTGCTACCAAGCAAACAAACTAGATTCTAAGTTGATTGCTCATCACTGACCAGAGCCAGTATAAAGCTACACATAATTATAGATCGACATTTACCCAATGATTATAATTCGAAGATAGTCATACTACACAAGTTTCTACCAAGTGAACAAAAAATCCATAATTTATATGAACAAGTTATAGCATCAGCTGTATAGAATATCTACAAAGGACTCTCATCTGTATTGTAGTTACCAAACAGTTGATAACCTGATATAATTGTACATGGATAATGTTTTAGATCAGAGTTACAGGCAGTTCAGTTCGCTAAAACAATTTAGGTAGTTGACGGAGCCGATTTACATCCAGAATGTTGCCCAATGTATCACTGCTTGCTGTAAACTTGTGTTTCTCAGGAGCATTTGGTGTTAATTTCTTGGAAAAGTTCTGAACTCTTTCAATTCCATTTTCCTTTTCAGAGTGTTGGGTGTAACAGATTTCTTCAGCAAGCATCTTAATTTTGGGCTTTGGATTCTTTAGAATCTGACAATCTTGGTCTGGAGTATCCACATTCTGTGGTTTTGAGGAAGCAACTTCATTAGTAATGTTTCTTAGAATGTTCCCATCCGTCTTGGAGAGAGAATCTGAGGCACAGTCGTTCTTAATCTTGACTTGCCTTTCAGATCTTTCTTTTCTAAAGGAAAGACTTTCCGAATCAGACTTTATGGTCTGTATGGTAGTATCCGACAAACCTTCCTCCTCTTCACTGCTGGGGGCATCCTCCACGAGTCCATATCTCCTCATATATTTGCGTGTGGCAAATGACATGTTATTGGGTGATATCAGGCTTAGACCCACCATGCTTCTGTCTGTGCTCAATTCTAGCAGACTATTTAGGGATGTTGATTCATAGTTACCATTACGTCTGCCGAGAGACATCTGGGAGAGCTGAGCATCATCCAGGTACTTCAGAGCTATAGCATTGGCCTCCATGCTGAGGTCAACTGCACCAGCTCCAAATCCACTTGTGCCAACATTGACAAAGGACATGTAGTTCAACCTTGGGATAACTGCTGCAGGGTTTATGTGAGCCAATGTGCTAAAAACAAGAAAAAAAAAAAGTTACAAATCCAGAACAGATACTATAATTACAATATATTTTAGCCTTTTTTTTCCTGTTATACATTAATATTTCAGGTATATTAACTAGAAATATTTCTTTACTGGTGATGCCTTATTACATCATTGAAACTGTAAAGCTCTGAGTGATGATTATGTAAGTAACATCCCACAAAAAGTTAATCTGTGATATTGGTCGAGGAAGAAATGTTTGTTAGAAGAGAAAACTCTCTGCTCCTCTTTGAATATTCCATCTGAACAGGCAGATGGAACCTACAAGACCTTGGATATTCAGCACTCCCTTGTTACTAAAGTATCGGCCTGAATTATTGATAAGGTGACAGACTAGAAGGCTACAGGATTAAAAGTTTTCCTAACAACCAGCAGATTGTTTTTTTTTAAGAATCACATTCTTAGCAGGTATTTCATCTACAGGCAGTTCAGTAAAACAAGGTCACCACTGAAGGTCATGGAGGGAATCTTCCCATGATTGGAGTCATACTTGACAACAGAGGAAGACTGTCATGGTGTCGGAGGCAAATCATAATCTCGGGCATCACTGCAGAGTTTCTCAGCCCAATCAATAGTCAGGACTGGGGCTGTACGCTGACTATTATTTAATGTTTAGCTCCATGTCAAGTCCTCTGATAATGAAGCAGCCCATGCCAGCCTACATCATGACCTGGATAACAGCCAGGCTTGGGCTAACAAGTGGCAGCTAGATTTTGCACCACAAGCAATGCCCATTTCTAACCAGAAAAAGCCCAATCACCTTTCCATTTCCTTCAGCTGCACCATCATTGCCAAGTCTCTAACCACAACATCTTAGAGGTCACCATTAAACAAGCTTAAAAGCACCAGCCACATTAACACTGCGGCTAAACAAGCATGGGTATAATGCTAAGTGCCTATCCCGCCTCACTCCTCAAAGCTTCTCCAACATCTACATGGCTCAAGTCAGGTATGTGATGGAATACGTGCCATTGTCTGGATAGGCAAGCCATAACAACGCTGAAAAAGCTTTATAGTATCCGAGACAGAGCAGTCCACTTGAATGGTGCCCCTGCTATTGGACTCAATATTCATTCCCTCCACCACTAGTGCATTTTGGCTTCAGTATATACACTATTTACAGGATTCACTGCAGCAACTTGCAAAGCTTACTTTGATAGTACCTCCCTGTGCTGTAAAGTCTACCACTAAGAAGGACAAGTGCAGCAATGTCAAGGTAACATGACCAAATATAACACCATCCATAACAAAATCCATTACACCTAATCCAAAAAGGTCCAACTTTTAATGGGGTATTTAACAGTGATATTACTGCGGAAAAGCCGAAGTTTGTCAGTTTCACCGATTGTCGGCTATGGGGGTGGGGAGGAGGAAAGTGTCCACAGCGCAGCCAGTGTCAGAGCAGTGAATGACTGACCACAACTTCAGGATTTCCACATTAGGATGTGCATGTTCTAAATTTCAAAGGGGTTATTACCCAACGAAATTCCGTGCCACAGTTTCTCCTTCATTATCGCAGTCAAAATTCTGGAATTCCCTACCCAACATCACGGTGATCACTAGGAGTGTAGTGGTTTAAGGCAGCAGCCAACCACCACCTTTAGGCCAACTAGAGGTGGGTGATAAATGCAGACTTGCCAGCGTATCACACATCCCGAGAATAAGAATAAACTGAAAAAACAATCTAGGTTCTAAAGTGATCTATGACCTCACACAAACAAATTGTTCTAAATGATCTAATGCATTCCTTGCGGATAAGCTGGGGTTGAGAGCAGTCCATGATGCTTATCTGCTAACCTTTAAGCTGCTGTTCCCAGATGGGAAGCGGCTTAAATAGGAAAATTCTGAAGTTTACATGTTAATTACTGTTGCTATGGAAAGTTTCTCTAAATTGACAGCTGTGTGTTTCTTACCTTGGTGAGAGGCCACATTATCTAAAAAGATTTGAAAAAACAGCAAGAAGTGATTTTTATACATATAGATTTTTTCATCATCACATTAGTTTGTCAATACCTTGCATTTTCAACTTTACTTTTGGTCTTGGTCATACTGGGAGATTCCAGATCAATTTTCACACCCATTTTCTTCAGCTGTTTAATGGTTGCACTCAACACATCGTTTTCAACCTTCTGACATGTCTGGTGTTGAGAGTGTTTGTTCCTACTGCTGGTATTCTGTACAGAGGCTTCTGATTTAACACTTCCATTCTCTGTTTCCTGATTTACTTTTGTAGGAGAAGATTCCAATAGTTGGTTCACCTGGCCCTTTTAGAAAAGTAAACATTCATTCATATCTGCTAACCTTACCTTGTGTTAGTATTTTTACAAATTTGTATGTACACTTGTGGTAATTCCTACACTAATTGCTTCATACCTCTATGCTATAATGCTTTCTCCATGCAGACCTTTTAACTGGGGGAAAAAGGTGTTGAAATAATCATCCCAATTTACATCCTTGTGTATTATTTCCCAAAAGTACCGTCTAAGTTTTATATAAATTTATGATTCTGGTACAGAATTCAGCCCATCATTGGTATACAGATAGAATTTATGGTTTGAAAGGCCTACTTTCTAATTACCGTAGTTGCATAACTCTGGGCTGGAAATTGTGGTCAGAGGCTTCCCACGGGCGAATGTCTCCGATTTGCATGAAAGGTACGCACCTACCTGGTGCCTCTATCTTCGGACTCTTGCGGTCCTGGGCCTACAGGTGTTTGCCCGCGTAAAGGCCCATGTAGCCCAGGTTTGTAAACCTTTAAATAATTAATAAATTATAAAAATGCAACAGCATGACTCTTCCTAAAATGACTGACTATTCAAGTCAGAATTCACCTTCCAGAAACCAGGTTATTCATGCTTATAATTACTTACAACAGAGTGGGACATGTGTAACCTAGATATGGGAGAACACACGTTCTACTGATCAAGGTCAAGGTTAAAAACTAGCATTTTAGAAGAGCAAACTTTTGAGCTACGAGTGGCAATGGAACTCAAAAAGTGGGGGAAAATGAAATAATTCCAGGATTTTTTTTTATCCCATTCACTCCTCCTTGAAAACCTCCAACTCCTTGTTGGGTTGCAGACGCACAGTGCCAATTAGCCTCCAGATCCTTGCTATGTGGACATTATACATGTGTGTTTCGACTGAATTTGCAAATCTGACTGGAGTTTCTTTCTTCTTTCTGCATATCAATGACTTTTATCCTCAGACTTCCTATAATCTTCCTGGGTCTGGTGAATTAGAGTAGGCTACTCCTCAGTTGGTGGATTTTTACCAATTGAGGGAGCAGCTTTTTTTTTTTTTTACAGCCATCAAGAATCAGCCTTTACTAATGTTCCAGGCTGGAGAGGTTTGAAGATCTGAGTTTGAAGCGACACAGAAACTGATGGAAAGTGGCTTCAGTTATTACTTCTTAAACTACAAAATAAAGAAGGCACTCATGCCAGCTGCGGTTACTCAATGATTCAAGTGTCAGGGATTCAGCCATAGACCAGCGGAGAGAAAGAACAGCACAAAATATGTATGGCATGGAAGGTGTCACAGAGCATCCCAGTGCTCTTGGCCAAAGCACGATCCCCCTGCACCAACTGTGATGGACCCAAACCACCATGTGATCAAAACCACCTTTACTTTGAGGAAGCCACAAAAACCCAGAGGGCAAATCGAGCCAGCAAGAAACTTGAAAGGACTTAGGTGAAGGTGGGTGCATCAGAGACCGGTTGCAGCATCTTGTTAAAGTACCGTGAATAGTACCACAAAGTATCAGCAAGTGTGACTTACAGGCAAGAAACTAACTGGATTCTTCAAAATCAGTTTCTGCTAATCTAGACTACAAGTTGCTCACTTTCCTAGATGGTGCAATCAAGCCATATGGTGACAACATGAAGAATATGTGGACACTTATCAAGCAATGCTGTAAGATACTAGAGAGCCTCAATAGAGTCTAATAATGACTGCAAGAAATCAACTACACCAAAACAACATGCTGCCAGTGTCCCCATACAAACATTTTACATTTAAATATTAAAGGCATCCGAAACAAGGGAGATCTATTGAGGACTCTACAGAAAAACATCATGCTCATAGCGTAAATAAACGAGACCCATCTCTTCAGCAAACACCAATCCTGCTTATTGAAATAAAGCATTGCAAGGATCAGATAGGAAAGAAGGTGGAGCAGCCTTCCTCATACATGCAGCCTGGAATATAATGAAATGAATGTCTCTGGCACTCCGTGGACTGGAGTGTATAGCAGCTAAAGCTTACCTGGAATTAGGAGTATCATTAAGTATTGTGTCTGTCCATTGTACATCAGAGACTTCACCACAGCACCTATTCAGAAGAACTTGCAGATGTGTAAACAACACGTTCATCCTGAGGACCTCTGTGCATAACAGCTCACATGGGGTAGCTGGTCTATCAATGCTGCAGGGAAAGAGCTACGTAAACAACTGATGATCTGGGCTACAGCATCTTTAAACCCAAAGTCCACTCATCACAGGAGAAAATTCAATTCCAACTACCATTGTAACACCAATTGTAGCCATCAAGTGCTCAGACCCAAGGGTTGGGGGGGATGCAAGACCTTCTGTCAGACTGCAGCTATCTGGAACACTACACTGGGACAAAAAAAAGCACCACCTGGGCTGCTTTCAAACTGCTTCTAACAAAGAAAAATCAATTCAATCTGCAAACACCACCCGCCCCGCCAATGTAGAGCTGACTGGTAAGTTGCTGCGATACCCTATCACAAGGCTGCTTAAAAAACACGGCTCAAGGAGACAAAAACTGCCTGCAGACTAAAATCGGACAACTCCACAGAGCCATTGCCAAAAAGCAGTGGGATCTTATCTCCAAAAGATTGAAGAGTAATACCCCAAATATTTTGGAGTCTGAGCTGCAGGGCGGAACCAGAAAAAAAGACATCTTGACGCTATATTCTCAGAGTTACTGTGCACAGATAGACTCTGAGAAACTACAACAAATTTGACAGTAGCTGGGAAAAGGAAGTGGACTGTTACATCCATGCAAAATCAGAACTGTTCAACCTCAACACAGTCCCTGCAAGTAATGGCAAATAGAATACACCAAAAGGACAAGCAACTGTCTTGGCGCAGTCAATTATTGCTGCTGAACTCCAGCTGACGTGAAGGAGCACATGAGAAAGAAAGCCCTAGGAGAGGATGTCATCACCAAACGTATGCTTAGCGAGGCACTCAACAAAATGATAGCTGTGACAACCGGGATCTTCAAGTTGAGCTATGTCTTGAAATGCTGAAAACCAGCTGTGATCACAATAGTCTACAAAGATTTGGGGAGGGCTAACAAGGTAAGGGAATACAAAATAAATGGTAGGATACTGAAGCGTAGAGGAACAGATGGATCCTGGAGTGCACGTCCACAAATCCCGGAAGGTAGTAGGGCAGGAAGATAAGGTGGTTAAGAAGGCCTTATCGAATTTTGAGCTCAGCACGATGCTGAGCTCTTTCCCTTCCCGCCCCCTCCCCCCCACCCTCAACTCCCACCACAGCTGACCCCTTCGCTAGTTTTCAGAATTCTCGCTCTACCTGGACTCCTCCCATCTGGCCTCTTACCCTCGCTAGATCTCTTCATTGCAAACTGCCAATGGGACACTGACCGTCTCAATTTCTCTGCTCCCCTCACTCACTCCAGCCTATTTCCCACTGAACTTGGAGACTCAGATCCAACCTTAACTGTGTCATTAAACCTGCTAACAAGGGTGGCGCTGTTGTTTGCCGAACCAACCTCTACCTTGCAGAGGCTGATCGCCAACGCTCTGACACCTCCTCCTACCTCCCCCTGGACCATGACCCCACCACTGAACATCAAGCCATCATTTCCCAGACTGTCACTGACCTCATCTCCTCTGGAGATCTTCCCTCTACAGCCAACAACCTCAGTTCCCCAGCCCCGCTTCTACCTCCTTCCCAAGATCCACAAACAGGACTCTCCCAGTAGACCCACCGTTTCAGCCTGTTCTTGCCCCACGGAACTAAATTCTTCCTATCTTGACTATTTTTTCTCCCCTTGTCCACTCTCTTCCCACCTCCATCCGCGACTCCTCTGACGCCTTCCGCCACTAACAGTTTCCAGGCCCCAACTGTCTCCTTTTCACTGTGGACGTCTAATCCCTCTACACTTCTATCCCCCACCAGGATGGCCTGAGGGCTCTCCGCTTCTTCCTCGAGCAGAGGCTCAACCAGTCCCCATCCAGCAGCACACCTCTGCCTTGCTGAACTTGTTCTCGCATTGAACAACTTCCCCTTTAACTCCACTCACTTCCTCCAAATTAAAGGTGTTGCTATAGCTATGCCTGCCTTTTCGTGGGATAGGTGGAACATTCTTTGTTCCAGTCCTACTCGGGTCCCCTCTCCCACCTCTTTTTCCTGTACATTGATGACTGTATTGATGCTGTTTCTTGCTCTCGCCCTGAACTAGAAAATCTCATTCACTTTGCATCCAATTACAACTCTTCCCTCCCCTTCACAAGGTCCATCTCAGACTTCTGTCTCCATTTCTGGGGATAGACTATTGATAAACATTCACTATAAGCCCACTGATTCCCATAGCTACCTGTACTACACTTCCTCCCACCCTACATCCTGTAATGATTCCAATTCTCCCAGTTTCTCAGTCTCTGTCGCATTTGCTCCGACGATATCACCTTCCACATTAGTGCCTCTGACATATCTTCCTTTTACCCTCAACCGAGGATTCCCCTCCGCCGTGGTCAACATGGCCCTCGACTGTGTCCGTTCTATTTCCCGCATCTCTGCTCTCACCCTTTCCCCTCCCTCTCGGACCCACAACAGGGTTCCCTTGTCTTCACCTTTCACTCCACCAGCCTCCACCTTCAACAGATCATCCCCCACCATTTCCAGCGTGATCCCACCACCAATTACATCTTCCTCTCCCCTCCCCGCATTCCAAAGGGATCACTCCCTTAAAAACACACTGGTCAATTCCGCAGTCACCCCCAGCAATCCTCCCCTTCCCACAGCACCTTTCTGTGCAAGCGCAGGAGATGCAATACCTGCCCTTCCCACTGTCCAGGGCCCCAAATACTCCTTCCAGGTGAAACAGCGATTTATTTGTGCTTCTTTCAATATAGTATACTGTATTCACTGCTCCAGATGTGGTCTCCTCTACACGGAGATGATCAAACGCAGATTGGGTGACTGCTTTGCAGAACATCTCCGTTCAGTCTGTGTGACCCCGAGCTTCCAGTCACATCACTTTAATTCCCCGCTCCACCTTGACCTCCTATACTGTTCCAATGAAGCTCTACTCGAGTAACAGCACTTCATCTTTAGTTTAGGCACTTTACAGCCTTCTGGATTCAACATAAAATTCAACAATTTCAGACCATAATCTCTGCCCATATTTTTCTTCCTTTCTTCCTTTTTTTGAGAGGCCTAATTAGAGTGAATAGGGAGGATCTATTTCCCTTAGCAGAGAGGTCAATAATCAGGGGGGGGGGGGGGGGGGGGGCGCGGTGGGGAATAGATTTAAAGTAATTGGTAGAAGGATGAGAGGGGATGCAAGAGGAAATTATTTCACGCAGAGGATGATGGGGGTCTGGAACTGCCTTAAAGGATGGTAGAGGCAGAAACCCTCAATGCATTTAAAAAGTACTTGGATTTGCACTTGAACTACTGCAACCTACAAGGTTACGAACCAAGAGCTGGAAAGGGGGATTAGGCTGGATGGCTCTTTTTCGGCTAGTGCAGACATGATGGGCTGAATGACCACCTTCTATGCTTCCCAGAAATTACCAGTCAGTCAATCAGCCTGTTGAACTACCTAGGAAAGCTGCTGGAGGGAGTCATCACATACCCTGCCTACAACATCACCTCAAAAGCATTTACTTTTTCAACTCAGGCCAAACAGGAGTCGAGAGAGGAAGCATCACCAGTGACAACTTGCTACAAATCAGAGCACATCCCGAGGCTTTCGCAAGAACGAGTGCACATCGGCAATGTTTCTGACCATGGACAATGCTTTTGACATTGTTTAGCACAACGGACTACGATATACCACCTCAACATCCCAAGTGAGCTGATTTGATGGCTATCAAATTTCTTGGCACAGCACATAATTGCTGTTAGAACAGGGACAGCAATCTCTACCAGTTTTGCTCAATGGCAGGAAATTCCCAGAGCTCAATTATCAGCCCACACAATTACCTCGCAACATAGAAAGAATTGTGATTTGGTTACAGTTTGCTGATGACAATGCCATTTGGGTATCCTCTATGAATTTGGAACTAACTTCAAATAGCTCCAGAAATGCCTGGATGATCGAGAGGAATGTGCACATCAATACCTAATTTTATAAAACCCTCGAAAGTCAAAGCATGTGCTATTCTCCAAGCGAATCATGCATGAGGATCAAGGTCCTGTCAAAAAGGCATAACTTTCCAGAGGAATAATACTTTGATATTGCACATCCACATCATTGTAAGGGCATCAACCAGCTTGGGCCAATTGAGAGTCCTTTGTGAAAACAAGCAGAGAGTCAACCCCAGAACTTTCCTCACACTATACAAAGCCTACATCTGCCCAGTCCTGGAATTTGGCTATCCAGCATGGTGCACAGCAGTGAGCCATAAATGATGAGAAAATCAGGAACCAATCATTAATGTTAGGAGACAGTCTCTCACACTTTACCTGTTCAACCTAACTGCACATCACTGGACTCCAAACAATGAATGAAAGGCTTCCAATATTGTACAAACCAAGGACTAACCAGTCATCATCACTGCAGTTAGAGGAAGAACAACGGAATCTACACTGGTAAATTTACAACATTGCAGCAGATCTTAGAAATATTAGAGTGGATTATGGTGCAGGGGTCAACTGAATCCACACACCAATCAGAATTGATCATCAGTGAAGACAGCAAATAGTGGTTGAGCAGACAAGGAAGGAGAACAGTGAAGAATGACTGAAGCCCAGACAAGATCAGGGAGAGCAAAAAGATAAGCGAGGAACAGGCAACCAGACAATTTCTGTCAGGAAGATTTGCAATTTTATGTATGGAGGACTTGCATTTTTTGGTCTGAATGGGGGTGGGGGGAAAAAAAACGAACGTTTATTTTTTTTTTGGTGCATAGGAGCTTGCGTGTGTGTAGAAAAGGCACTTATGTAATCATATGTGACTTACTTGCTAGTTGTGGCATGGGACTGTACCTGAACCATCTCCTCTTTAAAGGCTGCCCATTGTTAGATTAGAGTTTTGCCTGCCAATCTTCAATTACAATTTACCTGGGCCAGCTCTGTTCTCAACCCTCAAATTGGCTTCCCTCCAATTAAGTATTTTTACTCTAGATTGCTCCGTCTTTTTCCATAGCTAACCTAAACCTTATGATACTATGATCACTGTTCCCCAACTGAAACTTGTTCCACCTCATTCCAATCCAGCAATGCCTCCTTCCTCATTGGGACAAAAACGTACCAATCTAGAAAGTTCTCCTGAACACACACTTCAGAAATTATTCCCCCTCTCTGCACCTTACACTAATACTATACCAGTCTACATTAGGATACCCTAATATACCCTGCACCTACCCTGTCAAGCCCCCTCAGAAGCTTGTATGTTTCAATAAGATCACCTCTCATTCTTCTAAACTCCAAGGAGTAAAGGGCAAACCTGCTCAATCTTTCTTCATATGACAACCCCTTCCTCTCAGGAATCAATCTCATGAACCTTCTATGAACAGCCTCCAATGCAAGTATATCCTTCCTGTCTGCAAGACCCCCGGCCTGCGAGCATCATGGCGGCCTGGTCCAGTAATCTGCGCAGCCCCTGGCCTGTGAGCACCATCGGAGCAGGCCGGTGAGTGGAAGGAGCAGCATGGTGGTGTGCCCTCTCCAGGGAGCAGAGTGTGCTGGTGCAGGAGAGCAACGGCAGCGAAGAGGGAGACTGGATTGGACGTCACCAAGATCCAGGTCGGTGATTGAAGCGTGGGCAGGTACAGCAGGAGCAGTGAGGTCGGGGCGAAGGAGCATCGAGAGATCGTGGAACGACATGATCGGGGCCCAGGAGAGGCGAGAGCCCAGGGGCAGCACGGGCCAGGCCACACTGTGATGTGCGCGCACTAGGTCTGTGCAGCAGAGCTAGTCTCCAGTCATCTTGGTAAATCCTTGCCACTGGACCAAGACCTAGCTCTGTCAAGCTCGTGTGGTGGCTAGTGTGCAACGGCCATCACACGTTAAAAAAAATCCACTCACAGGCATCTTCCACCTTTCAAGATTTAGTTCGGGACCTGGAATATTAATTAGGTATTTCATTGAAACACCTGTGAACTTTTTGGCTTGGAAGCAGGTCATCCTCGACTCGAGGGAC
Source organism: Pristiophorus japonicus (assembly GCF_044704955.1). Lineage (NCBI taxonomy): Eukaryota > Metazoa > Chordata > Chondrichthyes > Pristiophoridae > Pristiophorus > Pristiophorus japonicus. The sequence goes on along the minus strand of NC_091984.1, from coordinate 72,010,068 downwards.
TGCCTATGATGATGATGAAGTTGTGGTATGTGTATCCAATAACCTGCTCCAATAGAGTAGACATCCCTGGCCTAGTGGGTAAAAGGTATGATCTGGTATAGTGCCAAATTGCACAGATCAGAAGGTCGCAGATTTAATCGTCAGTCTGTGCTGTTCTAAACAGCTTTCAGCTGGTACAACTGGTTTCAATGCCCTGAATTAGGGAAGGGAAGGAAAGAAAAACAAAACTAGGGTTCCCACTCCCGACGGATAACATGACTACTGCTGGAAAATACCTGTGAACATTGGGCAAGGACAGGATCAGGCTCAGTTTTTTTTTTTTAAAACTACCTGGTACATGCTGTCTTTGCTCACACAAAGATTCTGTATTGGGTAGCTAACTTGGGTACAGGAGTTACTGGTATTTTCAGAATTTTCAACATAAATGAATAAGTAAAGAAAATGTGGAGGAAAAAAATCCACATATTTCATATTCTTAGAATGCATCTTAGAAATGTGGTTAGAAACAGAAAAATAGGTGCAGGAGTAGGCCATTCGGCCCTTCGAGCCTGCACCGCCATTCAATAAGATCATGACTGATCATGCCTTCAGTACCCCTTTCCTGCTTTCTCTCCATACCCCTTGATCCCCTTAACCGTAAGAGCCATATCTAACTCCCTCTTGAATATATCCAATGAACTGGCATCAACAACTCTCTGCAGCAGGGAATTCCACAGGTTAACAACTCTGAGTGAAGAAGTTTCTCCTCATTAGTCCTAAATGGCCTACCCCTTATCCTAAGACTATGTCCCCTGGTTCTGGACTTCCCCAACATCGGGAGCATTCTTCCCACATCTAACTTGTCCAGTCAGAATCTTATATGTTTCTATGAGATCCCCTCTCATCCTTCTAAACTCCAGTGAATAAAGGCCCAGTTGATCCAGTCTCTCATTTGACAGCCCAGCCATCCCTGGAATCAGTCTGGTGAACCTTCACTGCACTCCCTCAATAGCAAGAATATCCTTCCTCAGACTAGGAGACCAAAACTGAACACAATATTCCAGGTGAGGCCTCACTAAGGCCCTGTAAAACTGCAGTAAGACCTCCCTGCTTCTATATTCAAATCCCCTAGCTATGAAGGCCAACATACCATTTGCCTTCTTCACTGCCTGCTGTACCTGCGTGCCCATTTTCAGTGACTGATGAACCATGACACCCAGGTCTCGTTGCACCTCCCCTTTTCCTAGTCTGCCGCCATTCAGATAATATTCTGCCTTCGTGTTTTTGCCCCCAAAATGGATAACCTCACATTTATCCACATTATACTGCATCTGCCATGCATTTGCCCACTCACCTATTCAAGTCACCCTGCAGCCTCTTAGCGTCCTCCTCACAGCTCACACCGCCACCCAGTTTAGTGTCATCTGCAAACTTGGAGATATTACACTCTATTCCTTCATTCAAATCGTTAATGTATATTGTAAAGAGCTGGGGTCCCAGCACTGAGCGCTGCGGCACTCCAATAGTCACTGCCTGCCATTCTGAAAAGGACCCGTTTATCCCTACTCTCTGCTACCTGTCTGCCAACCAGTTCCCTATCGACGTCAGTATATTACCCCCAATACCATGTGCTTTGACTTTGCACAACAATCTCTTGTGCGGTACCTTGTCAAAAGCCTTCTGAAAGTCGAAATACACCACATCCACTGGCTCTCCCTTGTCCACTCTGCTAGTTACATCCTCAAAAGATTCCAGAAGATTCGTCAAGCATGATTTCCTTTTCATAAATTTATTAAAATCTAACTGAGCACTCACCATTAAATTGTGGTAAAACCTCTGCTCATCTTGTAATGGAGGGTTACTACTTGATTCTGTGATATGCTCCTCATATTTTTCTGTTTCTTTATTACCCACATGATGTGGTACATCTGTCGGGCTACTCTTCAGGTATGTACTTGCACTCTCCCCAAGCACCGGGCTCTGAAAAGTGACATGAAGGTCCCAGCAGTTTTTTGTACATTCAGTTGTACAGCTAAATGGCAAACAAATTAAAAATTCTATTAGTCAACATACTTTTAGTGGTTAGTTGCATACAAAAAACAAACAAGGTCATCTCTGAAGTGCTGCCACATAGTGGTAAGATTATATGCTTGCATGAGAGAAAGGAGGTGTTCAATCCTGATAAAAAGGAACAGACAACAGCAATTTATCCATCATTGGAAATTATCTGAGAGGCCCAAGTTCAGCACAGGAAAGGGCAAAATAGCCTTTTTTTTTTTATAAACAGTTATATTAAAAAAAATGTTGTTGCTAATTTATGGTCACTTCACAATGTCCCAAAGTATGGCCTCTGCAACTTCACTAATTTCAGCATTCCCACCCCCCAAAAAAATCAAATGGTCACACATTTTGGGCAGTCATCACTTAATGACTGTGATGGCATCACTATTCATTAAAAAAAAAATTGGGTATTATGTGCAATTAGAGCATCAGAGCAGTGTAGGACAACAAACAAAATTAATCTTGATGCGCAGAGCCTTCTGCAACAGTCACCTTCACACCAGGACAGAATCGAATTGCTACTTCTACAGTTTTCCAACAATCAGGATAGATAGGAATGGAGCACACAAGCACCTGGTAGTTAATACCAACCACAATGGACACAGGTGGAGAAAAAAAAGAATTCGAATGATAGAAGCAAAGGCAAACATTTCATTGCCCAATACTGAAGTTTCTGGTCTACCCCGCCAAACATCTTTTCAGTGTCCAAAGACAACATCAAAGTAGAATGGGGACCCTGAGTTGTTCAGGATCATATCAGCATTTAAGATTCTGAAGAAGCTACTGGACCAAATAAGCTGATCCATTTTCCCCCTTTTCCTTCTCCTCTCCAAGCATCTAGCTGCCAAATAATGCAATAGTCAGCTCAAGACTACAGTCAAATTCAGTCTGGTCCTGATGGCCCATGTAAGAATTCTTGAATTACAACATAGCAATGAACACGAATGCAAGAGATAGACAAAAGAATATTCGCCTTTGCGGTGGATGAAGGAAATAGCTACATCAGACTAAGTCACATGGTTTGTATCACCTTAAATACCATCCCAGGTTAAAGAGGTATTATTTTAAAATCAAATTCACCAGAAATCCATCTGGAATGACTGAACTGCCTTCAAACTACTCTTCTATACTCAGACAAGGCTTCATTACTGATTGGACTTCCTTTCGTCCTCTTTTCCAGTTTTAATGGTTCCATCTATTTGGTCATTTACTACAGTACTTGTTCTCTAACTACACATTCAAAAGTGCCTGTTAACAAAAAAAAAGTCATTTATTTATCAGAGCTTGTTAAGTTTATAGCCAATTAGACGAAAACATTTGTACAACTGCAAATCCAGAGAGCAAAATCTAGTAAAAAACACAACCCGACTTATTCTGGCACTAAAACCTAGTTTTCTTTTACTCCTCCTGCGCTATCCACCAGCACCCATCTCTTCCATCCCATCCCTACACAGTTTACGGTGGAATACAGAAGTCAGTGAAACCACTCGCAATTCCCTCTTAAAAAGGTATCAGTATCGATTTTTAATGTGTTCAGTTCAACCGTAGAGCAACCCAGATCATTGGTGTTTACCCTATCCTGTGGGTCCAACGGCAGTTTTTAAAAATATTTACAGCTCTAATGTAAATTTTACCATAATCTTGGCCTGTATCCAAATTTTTAAATACATGTTTGAAAATTATTTCAACTATTAAAAAAATTATGTCTTACTTTTGTACGTCAGTAGCTTGATCAGAAGTATCTGTTGTAACCTGACTGTTCTCTACAAAGCTGTGAATGTCCACTTCATTCAGTGAAGAGGCAATACTGACATGGCTGGTGTTCTCAGTTGTAATAGAGATAGCCATTTCTTCATTGGATGATTCAGAGTCATTTAGCTTGAGCACAGATTGACGCACCCCTTGCTCCTCAGGAGGGCACCAGAACAAACTGGCACCTAAAATATGCAATAACGTCACATTAATATAGTACTACTTTCCTGATTACATGGTATTATAGAAAAATCATCGCTCTTCGAATAGTGGTACAGGATCGTTAATGTTCATCTTAACTACCAGAACAAGCAGATTTGGCCTTGGTTTAACAGAGGACAGCACCTGACAATGCTTCACTACTACATTAAAGCGTCAGCTAACATCACATACTCAAGTCTTGGACTGAGGCTCTCTAGACTAGAGTACATAAAAGGACCGATAATGAATCCCCCACGACAGTGCCGCTACTCAAGTGCTCCATGTGCTTAATATGAGATCAATTCATTTAAATATTTTTCTGGGCATGTTACTAAGGATGCACTGGAAGTACAAGGATTCATTACTTCAGGCAGAAGTCAATGGAAAGCTGCTGGTTTTGGTAGCATACCAGCAGAATTATCCAGTCCAGGAAAGGCAAGAGGGAGCTTGGGGGTGGGGGAGTGGGTATTTGAACATTTATTTTCAATTGGTACCTCTCTTTAATGCCTGTTCCAAACAGCTGAAGTGCTGTTCAGATGCTTGATGAGGAGAGCCATAGTTATTTTTGGGGGACTTAAGTGAGCCTTGTTCAGTTTGTGTACAGGCTCCCAGTGTCCTGCACACTATCCAGCTGTGTTGAGGCGGGCGGGGGAGGCTTCTAACCTCTGCGTCCAATAATATAATGGTGGTTGCAATTGCCACTGAATTATTGGCCCTATTAAGTTCTCCCAATAATGTGGCTTTTAGAACATATTAAACAACAGGTGACACCATGACAGTGAAATACAAGTGATCTCTGACATGGTATAACTTACTGGTACTATTAGAAGTGGAAGAACTTGAATGGAATTTAGTTATAATGGGCCCAAGTTTTGAGCCGTGCCTAGAACTGCGCAGTCCCGACCTGAACGCCCGTTTTTCGTGCCACAAAGTGCGCCTAAAAAAACCCTCCAGATTCTCCACCTCCCTGCAGGTCCTCTGGCCCTCGGCGCAGCGCAGCAGGAACTGTAGGGGGCGGAGCCAGGTCCCTGCGCTGAAAACAGTGCCGGGACCTCTGCACATGCGCGCTACAGTGGGCGCGCATGTGCAGTAGCTTCAGGCGCCCAAAACTGTGTGGGAAGGGCCGAAGCATGCAGCCCCTAGCCCTGGCCGAATGGCCTCACTGGGGCTGCGTGCACAAGGCTCCTCCCAAGGCCAGCTCCTGCTTCCTCCCGACCCGACTCCCGCTTCCCGCCTCCGGACCGGACCAGACACCGACCTGACTCTCCTCCTCCTCCCCCACCCCCCCGGACCGGACCTGACCTGACTCCCGCCCCCCCCCCCCGGACCTGACTTTTCCCCTTCCCCCCCCGGGACCCGACCAGACTCCCACCCCGCTCCGCACCAGACTCTCTCCTCCCCCTCGCCCCGGGACCAGACTCGACTCTCTCTTCTCTTCTCTTCTCTTCTCTCCCCCCCCCCACCCCCCCACCCCTCCCCCGGACCCGACTTCCCCACCCACCCCCGGACTGGATCCAACCTGACCTCCCGACCCCCAACCCGAACCAAACTGACCTCCCTCCCACCACCCCCACCGACCCGACCTAACGCCACCTACCTGTAAATCTGGTGCTGGGGACGGGCCCTGCCCGAAGTCTCGGGCCGGTCCGTTCAGCCTTCGCTCCCGAAAGGCCTGCCTGAAGCACTTTCACACAGGTAGGAAGATGGTTTATTTAATCTTTTCTTTGCTTATAAATGTTTATTCAGGTTGGATTTATTTGTATAATATTTGTATAAGTATAAATAAGGATTTATTATAGAATTTAATGACTTCCCTTCCCCCCCCCCCCCCCCCCCCCTCGTTCTGGACGCCTAATTTGTAACCTGCGCCTTATTTTTTAATGTGTAGAACAGGTTTTTTCAGTTCTACAAAAATCTTCACTTGCTCCATTCTAACTTAGTTTGGAGTACGTTTTCACTGTGGAAACTTTGAAATCAGGCGTCAGTGGCCGGACACGCCCCCTTTTGAAGAAAAAATTCTGTTCCAAAGTGGAACTGTTCTACCTGACTAGAACTGCAGAAAAAAAAAATGTGGAGAATTGCGATTTCTAAGATAGTCCCTTCTCCACCAGTTGCTCCTAAAAATCAGGCGCAAATCATGTGGAAACTTGGGCCCATTCAGTCAAAATACTGAGTTTTGAAACTGTATATAGAAAATGTGGGCTCAGAAACTAGGAGCCACCGATAGTTATTTGCTCTTCCTCATCCCTAGCCTGACTAGTTTAGCTCAGAGTCAGCAAAGGGGTGGACATGGGTTAAATAAAAACGATCAAAACCGTACAAGCTAGTCTGCCATTCATCAGCATTTCCCCAAGAAATGAATCCCTCCATCTCGACACAAGTAATTAAGTTAGAAGATTTTAGGATGTTACTTAACATGTCACAGAATCATTCTCCCAAGTGAAGTTTGTGGCAATTGTTGTCATTAGCATAAAGTGCAGTCTATTTGGGACAGGGGGTTGGGGTGGGCTGGGTTGGTGAAGAGAGAAACTTACAATTTTTACATCAGATGACCAAATTCTATGCATGTTTTTATGACCTGCATCAGTATAATTAAGATGCAACCTATACAGAGTTGTTACCCTTCAGTTCTAGTCTAATTATTCTGTGCTTCGCTTGGGATCCTCATCCAATTTAGATATCTCAATTTGCTGATGGGAGTCAATTTGTACAAACCACTCATAACATGCTCATACCATTATGTGGTAATCTGTATCATTATAAAACGATCACATACAAAATAGTTATATGATGAAATTACAAGCCTCAGTAACTATACTTAGAAGGCTAGTAAGCTCATCTATTCTTCTTGGATACGAGATGTCTAACTCTCATTAGATTGTTATGAAATAACTATATTTTCATTAAGTCAATGGCTTTTTGTTCAGATATAATATACAAAAGTTTGGTTCGGATTAATTAGGTGTCAGCCGTGGCTCAGTTACTAGCACGCTCGCCTCGGAGTCAAGGTTGTGGATTCAAGTCGCATTCCAGAGACCCGAGCACAAGAATCTAGGCTGACACTCCAGTGCAGTACTAAGTGAGCGCTGCACTGTCTGAGTTGCCGTCGTTCGGATGAGATGCTAAACCAAGGCTCCATCTGCTCCCTCAGGTGAACGCAAAAGATCCCATGGCATTATTTCGAAGAAGAGCAAGGGAATTATCCCTGGTATCCTGACCAATATTTATCCCTCAATCAACATCACAGAAACAGATTATCTGGTTATAACATTGCTTTTTGTGGGATCTTGCTGTGCACAATTTGGCTGCTGTGTTTCCTACATTACACTTCAAAAAATTACTTCAGTGGCTGTAAAGCGCTTTGGAACATCCCGAGGTCATGAAAGGTCCTTTGCAAGTCTTTCTTTTGTTGCACTGATCTGCATCCTTCGTGCAATAGCAACTAGAACTGTATGCACAAAGGTATTACAACATTTTGGAAACCCCATACTCCTTCGATATACCAAGGAGTATTTTGTAATCTGAAGAATATCCAACAAGATGTGCGCATAAACAATGAAGGAACACTCATTTTAATTGGGGGTCAGCAAATTATTTTTAAAGACAGGTTTGGTACAGTTTACAGATGTAATGAAACTAATAAATTATATTTTTATTCATTCAAATCCAAACCTCAATAATAATTCTGGCAGGCAGTGGAGCTACAAGAAGCTTACCCCAGAAGTGCCGATACGTGGCTCTTTTGCCTCTCATCTTGCTTTTGGTCTTTGGAATCAAAATGTTCCCTACATGTATACACATGATGGTTCAATTTTCAAGATGTTTTTAAATAAAATGAAGGAATGCTTTCTCCTCAAAATACCATCGGAGACAGGATATACACTCAATTTGTTGCAAGCCTGGTAGACTCTCTAAATTTTAAGTTAAGCAAAAAAGCATGCTCTAGAAAAAAAATGCCAATTTAAAACAACTTTTAGTACACAAATGGTACAGCAGTCCTCAAAGAATTAATGAAAAACAGCTTCTATATTTCCATTTTAATGTGTACAAAACATTTATTATACAAAATACAAAGAATTGAACTAATCAGTTCTGCATAAATTATGTTGGATATGCTGTGTCTCACCTGTGCTCACTGCAATGCTAACACTTTTTTTCATGTGAATTCCAGATGTCTGGGCTTCCAAAGCAACAAATCCCACTTGTCTCTCTGGCTGCAGTGAGGGATTAGAAATGCCAATACTTTTTGAAGAGCAATGGGTCACAGGAGTTGTAACACCACAAGGCTGAGTGTCCAAAAGTTGTTGAATCTGCATGTAGCAAACACTAAAAGTTAACCAAAGAATATAAATGCTTTCTTAGGTTTTCACAAAACTTGTGTTTTGAAGTATTATCAGGTTAAAAACATTGATATCCTTCGGTCAGTTTATTTTTTGACAAATGGAAAGAGGGTCCAGACCAAATTAGACTTAATGTTTGTCTGAAATGGAGTGTGTACTCTTTCCCTGTGGACACACGTGACTTACCCAAAGCCCATGGAACCTTAGGGTAGGTTGACAATAAATCAGCACTTTAGGATCCTCATGTCTACAGAGGAATACAGCTGGAGTTTAACCAGTTGAAACTGAGTAATGGTTATCTCCAGACTGATGTGCAGCTTAGATCCATCAAGACATTGATTTACAACATTATTTGGAGCAGTGGGAAGAATCCCAATCTCCCGCTCCACATATCATGGAGCCAGGATGGCTAGTTAATAGTGCAGTGAAAGGATGTGGTCTTTTTGGGTCAGTTATTAAAATCACCCTCTCTCTCTCGGTCCATCCAAGTACTTTTTAAAATGTGGTGAGGGTTTCTGCCTCTATCACCCTTTCAGGCAGGTGTCCAGACCGCAGCCGCGTCTCCCCCACCCGCCCCCCACAACCCTCTGCGTGAAGAAATTACCCCTCAAATCCTCTCTAAACCTTCTACCAATTGCTTTAAATGTATGCCCCCTGGTTCTTGACCTCTTTGCTAAGGGAGTATCAAAACAGGATGTTGTGTTGAGACTAAAATTGAGTTTGGATGAAAAAAGACAATGCTGAAATATGAAATAAAGTCCAAAGTACAACAACAACTTGTATTTATATAGCGCCTTTAACATAGCAAAATGTCCCAAGGTGCATCACACGAGTATTGAGACACAAAAAATGTAATACTAAAACACAAAAAGAAATTAGGGCAGGTGACCAAAAGCTTGGTCAAAGAGATAGGTTTTAAGGAGCGTCTCAAAGGAGAAAAGAAAGGTAGAGTGGCAGAGAGGTATAGACAGGGAATTCCAGAGCTTAGGGCCTAGGCATCAGAAGGCACAGCCACCAATGGTTGAGTGATTATAATCAGTGATGTTCAAGAGGACAGAATTAGAGGAGTGCAGATATCGGGGAGGGGGGGGGGGGGGGGGGAAAGAGAAGAGAAACTGAAGGAGTTTACAGGGATGGGGAGGAGAGAGGCCATGGTGGTATTTAAAAACAAAGATGAGAGTTTTAAAATCGAGGCATTGATAATCGAGGGCCAATGTAGGTCAGCGAACACAGGAGTGATAGGTGAGCGGAACTTGGTACGTGTTAGGACACGGACAGCTGAGTTTTGGATGACCTCAAGTTTACGTAGGGTAGAATGTGGGAGGCCAGCCAGGAGCGCATTGGAATAGTCTAATCTAGAGGTAACAAAGGCATGGATGAGGGTTTCAGCAGCGGATGAGCAGAGGCAAGGGCGGAGAGGGGCAATGTTACGGAGGTGGAAATAGACAGTCCTAGTTATGCTGCGGATGTGTGGTCGAAAGCTCATTTCAGGGTCAAATATGACACCAAGGTTGCAAACAGTCTGGTTCAGCCTCAGACAGAAGTTGGGGAGAGGGATGGAGTCAGTGGCTAGGGAATGGAGTTTGCAGCGGGGACCAAAAACAGTGGTTTCGGTCTTCCCAATATTTAATTGGAGAAAATTTCTGCTCATCCAGAACTGGATGTCGGATAAGCAGTTTGACAATTTAGAGACCATGGAAGGGTTGAGAGAAGTGGTAGTAAAGTAGAGCTGGGTGTCATCAGCATACATGTGGAAAGAGACACTGTTTTTGGATGATGTCACCAAGGGGCAACATGTGGATGAGAAATAGGAGGGGGCCAAGGATAGATCCTTGGGGCACACTCGAGGTAATGATGCAGAGGCTGGTAGAGAAGCAGTTGCAGGCGATTCTCTGGCTACGATTAGATAGATAGAAACATAGAAAATAGGTGCAGGAGTAGGCCATTCAGCCCTTCGAGCCTGCACCGCCATTCAATGAGTTCATGGCTGAACATGCAACTTCAGTACCCTATTCCTGTTTTCTCACCATACCCCTCGATCCCCCTAGTAGTAAGGACTACATTTAACTCCTTTTTGAATATATTTAGTGAATTGGCCTCAACAACTTCCTGTGGTAGAGAATAAGAATGGAACCAGGTGAGTGCAGTTCCACCCAGCTGGACTATGGTGGAGACACGTTGGAGAAGGATAGAGTTGTCAACCGTGTCAAAGGCTACAATCAAGGAGGACGAGGAGGGATAGTTTGCCTTTGTCAGTCACAAAGGATGTCATTTGTGACTTTGATGAGCCGTTTCGGTAATGTGGCAGGCGCGGAAACCGAATTGGAGGAATTCAAACATGGGAGTTGTGGGAAACATGGGCACGGATTTGGGAGGTGACAACACGTTCAAGGACTCGAAAGGAAAGGGATGTTGGTGATCAGGTGACAGTTTGCAAGGATGGAGGGGGTCAAGGCTTTGTTTTTTGGAGGAGAGAGGTGATGATGGCAGATTTAAGGTGAGTGAGACCGGAAAAATAACAGGACAGAGAACCGTTAACTATGTCAGCTAACATGGGAGCCAGAAAAGGAAGTTGGGTGGTCAGCAGTTTGGTGGGAATAGGATCAAGGGAGCAGGAAGTGGGTCTCATGGACAAGGTGAGCTCAGAGATCTCATGAGGGGAGATCGAAGAGGAATGAGAGAAAGATGTGAGGTCAGGGCTCTGGCAGGGAGAGATCCTTAGAGGAAGTTTGGCCCGGTGGGCTAGGGGAAGGAAGGGAAGATGCAGAGGCAGCTGAACAGATGGTCTCAATTTTAGAGACAAAAAAAGTCCATGAGCTCCTCACACTTATTGTCAGAGGGGAGGGTGGAGAATGGGGAGAGGGGTTTAAGAAGTCGGTGAGCAGTGGAGAAGTGAAGCCGGGGTTTATCTTTGCATTTCATAGGATTACATAGCATATGCGGCACAGAAATAGGACATTTAGCCCAACCAGTCCATGCCGGCGTTTGTGCTCCACTCGCGCCTTCTTCCGTCTTTCCTCAACTAAATCTATCAGCAAAACCCTCTATCCTCTTCTCCCTCATACACTTATCTAACCTCCCCTTAAATGCATCTATACTATTTGCTTCCCTGTGGTAGCGAGTTCCACATTTTCATCACTCTTTGGGTAAAGAAGTTTCTTCTGAATTCCCTATTGGGTTTCTTGGTGACTATCTTATATTGATGGCCTTTAGTAGTGAAGTTATGCTAAATCTGTATGGAACCTTGATTAGAGCACACTTTGAGTACTGCATACAGTTCTGGTCGTCATATTATAAAAAGGATAGAGGCACTGGAGATGGTGCAGAGAAGATTTACAAGGGTGATACCAGAGATGCGACAAGTGGAATCACTCTCTCTGTATCCACTATCAAAACCATTCACATAATTTTAAAGATTTCTATTAGGTCACCTCCTCAGCCTTCTCCATTCAAGAGGAGACCCCCCGGCCTGTTCATATGTTCCTGATATGTATACCCTCGCATCTCTGGTATCACTCTTGTAAATCTTCTCTGCACCACCTGCAGTGCCTATATATCCTTTTTATAATATGGCGACCAGAACTGTACACAGTACAGTACTCCAAATGTGGTTGACTGATTTTGGAACAGTGAGCAATTTTGGCAGATGAGAGCAGGATCCGATAATGTTTTATGTGATCCAGCCAGATCTGGTGGTGAGTGGCTCAATCAGTTGTCCAGCATATCCATTCAAGTCTGCATCCCTTGGACTTAAGGGAGCGAAGATGAGGGCTGTACCAGGGAGAGTGTTATTATTTTAATAGGGACTAGGGCACCAAAGGTGGTGGAAAGAGTGTGATGCAGATTGGTAGCTGCAGAAATGTCACGGTGAATGGAGGGCCAAAGGCTGGACAGTTGGGAGTTCATAAGTGCACTTGAGAGTTGGGAGAGTTTTCTTTTTTCCAGGGGCAAACACAGGAGATGGGGTTGATGGTGGAAGAGGGATGTTGGTGGAGATCGATATGAAGAAGTGGCAGAAATGGCCATATGTGCGATTGACACGATGGGAGTCGAGAGGCCACGAGAGATGGCAAGGTCAAGGAGGTGGCCGTGAATATGAGTAGGGGAGTTTACATGAAGGGAGAGATTAAGGGAGGATAGGGAACTCAGGAGAGCATGATGAATTGAAATCACAGAGGATGAGAAGTCATTTGATGCAGAAGCTGAGGGAGGAAAGCAGTGAAGAAATATCAATAATAAAAATATTTATGGTACTTGGGTGGGCAGTAGAGAATGAGCATTTTAAATGAGAGGCGAGGGGTGGAATAAAGGGAGATACTCGAAAGGAGGAGAAAATGCCAGAGGAGTAGGGAGACAGACCAAGAATCGATTTGCTGATGAGAGCCACACCGCCACCACGGCAGTCTAAGTAGGGCAAGTGGTGGAAGGTACAGCCAGGCGGGGAGGTTTCATTTAAGGACAAGGTATCATTGCCCCTCAACTAAGTTTCAGTTAGATATTGATGCAAACATTCACAAAAAGCTTATAGATGGCAAAGACCTTATACGCCAGTGAATGGACAAGTCTGGCGGGAGATGGGAGAGGATCGGTGATGGCTGTCCTACTGCCAGCGTCTACTGGGTCAGCGCTGGGGGAAGGAGTTGGATGGGGAAGAGATTGGCAAGATTAGCTTCCAGTGGGCGTGCTGGTCAGGCAGAGAGTAGGATGGGACAGTTGGGGTTGTTGCTCGTAAGGAGGCAGTGACAAGTGCCTCAATGGGCCCTTCGTAGGATGCTAACTGAGGCACAGAGGGAGAATGTAGGCTTATCCAAGAGGGAGTCAAGCCTGGGATGGTGACAGAAGAGTAGGAAGGTAGAAGAGTAATGAAGTACCAGTTTAATTAAAAGATTTTAGAAGTTTAAAAAAATATAATTTCAATGAAAGGCAGAAAAGTTTCTGTGGGCATGGCTTAGTTTTGATATTCTGTGGACATGTCTTCCCTTACGCATAGGCTGGATGCTGCGCTCCTGGCTTCCCTGATGTCATACGCTGCGCAGAGCTCTACAGCGCCGAAGAGCAAGTCTGTGTTTCGGGCCTTGGCAAAAGTAAGTTTGTATTCATTTCATAGGTCGTACACGATGCCAACTACCATTTCTGGGCCAATAAGTAGTTGGTCAGATAACTGGGAAGTGTGGATTTGAGCTCATGCTAGGCAGATAGCAGGTATCAAGATTTATTTTGTCACCAAAATAGATAACATTTGTTAAGCTGCTTCTCCCACCCTTGCCCAATAAGTAGAACCCCCCCATGTCTCTAGCTTTTCTCCCATCTCCTTTCATGCCTCTGAGTTTCTCTCATCAGGAGACCCATAAACCCTATTTCCACTAGACTACTAAGAACACATTCTTCCCTTCCTGGTCCTCATGCTAGCTAAAATTGTAAATGATTCCCTCTCCTCGGCAACTGTGTCCCCCACCGTTCAAAAATGTTGTAGTCTCTTCTCAAAAATCCACCTCGGTCTTACCCCATCTTCATTGAAAGTAGGCACGCAGGTACAGCAGGAAGTAAAGAAAGCAAATGGCATGTTGGCCTTCATAGCCATGGAGGTGTACAGACCTCCAAACAGTAGTAGTGATGTTGGGGAGGGCATCAAACAGGAAATTATGGGTGCATGCAATAAAGGTGCGGCAGTTATAATGGGTGACTTTAATATGCACATAGATTGGGTTAACCAAACTGGAAGCAATATGGTGGAGGAGGATTTCCTGGAGTGCATAAGGGATGGTTTTTTAGACCAATATGTCGAGGGACCAACTAGGGAGGAGGCCATCTTAGACTGGGTGTTGTGTAATGAGAGGGGATTAATTAGCAATCTCGTTGTGCGAGGCCCCTTGGGGAAGAGTGACCATAATATGGTGGAATTCTGCATTAGGATGGAGAATGAAACAGTTAATTCAGAGTCCATGGTCCAGAACTTAAAGAAGGATAACTTTGAAGGTATGAGGCGTGAATTGGCTAGGATAGATTGGCGAATGATACTTAAGGGGTTGATTGTGGATAGGCAATGGCAGACATTTAGAGACCGCATGGATGAACTACAACAATTGTACATTCCTGTCTGTCGTAAAAATAAAAAAGGGAAGGTGGCTCAACCGTGGCTATCAAGGGAAATCAGGGATAGTATTAAAGCCAAGGAAGTGGCATACAAATTGGCCAGAAATAGCAGCGAACCCAGGGACTGGGAGAAATTTAGAACTCAGCAGAAGGACAAAGGGTTTGATTAGGGCAGGGAAAATAGAGTACGAGAAGAAGCTTGCAGGGAACATTAAAAGTTTCTATAGATATGTAAACAGAAAAAGGTTAGTAAAGACAAACGTAGGTCCCCTGCAGTCAGAATCAGGGGAAGTCATAACGGGGAACAAAGAAATGGCGGACCAATTGAACAAGTACTTTGGTTCGGTATTCACTAAGGAGGACACAAACAACCTTCCGGATATAAAAGGGGTCAGAGGGTCTAGTAAGGAGGAGGAACTGAGGGAAATCCTTATTAGTCGGGAAAATTGATGGGATTGAAGGCTGATAAATCCCTAGGGCCTGATGGACTGCATCCCAGAGTACTTAAGGAGGTCGCCTTGGAAATAGCGGATGCATTGACAGTCATTTTCCAACATTCCATTGACTCTGGATCAGTTCCTATCGAGTAGAGGATAGCCAATGTAACCCCACTTTCTAAAAAGGAGGGAGAGAGAAAACAGTGAATTATAGACCGGTCAGCCTGACATCGGTAGTGGGTAAAATGATGGAATCAATTATTAAAGGATGTCATAGCAGCACATTTGGAAAGAGATGGCATGATAGGTCCAAGTCAGCATGGATTTGTGAAAGGGAAATCATGCTTGACAAATCTTCTGGAATTTTTTGAGGTTGTTTCCAGTAGAGTGGACAAGGGAGAACCAGTTGATGTGGTATATTTGGACTTTCAGAAGGCTTTCGACAAGGTTCCACACAAGAGATTAATGTGCAAAGTTAAAGCACATGGGATTGGGGGTAGTGTGCTGACATGGATTGAGAACTGGTTGTCAGACAGGAAGCAAAGAGTTGGAGTAAATGGGGACTTTTCAGAATGGCAGGCAGTGACTAGTGGGGTACCGCAAGGTTCTGTGCTGGGGCCCCAGCTGTTTACACTGTACATTAATGATTTAGACGAGGGGGATCAAATGTAGTATCTCCAAATTTGCGGATGACACTAAGTTGGGTGGCAGTGTGAGCTGCGAGGAGGATGCTATGAGGCTGCAGAGCGACTTGGATAGGTTAGGTGAGTGGGCAAATGCATGGCAGATGAAGTATAATATGGATAAATGTGATGTTATCCACTTTGGTGGTAAAAACAGAGAGACAGACGATTATCTGAATGGTGACAGATTAGGAAAAGGGGAGGTGCAACGAGACCTGGGTGTCATGGTACATCAGTCATTGAACGCTGGCATGCAGGTACAGCAGGCGGTTAAGAAAGCAAATGGCATGTTGGCCTTCATAGCAAGGGAATTTGAGTACAGGGACAGGGAGGTGTTGCTACAGTTGTACAGGGCCTTGGTGAGGCCACAACTGGAGTATTGTGTACAGTTTTGGTCTCCTAACCTGAGGAAGGACATTCTTGCTATTGAGGGAGTGCAGCGAAGGTTCACCAGACTGATTCCCAGGATGGCGGGACTGACCTATCAAGAAAGACTGGATCAACTGGGCTTGTATTCACTGGAGTTCAGAAGAATGAGAGGGGATCTCATAGAAACGTTTAAAATAGACAGGTTAGATGCAGGAAGAATGTTCCCAATATTGGGGAAGTCAAGAACCAGGGGTCACAGTCTAAGGATAAGGGGTAAGCCATATAGGACCGAGATGAGGAGAAACTTCTTCACCCAGAGAGTGGTGAACCTGTGGAATTCTCTACCACAGAAAGTTGTTGAGGCCAATTCACTAAATATATTCAAAAAAGAGTTAGATGAAGTCCTTACTACTAGGGGGATCAAGGGGTATGGCGAGAAAGCAGGAATGGGGTACTGAAGTTGCATGTTCAGCCATGAATTCATTGAATGGCGGTGCAGGCTAGAATGGCCGAATGGCCTACTCCTGCACCTATTTTCTATGTTTCTATAGCGAGAAGATTTGAGTATGGGAGCAGGGAGGTCTTGCTGCAGTTGTACAGGGCCTTGGTGAGACCATACCTTGAGTATTGTGTACAGTTTTGGTCTCCTAATCTGAGGAAGGACATTCTTGCTATTGAGGGAGTGCAGCGAAGATTCACCAGACTGATTCCCGGGATGGCAGAACTGACATATGAAGACCGACCAGATCGACTCGGCTTATATTCACTAGAATTTAGATGAATGAGAGGGGATCTCAGAAACATATAAAATAAAAATTCTAACGGGATTGGGCAGGTTAAATGCAGGAAGAATGTTCCCGATGTTGGGAAAGTCCAGAACCAGGGGTCACAGTCTAAGGATAAGAGTTAAGCCATATAGGACCGAGATGAGGAGAAACTTTTTCACCCAGAGAATTGTGAACCTATGGAATTCTCTACCACAGAAAGTTGTTGAGTCCAGTTTCTTGGATATATTCAAAAGGGAGTTAGATGTGGCCCTTACGGCTAAAGGGATCAGGAGGTATGGAGAGAAGGCAGGAGTGGGGCACTGAAGTTGCATGATCAGCCATGATCACATTGAATGGTGGTGCAGTCTTGAAGGGCCTGCTCCTGCATTTATTTTCTATGTTTCTATGTATAATATGTTTTTTTTTTTAAAAAGTGATTTTGGTTGAGGGATATCATCGGCCAGGATATTGGGAGAACTTCCCTGCTCTTCAAACAGTGTTATGGGATCTTTTACCATGACAAATGATCAACTATTTAAGGTGCTGATCATTGGAGACGCAACAGTTGGTAAAACAAAAACGTCCCTGGTGCAGCGATATACTATTGATAGCACAGTGGTCAAATCCACCATGGGAGGGAGGTAGGTTAAAGATAATCTTCTGCAACCATAACGGAGGAGAAAAAAAAAAGAGAATAAATAAAAGGCACAATGCAACTAATGCATATTCACCTTCGAAAACAGAGCAAAAATATATATAAATGAAAACAAAATCAATACGAAGTTTCAGGGAAAGAAGAACATTGCATATTTATAAAGGTTTCCACAGTGGAAGTACTACAAGTACTATATCCAAGACCTGTATCTTTCAGTTCCAGTGGTGTGTAATATTTTTACCTCATTGGTCATGCAATATATGGAGCACATTTGCTGCATCATCACAATAGACAAACTGCTGTCATGATCAGATTGCTGTGGGACCACGGTAAGCTAAAAACCATGTTCCAGATTCCATAAGGTTTGCAAACTCATTAAATTTGCTGGAAGTAAAAAGTTATGAATCAGTGACACATGTGCCATAATCTACAACATTTTCACAATTGTGGGTTATCAGAATTTCAGGTGAAGATGCATCTCAAGTTTTCTCTCTCCCACAGTTTACTGAATGGCTGCTTGTTTAACATGGTCCTCAATATTTAATATCCAGTAAAATAATTCTTGCTTAAAATTGACTAAATACACCGCTCAAAACAAACATGTTGTCAGCATACCACAGAGTTTCATTTTTATTTGAGGGGGGGGGGGGGGGGGGGAGGTGGGGTGGCTGCTGGGATAGCAGGGGGAAAAAAAAAAAGAGATGACCAAGGGAAAAGCAGACAGAATGAAAAAGGAAATATTAGGACCTTCTTACCTGAGCCTGAAGGAGCTTTAGTTGTCTATCCTGTTCCACTAGAATCTTGTAAGCATCAACAGGCAATCCCATTGTTCCATTTCCTTCTCGGTCATGCTCCAGTCTACCCGCAGGAAATTGTAAACATGCAGAGGGTCCTGTGCACATTTTACACTGATTTAGCGGTGGTATGTGGGGGTCTCCAGGTGACTTGATCAAGCTGCTGTTTGGAGGTGAAGTGCTTCCTACTTGTCCAGATAAACTCTGGTTTATTGGACTGTTTTTCATATACACAGTACTACAGTGAGAATTTGGTAAATAACCTAGAGTTTGTTGGCATGGTGCAGGGATACAGTCATGACAATTAGGCGAGTGAATCCCTTTAGAGCCATATGTTGGGACATTTCCTTTCCAATTAGCATTCAATGAAGGTCCACAGTAGGGTCCATGATGTTGGCAACAATTACAGTAGCTAGGTGGATATAATGTGTGAAAATGTGGTGGAAGCCCCAGCAGTTGCATTTCAGAAGGAGAATTAGGTGGGAAGCTAGGAGCGTGTTGCAATGAATGCCCATTGGATTTGTTGGGAGAAGATAATCCTTGTGGTTGTCTTGTGTTGGACAGTGACTGCCAGCCTCTGGGAGAAATCCCTCCTTTACCCAAAACAACATTTGTTACTGGATCAACTATATCAGTGGGCATACCCAACTTGGGTTGGTCTATGGAAGTATCAGGCGAAGGCCCACTTGGTGGAGTAGAGGAGGACGAAGAAGATCCAGAACTCTTCGTCACAAAATGTCCACCTTTCCGATGTTGCTGTGTTGGTCTTTCTTTAGGAGACTTAACAGATGCTGCTGATTTGTGTGAAAGAGTCAGAGTTTGTTTTAAAGGAGGATGTACAACTTGGGCTGTCAATCCAAGCTGCCCATTTTCAGAATATCGTTTTTTTGAGTTAAAAGTTCCAGATACTCCACAGGTTTTTGCTGTCTGTTGTGGCTTTATTAGTAAAGACTTATTTTGTTGTAGACTTGTTGGCGTATACTTTGACTCTATAAAACTTCCATCAAATACAAGTGATAGCTCAGGTACAGAAGGATAGATTCTTGGAAACTAAGTTAACAGAAAGGAAGATAACATAAATTATTTGAATATGCACTCTAGAAGTCAAGACATTCAATGCAGAAAACAACTTCCAAAATGGAAACTAAGATACTATCCTTTAGTCATTATAGGACTCAACCATGGAGGACTGCTTTGTATGACTCCGAGTTAGGGATTTAAAAAAAAATGCTGAAAATGTGTCCAAATTCCAATGGTATGTATTAGAGGAATAGACGGAAACATGTCTCAAAAATATTCCCCTGTACTTCTGCCTTGCATGCATATTCATATTCTGGGGCCAAATGGTTGAAGATGAAGGTCTTGCAACAAGTGTGCTCCTATTCATGTTTTATGTGACTACAAGCATCTGATGGCAAGTACAGAGTTGCGACAGACCTTTATAAAAAGGAAGAAGTTCCTGAAAGAAGAGAACAACTCTAGTAATAGGGGATATTGCTAGTAAGTTGTGTTTGGGCTAAGATATGGACAACTGAAGCTTGCTTTGGGACTCAAAGTAGGGTTTTCTCTGTTTTTCTTCAATTGGCCACAGGCTCATTTTGCCCACTCCAAGAGATAGCTACAGAGTGGGTGAACAATGTGCTACATTGTGCTATTGACTGGAATGGGTGGGTTTAATAGTCCTTTCCCCATCCTGCTTTTCATAGCTTTGAATTAAAAAAAAACTGGATTACCTAAACATTATCAAATTCTCCACCGAATACTTGTGATTAAAATGTTGCATGTAATCACTTTTTAAAAATACACTTTAAATAGCATTTGACAGCACTTCTTTAAATGTATAGTAACTAAATAACCTTTTGGCCAACAGGATGAGGACTTGGTGTTGGTCTTGGAGAAGGGTCCTCTTCCTCTACACCAGAGTCATTGTCACCAATAGGTATCTTGCTCGAAGGCAACCCACAGTGAAGACTGCAAAAGAAAATTTAAAAACTGAATAAATTTGATTTGTTTACAATAGTGTGGAATGTTTCTACTGGTACATGTACTTAAAGCAACAAGGATTTTCACCAAGCTTAGCCCATAACTCTTAACTCACCATAGTGCTTCTAGTCAAATTATTTTTTTATAGTTAACTCCTAAAGAAATTGTTTGAATCTCATACTTCTAGCTTATACATGCAGTACTGGTAGGAACTCCAACATACAAAAAATAAAAATTGTACACTAAACACAGCTTGAGAAAAAAAAAGGTAGTGCTCAGCTCTGACCAGGAGAGCCTCCTAGCTCCTGAAAGTCCTTTACCAAATCAAACTATTCATCGGCATACATAATTGGCCATATTTTCCTAGACCCCCCCCCCTCAAATTTGATCAAATAGTTTCAATTTCACCTGCACCTAAAAGCCAATATTGCCAATTTAGTTTTGATTTCTGGAATGCAATACAAATAGCAAACTAAAAGGGTACATCTCATTTGAAAGCATATAAATAACCCAGGTACAGCAAGTTTTGAATAAGAGTTCTACTTTCTAGATTTAGATCATGTAACAGGTCATTGCACTCAAAACATGAGTGATAAGTGAGTGATGACAAGCAAGTACTCCTCATTCAGATTTTACACAACTAGAGGTAGACTAAAGCTCCCTTAATTCTGTTGCAATAGCATTCCTTAACACCAGCTATTAGAGTGTGTTTTTCTATTTAGGCTATTGTTGTAGTCTCTTGCATTGCTAATTCAGAATGAAATTGTGAACAGTCCATTCTATGAACTTTGCTAAGTGGACTGCTCGCATTTCAGAAATCTTTGGCCATTTCCCCACAGAAAGACATGAGGCTAGACTTTTCTGAGAGCCCCTCAATGCCCAATTGCACGTCCAGAAAAATCGCTATCATTTTGTAAGTAACGCTGATAAAAATTTCCACTTTTAAGTTAAAAATAATCACCCAGCGAGAAAATGAATCCAGCACCATTACTCTCGGCAGTTAAGGGAAAACTAAGTAAAACGGGCGTTTTTTTAAAATAATTTAGTCAGAGGCTGCAGTTGGGCCTAGAGAGGGGGGAAAACTTAGCTTCCGTTGAGACCAAACTTACGGCCTGGAGATTTTCTCAACGGTGCATGTCGGCGATTTGGTACCAGCAGGAGTTTTCAGATTTGGGCGATACCATTGAAAAACAAAGGAGGAAACCTTCCCCAGGTGGAAAAACAGCTGTACCGCCAAGAACCCGCCGAAAATGAAAGGAAAGTTTAGCCCAAAGGCACAAGCAATTTAAAAATGCATTCTAAGCAAAAGTTGCCTAAATGTGTTAACCTTTCCTGCACAGCCCTATGCGGAGTTGTGATTCTATGGGCAAATGAACGATAATTAATATACAAAAATGGGATGAGGTTTATTTCAGAGACCGAAACTAGGTAATTCATTAGCACTATCTAGTCATTTAGGAAGCCATCTATCACATTGGTGTTGACAAACTAAATTTCTGTGGGTCAGGTAAAGAGGCTTCTAAAAATCAGGACAGACACCAAAAGCAGGCTGCAGGAGCAGAACAACTGCCCTGGTCAGAGTGAATTTGTGCACTTAACTCCAAACTGTCCAGCCTTTGGTCCTCCTTTCACCATGACATTTCTGCAGCCACCAATCTGCTCAACCACACCCTTACCACCACCTTTGCTGCCCTAGTCCCTATTAAAACCATTACTCTCTCTCACCCTGGCCGTTCCCCCGGTACAGCCCTCATCTTCGCTCCCTCAAGTCCAAAGGGCGCAGACTTGAACAGATGTGGTGGACAACTGGTTTAACCATTTACTGCCAGATCTGGCTGGACCACAAGCATTATCAGGTCCTACTCTTGTCTGCAAAAACTGCTCACTATTCCAGAATCATTCTGGAATGCAAAGATAACCACCGGCTAACTGTTCTCTGCTGCTAACAGTCTTCTTAAACCCCTCTACATTACAACAGTGACTACACTTCAAAAAGTACTTCATTGGCTGCAATGCGCTTTGGGACGTTTGGTGGTCGTGAAAAGCGCTATATAAATGCAAGTCGTCTTCTTCACTCCCGTCTCCAGCACACTCACCAACAAGTGTGAGGAGCTCATGGACTTCTTTGTCTCAATGATTGATGCCATCCGATCATCTGCCCACAGGGACACAGTTCCTGAGGTTCCCCCTTGCCCTAGTTCTAAATTCGCATCTTTCTCTAGTTTCTCTCTGATCTCGCTTCTTGACCTCTCCACACTCATCTCGAGCAGAAGATCCACTTCCTGCTCCTTTGACCCGATTCCCACTAAACTGCTGACCACCCAACTTCCTTTTCTGGTTCCCATGTTAGCCCGACATGGTTAACAGTTCTCTGTCCTCAGGTACTGACTCCCTCTCCTTCACATCTGCAGTCATCAACCCTCTCCTCAAAAAGCCAACCCTTGACCCCACTATGCTTGCTAGAAACCATCCCATCTCCAACATTCCTCTCCTCTCCAAAGTCCTTGAACATGTTGTCACCTCCCAAATTCGTGCCCATCTTTCCTGGAACTCCATGTTTGAATCCCTTCAATCTGGTTTCTGCCACTGTCACAGTACCAAAACGGCTCTCAAAGTCAAAAATGATATCCTTTATGATTATGACAAAGACAAACTATCCCTCCTCATACTCCTCGACCTATCTGCAGCCTTTGACACAGCTGACCACTCCATCCATCTCCAACGCACTCACCTGGTTCCATTTCTGTCTAATCGTAGCCACAAAATCTCCTGCAATGGCTTCTCTTCTCACACCCACATCGTTACTTCTGGTGTCCCCCAAGGATCCCCCTTGACCCCCTCAGATTTCTCATCTATATGCTGCCCCTTGGCAATATCATCCGAAAACACGGAGTCAGTTTCCACATGTACGCCGACGACACCCAGCTCTACACCTCCACTTCTCTCAACCCCTCCATGGTCTCTAAATTGTCAGATTGCTTGCCCCAACATCTAGTACTAGATGAGCAGAAATTTTCTCCAATTAAAAATAGTGAAGACCGAAGCCAGTGTCTTTGGTCCCTGCCACAAACTGCGTCCTCCAGCCACTGACTCCATCCCTCTCCCTCTATCTGAAGCAAAACCAGACTGTTCGCAACCTAGGTGTCATATTGGGACACTGAAATGAACTTCTGGCCACATATCCGCGGAATAACTAAAACCGCCTGTTTCCACCTCTAACATCGCCTGCCTCCGCGCCTGCCTCAGCTCATCCGTGCTGAAACTCTCATCCATGCCTTTGTTAGCTCTAGACTGGATTATTCCAACGCACTCCTGGCTGGCCTCCCACATTCTATCCTACGTAAACTTGGTCATCCAAAACTCAGCAGTCTATGTCCTAACTTGTACCAAGTCCTGATCACCCATCACCCCTGTGCTTGCTGACCTACATTGGCCCCTGGCTAAGCAACACCTCAATTTCAAAATTCTGATCCTGGTTTACAAATCACCCCATGGCATCGCCCCTCCCTATCTCTAATTTCTTTCAGCCTCACAACCCCACGAGATGTCTGCGTTCCTCAAATTCTGCCCTCGCGCATCCCTGATTATAACATCTCAACCATCAGTGGCCGTGCCTTCAGCTGCTTGGGTCCCAATCTCTGGAACTTCCTCCCTAAACCTCTCCACCTCTACTTCACTTTCCCCCTTTAAGACGCTCCTTAAAACCTACTTCTTTGACCAAGCTTTTGGTCATCTGCTGTAATTTCTTATGTGGCTCGGTGTCAAATGTATTTGTTTTGTCTTATAATACTGCTGTGAAGCACCTTGGGATGTTTTACTATGTTAAAGATGCTATATAAATAAAACTTACTGTTACGTTAAGTAAAGGGCCTACCAAAGTGGGCTAGTGAAAGAGTAAAGTGGATGATCTCACTGCCTCCTCCAGAGGTCCCCATCACCACAGGCGGCAGTTTTCAGCCAATTCGATTCATTCCATGCGATATCAAGAAACGGTTAAACGCACTGGACACAGTAAAGGCCACAGATCCCGACAATATTCGTAAGAAGTAGCTGGCCAGATCATTTAAGGGTGAAGATGGCACTATTGAACTCAAGTAGCTACCTGTGACAGACCCAAATGCATAAGAGTGCCCAACCAGGAGAGAGTAGACTTGCACCCCAAGATGCTGTACCAGGTTTTTAATAAATCCTAAATTCACAATGGAACGCAACAGATAAATTGACTAGTAATACGCATTTATTGTAGAGAAGTAGGATATTAATAGGAAAGATTATAGGCCCATACCCTTTCTGTCAATACGTACATATTGACTGGAAATGCCCTTCGAAATTGCAGCCTAAACTTTGCCCGAAATGCACTATGTTGCATTATGTTCAACAATACTTACGAAGTTCCCACAATGTTGCTAACCACCTCCTTGAAGAAATCACTCTCTGGATTTTTATTTTCATCACTTAGTTCAAATTTAATTGGCTGTTTTCCCGAAGACTCCGTGCTCTGAAAAAAAGTTCAACTGCTCAATTAAATTTGACTCAGGAAAATATTAAGAGTTCAAGTGGTCAGGTAGAATTAGCATCTTTAGCAATTCACCATTTAGAGCTATTGCTACAATTATGAATAACTACTTATATTCATATTGTACTAACATAGAAAAATGATCCAAGGGACAAGATGTGATGAAAAATGAGTACTAAGCCAAAAGGAGGAAAGATTGGGAGGGATGACTAAAACATTGAAGTGGATTTTAAAAAGAGCATCTTTAAAAAGGAGGAGGGAAAGAGGTAGGGGCGAGACCTAGGCAGCTGAAGGCAAACCTGAGATTGGGTAGAGGTTGGAAGGGTTACAGAAGTTGAAGTCAGCAGTCTTTACGATACAGAAGATATGAAGCAAGATGATCAGAAAACAAGGCGACATACGTTGTGAACTATCTGAGTCAGTGGCTCGGAGGAGGGATGGAGTTGGTAATGCTCTTAAGGTGATGGCTTCAGTGTTTCTACTGTCTAGCTGGAGAAAGTTATTGCTAGTCCGGAACTGGATTTTTGACAAGCAGCTTGACAGCATAGAGGCAGAGCTGGGTGTCATCCATCTACACATGGACACCTACTTCGTGTCTGTGGATGATGCTGCTAAGGGGCTGCATGTCGAGGAGGACAAAGGAGGGGGCCAAGGATGGATCCTTGAAAGACTCTGGAGGTGACAGTGTGGGGTTGGGAAGAGAAGCCTTTGTTAGAAATGTTCTGGCTACAATTTGATAGCTAAGTTCAGAATCAAGCAATCCTATGGACAGGGTGCATTAACGCAGGGGTGAATGATGTCCGCGCCCATGGTCTTCAGTCAAATAAGGGATCCCCGCCAGGGCAGCGAGCTGTGTTCAACAGGCAGTCCACTTATTACAACCCGAGGAACTCAGCCTTCCGGAACCCACTGAAACTGCTCATCAACGTCAGAGTTCCAGCGTGGATAACAGCAGTCCAGGGCCCCAAAAATTCTTAATGTATCTCTGCCCATGGAATAGACAATGGAGGGGAGATAGAAAGTAAAACTGGACAGTGTGTAAAACAGCAAGCCAATCGGATTATCAGTTTCCCACCAGGTGAGTTAGGTTAAAATGGTACATGCTAAGAATTTTTAGGCAGACAAAATTACCACCAAATTGGCTTTTATATTTTAAACACTTACAGAAGCTTTAAAGAGTACAATGCTTTCGTTGAATAAACCCATGTACTTACCGTACAAAGATTTAATACTTCAGTACTAGTAAGCAGCTGGAAATCTAGTTTCTGGTGTTCACCGCAAGGACGGCATTCATAGAATTCTGGCTGCCTGTGTGTAAGTGAATAGAGAACGAGAAGAAAACTTTTCTGCTCAGTCGAGAAAACTCTAAATAAAAAAAACCCAGAACCAACAGAGGTTATTGCAAATAAAACAAATGTTTAATTATATAAAGACTGCAATACTTAAGCATGCAAAATAATTAATGGGGAAGCATATCCATACTGGTGAATAGCACAAAATATGCTTGCAATTAATATTTTACTTCCAAGTGAGGATAGTGTGTGAATCAGAAGGGTACTTGGAGGCAATATAACGTTTCTAAGATCCTAGTCAGTGGTTAAGGTCGCAGGCCAGGAAGTGCCGTCAAAGTAACCATGGTGAATTGCTGCAGAGCATCCTGCGGATAGTACATACTGCAGGCAGTGTGCCTGTGATGGAGTGAGAAGATATCCAGTAGCAATCAACTGGACTGCTCTGCCCTGGATACTGTTTAGCTTCTGCAGTGTTATTGCAACTGCACTAATCCAGGAAGGTGGAAAGTCTTTCAATCACATGCTTATCTTGAGCCTTGCAGATATTGCAGACAGAGGCTTTGAGGGGTCACTCTTTACAAACTATCCAGCATTTGCCCTGCTCTTGTAGCTAGTGTTCATCTGGCTGGTCCAGTTCAGCTTTTGATCAATGGCAATTGCCAGGATGTTGATGGTGGGGACTCTTAGGAAGGTGGGAGAGTTTCTTGAGTCCTTCGAGGTGAGGAGAAAGGTTTGCAATTCTATCAGTTTCACAGATTAAATTACTGCTCTTGTCCACATGAAACAATTGCAGGAAATCACCCTCAGTTTGTGAAATAAAAAACTAGCAACTCAGGTCATGGGTTCAAACCTCCATAACAAGCTGTGAAACTGAATTTGATAAATCTGGTAATCTGCTAGCATCCAGAAAAATGACGAAAAATACTGTTCGATTGTTGTATAAACTCAAATGGTTCTAAAATATTCTCAGGGAAACAAAGGCAGAGAATACAAAAGCAAGGAAGTTAAGCTAGACTTTTATAAATCACTGCTCAGGCATCAGCTGGAGTATTGTGTTCAAGTCCTTGGGAGAGGGTGCAGAGGAGATTTACTAGAATGGTACCAGGGATGAGGGACTTCGGTTATATAGAGCAAAGGAGAAGCCGGGATTCTTTGCCTTAGAGCAAAGAAGGCCTGGGGAGATGCAAGAGGTGTTCAAAATTATGGAGGAGTTTTGGTAGAGTAAATGGAGGAGAAATCGTTTCCATTGACAGGAGGGCTGGTAACCAGAGTACACAGATTTAAGGTAATTGTCAAAAGAACCAGAGGGGAAAAGAATGTTTTTATTTTTTATAAACGCAACGAGTTGCTATGATCTGAAATACACTGCTTGAAAGGGCGGTGGAAGTAAATTCAATCTTAACTTTTAAAAGGGAATTGGATATATACTTGAAAAAGGAAAAAATTGCATGGGTATGGGGAAATAGCAGGGTAGTGAGACCAATTGGACAGCTCGTTCAAAAGAACCAGCAGAGGAACTATGGGCCAAATGGCCTCTTTCTGTGCTGCAAGATTCTAACCCAGAGTGTCTGGTCTACACATGACTTCAGTCCTACACAGCGTAACTGACTTTTAATACCATTGAGTGGGTGTAAAAAAAATTGCTACAAATTCAAGAAAACAGCCCAACACCACCTCGTTAGGGCAACTAGGGTTAGGCAATAAGTGCAGCCTTGCTAGCATTATCCAATTTCAAAAAATATAAAAGCAGCTCTGGAACGCTGGGCCATGCACTTTGTTTTTATTTTTTGTTCTAAAATTAGTGAATTTCCTATGGGAAATAAAATCACTAATTTCTTGTAGTTAAAACAAATTTCAATTCATTGCTTCCCCAGAACTGCTAAAACTAGCACTATACTAATTCCCCATCATCATAGGCTGTCCCTTGGAATTAAGGAAGACTTGCTTCCACTTCTGAAGTGAGTTCTTTGGTGGCTGAACAGTCCAATACGAGAGCCACATGCTCAGCCACAGGTGGGACAGTCGTTGAGGGAAGGGATGGGTGGGACTGGTTTGCCGCACGCTCCTTCCGCTGCCTGCGCTCGACCTCTTCACGCTCTCGGCGTTGAGACTCGAAGTGCTCAACACCCTCCTGCATGCACTTCCTCCACTTAGGGCGGTCTTTGGCCAGGGACTCCCAAGTGTCAGTGGTGATGTCGCACTTTATCAGGGAGGCTTTGAGGGTGTCCTTGTAACATTTCCGCTGCCCACCTTTGGCTCGTTTGCCATGAAGGAGCTCCGCGTAGAGCACTTGTTTTGGGAGGCTAGTGTCTGGCATGCGAACTATGTGGCCTGCCCAGTGAAGCTGATCGAGTGTGGTCAGTGCTTCAATGCTGGGGATGTTAGCCTAGACAAGGACACTGATGTTGGTGCGCCTGTCCTCCCAGGGGATTTGCAGGGTCTTGCGGAGACATCGTTGGTGATATATCTCCAGCGACTTGGTGTTTTCTGTACATCGTCCATGCCTCAGCCATATAGGAGAGTGGGTAATTACTACAGCCCTGTAGACCATGAGCTTGGTGGTAGATTTGAGGGCCTGGTCTTCAACGTACTCCCAAACAGCGCAATATAGTCGCACAGCGTTTTGTTAAAAGGTTCTAATTCAGCATTGAAACTTAAATTGTTCATTTAAAAAAAGCAAAGAATAGCATGGAATTAGTGTCAGATATTGGACATATGTAACTTTGACAGTAGTAACCTGGAGTGCACTCAATACATATTCTGGCAATCAAAAAACAGCATTATATTATTTGATAGAAAAATGGAGACTACTAGTAATTTACTTAACAGACAGGAGATATTATGGGCCAGTTATAATGAAATTTTGAAAATTTACTTCTCTGTTAGAGGAGCTTTTAAAAAAAAAAAAATTATCTTCAAATCTCACCTCTCTCGAATGGAAGAACTGAATAGATACCGCAAGCAGCAGGCCCAGACTTGAGGGCTATGTACATGGGTTGCACCACTTAACCAACTGGAATACCAAAAATGTAAAAAAGTTACAAAGCAAGACTTTAAAAGTATAATTTCTCTGTCACTGTTGCAAGTTTAAATACTATATATTAAAAATGCTATAATGTTGTGTGATTGGGTCATGTAAACAAAAAAAATTAGTGACCTACTTTTAGCACTTTTTAAAAAAAACTGCTAGATGCGTGACCTCAAAGTAATAGAACAGCCTATGAAGGAAGGAGCTAAAAAGGCACCCTTGGCCAGCTGTAGCCTGCAAAATGATGGTGCTCTGAACTGCTCAATTCACACTGTAAATTACAGAGAAAACAAATCCTTACTACCAAACTATATAAAGAGATCTCAGACTTCAGCACCACCCAACCAGAAAACAGTAAAATTGCACAATCACACCAAGAAAGTCAACCCTGAATTTACAACGCACAACGGAGACCAACAGAGTCTGTTAACTGCCCATGGAGTTAAGAGACCAACCATGCTAAAGTACCAACTCACCCCCCTGAATACAAAAATAAGTGCAACACACCACTCCACCGGCAGCCGATACAGAAAAAATACCATCCACCCTATGCCAGATTCAACAAAAAAAAGCACAACTCGGCATCTAACCCACCCACCTCAGCCCCTTCCCTCCGATCAATTCTCTCTCTCTCTCTCTACCTTGTCCCTGTTCCCCTCCCCCTCTCTCCCAACCCCCCTTCTTAACCTCATCTCCATCTGTGTTCCTCTCCCTCCCCTCCCCACTCTCCTCTTCCAATACCCTTCTCACCCCCTCTTCCTACCTGCCGTCTCTCCCATCTCAGACTTTGATTCAATTATCTTACCATCCTCTAACTTTGCTTGACCTGAAAAGCACACTTGGTGTTGGCTCCCCATATGAAATGCCACACAAAATCAACTAGCAATAAATAAAAGCTTAGGTGCATTTCCCAAGAGTTTAGATTCTCTCCTGCTTTAGTGGAGTCAATATTAGAGAATTTCAGGAGTTCAACATTGCTTATCTGTCCCAACAGTGTTTGGTATTATTGTGGATGCAAATTAGAAACATAATGAATGTCTTACTGATGAGATTTATAATTTATGTCTTGCACTCCTTCGGTTAATAAACATTACTGCTATAATATTCTGAACACGTCCTATCTTTTGTCATTTAATCTCTCCTGCTTTCTATCCCATCAGACCTTCCCTTTTGTTCTTTCCTCCCCTCGCCCATTTCCCTGCCCTTGCTTAAAATCTGTTACATCTCTAACTTTTTCCAGTTCTGACAAAAGGTCATCAACCTGAAACGTTAATTGTTTCTCTCTCCAGAGATGCTGCCTGACCTGCCGAATATTTCCAGCATTTTGTTTTTATTTGATTTCCAGCATCTGTAATATTTTGCAATTGTATGTCCTAACTTCATACTTCACACCAGTGTTACCTGTTTTTTAAAATTTCAAACTGAACTCAAAGATTCTTCAACATTGGATACTACATTATTTTCTAATATTGTACTTACATTCCTACAAGAGGCAAAGTGAGCACTTTTGGATCAGATTCAAGTATTAATAGAAGTTTGCGTGTCTGATCCATTGTAAGGTACCTGCAATTAAACAAATGTTATATTTTTACCAAATGTCAGGATAAAATAAGACTTACAGCTGAAAGCATCATAATCATGGACTCTTTCTAAACTGTTGTCACAACACCTTCTCATCACATTGCTAAAAATTGCAAGCCTACCCATGAATATGCACAAACAATTGAAAATGACATATTTCAAAAAATATAAAAGTTGAGGAATTCTGATGATAAACCACGAAATAGCTACACAACGGTGGTGAATTTCCGTGTAGTTCTCCCGATCGCCTACCATAACTTCAGCAGAATCCTCAAAGAAATAGTACAAACAGCCATTAATGCTATTTCTTCAGGGATTCCACTGATTTGCCATTAAGTTATGGCGCGTGATTGGGAGACCCCCCCCAACCCGTGGAAATTCCAGGTAATTGTTTCAACTGATAGGAGCTCGTAACTACAATTGTTTGCGATAATACAGTAACCGCCTAGAACAAATTGGCTCGAGTAAATCCTTTATAGCAATGCTGCCATGTGCAGAATTTCTCCACTGTTTTACCGAGGGATGGACCGAAGAACATAAATAATTTCGAAAGGGTCAACTAATGTGACCCAAGGACACTTTCATGCTATGTGGATAAGGCATGACCATCAACAAGTGGAGCATATATTTAACTGTTTGGAGCCAGTGGGTACAATTGCTAGCCATAACTTTCTCCAGTATTGGGTGAAGCTGCACCAGCATGGTAGTTATAGCCAAAGTATTGGCAAATAGTGAAAACTGAGGCAAACCCAACTTAACAAAAGTTGGCATACAAATTAATAATGCCTTGGCTACAGCAACTGTTATGAACAAGTTACTCTTTATTTAGTCAATTAAAAAACATGTTACCCTTCAGTATGAATGCCCATTTATGAAACCCAACACATCCTAATCCTTGGGAGGTAAAATCAAAGTAATTACCTAAACCCCAGTATTACAAAAGGACATTGCAGATAGAGTACATCCATATGAGCCATTTCCCTCATCTATTTGTAAAAACATCTCTTACGTTGCATAACTTTCAATCAAATTTTCCAGGTGGATGTCTCATTTTGCATTAGGCCAATCCTTGCAATAGTTAGCACTACGTGCAAGGACAGCAGTATCACCGTTCCGCAGTGTCTATGGATTAGCTCCCAAGCCAGTTCCAAAAGATAATTTCTGGGTATCCTTATTAAGTGACTCTCGGAAACATTTCTAAGTGTAGGTTTTCGAATGCTCGGGGTGACCCCAAATAGCAAGTTTTTGGAAGGAATTTTTTTTTTGCTACTGTATAGATGAGGCAGCATATTGAAAGTACACTCCCACCCAATATAATATTTTTCCTTTAAACTTGACTAAGTTATTCCCCAGTATCAGTTATAGTTTATAATACATTTAATTTCAATATTGTGGTTTTCATTTTATTTTGGTCAGTTTTGTGCAAAAAACAGGCATCAATATGGAAACTCTGCCTGCCATGTCCTTACTATGTGATGGCCTGAAAAAGGATTAACAATTTTGGTATGATTACTGCAGCTTTAGAGATAATCTGAACCATTTTTCAGAGAAATAAATGTCTTGTACATTAACAGAAAATAAACCTGGGAGTAATTACAAGGTAGAAAACTCAACTGGTTCAGAATATATGAGTGAAACTATTTAAATATCAATCTGACTTTGATGTCAAGTTACTTTAAATCATTTTCAACACATCATGGGAATAATGCATTTAGTTCTGGGCTGGATTTTTCCCTACTAGCTTTACTCACTGCAGATGCAGATGGCCACAGCATTCAATGTTAACGTCTCACACACAGAAACATTAGTGACCAACATGTAAAAAAGCTACTTTAGAGTAATTAACACAAAATGTATGCATAAGCACGAATATTATTTTTCATTAAACCTATCCATATATGCATGATATAAATAGTTAACAATCTCAGTTCACTACAATTACACAAAAATGAATGGATAGCCAGAGGATTGTAATAATGCCTCTTTAGCATAGGTGCA
Source organism: Pristiophorus japonicus (assembly GCF_044704955.1). Lineage (NCBI taxonomy): Eukaryota > Metazoa > Chordata > Chondrichthyes > Pristiophoridae > Pristiophorus > Pristiophorus japonicus. The sequence goes on along the minus strand of NC_091984.1, from coordinate 71,977,539 downwards.
ATTCACAAATTTTTGATCAGTCCTTGAATGTGTTGTCGCCTCCCAAATCCTTGCCCACCTTTCCCAGAACTACATGTTTGAATCCCTCAAACCAGATTTTCGGCCCTGGAACAGTACGAAACGAAGCTCATCAAAGTCAGAAATGACATCCTATGTGATTGTGACAAAGGTAAAGTATTCCTCCTCGTCCTGTCTGCAGCCTTTGAAACGGGTGACCATTTTATCCTCCTCCATCGTCATCCAGCTGGGTGGGACTGCACTCACTTGGTTCCATTCTCATCTATCTAATCGTAGCCAGAGAATCATCTGCAATGGCTTCTCTTCCCGTTCCTGCATAGTTACCTATGATGTCCCTCAAGAATTTGTCCTTGGCCCCCTTCTATTTCTCATCTACATGTCGCCAAGGAGCAGCATCATCTGAAAACACACGTGTGTTTCCAAATGCACCCTGACGACACCCAGCTCTACCATCACCACTTCTCTAGACCCGACAACTGTCACTATCCGACATCCAGTATCGGATGTGTAGAAATTTGGGATACTGAATCCATTGTTTTCAGTGTCCGCCACAGACGCCATCCCTCTCCCGAGCATCTGTCCGAGGCTGAACCAGACTATTCGCAGCCTTCGGGTCATATCCAACACGGAAATGAGCTTCCGACTACATATCTGTGCCATCACAAAGCTCAGCCATTTCCACCTTCGGAACATCGCCTGAATCTGCCCCAGCTCATCGGCTGCTGAAACCCTCATCCATGCCTTTGTTACCGCTAGACTTGACTATTCCAACGCACTCCTGGCCAATCTCCTGCGTTCTACTCTCCGTAAACTTGAGGTCATCAAAAACTCAGCTGCCCATGCCCTAATGCGCACTATGTTACGTTCACCCCTGTGCTCAATGACCGACATTAGCTCCCGATTAAGCAAAACCTTGATTTAAAAATTCTCATCCTAGTTTTCAAATCCCACCATTGCAACAACCCTCCCTATTCTCTAATATCCTCTAGCTCCACAACCCTCAGATATTGGCACTCCTCTAATTTTGGTCTCTTGAGCATCCCCGATTTTAAATCACTCAACCATTGGTCATGCCTTCCGCTGCCAAGGTCCTAAGGTCTGAAATTCCCTCCATAAACCTATTTTTCTCCTTTAAGTCACTCCGTAACTGTAGTGTATGGAGAAAGAGAGTCAGACTGAACACTGAGCTCAAAGTAAAGTGTGACCGTAGTCTTTTATTGCAAGTCTCCAGAGTGCCTCTCCAACCTGTGAAGCCTCCTTAAATACCTGTGCTCCCAAGGGATTATGGGATCCCTTGGGACTCCAGGGGATGAGCCCTCTGGTGGCTGTACAGAGTAAATGCAAATTTACATATATAACTAACAACTTACCTCTTTGACCAAGCTTTTGGCCATCTGTCCTACTATCCCTTTACATGGCTCAATGTCAAATGTATGTTTTAGAACACTCCTGTCAAGCACCTTGGGATGTTTTACTATGTTAAAGGCACTATATAAATACAAGTTGGTATATTAAAAATAATCATTTCACTTGCAGGATGGTTTAGTACTGCAATTAAGAAAACTAACACAATGCCATACTTTGGGTAGGTTAAATGGGAAGTTTAAACACTCAAGGTGCTACCATAAGACATGTTTAATGATTGACAACATAAACAAAAGTTTTGTCTTTAAATGTCCATAAAAGATGACATTTCTAGAAACTTAATCCAATGATCTTTTCATGCTCAACTCACCCAAATTTGTATGTCCCCTGAAGCTGAGCAATATTTATTGAGCTAGTTAAATTTCTTGCCAAAGCTGTAGGGATAATGGGAACTGCATTGATTGGAGTGGCATCGAAGGTGATTGCTACTGTAACAGCTGCCCAATGAAGTTCAAGGGTCAGATTATCCAAGTTCTCAAAGCAGGTAATGCGTCCTCTCATCATGAGAAGCCTAGAAAAGTCAATTGTTTCCTTGCTACAGCAATAGTAGTGCAGCATCTGGTAAATTAAAAAGTACACAATTACTGACCGAAGTGCTTCTATTTTATCATTCTATATTGATTCAAACACAAACAAGGGTGACTCCGGCCTAGTCTGGGAATAAACATTTTTAAAAATAAGTGTGAGGGGAAGGGAAGGAAGACAGTGTCTACTGAAGCTTGTAAGCACTTTAGCTTTATTGGATCAATCTTTCAAGCAGGTGAACAAAATCAGGAAAATTAGCATATACATGGCAAACATTTTAATTACCTTTTAAGCATTAGTTTTATCGGATCAATCTTACAGAACTATTGAAACGTTTAGGAGTGGCTTGATTTGTGTGCGTCATTTCTTGTGTGCTGAAAACTACTTTTTCCCCTCCAAATTGCTTTCTCAGAATATGGCTCGACACAGAATATACAACACATTTCACAATACTTGCAGGTAAATGCAGTGAGTCACACATAGTTCTACAAATATTAATGCTTGGTGACGGGGTTGGGGTAACCACTGGGGGATAGGGGAGGGATGAGGTGCTGCAACAGATTACAGAAAATCTCTCCTGTTATTCTGCAGGGGGCTCGAACCTGCTGCCTCAGCAAGGACTCATGGAGTGGTGGTCCCAAAAGAATGTGCCTCACATTTCCTGGCACCCTCCCAACTCCATGGACATCCAAGTCCACATACCATGCACAAGAACTAGCATATGTCCCACACAAACCCAGGCCATGTGGTTGTTGTAGCCGCTTTTGTGCTGCACTACTACAAATGGAACCCATCCTCCTGCCAGGAGCAAGATCTTGGTGAAAACTGCGAATGGTAGGGGACTCCTATCCTGCTAATGAGAGTCGAGGTGCAAGGAGATGGTCAGACGCATCATAGCTCCAGTAACCAGCCATACCATGTCCAGGAGGGCTGGGGCAGGATTTTACAGAAAACAATAGGATTGTGGAAGATGAAACAGAACAGGAGGACAGGAGGTACTGGTCTTGACCGATCTATTCAACAACCTGCTCGAAGACAGAATTTGACCCCAATGCAGCAGTTTGCCCAGTTTGGGAGGTCACAGCTTAGGCATGGTGGCGATAGCACTGACAGACTCACTGGCATCTCCAATGTGACACAGGATTTCCTCCAGGGTCAGTGATAATATTGATTGTTTCCAATCACCTATTGATGTGATAGCTCAATTTTGTTATTTGGTTTTGCAGGGTATGCGCTAATTTTTCTGATTTGTTCACCTTCTTGAAAAGATTTAGTCTTAGATTAGCAAAGCATGCATTCAGCATCCAGATATATATATATATATTTTTTTTAAATAAAACTGCTAGCTCAGGAATACTGGTTTTACCTGGCACCCAATAACAGGCTTAATAGACAGAAACAACTTGACTTCAGGAAATAAAGGCTGTTCTATTATCAAAGAACTAAGCAATATATAGCTGAATTTGACAGCTTACATGTGCCTCTGACAGTTAAGCAAACCATCATTCTCTTTATTTTCTGCATGCAATGCATTTACTTCACAGCTGACAGAATTGAGTCTCCTTTTCCAGATCACACCATTAAAAGTGTGCACTCAGCAAGGCACAAACACAATTTTATTTATTCTGCATAGACCATTTTAAAGAAAATATACTTGAAAGTTAAGCAGCAGATTGCAAAAATCCTATAACCGTAACCACATAGTTTAATGAGCATTAAAAACAAAGGGAAAGAAGGAAATTCATAATAGATCAAAAACAAAATGAAACAATCAAATGTAAAAAAAGTCCACTATTTTAGAAATAAATGAGGCTACCAAAACTTAGAAGCTTGCATTGCAAAGCCATGTATAGTTAATACCAGATTAACAAAAGCAGGATAAAGTTATTTTAGATCAATGAGGGAGAGAGGCAGTAAGAGAGAGAAATGTTGAAATACTACAGACAAATCTACACACTTACACAATTACAATTCAATGCTGTGTTGTCATTCTCATTCAATTACCTTAAATGCAGCATTGAAATCCTCTGATGAATGGATATTGGTGTCTCTGGAAACAGGTCCTTGAGTATCAATTATACAAGGAATGAGGATATCTCCAGGAAGAAGAGCTGTAGGGATCTTGTCTGAACACCCTGCAACTTCTCGTCCAGGATCAAGGCGATCTACAGTTAATGTAACACCTTCCTCATCTGCATTAAGTGAAATACATTATACTTACTCAGCCAGCTACACACATTTTCACAAAATCTTATATTTTCATTTGAATAAAGTTGCACCCAGAAAAGATTTTTTTGTTTAGACATTTGACATTTTATGAATGAAATGGATGTCATTCAAGAATAGTAACTTTGATTAAATTAATTCATGTATTGAATCATGCTTCTCATGTAAAGTAACATCTCTGACTCAGCAACGCGATGGGTGGATACAAGAAAAATTGAATAAATGGGATGGAATGATGGACAAAAGACAATAAAGTACGACTAACGAGATAGGTTTTTTTTTTTAGGAGATTTTTTGAAGTAAGGAAATAACAAGGCAAAGTAAGTGGTCGATGAAAAGAATTACATTGGGCAAGGTTGTAGTGATAAAGGTCAGCTTCCAACAGTGCAGCGAGAGAGCGTGACAAACAAAACAAAAGGATTCATAGAGTAAGGCTGGTATAGTTGACATTTATTATCTAGTAAATACCACAGTGAATTGAAGGTGCTTGCATTGGAGGCTGTTCAGAGAAGGTTCACTAGGTTGATTCCGGAGATGAGGGGGTTGACTTATGAAGATAGGTTGAGCCTATACACATTGGAGTTCAGAAGAATGAGAGGTGATCTTATTGAAACATAAGATAATGAGGGGGTTCGACAAGGTGGATACAGAGGGGATATTTCCACTCATGGGGGAAACTAAAACTAGGGGACATAGTCTCAGAATAAGGGGCCGCCCATTTAAAACTGAGATGAGGAGGAATTTCTTCTCAGAGGGTTGTAAACCTATGGAATTCTCTGCCCCAGAGAGCTGTAGAGGCCTGGTCATTGAATATATTCAAAAGGCAGAGATGCAGATTTTTGAGCAATAAGGGAATAAAGGGTTATGGGGACCGGGCACGGAAGTGGAGCTGAGTCCATGAGCAGATCAGCCATGATCTTATTGAATGGCAGAGCAGACTTGATGGGCTAAATGGCCTGCTCTTATTTCTTATGTGCTTATGTAAGGTTTTAAGAACATGAACATTATGTCAAGTAGTATCAAGGCCACATTAACTTATCAGCATTTGGGGGCACTAAATGGATCGTAGCAGTTTGAAGTGGTCATGGCGTCTGAGAGCACCGAGAGGGGTCCTATGATTCTGGGAATACTGAGATAGCACCAAGGATCATTGATTACTAGGAGACTGGACTCTCATGCGAGGAAGGTCACTAGATCTAGGAGTTCAGGGGATGAGCAGAGGGCTTCCAGACCAGAGAGTCAGATGCTGGTTGAATGTGGATAACGAAAGAAAGGGCAACAGAAAAACTTGCATTTATATAGTACCTTTCATGACCACCGGATGTCTCAAAGTGCTTCACAGCCAATGAAATAGTTTTGGAGTGTAGTCACTGTTATAATGGAACAAAATAAGTCGAGAAAAGATGGGGGTCCAGCTAAAAATGGGAAGGAGCAGTCTGGTGGAATTTAAAGTTGCTGGGATATAGTAGTATTTGCACAGGAGCAGTGTCTAGCAGCCTTACAAGAGTGAGGGTCGAAAGAATGCACATGCACAGAATTTTTTAATACATTGAGAACATTGAACATTTAATATTTAAAGTTAAAACAGGACTATTAAATAATTGTAATATTGTTTCAATAAACAACATTTTGTATAGGAATACCACTGAAGACCTCAAAGAACGACAATATCATCCATGCCTTAAAAAGGAAAATTTTTTTTTAAATGGTCTGAAATGGACTTACCATCATCCACTACAAGTGAACCAAGCAGAAAACAGAAGAATTTGTTGTTTTCGCTCTGTTTGGCATGGCGATGGACTAGGCGCAAGGTCTTCTCGACCACAAGCAACTTTGGGTTTCTGTGGAGTTGCATTTAGTTACTACACAGTGAAAAGTACAATGGCAAAAACTACAAATTGCTCTTCAGAAATAAAGGGCCCAAGTTTCCACACGATTTGCACCTGATTTTTAGGAGCAACTGGTGGAGAACGGACTATCTAAGAAATCGCAATTCTCCACATTTATTTTCTGCAGTTCTAGTCAGGTAGAACAGTTCTACTTTGGAACAGAATTTTTTCTTCAAAAGGGGGCGTGTCCGGCCACTGACGCCTGATTTCAAAGTTTCCACAGTGAAAACGTACTCCAAACTAACTTAGAATGCAAGTGAAGATTTTTGTAGAACTGAAAAAACCTGTTCTACACATTAAAAAATCAGGCGCAGGTTACAAATTAGGCGTCCAGAACGAGGGGGGAGGGGGGGGGGGGGAAGGGAAGTCATTAAATTCTATAATAAATCCTTATTTATACTTATACAAATATTATACAAATAAATCCAACCTGAATAAACATTTATAAGCAAAGAAAAGATTAAATAAACCATCTTCCTACTTGTGTGAAAGTGCTTCAGGCAGGCCTTTCGGGACCGAAGGCTGAACGGGCCAGCCCGAGACTTCGGGCAGGGCCCGTCCCTAGCACCAGATTTACAGGTAGGTGGCGTTGGGTCAGGTCGGGTCGGTTCGGGTCGGGGGGGGGGGGGGGGAGGGGGGGAGAAAGAGAGAGAGAGGGAGGGAGGGGGAGGTCAGGTCAGGTCGGATCCAGTCTGGGGGGCGGGGGAGCGGGAGTCGGGTCCAGTCGGGGGGAGGGGGAGCGGGAGTCGGGTCGGGTGCAGTGGTGGGGGGTGTCGGGTCGGGTCCAGTCGGGGGGGGGGGGGGGGGGGGGGGAAGAGCGGGTATCAGGTCGGGTCCGGAGGCGGTGGGGCGAAGCAGGAGCTGGCCATGGGAGGAGCCTTATTCACGCAGCCCCAGTGAGGCCATTCGGCCAGGGCTAGGGGCTGCGTGCTTCGGGCCCCTCCCACACAGTTTCGGTCGCCTGGAGCTACTGCACTTGCGCGCGCATGTGCAGAGGTCCCGGCACTGTTTTCAGCGCAGGGACCTGGCTCCGCCCCCTACAGCTCCTGCTGCGCTACGCCGAGGGCCAGATGACCTGCAGGGAGGTGGAGAATACGGAGGATTTTTTTTTAGGCGCACTTTGTGGCGCGAAAAACGGGCGTTCAGGTCGGGACTGCGCCATTCTAGGGGCATGTGGAAACTTGGGCCCAATGTATTTTATGTATTCTTTTTTATTACAGCAATCGTTATTAAAAAAACAGAATAGCAAAGGATAATGTGTAAACAACATCCAAGTGAAAATAAAGCAGCCTTGTTGGGAAAAAGGTAGTCATCGGCAAGGAAATATTTCCTACCTTATATTTTTGGATTTTTATATTGAAAACAATTGGAGAATTCTGTACCCTAGTGGATAAATACCTAATATACTGTGCTAATAAGTCATATGGACCAAGAAGGTCTCAAGTCTGATGACCAGCCTGTGCTGAATTTGCTTACTTCAGCAAGCTGTTATGACCTCAGCACCCATCACTGGTCTAGGGAAGATGAAAACAAAAAGGGCAACAAAAAAAAACAGCCAATTTCATGTTCTCAATTGATATCTAGTATTTTCTGTCGAAAAGTGCAAGTCTATAGATATCAAGTGAAAACAGGACTCTTTTTGGTTGTAATGCCCTCCCACAGTTTAATAAACTCTGATGCATCGTATGGCCACTTGGCTGAGGTACTAGAGAATTATCCCAGAATATGCCTGAAGCTGAAGAAGCGGAGAATACAACAGCAGAAAATAACCATGTGTAACTCGGATCGGAATGAGTCAACGTCTTTCATTTTACAGAAAACCAATCTCGATATATTGACATTACAACTTCAACTGATTAAGTGCAAGGTCACACATTTAGCAAAAATAAACAAGAAAACAATGCTCTGAAAATTCATCACATGAACAGTGTAACAAAATACCTGGACTTATTTGTTAATCATCTATCATAACTAACGTATTTATCACAGCATAAAGCATTGAAGAAAAGGCTCTTATCCAAAAGCAACCCATCATCGACTCTACCCCACCTATTCGGGAAAGGCATCCAAGAACTCCCTCTCTCTGACCCCCAGAAAATTGGGAAAACTCCATATATGGGGCTCAATTTTTCCCAATTATCTGCGCCGGTTTTTTTTGAGTAAATTAAAATCTCAGTTTATACGATTCTTTTTGAGTAACCTGATGTCTGCACCAGTTTTTCCACATTTAAGCAAGTTTGGCCAACTTACATTTTTCCTACGACAGCTTATGTGACCACTCCTAAAAAACATTGAGCACTTAAGAAAAAGCAGCGCACATTAAAAAAAAACGGCACAGAAAGACACCATTGTTTTTCAACGAAGTTTTGGAGGGAGTCAAGAATATGCATCATGAAGCTTAATTTTTTCAAAGTCAAAAAAGGGAGAAAATGAGAGTCTAATGCAATTCTTTGATTTTTTTCCCCCCCAAAGTGCCACACCGCCAAATGGCTCCTCACCGGTCGGAGTGTCAGCTGGCAGAATCGCTCCCTTGCCTGAACACTGACTCGACTTCCAAAGATGCCGCGGGGGGAGAGAGAGAGAGGGGGAGAGAGAGGGAGAGAGAGAGAGAGAGGGGGAGAGAGAGAGAGAGAGAGAGAGAGAGAGAGAGAGAGGGGGAGAGAGACGGAGAGAGAGAGAGAGAGACGGAGAGAGAGAGAGAGAGAGAGAGAGACGGAGAGAGAGAGACGGAGAGAGAGAGACGGAGAGAGAGCTGTTTTGAGCTGCTTGCAAAGCTACAATTAAATTATGGGGGCAATAATGACAATGCCATACCTCATGCAAGCCTTCTGCATGATGCATGGTGCTGCAGAGAAGATTGATTAGGCATCACCACCTGAAGAACCTCAGAGCACACAGGATGATGGGCAGGAGGTCTTACCCACATCAAGTGTATCGAGACAGGTGTTCATACCTGCACCCGAGTGATGCAGACTGTGTGAGAAGGCTGCGTTTCCGCAAAGAAGTTGTAACCAAGATCTGAGAGTTAATAAAAGCAGACCTGCACCCTAGAAGCGCCAGGAGGACTGCTTTATCAGTTGAAGTAAGGGTTACAGCTACATTTTCATTTTATGCATCTGGATCATTCCAGACCACAACTGGGGATGTGCACACCATTTCTCAGCACGCAACACATACCTGCATTTTGGCAGGTGACTGCTGCACTATATGCCCAGAGGAATGACTACATAAAGTTCCCCGTGACTGCCAGGCAATGAATGACCGGGCTGTGGGCTTCTCCAGGATTGCTGGCTTCCCAAAGGTATAGGGCTGCATTGATTGTACCCACATCGCCTTGCGAGCACCTTTGGAGGATTCTGAGATGTACAGGAACAGAAAAGACTTCCACTCAGTGAACGTGCAGCTCGTCTCTGACGACATGCATCGCAGCATGGCAGTTGATGCAAGATACTCTAGGAGCACTCATGATGAGTTCATCCTATTCGATTTATCAGCCATGTTTCAGCAGCAGTCAGGAGGGCAGAGCTGGCTGTTAGAGGACAAAGGGTACGGCCTCGCCACCTGGCTCATGACGCCTCTACGCATGACCCAGATGGAAGCTGACGGGGAATATAACATGTCGCACATTGCAATGCATAGAATAAAGGGTACCATTGGCATCTTGAAGCAGCGTTTCTGATGCCTGGACCATTCCGGAGGCTACTTGCAATACTCCCGAGATTGTCAGTCAGTTCACTGTTGTCTGCTGCACAACTTTGCCATCATGAGGCAGCAGCAGCTGGTAGAAGTGGCTGATGCGGAGGAGAAAGATGCAGATGACGAGAAGGAGGACGACGAGGAAGCCATGCAACTATCTGAACCCAGAGCACGACGGCGGAGGAGGCCGTTGTGCCCCTTTAACGATTGCTCGAGCTTTGCACCAGCAGATCATCCGTGAACGTTTTGCTGCCTGAAGGCTCAGCAGCAACTACCCCAAATGGACCATATTTACTGTTTGGCCCTGTTCCGTAATGTTATGTTAATGGAAATGATTCTTCTTTACTTCAAGAAGTTTATAATAATGGAAATGATTGTTATAATTTAAAATATATTTTATTCAAAAGTTTAACACTTGTTTGTACTGAAGGGAATGGTATGTTGCCTCCCTGGTGCAAGGGTCAAGGATGTCTCGGAGCGGCTGCAGGACATTTTGGAGGGGGAGGGTGAACAGCCAGTTGTCGTGGTGCATATAGGTACCAACGATATAGGTAAAAAAATGGGATGAGGTCCTACAAGCTGAATTTAGGGAGCTAGGAGTTATATTAAAAAAATAGGACCTCAAAAAGGTAGTAATCTCAGGATTGCAACCAGTGCCACATGCTAGTCAGAGAAGGAATTGCAGGACAGCGAAGATGAATATGTGGTTTGAAGAGTGGTGCAGGAGGGAGGGAGTCAAATTCCTGGGACGTTGGAACTGGTTCTGGGGGAGGTGGGACCAGTACAAACCGGACAGTCTGCACCTGGGCAGGACCGAACCAATGTCCTAAGGGGAGTGTTTGCTCATGCTGTTGGGGAGGGGTTAAACTAATATGGCATGGGGATGGGAACCTATGCAGGGAGACAGAGGGAAGTAGAATGGGGGCAGAAGCAAAAGATAGAAAGAAAAGTAAGTGGAGGGCAGAGAAACCAAGGCAAAAATAAAAAAGGGCCACATTTCAGCAAAATTCTAAAGAGGCAAAGTGTGTTAAAAAGACAAGCCTGAAGGCTCTGCGCCTCAATGCAAGGAGTATTCGTAATAAGGTGGACGAATTAACTGTGCAGGCAGCCATTAACAAATATGATATAATTGGCATTACGGAGACATGGCTCCAGGGTGACCAAGGCTGGGAACTCAACAACCAGGGGTATTCAACATTCAGGAAGGATAAACAGAAAGGAAAAGGAGGTGGGGTAGCATTGCTGGTTAAAGAGGAAATTAACACAATAGTAAGGAAGGACATTAGCTTGATGTGGAATCTGTATGGGGAGAGCTGCGGAATACCAAAGGGCAGAAAACGCTAGTGGGAGTTGTGTACAGACCACCAAACAGTAGTCGTGAGGTTGGGGACAGCATCAAACAAGAAATTAGGGATGTGTGCAATAAAAGGTACAGCAGTTATCATGGGTGACTTTAATCTACATATAGAAACATAGAAAATAGGTGCAGAAGTAGGCCATTCGGCCCTTCTAGCCTGCACCGCCATTCAATGAGTTCATGGCTAAACATTGGAATATATATTGGACTAACCAAACTGATAGCAATACAGTGGAGGAGGATTTCCTGGAGTGTATTAGGGATGCTTTTCTAGACCAATATGTTGTGGAACCAACTAGAGGGCTGGCCATCCTAGACTGGGTGATGTGTAATGAGAAAGGACTAGTTAACAATCTTGTTGTGCGAGGCCCCTTGGGGAAGAGAGTGACCATAATATGGTAGAATTCTTTATTAAGATGGAGAGTGACACAGTTAATTCAGAGACTAGAGTCCTGAACTTAAGGAAAGGTAACTTTGATGGTATGAGATGTGAATTGGCTAGAATAGACTGGCGAATGATACTTAAAGGATTGACGATGGATAGGCAATGGCAAACATTTAAAGATCACATGAATGAACTTCAACAATTGTACATCCCTGTCTGGAGTAAAAATAAAATGGGGAAGGTAGCTCAACCGTGGTTAACAAGGGAAATTAAGGATAGTGTTAATCCAAGGAAGAGGCATATAAATTGGCCAGAAAAAGCAGCAAACCTGAGGACTGGGAGAAATTTAGAATTCAGCAGAGGAGGACAAAGGGTTTAATGAGGAGGGGGAAAATAGAGCATGAGAGGAAGCTTGCTGGGAACATAAAAACTGACTGCAAAAGCTTCTATAGATATGTGAAGAGAAAAGATTAGTGAAGACAAACGTAGGTCCCTTGCAGTCAGAATCAGGTGAATGTGTAATGGGAAACAAAAATGGTAGACCAATTGAACAAATACTTTGGTTCTGTCTTCACGAAGGAAGACACAAATAACCTTCTGGAAATACTAGGGGACCGAGGGTCTAGTGAGAAGGAGGAACTGAAGGAAATCCTTATTAGTCAGGAAATTGTGTTAGGGAAATTGATGGGATTGAAAGCAGATAAATCCCCAGGGCCGGATAGTCTGCATCCCAGAGCACTTAAGGAAGTGGCCCTCGAAATAGTGGATGCGTTGGTGATCATTTTCCAACAGTCTATCGACTCTGGATCAGTTCCTATGAAGCTAATGTAACACCACTTTTTAAGAAAGGAGGGAGAAAGAAAACGGGGAATTATCGACCAGTTAGCCTGACATCAGTAGTGGGGAAAATGTTGGCATCAATTATTAAAGATGAAATAGCAGCACATTTGGAAAGCAGCGACAGGATCAGTTCAAGTCAGCATGGATTTATGAAAGGGAAATCATGCTTGACAAATCTTCTAGAATTTTTGGAGGATGTAACTAGTAGAGTGGACAAGGGAGAACCAGTGGATGTGGTGTATTTGAACTTTCAAAAGGCTTTTGACAAGGTCCCACACAAGAGATTGGTGTGCAAAATTAAAGCACATGGTATTGGGGGTGATGTATTGAGTGGATAGAGAACTGGTTGGCAGAGAGTCAGGATAAATGGGTCCTTTTCAGAATGGCAGGCAGTGACTAGTGGGGTGCCGCAGGGCTCAGTGCTGGGACCCCAGCTATTTACAATATACATCAATGATTTAGATGAAGGAATTGAGTAATATCTCCAAGGTTGCAGATGACACTAAGCTGGGTGGCGGTGAGAGCTGTGAGGAGGACGCCAAGAGGCTGCAGGGTGACTTGGACAGGTTAGGTGAGTGGGCAAATGCATGGCAGATGCAGTATAATGTGGATATATGTGAGGTTATCCACTTTGGGGGCAAAAACACGAAGGCAGAATGTTATTTGAATGGCGGCAGATTAGGAATAGGGAAGGTGCAACGAGACATGGGTGTCATGGTACATCACTCATTGAAAGTTGGCATTCAGGTACAGCAGGCAGTGAAGGTGGCAAATGGAAATGGCATGTTGGCCTCCATAGCTAGGGGATTTGAGTATAGTAGCATGGAGGTCTTACTGCAGTTGTACAGGGCCTTGGTGAGGCCTCACCTGGAATATTGTGTTCACTTTTGGTCTCCTAATCTGAGGAAGGACGTTCTTGCTATTGAGGGAGTGCAGTGAAGGTTCACCAGTCTGATTTCCGGGATGGCAGGACTGAAATGAGAAACTGGATCGACTGGGCCTGTATTCACTGGAGTTTAGAAGAATGAGGGGGGGGATCTCTCAGAAATATATAAAATTCCGACAGGACTGGACAGGTTAGATGCAGGAAGAATGCTCCCGATATTGCGGAAGTCCAGAACCAGGGGTCACCATCTAAGGATAAGGGGTAAGCCATTTACGACCGAGATGAGGAGAAACTTCTTCACTCAGAGTTGTTAACCTGTGGAATACTCGACCGCAGAGTTGTTAATGCCAGTTCGTTGGATATATTCAAGAGGGAGTTACATATGGCCCTTACGGCTAAAGAGATCAAGGGGTGTGGCGAGAAAGCAGGAAAGGGGTAGAGGTGAATGATCAGCCATGATCTTATTGAATGGTGGTGCAGGCTTGAAGGGCCGAATGGCCTACTCCAGCACCTATTTTCTATGTTTCTATGTAAAATATTCTTGTATTAAATTTTAAAATCTTCAGTTAAGATCACTTACAAACTTTTAAACGTAAATTTACATCACTTACAAAAAACTTTTAATTTGAGAAGTTACAACAGTCATCATAGGCAGTCCCTCAGGATCAAGAAAGACTTGCTTCCATTCTTAGCATGAGTTCTTAGATGGCTGTACAGTCCAATACGAGTACCACAGTTTCTTTCACAGGTGAGACAGATAGTCATTGAGGGAAAGGGAGCCTGGTTTGCCGCACACTCCTTCCGCTGCCTGTGCTTGATTTCTGTATGCTCTCGGCGACGATACTGGAGGAGCTCAGCGCCCTCCCGAATTCACTTCCTCCACTTTGGGCAGTCTATGGCCAAGGACTCCCAGGTGTCAGTGGGGATGTCACACTTTATCAGGGAGGCTTTGAGGGTGTCCTTGTAACGTTTCCTCTGCCCACCTTTGGCTCGCTTGCCGTGGCCGAGTTTCCAATTAGAGCACTTGCTTTGGGAGTCTTGTGTCTGGCATGCAAACTATGTGGCCTGCCCAGCGGAGCTGATCAAGTGTGGTCAGTGCTTCAATGAAGCTTACAACAGTTAACAATAACAAAGCAGCAAAGAAAGGCTGCACCCATCTCTCCTCCACTTTATTCTAAGACCGCCCACTGCGCTTGGTCTTGGTGACTCCACCCCTGCCCACAGGCAGTGGCGCAGTGTTTCTCAGGTTGATACCAAGCTTATTCTTTCGAGCATCTCGGGTAATGTGCACTGCTTGATGGGGGGCATGGGCAGGCGGTAATGTGGAAGGCCCGGCTTGGGCCTCTTCAGAGGTTGGTCTGGGGATTGGAGTGGAAGTGGCAGTTGATTCAGTCAATGGCCGCAGGGTCTGGGCGTGTTCCTTATTTCAGTAGCTACCTCAGACATGCCCTCCTTCGTGCCCAGACAGCTTCTCAACTACATGCAACATTCCCTTTGCCAACAGTGCATCAACTACCTGCGACATTCCATCCTAATGTGCCCGGACAGTGTTCCCATTTCTTGCGAGTGTTGTTACTTCCCCAGACAGTCCCGATACCTCATCACCCACCCCACTGATGGTGTCCAGGAGTGATTGCTTAAGGTCAGTGCTCTGCCCATTCATTGCCATCATCAGAACCACATCCGTTACATCCTGCACCTCAGGAGAGTGGTCGAGCTCTCCTTCCCCTCCTCACCCTGGGTGTGGCTCGCTGCACCCCACTGGGACCCACAGCCTTGGACTGTGTGAAACCATGAAATGTCCTAACACTCGTACCACTCAGGAAAGGGGCTGGCATCTCAATGAGCTGCACCAGCACCTCCTCCAGAGTGAATACAAGTGGGGACTTCATCCGCCCCCTCTTGGTCTGGAAGGTGGGATTAGAAGATGTTCTCCTCTTCAGGCTCGTCAGCATCTGAATCTTCTTCTGCATCGGCTTCAGCCTCGTCAGAGTTGGCCTCAAGTTCTGCAAAATATAACAGAACAGACCAATGGTTAACAGCAGAGGAGGCAGGGTGGCATGAGTAGGCACACACAGCGCAGGCAGCAGGCGCATTTGAAGGACCATGATGAATGATAGTACATTGCATCAACCGAAGCGTAGCTGACGGAGACATCCCCATGAAATGAAGCATGGCTAGCCCGTGCAGTACGTAACATTTAGCAAAGCCAGACTGTGGAATCTGCAGGACTTACCCTCGCCCTAGAGTGTGGGCCCAGCTTGTACAGTGGTGGTTGCTTTTCTCCAGGCAGGACCCAAAGCAGCGACCTTGACTTCCAAGGGAGTCAGTGGGTGCAGATTTGCCAGGCCTCCTCCTCTTTTGTGGTGTGCCACCTTCTTCTGCAAAGGTTAAATAATAACTTTTTAAAGAGGGTGTCTTTCTGCTGGGTGGGACATACAGATGGTCACATTTACAATTGCAATTCCAGTGAATAAATGAAAATATTACTTACATTAACTACTTGACCAGGGTCCTGCCACTTCTTTTTGCACTGGCCTGACCTCGGGGTGGTCACCATTGCACAGTAATCTTCTGCAAGTTGGTTCCAGCGTTTCTTCATTTTTTTTTGGTGAAACTTTTATTTGACCTCTGCTGTGTCCAGCTCGTGCCATCTGGCCTCAATTACAGTAACCAGGGCCTCCACTTCCTCGAGAAATTCTTGGTCCTTGAGCCACATTGCATATTGCAGCTCTAATTTTTTCCACTGAGAATTAAAGTGCTCACCACAAATGGCTCTTTAAAAATGGCTGAATGCAGACTGGGAGATGTATTAGGCATGCACGCCTATAGCAGTCACGTGAAAAACTTCATTTTTTTTCCCGTGCATGTGCAGAAGGGGGGGGGGGGGGGGGAGCCATCCTTTTTTTGGCACAGACATTAAAGACATTAGGCTCCATCCCCCGAAGCTGAAGGACAGGCTGTGTGGCGCCAATTTCAAAAATTAGAACGGGAAAACGGTCAAGTTATTTTTTTGGAGTAGTTGGTGCCAAAAAAAACAAAACAGGTGTAACTCTTGAAATACACCAAAAAACAGCATTGGGGAAAATTGGCCCCATAGTATATCTCTATACTAACACCTCCATTATTCAACCGTTACCCATTACATTGCATAGGTGAGATTGCCATGATGCATGCAGTACAGGAATCATGATGCTCTTAAAGTATTTGATTATCTCTATTTAAACATATCCATATCACCCTTCCATTCCAGCTATTATCTAGTCCTTAAATTGCCTAACAGCTTATTTGGCATCATTTAAATGATCTGGTCGCAAAACAAAAAACCTTTATTAATAAAATTGAAAAATATCAAAGTGAAACAATTCGAACAGCTGTAACAGACAATTGTATTTCCACCATCTACCCCATGATCTTACGAGAAACCACATCTTCTCAGGAGCAGAGTCACATAGGATCCACAAGTGAGCTGGAAGAGGGCATTGGTAGCTTTATCAAGGTTGAACCAAAATAGCAGGGACAATTAATGCAGTTGAAGAAATAGCAGCATGCCAAGGACTTGGGGATAGGAAATGGCAGCGGGATTTTAAGATTAATGGGAAAATCCAGACAAAGACAATCAGGAAAAGGAGGTCTGATTCTAATGAAGGGTCCACACCTGAAACAGCAACTTATTTTTCCACAGATGCTGTCTGATCTGCTGAGTACAGTATTTCCTGTTAATTGAACAAAGAAAATGAGCTGGAAGTCACAATAGATAAATCCCTCATCTGGTTACTGTTAAGAAAGCAAATGGAATGCTCGGTTGTACTAAAAAAGGAATAGAGGGGAGGGAATCAAAAAGGAGGTTATCCTATCACTACAGAATTTTAGAAAAGATGCAGTGAAGAGCTGCTAGAATGTTTAGGTGACTACAGAAATAAATGAGGATAAACTTAGAACTGTGATTCTTCTGAAGGAAGTTATGAGTGGCATTTAAATCAATACGGCTCAGGATGTAGAAATCAGTCAAGTATACTTGCTTTGCTACAGTAGAGCAGAACAAGGTCACATGTATAAGTTGAAAAGGGGTAAACTGAGACATAACAAAAGCAACGTTCCATATAAGCTGTGCAACTGCATAGCTCTCTGCTGGTCCCACGCTGCCCGTGACTAGCTTTTGCAATGTTAAAGTTCACACATGCCAAAACTGTGACTGGGCCATGCAGGCCCGTAAAGGGGCCATATACCCAAACAAAATTACAGGGAACAGAACACAACTGTTACTCAGAGGGCTGTCAATTTTGGAATAGCCAACCACTTGCATTTATATAGCTCCTTGAACATAGTAAAACATCCCAAAGCACTTCATAGGACCGTAATCAAAATTTAACACCGAGATATTAGGACAGGTGACCAAAAGTTTTTAAGGAGCGTCTTAAAGGAAGAGAGGTGTAGAGAGGCGGAAAGATTTAGGGATGAATTCCAGAACATAGGGCCTAGGTGGCTGAAAGCACGGCCGGCAATAGAGTGATTAAAATTGAGGACAAAGAAGCTAGAATTGGAGGAGCGCAGAGATCTCAAAAGGGTTGTAGGGCTGGAGGAGATTACAGAGAAAGGGAAAGGTGAAGCCGAGGCAGGATTTTAAAATCAAAGATGAGAATTTTAAAACTGAGGTTTTCCCAGACCTTGAGCCAATGTGTGCCAGCGAGTACAGGGGTAATAGTTGAAAAGGACTGGCGCAAGTTAGGATATGGGCCGAAGACTTTTGGATGAGCTCAAGTTTATGTAGGGTGGAAGATGGGAGACCAGCCAGAAGACCATTGGAGTCATCAAGTCTAGATGCAACGATGGTGTGAATGAGAGTTTCAGCAGGAGGGGAGCTGAGACAGGGGCGGAGTCAGGCAATGTTATGGAGGTGGTGATGGAGCAGATATGGGGTCGGAAGCTCATCTCGGGGATCAAAAACGACACCAAGGTTGCAACCTGTCTGGTTCAGCATTGGACAGCGCCAAGGAAACGTATTTGTGGCAGAGACCAAATGACCAAGAGACATTGTTGGGGCACGGTCAAATTGGCCAAGTATCTTGGAGAGAAACACATCTTAATGCTCACAACTGCTAGGACAGCAGGAAGGTGGGCTAGATGAATTCACACCATTGTCCACAACCCAAAATTAGCCTAACATCTGTCATTGGGAAAATGCTGGAGTCCTTGGCACTATCAGACGCTGAACCAGACTGTTTGCAATCTTGGTGTCGTATTTGATCCCCGAGATGAGCTTCCAACATCATATCTGCTCAATCACCACCTCCATAACATTGCCTGACTCTGCCCCTGCCTCAGCTCACCTCCTGCTGAAACTCCGAGTAAAGGATCCCCTCGGAATGAATGATCACAGCATGACTGAATTTCAAATTCAGATGGAGGGTGAGAAAGTTGGTTCTCTAACCAGCGTACTAAGCTTAAATAAAGGAGACTATGAAGGTATGAAGGCAGAGTTGGCTAAAGTGGACTGGGAAAATAGATTAAAGTATATGACGGTTGATGAATAGTGGTGTACATTTAAAGGAGATATTTCACAACTCAAGAAAAATATATTCCAGTTAGGAGGAAAGGGTGTAAGAGAAAAGATAGCCATCCGTGGCTAACTGAAGAAATAAAGGACTGTATCCAATGAAAAACAAGGGCATACAAAGTGGCCAAAACTAGTAGAAGGACAGAACACTGAGAAGTTTTTAAAAGCCAGCAAAGAACGACTAAAAAAATGATTAAGAAAGGGAAGATAGACTATGAAAGTAAACTAGCACAAAATATAAAAACAGATAGCAAGAGTTTCTATAGGTTATATAAAAGGGAAAAGGGTGGCTAAAGTAAATGTTGGTCCCTTAGAGGACGAGACCGGGGAATTAGTGATGGGGAACATGGAGATGAAATATTTTGTATCAGTCTTTCCGGTAGAGGACACTAACAATATTCCGACAGTGGATAGTCTAGGGGCTAGAGAGAGGGGGGAGGGACTTAACACAATCACAATCACTAAGGAGGTGGTACTCAGTAAGATAATGGGACTAAACCAGATAAATCCCCTGGACCTGATGGCTTGCATCCTAGGATCTTGAGAAGTACCAGCAGGGATTGTGGATGCATTGGTTGTAATTTACCAAAATTCCCTGGATTATGGAGAGGTCCCAGCACATGTAATACCCCTATTTAAAAAAGGAGGCAGGCAAAAAGCAGGAAACTATAGACCAGTTAGCCTAACATCTGTGGTTGGGAAAATGTTGGAGTACATTATTAAAGAAGCAGTAGCAGGACATTTGGAAATGCAAAACTCGGTCAGGCAGAGTCAGCATGGATTTATGAAGGGGAAGTCATGTTTGACAAATTTGCTGGATTTGTTTGAGGATGTAACAAACAGCATGGATAAAGGGGAACCAGTGGATGTGATGTATTTGGACTTCCAGAAGGCATTTGACAAGGTGCCACATAAAAGGTTACTGCACAAGATAAAAGTTCACAGGGTTGGGGGTAATATATTAGCATGGATAGAGGATTGGCTAACTAACAGAGAACAGAGAGTCAGGATAAATGGTTAATTCTCGGGTTGGCAACCAGTAACTAGTGGGGTGCCGCAGGGATCAGTGCTGGGACCCCAACTATTTACAATCTATATTAATGACTTGGAAGAAGAGACTGAGTGTAATGTAGCCAAGTTTGCTGACAATACAGAGATGGGAGGAAAAGCAATGTGTGAGGAGGACACAAAAAATCTGCAAAAGGACATAGACAGGCTAAGTGAGTGGGCAAAGAATTGGCAGATGGAGTATAATGTTGGAAAGTGTGAGGTAATGCACTTTGGCAGAAAAAAAATCAAAGAGCAAGTTATTATTTAAATGGAGAAAGATTGCAAAGTACCGCAGTACAGAAGGACCTGGGGGTACTTGTGCATGAAACACAAAAGGATAGTATGCAGTTTCAGCAAGTGATCAGGAAGGCCAATGGCATCTTGGCCTTTATTGCAAAGGGGATGGAGTATAAAAGCAGGGAAGTTTTATTACAGCTATACAAGATATTGGTAAGGCCACACCTGGAATTCTGCGTGCAGTTTTGGTTTCCATATTTACAAAAGGATATACTTGCTTTGGAGGCAGTTCAGAGAAGGTTCACTAGGTTGATTCCGGGGATGAGGGGGTTGACTTATGGAGGAAAGGTTGAGTAGGTTGAGCCTCTACTCATTGGAATTCAGAAGAATGAGAGGTGATCTTATTGAAACTTATAAGATTATGAGGGGGCTTGACAAGGTGGATGCAGAGGGGATGTTTCCACTGATGGGAGAGACTAGAACTAGAGGGCACAATCTTAGAATGAGACCCTGCCCATTTAAAATAGATGAGGAGAAATTTCTTCAGAGGGTTGTAAATCTGTGGAATTCGCTGCCTCAGAGAGCCGTGGAAGCTGGGACATTGAATAAATTTAAGACAGAAAGAGACAGTTTCTTAAACAATAAGGGGATAAGGGATTATGGAGAGCGGGCGGGGAAGTGGAGCAGAGTCCATGATCAGATCAGCCATGATCTTATTGAATGGTAGAGCAGGCTCGAGGTGCCGTATGGCCTACTCCTGTTTCTTATGTTATTATTAAGGAAGCAGTAGCGGGACATTTGGAAAAGCATAATTCAATCAAGCAGAATCAGCATGATCTTATGAAAGGGAACTCATGTTTGACAAATTTGCTGGGGTTCTTTGAAGATGTAACAAGCAGGGTAGATAAGGGGGAACCAGTGGATGTGGTGTATTTGGATTTCCAGAAGGCATTCGATAAGGTGCTACGTAAAAGGTTACTGCACAAGATAAAAGTTCACAGGGTTGGGGGTAATATATTGGCATGAATAGAGGATTGGCTAACTAATAGAAAACAGAGAGTCAAGATAAATGGGTCATTTTCCAGTTGGCAAAAAGTAACTAGTGGGGTGCCACAGGGATTGGTGCTGGGTCCTCAACTATTTACAATCTATATTTATGATTTGGATGAAGTGACTGTGTAATGTAGCCAAGTCTGCTGATGATACAAAGATGGGTGGGAAAGCAAATTGTGAAGAGGACACAAAAAATCTGCAAAGGGATATAGACAGGCTAAATGAGTGAGCACAAATTTGACAGATAATATGGGAAAATATGAGGTTATGTACTTGTGCAGAAAAAATAGAAAAGCAAATTATAATTTAAATGGAGAAAAATTGCCAAGTGCTGCAGTACAGAGTGACCTGGGGATCCTTGTGCATGAAACACAAAAAGTTAGTATGCAGGTACAGCAAGTAATCAGAAAAACAAATGGAATGTTGGCCTTTATTGCAAGGGGGATAGAGTATAAAAGCAGAAAAGTTCTGCTACAACTGTACAGGGCCTTGGTGAGGCCACACCTGGAGTATTGTGTACAGTTTTGGTCTCCTAACTTGAGGAAGGACATTCTTGCTATTGAGGGAGTGCAGCGAAGGTTCACCAGACTGATTCCCGGGATGGCGGGACTGACATATCAAGAAAGACTGGATCAACTGGGCTTGTATTCACTGGAGTTCAGAAGAATGAGAGGGGATCTCATAGAAACGTTTAAAATTCTGACGGGGTTAGACAGGTTAGATGCAGGAAGAATGTTCCCAATGTTGGGGAAGTCCAGAACCAGGGGTCACAGTCCAAGGATAAGGGGTAAGCCATTTAGGACCGAGATGAGGAGAAACTGCTTCACCCAGAGAGTGGAATTCTCTACCACAGAAAGTTGTTGAGGCCAATTCACTAAATATATTCAAAAAGGAGTTAGATGTAGTCCTTACTACTAGGGGGATCAAGGGGTATGGCGAGAAAGCAGGAATGGGATACTGAAGTTGCATGCTCATCCATGAACTCATTGAATGGTGGTGCAGGCTCGAAGGGCTGAATGGCCTACTCCTGCAACTATTTTCTATGTTTCTATTACCTTAAGCCAGGGGACCAACCCTGGTTCAATGAGGAGTGTAGAAGAGCATGCCAGGAGAGCACCAGGCGTACCTAAAAATGAGATGCCAACCTGGAGAAGCTGCAACACAGGGCTACATGCATGCTAAGCAGTGGAAGCAGCATGCTATAAACAGGGCTAAGCAATCCCACAATCAACGGATCAGATCAAAGCTCTGCAGACCTGCCACATCCAGTCATGAATGGTGGACCATCATTAAACAACTAATGGGAGGAAGAGGCTCCATGAATATCACCATCCTCAAATGGTGGCAGAGCCCAGCACGTGAGTGCAAAAGACAAGGCTGAAGCGTTTGCAACCACCTTCAGCCAGAAGTGCTGAGTGGATGATCCAGACCCCCCCACCCCCCGCCCCGCCACAGCTGATAAGTGGCAAGTAACATTCGCGCCACACAAGTGCCGGACAATGACTATCTCCAACAAGGTTGAGTCTAACCACCACCCCTAGACATTCAATGGCATTACCATCAGCGAATCCCCCACCATCAACATCCTGTGTGTCACCATTGACCAGAAACTTAACTGGACCAGCACCATATAAATACTTTGGCTACAAAAGCAGATCAGAGGCTGGGTATCCTGCGGCGAGTGTCTCACCTTCTGACTCCCCAAAGCCTTTCCACTATCTACAAGACACAAGTCAGAAATGTGATGGAATACTCTCCACTTGCCTGGATGAGTGCAGTTCCAACAACACTCAAGCAGCTCTACACCATCCAGGACAAAGCAGCACGCTCGATTGGCACCCCATCCACCACCTTCAACATTCACTCCCTCCACCACCGGTGCACCGTGGATGCAGTGTGTACCATCTACAAGATGCACTGCAGCAGCTCTCCAAGGTTTCTTTGGCAGCACCTCCCAAACCAGAGACCTACCACTTAGAAAAACACGGAGCAGGCGCATGGGAACAACACCACCTCCAAGTTACACCACCCTGACATGGAAGCATATTGCCGTTCCTTCATCATCGCTGCGTCAAAATCTTGGAACTCCCTCCCTAACAGCACTGTTTGAGTACCTTCACTACACAGACTACAGCGGTTCAAGGCAGCAACTCACCACTACCTTCTCAAAGGCAATTGGGGATGGGCAATAAATGCTGGCCTTGCCAGTGACGCCCACATCTCGAACGAATAAAAAAAAAAAAATTTAAAACATATTAATGCTAATTATTGGTGCATTACTGAGTACCACAATTCTAAATTCCTTAAACAAAAGTTGCTAAAATTAAGCCCCAAAAATAGGGGGGTGGGAAGAGAGAGAGAAAGAGGGTGTGAGGGAATAGAAACTGCAAATCATACCTATAATATGCAAGTTGTAGACTTATTGCATCACCTACTGGTGTTGGATCCCATAATGATAACTTTGTCTTGGGAAAGCTGAAAGGCATTATTCCATGTTCCAGAGGCCTGCAAAAATCATAAATATAATCTTTCAGAAAATATGCATCAAAGAAATAAGTTGTCAAACCATCTGTAGCAACTCTATAAATTGATATAATTTACCTTTGAGCCCACTGGCTTTCAGCAGTATTATATGAAAACTCCATTAGATGAGAGCAGTATTATATGAAAACTGTATTAGGTGAGAAGGAAGATTTTTCAAGCTTACTTCAATACACATTCCTGAAATCAAGCAATAAATTAAATGTTGTATGTTTTATTAAATTTCATGATCACACTTTTATATAAAAGCAGAAAAAGTTCAGCAAATGGCACACACTAAGTAGCATTCGAATTGTTGACTAATGCCAATTTTCAAAAGCTTAGTAACAACTAAGAACATCAAAGTAGTGACCAATTTTGATGAGCACCATCTGAAATATCATACCCTTCTTTTCTCTTTAGATTGTTTTATCTCAATTAGGTTGGTGCCATTTTTTGGAAACGGTCTACTCCAATTCCATTTCCCCATATCATTTTATATTCTTACTCTTCAAATGCTTATACAAATCCCATTTTAAATAAATAGTTATAGTTTCTGTCTCGAAGCTTTTCATAGTTAACAGTGTTCCGTGTTCTATTAACATAAAAACACAAACATAGAAATTAGGTGCAGGAGCAGGCCATTCGGCCCCTCGAGCCTGCACCACCATTCAATAAGATCATGGCTGATCATTCAACCTCCGTACCAGTTTCCTGATTTCTCTCCATACCCCTTGATCCCTTTGGCCATAAGGGCCATATCTAACTCCCTTTTGAATATATCTAACAAACTGGCCTCAACAACTTTCTGCGGTAGAGAATTCCATAGGTTAACCACTCAGTGAAGAAGTTTCTCCTCATCTCAGTACTAAATGGCTTACCCTTTATTCTTTGACTGTGATCCCTGGTTCTGGAACTCCCCAGCAACGGGAACATTCTTCCTGCCTCTAATCTGTCCAATCCCGTGAGAATTTTATATGTTTCTATGAGATCCCCTCTCATTCTTCTAAACTCCAGAGGATACAAGCCCAGTTGATCCAGTCTCTCCTCATATGTCAGTCCTGCCATCCTGGGAATCAATCTGGTGAACCTTTGCTGTACTCCCTCAATAGCAAGAACGTCCCTCCTCAGATTAGGAGACCAAAACTGAACACAATATTCCAGGTG
This sequence comes from Pristiophorus japonicus, assembly GCF_044704955.1. NCBI lineage: Eukaryota > Metazoa > Chordata > Chondrichthyes > Pristiophoridae > Pristiophorus > Pristiophorus japonicus. Next base: position 71,952,708 of record NC_091984.1, on the reverse strand, counting down.
TGGCCTCACCAAGGCTCTGTACAACTGCAATAAGACCTCCCTGCTCCTATACTCAAATCCTCTAACTATGAAGGCCAACATGCCATTTGCCTTCTTCACCGCCTGCTGTACCTGTATGCCAAACTTCAATGACTGATGTACCATGACACCCAGGTCATGTTGCACCTCGCCTTTTCCTAATCTGTCACCATTCAGGCAATATTCTGTCTTCCTGTTTTTGCCACCAAAGTGGATAACCTCACATTTATCCACATTATACTGCATCTTCCAATTCGCCTAACCTGTCCAAGTCACCCTGCAGCCTCTTAGCATCCTCCTCACAGCTCACACCGCCACCCAGTTTAGTGTCATCTGAAAACTTGAGATATTACATTCAATTCCTTCATCTAAATCATTGATGTATATTGTAAATAGCTGGGATCTCAGCACTGAGCCCTGCTGCACCCCACTGGTCACTGCCTGCCATTCTGAAAAGGACCCGTTTATTTCGACTCTCTGCTTCCTCATTGTTTTAAAAATACCTTGCGACTTCCTAGCTTTATTCTCCTTGTTACCAACCAGTGAAAATAATATTTCCCTATTTACCCTTGCCAAACCTCCCAATTTTAATAAACTATTGGATTGGAAAAAAAAGAGAACAGCAGCAGAACAAAGAATAGTTTAGAAAGAGCAGAAATTAGATTGAGGTAAAAAGCAAAGCCAACTCATCATCATCATAGGCAGTCCCTCGAACAAGGATGACTTGCTTCCACATGAGTTCACAGATGTTTCAATGAAGGACCCGATGTTCCAGTCCTGAACTCCAATTGAAGGGGTGGAAGATGCCTGTGCGTGAATTTTTTTTAACGTGTGGTGACCGTTGCACATCAGCCACCACACGAGCTTGACAGAGCTAGGCCTTTATCCAGTGGCAAGAGTTAACCAGGACGACTGAAGACCTGCTCTGCTGCATGGACCTAGTGCGCACACATCGCAGTGTGGGCTGGCCCGTGCTGCCCCTGGGCCCTGTATGCTTATTCACCGCCCCTCCACCCCGATCCCTCGCCGCCCCTCTGCACGAATACATGACGAGGGAGCACACAAATCTTAATTCCATCTTTTAACTCAGCACCAAGGATCTGTCTGGGATTTTACCTCCCAGTGTAGGTCTAGGGATGAATCATCCTTGACTCAGTTCCCAAACTGTTTTACATTTAACCCAGTTTGGATCAAAATTAATTTAATATACTAACCCTCGGTTAGGTTACCCTTAAGCTGCTGAGTGAGGTCATTAACTCTTGCCAAATCAAGGAAGAAGCCAGACCACGTTGAGAATCTGTATCAATGTAGCTACCAACTTTATATGTATTATCCGTACTAATTTCAAATGTATTAACTCTTTCTAAAATGGCCGCTCATGGTTATTGCTGACTCTTTAGATCTCACTGTAGGGGAAAACAATGAGTGACTTGTCTTTGTGAAACAACCTTGAGGGACCGTATATGTGAATGTAGCAACAGATGTAGGAATAGTCAGAGAAGCAGAACTATGCGTGCCTTCCTTGTCTGCAAAACAAGGATAAGCTGGAGATTACTTAATCTTCTCTCATGATTAGGGACATTACTTAATTAACTGTGTAAATGACTCATTTAGCTTGTATCTATGCCACGGTAGCTGATGTGATAGGACAATGAAAAGGGGTTGTACCAATCATGAACTGTATAAATGTATTGATTTTGTAATGATTTTTGCTTGCTCTGATGGATTCGACAGACTCATGAAGTCGATGCCTCTTTATCAGAGCAAGACCTCATCGATGAAGCCTGAATAAAGTTAGTCTGAACTAAACTTTAAAGTGTTCGAGTCAGTGTATTCGCTGAAACAGATTGAGGGAAAAGAATCCGTATCAACAACGTCATGCATTAAACACTATTCATTGGTTCCAAGTCACAACTTGTCAAGGTACGCTCTCCTCACACCTCCACCATCTGCAGCCTCACTACCATGGTGTTGGAATGCATACGTGTTAATGGAAGGAGTGTTACAAATAAGGTACAAGTTGCTACAAGGTGCTAAATAGGTTGGCATCAAAGTCACCCAGTCCAGATGAAATGCATCCTAGGTTGCTGAAGGAAGCTAGGGTGGAAATAGAAGAATCTCTGACCACAATCTTTCCATCCTCCTTGGAGATCAAAAACATAACTAAAATTGATTATCTGGTCATTATCACATTGCTGTTTGTGGGAGCTTGCTACGCACAAACTGGCTGCCGCGTTTCCTACATTCCAACAATGACTACTCTTCAAAAAGTAATTCAAGGCTGTAAAGCGTTTTAGGACATCTGGTGGTTGTGAAAGACGCTAGGTAAATGCAAGTCTTTGTTTCTTTATATGGCAATGGTGCCAGAGAACTGGAAAATTGCAAATGTTACATCCCTGTTCCAAAAAAAGGGGAAAGTACAGGCCAATCTGTCTAACATCAATGTGGGAAAGCTACTAGACACCATTGTCAAGTACAAAATTCTCACTTGGAGAAACACGGCTTAATAATGGACAGCCAGCATGGATTTGTTAAAGGTAAATCATGTCTGACTAACCTGATTGAGTTCTTTGAGGAAGCAACAGAGAGAGTTGATGATGGTAGTGCTGTAGAGGTTTTATATATGGACTTCACAAAGGCATTTGATAAAATAATAATGTACTACATAACAGATGTATTCTGGAAATAGAGGCACATGGTATTAAAGGGACGGTGGTAACTTGGGTACATAATTGGTTAACAGAGAAGAGACAGAGTGGTGGTGAATGGCTTTTTTCTTGACTGGAGAAAAATATGGAGTGAGGTTCTCCAGGGGTCAGTATTAGGACCATTGCTTTTCTTATTGGACTTGGGTATAGGGAGTACAATTTCAAAGTTTGCAGACAATATAAAATTTGGCAATGTAGTAAATAGTGAGGATGATAGTAGCAGATTTCAAGAGGACACACAGACTGGTGAAATGGGCAGACTCATGGCAGATGCATTTTTGGAGAAACAGCACTAAATTAGAGTCAGCCAATGAGTTATAAGGTTGTGGGTTCAAGTCCCACTCCAGAGACATAGCACAAAAATCTAGGCTGACACTCCAGTGTAGTACCGAGGGAGCGCTGCACTGTTGATGGTGCCGTCTTTTGGATGAGACGTTAAATCGAGGCCCTGTCTGCTCTCAGGTGGGCGTAAAAGATCCCATGGCACTATTTCGATAAAGAGTAGGGGAGTTATTTCCGGTATCCTGTCCAACATTTATCCCTCAAATTGACATCACTAAAATAGATTATCTGGTCGTCATCACACTGCTGTTTGTGGGAGCATGCGGTGCGCAAAATGGCTGCCACAGTTCCTACATTGCAACCGTGACTACACTTCAAAAATACTTAATTGGCTGTAAATGCTTTGGGACATCCCGAGGTCATGAAAGGCAGTACATAAATTCAAGTCTTTCTTTAAAAATGGTACCACTTTGAAGGGGGGGGGGGGGGCTGCAAGAGCAGAGAGACCTTGGGTACATATTCATAAATTCTTGAAGGTGACAAGGCAAGTTGAGAAGGCAGTTAAGAAAGCGGATGGGATACTTGGCTTTGTAAATGGGGCACTGAATATAAAAACAAGTCATGCTAAACCTTTACAAATCACTGGTTAGGCCTCAGCTGGAGTATTGTGTACAATTCTGGTCACAACACTTTAGGAAGGATGTCAAGGCCTTGGAGTTGGTACAGGGAGGATACCAGGGATGAGGGAGTTCAATTATGTGACGAGATTGGAGAAGCTACGATCATTCCCTTCGAGCAGAGGAGGTTAAGGGGAAACCCAATAGAGGTATTCAAAATTATGAAGGTTTTGATAGTTTCTCTCTACTTGCTCTGTTTCCTCTCGTAAGTTGTTCAGTAACCAGAGGCCATAGTTTTAAAATTATAGAACTAGAGGATAAATGTTTTCATACTGAAAGTTAGGATCTGGAACACACAACTGGAAAGGGTGGTGGAATCAGGTCCCTTTGGAACTTTCAAAAATCATCAGACATGTATTTTGAAGGTAACTAATTTGCAGGGTTATGGGGGAAAAAAACCTGGGGTGTAGGACTAAATTGGACAGCTCTGTCAAAGAGCCAACACAGGCAAGACTGGCCAAATGGCCCGTTCTATGCTGTAAGATTCTAAGAAAGAAAAATAAATAGCATTTATAATAGAATCTTTCATGACCTCAAGGCTCCTCAAAGAACTTTACAGCCAATTAAGTATGTTTGAAGTATAGGCACTGCTGTAATGCAGGAAACACAATTTGTACACCGCAAGGTCCCACAAACAGGAATGAGATAATAACTAGATAATCTGTTTTAGTGTTACTGGTTGATGGAGAAATATTAGTCTGAACACCGGAGAAAACTCCCCTACTCGTCTTTGAAACAGTGCCACGAGATTTTTTACGTCCACCTAAAAAAGACGGCACCTCTGACAGTGCAGTGTTCCCCCAATACTGCACTGGGGTATTAGCCTAGATTTGTGCTCAGGTTTCTGGAGTATGACTTGAATTCACAACCTACTGACTCAGATGCAAGTGTGCTACCACTGTTCCAGTGAAACTTCCCAGTATCGTTTCCATTAGTCGAATAACTTTGCTAAATAGGGTTCCTAGAAATGCACACAAATGCAGAATTTCCTTGCTTTTATAGTCAATGTCCCATGTATAATATATAGAACTCCAGTTGATCTTTTTAAAATGATCTTTTCTACCTGAACTCTCATCATTAACTGAATCATAGATCTCTCTGTTCCTCCATTCTTATCTTAGTTTTTAAACTGTGTTTACCCCATAAAAATGTACTGGAACACATTTCTTTGCAATGAATTGCATCTGCCACTAATTTGTCCACTCCACTTATCAAATATCTTCCAAGAATCGCTAGCGTGCTTTTCAGATTGCTATGTCCCCTAATTTATCAGCAAACTTTGATATAATTCCTCGTGCTCATGTCCAATCTGCTATGGAAAACAGGAAACCCCAGCACAGATCAGTGGGGCACACCATAGCACTGCCAATCCAAAGAACATCATGCATCCCTACTCATTCCTCTGTCCCAACCCCTTTAATAAGGGACTTGTAACTAAGATTAAGCCACATGGTATTAATCATCATCTGAAAATACAATATTTATTGCATTCAATTATGTACACAATACTACTTCCTCAAAAAAGCAGCAATAGTAAAGCATGACCTGCCCTTTACAAATCCATACTTTCAGTCTTGGCTCAATAGTAGCACTGAAGTTAGAAGATTATGGGTTCAAGCCCAAGACAGAGACTTAAAACACAAAATCTAGACTGGCACCTCAGTGCAGTAGTGAGGCAGTACTAGTGTCAAAAATAAATTAATCTTTCAGATGAGACATTAATCTGATGACCTCTCACGTGGATGTTAAAGATACCATGGAACTGTTCAAAGAACACCAGGGATATCTTCCTGTGTCTTGGTCAACATTTATCCCCAACCAACATCATTTATTTATCTAGTTTCTGTTTGTGGGACCTTACTGAGCGCAAATTGGTTGCTGCGTTTCCCTACATTACAACAATACTGCATTGGTTGTGAAGCATTTTGGAATGTCCCGAGGTTGTAAATGGCATTATATAAATGCAAGCTCTTTCTTTCTTTGCCCATTACCCATTAACCACAGAAATTATTTTAAAAGGTTGATAGCATGGTGAAGGTAAAAGATGACAACAGCAAATAGGTTCTGGCTTAAAGAATAAAGATCAAATAGATGTAAAACTGAAACCGAGGTTGCATTACAAAAACTTGGGAGACAACATTCTATAAATATGCTAACCCATTAAGATGCAAGGAGCAAAGTTAGAAGTTAGTTATGGACTGTGCCAAAGGTCAATCATAATCCACTGATCTCCTAAATGCATATTATTTAAAAAATTAATTATTCATACCAGATATACAATTGCTTTACTTAAAATAAACCACAGGCAATGTCAGCTGTACAACTCATGATTGCTGCCCACTCAAATTATGTTGGCTGCAAATAATTGTCTTTTTAAAAAGTAACTTCAAATGTTGCAGTACTGCAATATGAAATTAATTATAGAATTCCACAAAAAAAAACTTCAATTATTATTGAAAAAAAGGGCAGGGTAAACAGCCAATGGAATGGGTGATGAGGTGGAGAAAAAAGATGCAACTGTAAAAAGTGTGGGGGGTGGGGAGGAGGAGAAGAGAAAGAGAAAGAAAAGAGGGAAAGAAGAAAGAAACACAGAAAAGATGAGTGAGTGGCTAATGAAATAAGGAAAGCACGTCAGGTGTGAGGAAGGAAAAAAGGAAAGGTCAGATTTATATGGCACCTTATTACATCTCAGGATGCCCAAAAGTACAGTTTGGACCCAAGAAATTAGAAGTCACTCCAATTTAGTGGAAAAGTACTACAACATTAGCAAATACAAACACACACAAAAAAATTCAACTGAATTCAGAATCTGAAGTCAGCAGTTGGCTTATGGTACAAGTTGAACCTGCGTTATCCGGAACCCTCGGGACCTGGCCTGCTCTGGATAAGAGATTTTTCTGGACGAGGGACGGTCACGTTAAATTAGATGGTACAGGTACTGAGCAAGGGGATATCGGGGCTGGTTGGCTTTGGGCTGGGAGTGCAGCAGAGAGATCAACCCGGGGGGGCGGGATCACTGGGTCAGACCAGCGATTGCGGGAGTCGGCAGCAAGGAAGGACTTCAATTTGTTCATGTCAGAGTGCTGCACATGCGCCACCCGGTGGCCGGGAATAGTTCTGGACGAGGAATGATTCCGGATATAGGAGATTCGACCTGTATCATTAAGACTTTTTGCAACTGGATAGCAAGTTCAATTTCCTAATTGTTGAAGAAATGAATTTTGCATCATTTATGGAACAACAGCTGTTACTAGCAGGACAGCTTTGTTGGACATCATCCAGCCAAAGCAGAGGGAAATGAACGGATAATCTACACTATTTGCATAATTAGGAACCTGGTTGGCCACATGGCCAATAAAAACTGGTTAAAAAAAATTAGTTCCAGTTAAGCTGGAGGTCCCTTGCAGGCCGCTCAGCGGCTTTTCAATGGAAAAAACATACGTGCGGAAATTTGAATTGCGGGGGGGGGGCGCAGCCAGTTAAAGAAACAGTGCACCCAAAAATAAGTAGTGAGAACAAGTAGTTTAGTAACTTTTCAGAATATTCAATTAACTTTGAAGTCACTTCTCACTAATTCATAAACATAGAGTCCTATTTTCTTGTGTTGATCACAATTTATATTAATGATTTAGACCTTGGAATCAAAGACACAATTTCTAAATTTGTGGGGGGGGGGGGGGAGTCAATACTGAGGAGGACTGCAACACATTACAGGAGGACATTAATATGCTTGCAGAATGGGCATATAATTGACAAATTTAGTTCAAAACAGATAAATGTGAGGCATTACATTTTGGTAGGAAGAATAGGGAGGTCACTTATAACTTGGAGGGCGAGAGTCTAGGTGAGGTAGAGGAACAAAGGGATGTCGGAGTACAAATACACAAATCACTAAAAGTTGCAACACAAGTTAGCAAGGCCGTAAAAAAAGCAAACCAGGCACTAGTTTATTTCTAGAGGTATAGAATTGAAAAGTATGGAAATTATGCTAAACTTGTATCAAACGTCGGTGAGGCCATACTTCGAGTACCATGTACAGTGCTGGTCACCATATTATAATAGGGATATAGAGGCACTGGAGAGGGTGCTAAGATGATGATATCAGAAATGTGATGGTATACAGATCAGGAAAGGATGAACAAACTGGGTCGCTTCTCTAGAAACAAGGCAGCTGAGGGGTGACCTAATTATGAAAAGATTTGATCAGAGGGTCTAGTAAGAAGGAGGAACTGAGGGAAATCTTTATTAGTCGGGAAATTGTGTTAGGGAAATTGATGGGATTGAAGGCCGATAAATCCTGATGGACTGCATCCCAGAGTACTTAAGGAGATGGCCTTGGAAATAGTGG